>NC_054487.1:31789430-32416305 GCF_017639515.1 Carcharodon carcharias | reverse complement strand
AACATTGAGATTGCATGCTCTGTGGTTTAGCCTGAGTATGGAGATGGTGAGAAAGGGAATTGTGGGTCAGCTTGTGGAGTTTCAGGTGAGAACCAAACAGGATGACTTGATCTTCTTGTTTAGCAAAGGAAGTTCTGATTCATCTGTAATTTGATTTTGGATTGGCATCAGACAGCAATACTACTTTCATCAATCCAGGGTAATGGTGGGCAGGTAAAGCTGGGTACCATTAGCATGGGAGCTGAATATGATCTTACGAACAATCTCACTGAGAATTAGATGTAAATGAGAAATGGAAACATGCCGAGGATAGAACACTAGGATGTGCCAAATGTGACTGGGCAGGAATATCAGTATTAGTAAAGTTTATTAATATTAGTAAGGTTTCCTAATAGCAGTAAGGCTTATTAGTATTGGGAAGGTTTATTAGCAGTCGCAAGGTTAATTAACAAATGGAGGAATGGCAGGGCTGCTCCAAACTCTAGAGTGCACATTCTGTGCTTTTGTGGGTAATCTAGGACTCTTCCCATATTCTGGATAACTATTTGTACAGGAAATGTTGCCAGTTGCAGCAGCTTGAGCTCCAGGTTTTGGAACTTAAGCAGCAGCTGGCATCGCTGCAGCGCATCCATGAGGTTGAGAGCTTCATGGATAGCATGTTTATAGGTGTGGTCACCCCACAGCTTAAGAGTATGCAGGGAGAGAGGTGATCACCAGACAGTCAAAAAATAGGTAGTACAAGAGTCCCCTGAGTACATCCCACTTTCCAACCAGTATTCAGTTCTGAATATTGATGAGAGTGATGGTTCATCTGGGGAGTGTAGCCAGAGCCAAGTCCATGACACCATATGTGGCTCAGCAGTACAGGGTGGAGAAGTGGGTACAAGGAAGTCTGGAAGAGCAATAGTGACAGATGATTTGATAGGGGAATAGATAGGTATTTGTGAATTCAGGATGGTGTGTTGCCTCCCTGGTGCCCAGGTCAAGGATGTCACTGAGTGGCTACAGAGCACCCTGAGGAGGGAGGGTGAACAGCCAGCTGTCATGGTCCACATTGGTACAAACAACATGAGAAGAAAGAGGGAGGTGGTTCTGCAGTCAGACCCTTTGAAGCTAGGTAGGAAATTAAATAGCAGGACCTCAAAAGTAGTAATCTCTGGATTATTCTCAGTATCGCACGTAAGTGACTATAAAAATAGGAGGATAAAGCTGATGAACGCTTGGCTGGAAAGATAGTGCAGGGGAGAGGGCTTTAGATTCTTAGGAAATTGGGACCAGCTCTGGGGGAGATGGGACCTGTACAGGCTGGATAGGTTGCACCTAAATAGTGCTGGGACTGGGTTCCTCAGAGGGCAATTTTATAGTGCTGTTGGGAAGGTCTTAAACTAACTTGGCAGGGTTTGTGAACCAAGATGACTTATCAGAGAGGATACCAATGTGCACAGCATACTGGGAGTGATAGTACTAGGATAGAGAATAGTAAATTAGGTGGGGTTAGAGTAAGGGAAAACGTAATGAAGTTTAAATCAGGGGTAGGACAAAGAACAATCCAAAGTAAGAATAATTAAACTGGGGGAAAGCCAACTTCAATGGGGTAAGAACATTCTTGCTGAATAAAGGTTGGCAGGAAAACAGTACCTGAACAATGGGCTACCTTCAAAGAAGAGACAGTTTAGGCACAATCAAGGTATATTTCTTCTGTAGGGAAAGGTAGGACAAACCAATCAAGAGGTCCCTGGATGACAAAAGAGACAGAAATTAAGATAAAAAAGTAAAAGTGTGCTCATGACAGATGTCAGATAGAAAATACAATTGAGAGCTAAGCTAAACATAGAAAGCTCAGAGGGGAGGTGAAAGAGCAAATAGGGGAAGCAAAGAGGGAGTATGAAAAGAGACTGGTTGCAAACATGAAAGGAAATCCCAAAATCTTCTATAGGCCTATAAATACTAAAAGGGTGGTAAAAGGAAGAGTAGGGCTGATTAGGAACCAAAAAGAGGATTTATGTTGGAGGCAGAGGGTATAGCTGAGGTATTAAATAAATACTTGACATCTGTGTTTACCAAGGAAGAAGATGCCACCCAAGCCATGGTGAAAGAGGATGTAATTCAGACACTAAAAGGGTTTAACATTGATAAGGAGGAAGTATTGGATAGGCTGTCTGTACTTACTGTGGATAATGCAACAGGACCAGATGAGTTGCAGCCAAGGATACTGAGGAAAGTGAAAGTGGAAATTGCAGAGGCACTGGCCATAATTTTTCAGTCCTCCATAGGCTCGGGGGTGGTGCCAGGGGACTGGGCAATTGCAAATGTTAATCCTTGTTCAAAAAAGGGTGTAGGATAAGCCTAGCAAATATAGGCCAGTCATTTTAACTTTGGTGGTAGGGAAACATCTGGAGACAATAATTCAGGATAAAGTTAATAGTCACATGGACAAATACAGCTGTATTGAGTTGACAAGTAGCAAGTCACATTCGCGCAACACAAGTGCCAGGCAATAACCATCTACAACAAGAGAGAATCTAGCCATCACCCCTTGACATTCAATGACATTGCCATTGCTGAATCCCCCACTATCAACATCCTGAGGGTTACCATTGACCAGAAACTGAACTGGACTTGCCATATAAATACTGTAGCTACAAGAGCAGGTCAGAGGCTAAGAATCATGCGGCGAGTGACTCACCTCCTGACTCACCAAAGTATGTCTGCCATCTACAAGGCACAGGTCAGTAGTATGTTAGAATACATGTCTGGATGAGTGCAGCTCCAGTAACCCTCAAGAAGCTTGACACCATCCAGGACAAAGTGGCCTGCTTGATTGGCACCCCATCCACAAACATTCACTCCCACCACCTCCGACGCACAGTGGTAACAGTGTGTACCATCTACAAGATGCACTGCAGGAAACTCAATAAGGGTCCTCAGATAGCACCTTCCAAATCCATGACCGCTACCATCTAGAAGGACAAGGGCAGCAGACAGATGGGAACACCACCACCTGGAAGTTCCCCTCCAAGTGACTCACCATCTTGACTTGGAAATATATTGCTGTTCCTTCATTATTGCTAGATCAAAATCTTGGAACTCCTTCCCTAACAATACTATTGGGTGTATCTACACCACATGGACTGCAGTGGTTCAAGAAGGTAGCTCACCACCACCTTTTCAAGGGCGATTAAGGATGGGCAATAAATGCTGGCTTCTCCAGAGACACTTACAACTCATGAATGAATGAAAAAAGATAAGGAAAGCTAGCATGGATTTCTTAAGAGAAAATCATGTTTAATTAACTTGCGGGAGTTGTTTGAAAAGATAACAGAGGTTTGATGATGGCAATGCAGTTGATGTGGCACATGGACTTTTAAAAAACATTTGATACAGTGCCACATAATAGACTTGTGAGCAACATTAAAACTCATGGAATAAAAGGGACGGTAGCAATATGGATATGGGATTGGCTGAGTGACAGGAAACAGGTGGTAGCGGTTAATGGATGTTTTTCGAGCTGAAGGTAGGTTTTGTAGTGGATTTCCTTAGGAGTCAGTGTTGGGGCGGTGCTTCTAGCCAAGCTGTTTCAGTGCAACCATAGCACTGGCATCTACTCAGCAACGTGGAAAATTGCCCAGATATGTCCTGTCCGCAAAAGCAGGACAAATCCAACTCGGCAATTACCGCCCCATCAGTCCACTCTCTTCATTAGCAAAGTGATGGAACATGTCATCGAAAGTGTTATCAAGTGGCGCTTACTCAGCAATAACCTGCTCACTGGTGCTGAGTCTGGGTTCAGCCAGGGTCACTCAGCTCCTGACCTCATTGCAGCCTTGGTCCAAACATGGAAAAAAGAGCTGAATTCCAGAGGTGAGGTGAGAGTGACTGCCCTTGACAGCAAGGCAGCATTTGACCGAGTGTGGCATCAAGGAGCTCTAGAAAAACTGGAGTTAATGAGAATCAGGAGGAAAACTATCCACTGGTTGAAGTCATATCTAGCACAGAGGAAGATGGTTGTGGTTGTTGGAGGTCAATCACCTCAGTCCCGGGATATTGCTGCAGGAGTTCCTCAGGGTAGTGTCCTAGACCCAACCATCTTCAGCTGCTTAATCAATGACCTTCCTTCCATCATATGGTCAGAAGTGGAGATATTCACTCCACAATGTGCATCACCATTTGCAACTCCTCAGATTCTGAAACGGTCCTTGTCTCTATGCAGCAAGACCTGGACAATATCCAAGATTGGGCTGATAAGTGACAAGTAACATTCACGCCAGAGAAGTGCCAGGCAATGACCATCTCCAACAAGAGAGAGTCCAACCATCTTCCCTTGCCATTCAATTGCATTACCATCGCTGAATCCTGCATTATCAACATTCTGGGGATTATTATCGAGCAGGAACTGAACCAGCCATGTAAATACTTTGGCTACAAGAACAGGTTAGAGGCTTGGAATTCTGCAGCGAGTTACCCACCTCATCACTCCCCAAAGACTGTCCACCATCTACAAGACACAAGTCAGGAGTGTGATGGAATACTCCCCACTTGCCTGGATGAGTGCAGCTCCAACAACACTCACCAAGCTTGACACCATCTAGGTCAAAGCAGCCCATCCACAAACTTCTATATTCACTCCCTCCACCACCTGCATACAGTAGCAGCAGCGTGTACAATCTACAAGACATACTCCAGTAACTCACCAAGACTCCTTTGACAGCACCTTCCAAACCCGTGATCTCTCCAACCTAGAAGAACAAGGGCAGCAGATGCATGGGAACACCACCACCTGCATGTTCCCCTCCAAGTCACACACCATCCTAGCTTGGAACCATATTGCCGTTCTTGCAGTCGCTGGGTCCCTGGAACTTCCTTCCTAACAGCACTGTGGGTGCACCTATAACACATGGACTGCAGGGGTTCAAGAAGGGAAATTAGGGATGGGCAATAAATCCTGGCATAGCCAGGAATGCCCACATCCCATGAACAAATAAAAACCTTGTTTTTCCTGATATACGTGATGGCCTGGTGTACAGGCACAATTTCAGAATTTGTGGATGATATGAAACTCAGAAGCACTGTGAGGATAACCTATGTAGAACTTCAAAAGGACATAGACAAATTGGTGGAATGGGCAGACAGGTGGCAGTTGAAGTTCACTTTGGAGAAATGTCAATTGATTCATTTGGGTAGGAAGATAGATAGATAGACAATGTAAAATAAAGGGTACAACTCTAAAGAGGGTTTAGGGACCTGGTTGTATATGTACTCAAGTCACTGAAGGTGGCAGGACAGGTTGGGAGAGCAGTTAATAAAGAATACAGTATCCTAGACTTCATTATAGGGACATAGAGTGCAAGATCAAGGAGGTTACGTTGAACTTGTAGAGGACACTAGTTTGGTCTTAGCAGGAGTATTGCATCCAGTTCTGGGTGCTGCACTTTCAGAAGGATGTGAAGGCATTGGAGAGAGTGCAGAAAGATTCACGAGAATGGTCCCAGGGATGAGGAACTTCAGTTATAAATATAGATGGGAGAAGTTGGGATTGTTTTCCTTAGAGAAAAGAAGGCTGAGAGGAGATTTGATAAATGTATTCAAAACCATGAGGGGTGTAGACAGAGTAGATAGGGAGAAACTGTTCTCAATCGTGAAAGGATCAAGAATGAGAGAGCACAGGTTTAAAGTAATGGACAAAAGAAGCAAAAGCAATATGAATGAAACCTTTTTCACACAATGAGTGGTTAGGGTCTGGAATGCGCTACCTAACAGTGTGGTGAAGGCAGGTTCAATCAAAACATTCAGAAGGGAATTAGAATGTTATCTGAAAAGAAAGAATGTGCAGGGTTATGGGGAGAAGGCATTAAATGAATTGCTCATTCGGAGAGTCGGCACAGACATGATGGGCTGAATGGCCTCCTTCTACCCTGTAACAATTCTGTGATTCTGAGAAGGAACAGTATTATCAGAAAGGAGTTTGCTGCATAGAGACAAATAGGTGTGGAAATGCGAAAGAGTAGTACCGTTGAGGTGAACCACAGAAAAGAGACAATTGAGAAAAATAGAATGGTAAACCATATCACAACTACAATGGTGTCAAGGAGGACAAAGGGCAAATATGCCAGGGCGCACTCAAGTTCAAATCACAAAAGTTAACATGTAATTGTGGACAATTCCATGCTCCCAGCACATAGCACATCATGGAAGTTGCTAATGCATAGTCTTTGATTTTTTTATTCATGTATCTTAATGGATTGAAGATGACAGCTTGGGTATTCATGATTTCCTGTAATATGATCCCTGTGAATACCAATCTACTGGGTTAGTGGCAGTATTATCTGCCATCTCGCTTCAAGCGATTTAATATGAGATAATCTTGATATTTAAGTAGATAATACAGTGGAACATTAAAGTTCATACATATATATTCATATTCCATGTAAGAGCAAGAGAGAGAAAATGCAATTGCAAAGATATAATTCAATATATTTACCAATTGTGTCCTTGCTATTCTATGTTAAATATAGAAACTATGGTGTGAGGCAATTCTCCAAGTGGGGTGCAACTCAAAATGTTTGGAAAACACTCATCCAGTCAATCCTTGGCTGTCCCACCACAGCAAAGCATATGCCATGAGTCGTGAATACAGTACACTAGATTGGAGTAAGCACATGCAATTTGTTGTCTTATAAGGCAGCCATGATTGGAGCTCTGGTCAAGTGGCTGCCAGGGGTCTTGATTGTCTCTGTTCTCAGCCTTCTCTCAACCAAGGGAAAGTTTCCATTCCATCCCATTATCCTATACATTCACTTGGTCTTCTCTGTCCACTTAAAAGGTGATCATACCAGCAAACATCTTTCCAGAGTGACTGTCTTCTCTGGCATATCTCATTTATCTTCCCATCATTCTGACTTCCAGCTACCTTCTCCTGTTACTTTCCATTAACCATTTTACATGAGCACCTGTATATTCACCACTTCTCAAACTATTGTACAAGGACATAGAAACATAGAAAATAGGAGCAGGAGTAGGTCAATCAGTCCTTCGAGCTTGCTCCGCCATTCAATATGATCGTGGCTGATCCTCTATCTCGATGCCATAGTCCCGCTGTCTCCCCATACCCCTGATGCCTCTAGAGTCTAGAAATCCATCTATTTCCTTCTTAAATATATTCAGTGATTTGTCCTCCACAGCTGTGGTAGAGAATTCCACAGGTTCACCATCCTCTGAGTGAAGAAGTTTCTCCTCATCTCAGTCCAAATGGCCTACCCCGTATCCTGAGACTGTGACCCTCCTTATTCTTGACCCTCCCCAGCCAGAGGAAATATCACCTCTGCGTCCAGTCTGTCCATCCCTGTCACGATTTTATATGTTTCAATGAGATCCCTTATCATCCTTCTAAACTCCAATGAATACAAGCTTAGTTAACCCAAACCCTCCTCAAATAACAATCCTGCCATCCCAGGAATCAGTCTGGCGAACCTTCGCTGCACTCCCTCTATAGAAAGTATATCCTTTCTTAGGTAAGGAGACCAAAACTACACACAATATCCAGGTGTGGTCTCACCAAAGCCCTGTACAGCTGCAGTAAGACATCCTTGCTCCTGTACTCAAGTCCTCTCACAATGGAGGCCAACATACCATTTGCCTTCTTAACTGGTTGCTGTACCTGCATGCTTGCTTTCAGTGATTGGTGTACAAGGACACCCAGGTCCCTTTGTACATCAACATGTCCCAATCTATCACAATTTAAATAATACTCTGCCATTCTGTTTTTCCTACCATAGTGGACAACTTCACACTTATGCACGTTACACTGTATCTGCTATGTATTTGTCCACTTACTCGACTTGTCTAAAATGCCTTGAAGCCTCTTAACACCCTCCTCACCACTCATTCCTATTAAGTTTTATGTTGTCAGCAAACTTGGAAATATTACATTTGGTTCCCTTATCCAAATCATTGATATACATTGTGAATACCTGGGGCCCTAGCATTGATCCCTGCAATACCCCACTAGTCACTGCTTGTCACTCCGAAAAAGGCTCATTTATTCCTACTCTGTTTCCTGTCTGCTAACCAATTCTCAATCCATGCCAATGTATTACCCCCAATCCCATGAGCTTTAATTTTACAGACTAACCTCTTATGTGGGACTTTATCAAAAGCTTTCTGAAAATTCAAATGCACCAAAGCCAGTGCTTGGTCCCTTATCTATTCTGCTGGTTGCATCCTCAAAAAACTCCAGGAGGTTTGTCAAACATGATTTCCCTTTCATAAGTCCATGTTGACTTTGTCTAATCCTGTTGATATTTTCTAAGTGTCCTTGCAAGACTTCAGTTTACAAGCCCTGCTCCAATTTAATATATTTTGTTCGCTACTCAGGATGCTGCTACTCCTTTTCACCACAATGGTTTGCTGCTGTGCTTCCCCACCAACCTGCAATACTGAGTTACCACTCAAACTGCATGATTAGTGGAGGCTACCAACTTGGGAAAGGTACCTCTGAACGCTCTTTGTGAACCTCCTAGTGTTAGTTAAACAATGCTACTTTCAACAATCTGGACAGCCAGTCACCACTCAGTCAAGGAAACTCCAGGGGGAGAATTTTCTCCGTCGGGCCGGTCGGGAGCGGATGTGCAGCCGATTGCCGCCTGCGGTCGACTCCATGCCGCCATTTTATGCGGATGGGCCAATTAAGGCCCACCCAACGTGACGCACGGCCAGTAGTGCTCAGTGCCATGTGTGTGGGTGGGTGGGGAGAGGGAGAGTCGGCGCACATGCGCGAAAGAGCACAGAAATTTCCCTGAGGCACGGAGCTGCCTCAGGGAGATCAAGTTCATATTGAAATATTTAAATAAAGAAAGGTAAAAATTATTTAGCCATGTCCCCTCATGTGGCAGTGTCACTTGAGCTGGGACATGTGTGAATAAATAATTTATAGATTTTATTAAACCTACAGGAAACTTCATTCCGCCCGTGGATGAGGTTTCCTGAAAACCGCAAAGGCCACTTGGGCTCTTTGCCTGTCTGCCAACCTTAAGGTTGGAGGGACAGCATTGATAATTAGTTTAGTTGGCTTTTTAATGGCCTTAACAGGCCTTTGACAGTTTGGCAGGCGCGCAGCCAATTCCGGTGCACGCCTGCCGAACGAAAGATCTGAATGACACGCGGTGACGTTGGGACCCACGCCTGATGTCACCGCGTGTCATTTTATGTGACATGAAAATTCTACCCCAGGAGATTAAAAGAAGAAAATGAGAAAAGAACCAAAGAGAAAGCTCATGGCTGTGCACAATTCCTATATGCAACTTTTCAGGCATCACAATTCTTGTGCTGCTCTGGATTCACTTGGCTCAAATTTTATATTCATGAAACAATAAATCTGAACTCTATTACTTGTGAGGAAAATACACCAGACCATTCAAAGAAGTTCAAAATTCTTTCAGTAAGGAACAGAACTTGGATTTCCAAAAAACAAGTACAGACTGAACCAAATTGTTCACATTTTTTCAAAATGTGCACCAGTTTTCTTTCTTACAAACTCAAGGATCCAGGTCTCAAAATAAGTTTCTTACATCAAAAATAACACATTTCCGAATAGTACAATTAAATTTACCTATATAACCGTCTGCAGTACCTTTAGGAACATTTTTGCTGTCCAACAATTCCTGGACCAGGACCAGATATTCTTTCTACAGCTATTATACCTTAAGTTGAGGGAGGTAAACAACTTTACTTCTGCCCATAGTTCCTAAGATGCTTCAGTTCAAGTCTGCACAGCATAGAGAATGTCCCAGTGTACATTCATATGTTTTTCTGAGCAAAATAACTGTACTTCCTTAGGCTATAATGGTGATTATAAGTTTGTCTTGTTAAATGATTCCAAAGCAAGGTTATTAGAATTAGAATTTAGAATTTTAGAATTTTTGGTATAATGTTTTGGGGGCAAATATTATGAAATGTTTATTTTTGTTGTTAAAGAGGCAGAGAGAGAAACATTGGGCAGAGATGGAGAGACACAGAAAATGGAGACAGAGCCAGAACTTGGTTCTCATCGGTGTTCCTCCCTGATGAATATGGAGACCACAAATATATTCTAGCAGTTACCATAGTTACAGAGTGGAATCTGCTGGTCCATTACCAACCAGACTTAGGCCGAAGCAACACTGGGAAGGAGATGGTAGGAGAAGAGTTCTGCTTCATGCTCAATGCTGACAGCAAATATTAACATGCTGACCAGACCCCCAAAATACTGACTGTCGGCCTGAAGGACTGATGGTGGGCATGTGTGATGCAACTTAGGAAAAAGTGTAGAGATTGCACCAAATCAGGTAAGGTGAGTTTACTCTCCATGACCTTATACTAAGTATTTAGTCAAAATCTACATGTCATAGTGCATCCTCCTCCGCACATTATGTTACATTCCATTGAATGCTCACTATGCATGACCATTCTGAGTGGAGAACACTTCACAGCAGCAACTTAAACCTATAACTGCTCCTAAACTCATGTTTTTAAAAGAGCTTCATACTGAAAATTCTTCCATTCAAACCACCCAGCTTGATGCAATTATGTGCATCATTTTAACTACAATAAGATGGTGTCCATTTTCATTTAATGAATGTTTGAAAGGGCATCAGGAAGTCAGGATTAATTTTCAATAGATGTGCCACTGGAAGAGAGACCAGATTTCAGTTTCTCGCAGAACATCAGTCAACAGCATCCAGCATCACTGGCTCAGCAGAGGTATTCTACCCTTGGGGAGTTCAATAGTGAGTTGGGGAGTACAGCAAGTGATAATCAGAGGGTAAGTGAGGAAAGGCGTGAATCTTTTGATGGAAGGGTCAACTTATGTCCTTCTTTAGCCACCAGGCCCATGACTGTGGGCCTCATGGGTTAACAGAAGGAGGTTTTTTAGAGTATTGTAGATCTCTACAGTCAATACCAGACATGCAAAACACTCTCCACAGATTAATGGTAAATATCAAGGAATTCATTATCCGCAAAACTGCAGTTATGCATAATGGTTTCTAATCGTTGCTGTCTACCATCTATAGCAAGTACATTGCCTTAAAATGAAGGAATACTGACTGCCATCTGGGAGGGGCATTGACTTGCCTGTCCTTATTTTGATGATCCACACTTCAATTGACTAGACATTATGGCCCACGAAGATAAAGGAACTATGCACAGGAAGCCATAAGAACATGCGAGTGTCATCAATGATAGACTTTGGAGAACTATGTAAAAAGAAATTGCGGTACCCTTTCATTCAGCTGCGCGTTCTGCACTTGATTTCTAATACCACTACCATCATTCTCCACTGCCATTCCATAATGACAATCAGAAACTCTTCTGAGAGTAGTAATTAACATCATACCTGGAGGCAAAGGTGCACTGACTGCTGACTGCAGTGCATAATCCTCCTGCAAGTCAGTACATACATCAAATATTACTTGCTTTGTCTAAATCAATGCTTTATGCCTTTTACTTCAGGTCAGGGAAATTTATCAGGACTGATGAATCCATTGCAGAGGATATAACCTCGCTGTCTCTCTTCTTACCATGCCAACAGCTGCCTTATGCATCATATTGTCCCCCTTTTATTGTCAGCATGTGTCTGCTCCTGCAGTTTCATATGCTCTTTTATATGGTTTTGGTATCATTAAAATCAGCTGTAAGTTGGTTTTGTTGATGGCAGAATTTAGCATTGAAAGACTGAATGATGAAAATACCTTGTTCAGAGCAATTGACAGCACCCTTGCTAATTAAATTGAATTTGCTTTAAGGTCATTATCAATGTAAAGTCTTAAAAAGAAATGGCAAAAATGAAACTCATCGAAAGCTAAGTGGAGGATAAAGCAGGCATGCCAAAGGGAAAACCTGTTCTCCAACATTTCACATAGGACATAGCTAAATTAGTGCTGACAAAAAGTGAAGGGAGAATAATGAAAAGTTATGTAGTGCATTTAATCTTCTATCCACTCACAAAAAACAGAAGTTAGTGAAGAGACGCCACATGACTGGAACGATCAAATTTGACCACTGTTAGATTCAGAACTATGACACAGATTCTGAGGTGAGATTTTCAGAAAACTTAAGTTACAGTGAGGACTAAATTGTGAAGTTCTCTCTATTTTTGCTAATCACATGTTTTAGTGGCCTAATATGGTTTGGCATTTTCTAAATATGCGGGTGACATCAATGTACTGTGTGAATTTTTTCCAATTAACAGGCTATAATTTGGAGACCTTTGAAGCTTTCACTGGTACCTAATTGAATTATCAATCTTCCAGTGGACATCTGGACATACAGCTTGATCTGACATTTGTCACTATCATAATTCACTGAGTCAGACTTCAACCTCTGCTCGTGCACCACCTGGCTATTAACATCACCTGAAGGAGCCCCAAAGGTTGGTGTTAAGTTTCACTTAAGATAAGAACATAAGAAATAGGAGCAGGAGTAGACCATTTGGCCCCTCAAACCTTCTCCGCCATTCAATAAAATCATGGCTAATCTAATTCTGGCATTAACTCTACTTTCCTGAATTCCCCATAACCCTCAACACCCTTGTCAAAAATCTGTCTAACTTAGCATTGAATATATTCAATGACCCAGCCTCCACTGCTTTCTGGAGTAGAGAATTCCCAAGATTCAGGACTCTCTGAGAGAAGAAATTCCTCCTCATCTCCAGTTTAAATGGGAGATCCCTTATTTTGAAACTGTGCCTCCTAGTTCTAAATTCCCCAACATCTCTTAGCATCTACCCTGTCAAGCCCCTTCAGAATCTCATATTTAAATAAAATCACCTCTTATTCTTCTAAACTCTAATGAGCATAGGCCCAACCTGCTCAACCTTTCCTTATAAGGCAAATCCCTCATCCCAGGAATCAGCCTAGTGAACCTTCTCTGAACCGCTTCCAATACAAATATAGCCCACTTTAAAGTAAGGTGACCAAAACTGTACACAGTATTCTCGGTGTGGTCTCCCTTATGCTCTGTACAGTTGTAGCAATATTCCCTACTTTTATACTCCATGCTCTTTGCAATAAAGGCCAACGTTCCATTTGCCTTCCTAATTATTTGCTGTACCTGCATGCTAACTTTTTGTGATTCATGGGGCAGAATTTTCCGGTTGGCGTGCGGGGGAGGGCCTGACACCCCAACGTGTAAAATGACGTGCGACGGTGTCAGGCATGCGTCCCGATATTTTGTTTGGCAGACGCGCACTGAAGTCGGTTGCGCACCCACTGAAATGTAAACAGTCTTTTAAGCCTATTAAGGCCATTAAGAAATTAAGATATTGAACCACTTGTGAACGCTGCCCGTCCAACCTTATGGTTGGCGGGCAGGTGAAAAGCGCAAGTGGCCCTTGCGTTTTTCAAGAAACCTCATGAGTGGGATGAGGTTCCCTGAACTTTCATTAAATAAATAAATGCGCACAAATATAAAAACATGTCCCTATTTATGTGACACAGTCACATGAGGGAACATGTTTAAATACATTTTTAAATCATTTCTTTAATTATTCCAACATACATTCAATCTCCCTGAGGCAGCTTTGTGCTTCAGGGAGATTGCTGCGCTGAGCGCTATTATGCTGGGTGGGTCTTAATTGGCCCACCCATGTAAAATGGAGGCATGGAGCCAATCGCGGGTGGTGATCAGCTCCACCCCGCCCCTGCCCCCGTCGGTCCTGCCCACCATAGGAAAAATCCTGCCCATGTAGAAAGACATCCAGTACCCTCTATACCACAGCATTTAAATGCAGTGTCTCTCTCCATTTAAATAATATTCTGCTTTCCTATTCTTCCTGCCAATGTACAATATTACTTTTTGCCATATTATATTTCATCTGCCAAATTTTTGACCATTCACTTAACAAATCTATATCCGTTTCAGACTTTTTGTATCCTTCTTACAAGGGAAATTAGAGATAGTATTAGATCCAAGGAAGAGGCATACAAATTGGCCAGAAAAACAACAGACCTGAGGATTGGGAGTAGTTTAGAATTCAGTAAAGGAGGACCAAGGGATTGACTAAGAAGGGAAAAATAGAGTACAAGAGTAAGCTTGTGGGGAACATAAAGACTGACTGTAAAAGTTTCTATAGGTATGTGAAGAGAAAAAGATTGGTGAAGACAAATGTAGGTCCCTTACAGTCAGAAACGGGGGAATTTATAATGGGGAACAAAGAAATGACTGACCAACTAAGTACATACTTTGGTTCTGTCTTCACAAAGGAGGACACAAATAGCATACCAGAAATGTTGGGGAACATGGTTTGGTGAGATGGAGGAACTGAAAGAAATCAGTATTAGTAGGGAAATGGTGTTGGGAAAATTGATGGGATTGAAGGCCAATAAGTCCCCAGGGCCTGATAATCTATATCCAAGGGTACTTAAAGAAGTGGCCCTAGAAATAGTGGATGCATTGGTGGTCATCTTCTGGGATTCTGTAGATTCTAGAACAGTTCCTACAGATTGGAGGGTAGCTAATGTAACTCCACTATTTAAAAAGGGAGGAAGAGGGAAAACAGGGAATTATAGACCAGTCAGCCTGATGTCGGTAGCGGGGAAAATTCTAGAGTCCATTATAAAAGTTTTAATAGCTGAGCACTTGAAAATCAGTAGCTGAATTGGACAGAGTCAGCATGGATTTACGAAAGGGAAATCGTGCTTGACAAATCTACTGGAATTTTTCGAGGATGTAACTAGTAGAGTTGATGAGGGGGAGCCAGTGGATGTGGTTTACTTGGACTTTCAGAAGGCTTTCGACAAAGTCCCACATAAGAGATTAGCGTGTAAAATTAAAGCACATAGGATTGGGAGTGGTGTATTGAGATGGATAGAAAACTGGTTGGCAGACAGGAAACAAAGAATAGGAATAAACAGGTCTTTTTCCAAATGGCAGGCAGTGACTAGTGGCGTACCACAGGGATTGGTACTGGGACCCCAGCTATTCACAATATATATTAATGATTTAGATGAGGGAACTAAATGTAATATCTCCAAATGTGCAGATGACACAAAACTGGGTGCGAGGGTGAGCTGTGAGGAGGATGCAGAGATGCTTCAGTGTGATTTGGACAAGCTGAGTGAGTGGGCAAATGCACGGCAGATGCAGTATAATGTGAATAAATGTGAGGTTATCCACTTTGGTAGCCAAAACAGGAAGGCAGATTATTATCTGAATGGCTATAAATTGAAAGAGGGGAATGTGCAACGAGACCTGGGTGTCCTCGTACACCAGTTGCTGAAGGTAAGCTTGCAGGTGCAGCAGGCGGCAAAGAAGACAAATGGTATGTTGGCCTTCATAGCGAGAGGATTAGAGTACAACAGCAAGGATGTCTTGCTGCAATTATACAGGGCCTTGGTAAAACCACACCTGGAATATTGTGTGCCGTTTTGGTCTCCTTATGAGGAAGGATGTTGTTGCTATAGACGGAGTGTAGCGAAGGTTTACCAGACTGATTCCTGGGATGGTGGGACTGACTTATGAGGAGAGATTGAGTCAGTAGGATTATATTTGCTGGAGTTCAGAAGAATGAGGGGGGATCTCGTAGAGACCAAAAAATTCTAACAGGACTAGACAGGGTAGATGCAGGAAGGATGTTCCTGATGGTGGGGAGTCCAGAACCAGGGGTCACAGTCTGAGGATATGGGTTAGACCATTTAGGACTGAGATGAGAAGAAATTTCTTTACCCAGAGAGTGGTGAGCCTGTGGAATTTGCTACCACAGAAAGTAATTGAGACCAAAGCATTGTATGTTTTCAAGAAGGAGTTAGATATAGCTCTTGAGGCGAAAGGGATCAAAAGATATGAGGAGAAAGCGGGAGCAGGCTATTGAGTTGAATGATCAGCCATGATCATAATGAATGGCGGAGAAGGCTCAAAGGGCTGAACGGCCTACTCCTGCTTGTATTTTCTATGTTTCCATGTTTCTATGTTTCTCACAACTAGCTTTCCTGCCTACCTCCAGGTCATAATCAAATTTGGCTACATTATATTCAGTCTCTTCATTAATATAGATAGTAAATAGTTGAAGCCTCAGCACTAGTCCCTGTGGTACTCCACTAGTTACAGTTTGTCAGCCTGAGAATGATTAATTAATCCCAATTCTCTGCTATTAGTTAGCCAGTCCTCTATCCACGCTAATCTATAACCCCCAACACCATAAACTCTTGTGTTGTGCAGTAACCTTTTATGTGGCACCTTACTGAGTGTATTTTGGAAATCCGAATACACTATATCTGCTGGTTCCCCTTTATACACCCTGCTTGTTACAGCCTCAAAGAACTCTCATAAATTTGTTAAACTCAATTTCCCTTTCACAAAACCATGTTGACTGCCTGATTGTATTATGATTTTCTAAATATCCTGCTACTACCTCTTTAATAATGAATTCTAGCCTTTTCCCAATAACAGATGTTAGATTAACTGGCATTTAGTTTTCTGCTTTCTGTCTCTCTCCTCTCTTAAATAGAGGCATCACATTTGTGGTTTTCCAATTCACTGGAACCTGTCGAGAATCTAGGGAATTTTGGAAGATTACAACCAAAGCAGTCAGAATTTCTGTAGCCACTTCCATTAAGATGCAGACAATCAGGTATTTTTTTCTCTAATGATTGTGATTGTTTTAAATTCCTCTCTCCTTTTTGCCTCTTGATTCTCCACTATCCTTGGGATTTTTTATGTCTTCTATGTGAGGATTGGAAATGAAGTACTTGTTCAAAGTCTCTGCCATTTCTTCGTTTCCCATTATTAATTCCCCAGTCTCACCCTCTGCTCACTTTAGCTAGTCTTTTTCCTTTTTGTATACTTGTAGTAGCTTTTACTGTCTCTTTTATATATCATCCCAACACCATGAGCTCTTATTTTGTGCAGTAACCTTTTATGTGGCACCTTATTGAATGTATTTTGGAAATCCAAATACATTATATCTGCTGGTTCCCCTTTATACACCCTGTTTGTTACATCCTCAAAGAATTCTCATAAATTTGTTAAGTTCAATTTCCCTTTCATAAAATCATGTTGACTCTGCCTGATTGTATTATGATTTTCTAAATATCCTGCTACTAAGTCTTTAATAATGAATTCTAGTCTTTTCCAAATAACAGATGTTAGATTAACTGGCATTTAGTTTTATGCTTTCTGTCTCTCTCCTCTCTTGAATAGAGAGGTGCTATTATTCCCTCATACTCCAATTTCTTCCTCTTTATTATTTTCCTAGTCATCCTTCACTGTTTCTAGAACTTTCCCAACATTCTGGTCTGTGACTAGTCTTTGCACCATTGGCCACCTTTTTTTTCAATTTGATACCGCTTTTAACCTCCCTGGTCAGCCACAGGTGGTCAACCTGCTGGTAGAGTCTTTCTTCCTCAATGGATTATATCTTTGCTCAGAGTAATGAAATATCTCCTTAAATGTCTCCCACTACTGCTCTACTGTCTTCCCTTTTAACCAATTTACTCAGTGCACTTTAGCCAACTCTGTCTTAATTGCCTTTAAGTTTAAAATGCTAGTTATGGACCCACATTTCTCACTCTCAAAATGACTCTGAAGTTCTATCATATGACACTCTTGTCCAGAGAATCCTTTACTATGAGGTCTTTAATTAATCCTGTCTCATTACATGTTACCAGGTCCAAAATAGCCTGGTCACTGGTAGGTTTCAGAAAATATTGTTCTAAGAAACTGCCCTGAATATACTCTATTAACTTATTCACTCACCTACCTTTGCCAATTTGATTTGTCCAATTGATGTAAAGTTTCAAGTTATCCATGATTATTGTGCTTGCAGTACTTTTCTTGCAAGCTCCCATTATTTCTTGATGTATACTTTGTCCAGCCATGTCTCTAATGTTGGAAGGCCTAAGCACTACTGCCACCAGTGACTTCTTTCCTTTGCTATTTGTCATCTCCACACTTTAGCATTCTTTGACCTGGATGGTGACTTCAAGGGGTTAGATTACACAGCAGATGAGATTAAAGTTCAAACCTTTGAGTCCGAAGTAGCTATCACCTTTACTCTCATTCTTGTGGTCATTGAATCCTTTTCCAGTTTAACATCCTCAAAATAGGCTGAGGTAAGGTCATGGTAGAAGTGAGTTTTTGCAGTGGGATGAATACAACCAAGATCTCCATCTGATAAAGCTGCTGCTGCAAGTCACACTTGTACTGTGCAAATATGATCATTTTCATTGAGGTTTGATCTGATATTTTGGGAAGAATCAGGTGATTCCCAAAGGCAATTGTTCTTATTGCTGCTATCTGTCTATACTGACTCATTTAAACAATGAAACAGGTAAAGAACTATATGCTGACACTGTGATTAAAAAGTTTGAACAGTTTTACATTTGTGATAAATCATTGCAGGTTCAAGCAGTGAGCTTGCCAAACCTTACTGAGTGACCAAACATAAACGAGTTACAAATTGATGTTTTGGTGCTTAATGAACTGTCACTGAATAGAGATGAACTTAGAGATGAACACTGTCATTCTACTTAGCTCCCAATTTGAGCGTGCACACACAAAACACAGACTGCCATATCATCCAACAGGACAAAAAGGGAAAAATACCAGGTCCAAGGTGCCCTCCTGCACCCGGTTACAGTGACATTTTCATGCTTTTCAGACCAGGTTACTTTCGGATACTGTAATTGATCATCTTTTTGATGACATTAGCTGGCAATTTCTTGATGAACAAGCTTATTTTCTAAAAATATACTTTATTTATAAAATTTTTCAAGGTTCATTACATAGCAGTTCAAATTTGACATTATATAATGTGCAATGCAAATCAGTTTCTTTCAATATACTATGTTAGGTGTTATACTACACCTGCCATTACAGGTTATCTATACAATGTATATTTACAATTCATGTCTCATATTCTCTGGTGCATACAGCCTGAGAGGTTTAACATGGGTCCCAACCCCTTGATGCACTATAGCGGGATGAAGTATTGTCTGACCACTTGCAGTCAAGAGATGATTTAACCTTAACAAAGGCAATTCAACTGAGCAGACAAGCTGATGCCAGGAAACAAAATCAATCGGTGATTCAGGGAGAACTGTGTTCCAAAAACGACTGACTCAGTGGCATATGTTGAATTCAAAAACATAGAGGTGGCTGCTCAAATGCTGCGAAGGCTGGAAGAGCATCCATCAACTGCTCAGCTGTTATCAGTGTGGCGGGAAAAAGCACAGGAGTGAAAATTGTCCCACCAAAGAGGCTGAATGCCATTTTTGCAGAAAGGAGGACCACTTTCAGGTTGTGCTGCAGCAAGAAGCCTGTACAGAATAAGCAAGAAGAAATGTCTTCGAGAGGTGGCAAGATTCACAAAGCAGAAGATATCAATATCATGGAGATATCATGGAGAGATCCATGAACCAAGTGGAAGCTACTGGAATGCTGATATTCTAGCAGAGGGAAACAAGATATGCTTTAAGTTAGACATAGGCACAGATGCTTTGGTTCTTTCTGATGTTGAGATGTGGTAAGAGAAAGGCTCTCTTCAGACATCATGCAAAAAAACTACACAGACCAGGAGTTATAGACTCAGGGATAATAGGTCAATTAAATGCAACTGTTCAATATTGAGAGAAAAGTCACTGAAACCTTTTATGTGATCCTGAACCAGAGCTGTTCATTCCCAAGCAGGAAAGTCTGTACCAACTTACATCTGATTTACAGGGTTGAGGAACTGGAAAGCTGAGAAGATCAGCCTAAACACTTCAGAGATGAATTTCCACAGCTGTTCACAGGATTAGGAAAGCTGCAGACAGCATACCACATCACTCTAAACCCTGAAACAAAGCCTGTGTGCTTGTTTACATCCAGAAATGTTCCTCATCCACTCTTGTCAAAGGTAACGAAGGAAATTGATTCTATTTTGAAACAAGGTGTAATTTCACCTGTGACAGAACCAATAAGCTGGTGCTCAGGGAAAGCCGAGTGCCAAAACCCAACGGATCTATCAGAATTTGTGTAGATCTTACACAGCTGACAAAGCAGTTGAATGTGAAGTTCATCCTATGTCATCTGTGGATGAGAGATTAGCAAAATTGGGAAAGAGTTCAATTGTCAAAAAGCTAGATGCAAGTAGAGGTTTTTGGCAACTACCCCTCGATGAAGAGTCTAAGTTACTCTTACTCCATTTGGGAGGTTTTGCTTTAACAGGTTACCCTTTGGCATCATATCAGCTCCAGAAATATTCCGGAGAATAATGTCAAATATCCTGGAAGGACTTAATAGAGTTGGGCGTCACCTGGGTGATATCCTGATCTTTGGATCTACTCAGACAGAACAGGACAATGGAGTGCGAGCTATGCGGCAATACTCACAGGAAACAGAACTTACACTCAACAACAAATGCTAATTCTCTCAACTGTCAAGTTTCTTGGGCATATTATGTATGCATCTGTTGTCAGAATTGATCCACAGAAGCTAAGAGCAATCAAGGTGTTTCCAGCTCCTCACAGCATGACGGAGCTGCAGAGATTCACGAGTAGGGTAAACCAAGTCGGAAAGTTCTTGCCCAACTTAGCTGTCGTTGAACCATTACATCAGCTATTACAACAAGACAATAAATGATGCTGGATAGGAGCACAACTGAGGACTTTGGAGAAAATCAAGAAGATGCTGATATCACCTGATGTTTTAGCTCACTATGACCCAGAGCTATCTTCTATCAATGCTGCTGATGCAACTTCTACAGGATTGGGGGCTGTACTCTTTCAAATACAAATGGGTGGAAAGCGTAGACCCGTTTACTATGCATCCTGTCCTGTTCACTGACAGAGACAGAACATAAATATGCAGTTATAGAGAAAGAAGCGTTAGCTGCCGCATGGGCTTGTGAAAAGCTTACATATTATATTCTTGGTCTTTACTTCAAGATAGAGACAGACCACAAACCCTTAGTGACACACTTAAATTCTAAGGAGTTGGCAAAATGCCTCCATGAGTACAATTCAGACTGAGGATGATTAGGTTTGCAAAAACAGAGTGTGTTCTGGGAAAACAGCAGACCACAGCAGATGCTTTGTACCACATCTCATTGGCAAGAACTGAACAAAGAGTAGTCCTTGTTGAAGAGGTAGAAACCTTTTCATCGACAACAACCAGAACTCTACCAGCAACAATTCAGTGACTGAATGAAATCAGAGAAGCACAGAGATCTGATGAAGAATATGCTCAGGTCAGAGAATACTGCATCAAAGGACGGCTAGCATACATGCCAAACAATCCCATTCTCAGGCAGTAACATGAACAGAGTAGTTGGTGATTTACTCATCTATGATGAGAGTTGTCATTCCGAGACTCGAAATATTGCAATGATTGCACCAGGGACATTTGGGCTTCACAAAATGTAGTGCCAAACAGATATTCTGTTTTGTGGCCAGGTGTCTCAAAATCATTGGAAAAGATGATATCAAGCTGTATTACATATGCTGTTCATTGTCAGGAGACAAGATTGATGTCATCTTCCTTTCCATCAAGACCATGAGAATGTCTTGGGATGGACCTCTTTGAACACAGAGGTAAAATGTTCTTGATCATATTCAACTATTACTTGAGATAGCTAGAAGACGAGCAACTGTGGGGGTCACACTTCTGAAGCAGTGATTATATCATTGAAGGAGATTTTTGCAACACATAGAATGTCCTAGACCTTGTAATCTCAGACAATGGACCACAATTTGCTAATAAATATTTTAAAGAGTTTGCAACATCACATGTATTTGTCCATGCTACCAGCCCCCCAAATTACCCTTAAGCCAACAGAGAAGCTGAAAGAGGAGTTTGAACAATGAAAGCATTGCTGAAGAGGAATGATGACATCCAGCTGTCCTTCTGAGCTTTCATTCAATTCCACTTCTAAATGGTTTAACACCATGGGAATTCTGAGAACTCAGCTCCCTAGTCTTTAACATACACTCATGCCGCATGTACAAGCTAATAACTTGGACAAGGTGAGGAAGAAAGAGAATGAGTATCATTCCAGCTTGATGTGGAAGTAAGACAAATGTCACAAAGCACTCAACCCAACAGACTGCCAACCAGGGGAGGCATTTTGGATTTGAGACCAAGCTCGTTGTCCACAAGTGCCTACATAATCCAAACCGAAAATGGTATGGTGAGACAGAACAGATGTGCACTGGTTTCCACACAGAAGCAACTTTCTACACAGTCGAAACAATCATTACACGAATGAACAGCCCAGAGATGTTGCGTTCATCTATCTAATCAGATGACAATGAGATTGGTGAATTGGAGTCATCTGTTAATTCTCTTTCCACTCAGCAGAGTGAGAGATGACCCAGAGGTCTCAAATCCCCAGTCTCCACCAAAGGAGCAGAGAACTCATTTGGATAGACTAGTGAAACTGCTACAGCGGTTGTCCCTATTAAAAAAAAGAAATTGAAGTCAGTTACTTGGGGAGAGATGTAGTCTAATGGGAACAATCAGAGACTTGAGGGAAATATTGGGGCTAATTCTAAATAATGAGACAGTATACATCATCACAGGAAGTGATGCAACATCACATGATCTTGCTCTCTATTGTAGAACTTCATGGTAAGATGAAACATTGCAAGATGTTTCTCAATAGTGTTTTCCTTACCTCAGCAGACTCTGTAAATATTCTATATTAGCACAAGACCAAGAATATTATAGAGGGCATCGCATAGATTTCCAAACTAGACATCCCATTATAAGCCTTTCCCATCTTACAAAAGTAGTAGTCATACAGTAACAATGATGGCAGTCTGGGAGCAGGCAAATTGTTAAGCTTCAGTTGTACAGGGCATTGGTGAGACCGTACCTCGAATACTGTGCACAGTTTTGGTCTCCTTATTTAAGGAAGGATATAAATGAGGTGGTTCAAAGGAGGTTTACTAAATTGATACCTGGAATGAGTGGGCTGACTTGTTGGAAAGGTTGTACAGCCTGGGCTTGTTTACACAGGAGTTTACAAGAGTGAGGGGTGATTTGATTGAAGTATACAAGATCCTGAACGACCTTGACAAGGTGGACGTCGAAAGGATGTTCCCTCTTGTAGGTCAGTCCAGAACTAGGGGGCACAGTTTTAAAATTAGGGAATGCCCTTTTAGGAAGAAGATAAGGAGAATTTTTTTCTCTCAGGGGGTTGTGCAACTTTGGAATTCTCTGCCTCAGTAGGTGGTGGAGGTGGGCTCATTGAATATTTTTAAGGCAGAGGTAGATAGATTCTTGTTAGGCAAGGTACTCAGGGTTAGATGGGAATGTGGAAATCGAAACACAAGATGATCAGCCATGATTTTATTAAATGGTGGAGCAGGCTCGAGGGGCCGAATGGTCTACTCCTGTTTCTATTTCTTATGTTTACTACAGATCCCGACGAGTTTCAGGCCAAATATACAAAAAAAATTAAAGAATTAAAAATCAAGTTTTCAATTAAAATAAAGTAATAAAAATCTCACCACATCACAAGAATTTACAGGAACTTACAGGAACAGGCACAGGTTGTTCAGGCCCTGAAGTCTGTTCTATCATTTAATTAGATCCTGGCTGATCTACGCCTTAACTCCATTTAGCTGTTTTTGTTCCATATCCCTTGATACTCATATTTAATAAAAATTTCAGTTCTGAAAATTTAACTTGAGCCAGGGTTCACAGCCTTTTGGGGGAACCATGTTCTAGATTTCATATATACTTTGTGTGAAAAGTACTTCCAGATTTCAGGGCCTAGATCTGATAAGATAATGCCTTATTCTGAATTCTTCCACCACAGGCAATGGATTCCCTATCTACCATATCAAATCTCTAACATTGTGAACACCTTAATTAAATGATTGAATCTTCTAAACTAAAGGAAATTATCTTCAAAGTTTCATTTATCATATTTTGACTGATCTGATACATAATGTAGTATGTACGACCACAATATAGTTGAATTTTACCTCCAGTTTGAAAGGGAGAAGAGTGTGTCTAAGTTTGGTATTTTAAACTTAAATAAGGGCAACTATGTGGGCACGAAAGCTGAGCTAGCTCAAGTGAACTGGGATACTAGGCTAGATCAATAGAGAAGCAGTGGCAGACATTTAAGGGGCTATTTCAGAATACTCAGAATAATTATATTCCTTCTTTAAAGAAAAATTCTAAGGGGAGGAGCCACCATCAGTGGTTAACTAAAGAAGTTAAGGAAAGCATCAAACTTAAGGAAAAAACATATAACTCCACAAAGATGAATGACGGGTCAGATGATTGGTCAGAATATAAAGATCGGCAGAGAATGATGAAAAGGCTAATCGGGAAAAGGAAATTAGAATGAGAGGATGACAGCTAGAAATGTAAAAATGGATAACAAGAATTTCTACAGGTATTTAAAAAGAAAAAGAGTAAGTAGAGTGAGTGTCGGTCCTCTAGAGAGTGAGAATGGGAGTTAATGGTAGACAATGAGGAAATGGCAGATGAAATGAACAAATATTTTGCTTGTCTTCAGTAATAGGTGTAAATCAGGTAGTGGAAGGGAGAGGGGAACTTGATGAAATTACAATCACGAGGGAAGCAGCACAAAGCAAACTGATGGAGCTAGGAGCTGACAAGTCTCCGGGACCTGATGGACTTCATCCTATGATCTTAAGAGGTAGCTAATAAGGTAGTAGATGCATTGGTGTTAATTTTCCAAAATTGCCTAGATTCTGGAAAGATTCCATCAGACTGGAAAGTAGCAAATATAACCCCTCTATTCCAGTAGGGAGGGAGGTGGAAAACAAGAAACTACAAGCCAGTTAGCTTGACATCGGTCATAGGGAAGGCGTTAGGATTGATCGTTAAGGAGGTTATGGCTGGGCACTTAGAAAAACTCAAAGTAATCTGGAAGAGCCAACACGGTTTTGTGAAAGGGTAATCATGTTTAACCTGTTTATTGGAGTTCTTTGTAAGAAGTAACTTGCGCTATGGATAAAGGGGAGACTGTAGATGTACTGTACTTAGATTTCCAGAAGGTATTTGATAAGGTACCACATCAAAGGTTATTTTGGAAAATAAAAGCTCATAGTGTAGGGGTAACATATTAACATGGAAAGATGATCAGGTGGCTGGCAGAAAACAGAGAGTATGCATAAATGGGACTTTTTCTGATTAGCCGGATGTGCTAAACGGAGTCCCACAGGGATCTGTGTTGGGACCTCAACTTTTTACAATTTATATCAATGACTTAGATGAGGGGAGCAAAAGCATGATAGCTAAATTTATAGACAATACAAAGCGAGGTAGGAAAGTATGTTGTGAAGAGGACATAAAGAGGTTACAGATGGTTATAGATAGGTTGAGTGAGTGCGCAAAAATTGGCAGATAGAATATAATGTGGGAAAATGTGAAGTTACTCACTTTGGCAGGAAGAATAAAATAAGAGTACTAATTAAATGGAGAATGACTGCAGAATTCCAAGGTGCAGAGAGATCTAGATGTTCTAGTGCATGAGTCACAAAAAGTTAGTATGTAGGTACAGTAAGTAATTAAGAAGGCTAATGGAATGCTATCCTTTATTACGAGAGGAATTGAACAAAAAAGCATGGATGTTATGCTTCAGTTATACAGGGCATTGGTGAGACTGCATCTCAAATACTGTGTGCAGTTTTGGTCTCCTTATTTAAGGAAGAATATAAATGCATTGGAGGCAGTACAGAGGAGTTTTACTAGATTGACACCTGGAATGAGTAGGTTCTCTTATGAGGAAAGATTGGCGGGTTGTCTTATGAGGAAAGACTGGGCTTGTTTCCACTGGAGTTTAGAAGAGTGACTTGATTGAAGTATATAAGATCCTGAACGGTCTTGACAAGGTGGACATGGAAAGGATGTTTCCTCTTGTGGGTGAGTTTAGAACTAGGGGGCACTGTTTAAAAATTAGGGGTTGCCCTTTTAGGACAGAGATAAGGAGATTTCTTTCTCTCAGAGGGTCATGCGACTTTGGAACTCTGCCTCAGAAGGCAGTGGAGGTGGGGTCATTCAATGTCTTTAAGATGGAAGCAGAAGATTCTTGTTGGGTCAGGGAATCAAAGGTTATCGGGGGTAGATGGGAATGTGGAAATTAAGACACAAACAGATCAGCCATGATTTTATTGAATGGTGGAGCAGGCTAGAGGGATGAATGGCCTACTTCTGCTCCTATTTCGTATGTAATAAATTATAGTTAAGATATTTTTGCCATCTGGAGATTATATTGGTCCTAACAGAGCCTCCTCTAAATCCAAAATTTACAGAAAAGAAATAGAATCTATCATTCTTTGAGCTGTGCATATATTCTTTTATTTCTAATATTATTTACCAAATCGTTCTGAACAGAATTGTGGACAAATATGGTATTGCACCACCTACTTCTCTTGCAAAACCTCCCTTTGAACATGACAATCAGGTGAAATTTCTTTTCTATCATTTCCTTCTAGATCCTGGACTTTAACAAAGGGTAAGGCATAGAATTTATTCCATAGCTAAATGGATGTATATAACACAAAAACACTCTCTGGGACACCCTAGTTCACTCCTCCATCATCCCCATCCTCAAACCCCTTCCACAACACCTTCCCATACAATCGCAGAAGGTGTAACGCCTGCGCTTTTACTCCCCCCCTCCCCACTATCCAAGGGCCCAAACACTCCTTTCAAGTGAAGCAATGCTTCACTTGTACTTCCCTCAATTTGGTCTACTGCATTCGCTGCTCCCAATGCGGTCTCCTCTACATTGGGAAGACCAAACGCAGACTGGCTGACTGCTTTGTGAAACATATGTGGGCTGTCCACAAGCATGACCCAGGCTTCCCTGTCGCTTGCCATTTCAACATACCATCCTTCTCTCATGCCCACATGTCCGTCCTTGGCCTGCTGCAATGTTCTAGTGAAGCTCAACGCAAACTAGAGGAACAGAACCTCATCTTCCATTTAGGCACTTTATAGCCTTCCAGACTTAACATTTGAGTTCAACAACTTCAGACTATGAACTCTCGCCTCCTTCCTCACCACTTTTTGATCCTCTTTCTCCAATATTCATTTTTATATTTCAATGTTTATATTTTTTTCCACTTATTTTTATTATTTTAAAAATTTATTTCCATTTTTATTCGTTGTTTTATCCCCAACTTTTAGCCTATTTTCAATCTTTTTTCCAACCCAACCCCCGCTAGGGTCATCTGTCACTTGCTCCTTCTGCTTTCTACTCTTAATGTCACCATTAACACCTCCTTTAGCCAGTACCACCACCACCAACACCCTTTTGACCTTTTCTTTATGACATATTTTGCAAACTCCCCTTTGCCTCCACCTATCGCTGGCCTTTTATCCAGCTTCACCTGTTCCACCTCCCTTAAACAGTATATATTTCACCACATTTTTACTTCTCTCTAGCTCTGAAGAAGAGTCACATGGACACAAAATGTTAACTGTCTTTCTCTCCACTGATGCTGTCAGGCCTGCTGAGTTTTTCTAGCATTTTTTGTTTTTGTTTCAGATTTCCAGCATCCGCAGTATTTTGCCTTTGTCTGGGTGCATAACAATCAAGGACTATGAGGTACAATTTGCAGAAAAATGTGAAAAAAACATGATTTAACACAAAATATTGCTAAAATTCTCTTAAATTAAATGTAGTTTAATTTTCAGTCAATATAAATCAGTGGTCTCAATATTATTCTGTATGTTATATGTGATAAAATAGCTGATCATCCAACTCTGAGCAGTTCCACAGTCTATGCAAGCTATAGTTCCCAACCTACTCAGCTCATTTACATGATCAGAGTGACCCGAACCCATACAAGAAAGTGGTTTGTATTAAACAAGGATTTGCCTCAAGAGCTTTCTTTGAAAAAAAATCAGTGTCTGGGCTCATACTAAAACCTTAGTTCCTTTTAATAGCCACCAAATATGCTGAATAAAATTCACCATTTTATTCACTGATAATTTTTATCATGATGCATCTCAGAACAAAGGATTTAAATCAACATAATCAGAATGATGGGATTAATGAGAACAAAAATTGATCCCTGATAAATTTAAGGATAAGTATTTATGATGAAAGATTAAAATGAGGAAAGATGGGAGGAGACTCAAGTGGAGTATAAATGCCAGCATGAACTAGTTGGCCGAATTGCCGGTTTGTGTGTCATGTATTCGACGTAATCCTATGTAATCTATCCCCTGCTGAGAGAACATGTGCATCCTCTGGAGAATACATCTTAAATTGTCAGCTATTATCCAGAAACTTAAGTGTATTTGCGTGTGCGTGCACACAAGAGAACAGGAGAGGTTCATTCTGTTAGGGTCAAGTCCTTTCACAGTTTCCCTGTTCTGTAAAAAAGGAAAACCACAGGCCTCAAACTTACTGTTGTGTCCCTTAATGTCATTTGAATTTTCTTTCCCAGGCTCATCTCAACCAGCTGTTACATTGTTACAACTTGTCTGTATTTGAACAGCTTTATTCGCCAAAGGACAAAGTTGCATGAGTGGGGGAGGAGGGAAAATCTTTTTTTAAATAGACTTAGTGTAACCAACATTCCTGGAGAAATATGTTACTAATTTATGCAGTGGTATATTGGATAAAGATTTGAGAGAAAAATAAAAATGGATGAAAGTGGAAGGTGGTACAATCATGGAACTAATGTTTTTTGCCCAATTCTGTATGTTGATCTAAGTAATGGATGAAAAAATAAATCATTTGGAAACAGAATTAGTACTTACTGGAGTCACCCAGCTAGCCACTTTTTTTTCAAATAAAACAGTTAAAGTTACAAACAGGGACAAGAAAAATGTCAGAGCACTGCTCTTGCACAAAAACAAAATCAGGAAAATGGTTTTTGTTTACTATGACAATCAACTTGCACCACACCTTTTACAAAGGAAAGAAAAGGCAGTTGAGAAGTGATTATTGAACTGCAGGGGGATATAGTATCAGTACTTGGTTGAGATGATGATTTTGAAATGTCACCACAGCTGCAGAAAGACTAGAAGGGTTAATTGAGACCAAAGGGTTGAATGGTACTATATAGTTCATGTATTCCGATGTCTGAAGCAGCGATTTGCTGTTCATTGTTGGCCAATAATAACACTTCTTGTGACAACATACATGACAACCATTTCTCAGCCTTTCAATTAAGCAGGGGTCACCATCCCTAATTCATCTCAATGTAACAAAGCTCTTAAATTCAAAAATCCAAAGCAGCTGAAAGGAACCCATATTTTGTATTGCATCATTTATGTTATTTTAAAACTGCACTCTTGGTTTTACTGTGGAGGCAATGGCCATTAGTTTGCTACAAGAATGGGAAATCCACATCAAAGCGATGTAAGTGAAATCACCCTGAAGATGCAAAACAGCACATGCTAAAAGTGTAAGAAATTGTTGTCTCTGGGCCACATGAAAGGCATTGTTTTGATCACCCACCTTTTGTTCTCCTCTATAAAATAAGCCTCTTTATTAAAAACAAAAAAACTGCGGATGCTGGAAATCCAAAACAAAAACAGAATTACCTGGAAAAACTCAGCAGGTCTGGCAGCATCGGCGGAGAAGAAAAGAGTTGACGTTTCGAGTCCTCATGACCCTTCGACAGAACTTGAGTTCGAGTCCAAGAAAGAGTTGAAATATAAGCTGGTTTAAGGTGTGTGTGTGTGTGTGGGGGGGGGTGGGGGGGGGGGGGCGGAGAGAGAGAGAGAAGTGGAGGGGGGGTGTGGTTGTAGGGACAAACAAGCAGTGATAGAAGCAGATCATCAAAAGATGTCAACAACAATAGAACAAAAGAACACATAGGTGTTAAAGTTGCTGATATTATCTAAACGAATGTGCTAATTAAGAATGGATGGTAGGGCACTCAAGGTATAGCTCTAGTGGGGGTGGGGGGGGGGAGAGCATAAAAGATTTTAAGATATTTAAAAATAATGGAAATAGGTGGGAAAAGAAAAATCTATATAATTTCCCCCTTCCTTTTTTTCCAATAAATTATATAGATTTTTCTTTTCCCACCTATTTCCATTATTTTTAAATATCTTAAAATCTTTTACGCTCTCCCCACCCCCACTAGAGCTATACCTTGAGTGCCCTACCATCCATTCTTAACTAGCACATTCGTTTAGATAATATCACCAACTTTAACACCTATGTGTTCTTTTGTTCTATTGTTGTTGACATCTTTTGATGATCTGCTTCTATCACTGCTTGTTTGTCCCTACAACCACACCCCCCCTCCACTTCTCTCTCTCTCCGCCCCCCCCACCCCCCCACACACCCTAAACCAGCTTATATTTCAACTCTTTCTTGGACTCGAACTCAAGTTCTGTCGAAGGGTCATGAGGACTCGAAATGTCAACTCTTTTCTTCTCCGCCGATGCTGCCAGACCTGCTGAGTTTTTCCAGGTAATTCTGTTTTTGTTTTGGATTTCCAGCATCTGCAGTTTTTTTGTTTTTATCTCTGTGTTTAATTGACTGCCACTGCTCTTCAAGAAATGCCTACCTCCTTGAAGAAATTCTGTTCTTTTCTGCGACAAGATTTCCGTTGCTCTCTTTTGCCTTGCTCACCTTCATTGCTTTCCATTTCCCGCCTGGTGTTTGACAAGGTGTTTACAAAAACCCGCTTTCACAGCCATATCTCCTTTCTCAGTGACTGTCTCCGTCTCTGACTTACCCCACGTGGATTTCAACTGAAATTCCACCCCTCATGTTTCGAACCTACCCAGGATTACAGGTATCTCCGGGACATAAAACGTTTCTCGGACTGCTGTTCCCGTCACATTCTGAAATCCACAATCAGTGCCATGCGCCGCCATATGAACACACTCGACCTCTCCCTCCAGCAGCACCGCCATACCCTTTTTCAAAGCTGCGCGTGGCCCCAGTTTCATTTTATTCTTCGGCTCATCCGACGCCTCAACAAGAAACTTTTTCTCTTTCTCTCAAGTGCTAAGGAACGCAAGCTCCAACAACTCATCGACACCAACACCCATCTAGGACCCTCCAACCCTGCCCGTCCCTCCGTCCCCACCCCATCTTCCAATCCCAACCCCAGCCGTGTATTCACTATACCCCCTGACCTTCCCCTCTCCGATGCTGAACGTTCAGTGCTCAGCAAAGGACTTAGCTTCATACCCTTACGCCCTCACCTCAATGAATTTCGGGCTCGGCATGATGCTGAACTCTTCTTCCGCCGTCTTCGTCTCCGGGCTCACTTCTTTGGGCAGGAGTCCTCTCCCAGTTCAACGGATCCTTTTACCCATCTCCAATATTCTCCCTCCACCTGGACCCCTCCCTCTGGATTCTTACCTTCTCTTGATCTTTTCATTGAGAACTGTCGGCGCGACATTAGTCGTCTCAATTTCTCTGCTCCTCTCACCCATTCTAACCTGTCTCTCTCTGAACTTACTGCACTCCATTCTCTCAGGTCCAACCCTGACATTGTCATCAAACTCGCTGACAAGGGTGGTGCTGTTGTTGTCTGGCGCACTGACCTCTACCTCGCGGAGGCTGAGCGTCAACTTGCAGACACTTCCTCCTACCTCTCCCTGGACCATGACCCCACCACTGAACATCAAGCCATTGTTTCCAGGACTGTCACTGACCTCATCTCCCCTGGGGATCTTCCTCCCACAGCTTCCAACCTGATAGTCGCCCAACCTCGGACGGCCCGCTTCTATCTCCTACCCAAAATCCACAAACAGAACTGCCCCGGTAGACCGATCGTCTCAGCTTGCTCCTACCCCACAGAACTCATTTCTCGTTATCTTGACTCCCTTCTCTCTCCCCTTGTCCAGTCCCTTCCCACCTACATCCGTGATTCCTCTGACACCTTACGTCACATCAACAATTTCCAGTTCCCTGGCCCCAACCGCTTCCTCTTCACCATGGACATCCAATCCCTCTACACCTGCATCCCCCACCAGGATGGTCTGAGGGCCCTTAGCTTCTTCCTCGAACAGAGGCCCGAACAATCCCCATCCACCACTACTCTCCTCCGTCTGGCTGAACTTGTTCTCACGCTGAACAATTTCTCCTTCAACTCCTCTCACTTCCTCCAAATAAAAGGTGTGGCTATGGGTACCCGCATGGGCCCCAGCTATACCTGTCTCTTTATGGGGTATGTGGAACATTCCTTGTTCCAGTCCTACTCCGGCCCCCTTCCACAACTCTTTCTCCGGTACATCAATGATTACTTCGGTGCCGCTTCATGCTCTCGTCGGCACTTGGAAAAAAAAAAATTTATTAATTTTGTTTCCAATCTCCACCCCTCCATCATTTTCACGTGGTCCATCTCTGACACTTTCCTTCCCTTCCTTGACCTCTCTGTCTCAATCTCTGGTGATAGACTGTCCACCAATATCCATTACAAACCCACCGACTCCCACAGCTACCTCGACTACAGCTCCTCACACCCCGCTTCCTGTAAGGACTCCATCCCATTCTCTCAGTACCTTCGCCTCCGTCGCATCTGTTCCGATGATGCCACCTTCAAAAATAGTTCCTCTGACATGTCCTCCTTCTTCCTTAACCGAGGTTTTCCACCCACGGTCGTTGACAGGGCCCTCAACCGTGTTCGGCCCATCTCCCGCGCATCCGCCCTCACGCCTTCTCCTCCCTCCCAGAAACATGATAGGGTCCCCCTTGTCCTCACTTATCACCCCACCAGCCTCCGCATTCAAAGGATCATCCTCCACCATTTCTGCCAACTCCAGCATGATGCCACCACCAAACACATCTTCCCTTCACCCCCTTTATCGGCATTCCGTAGGGATCGCTCCCTCCGGGACACCCTGGTCCACTCCTCCATCACCCCCTACTCCTCAACCCCCTCCTATGGCACCACCCCATGCCCACGCAAAAGATGCAACACCTGCCCCTTCACTTCCTCTCTCCTCACCGTCCAAGGGCCCAAACACTCCTTTCAAGTGAAGCAGCATTTCACTTGCATTTCCCCCAACTTAGTCTACTCCATTCATTGCTCCCAATGTGGTCTCCTCTACATTGGAGAGACCAAACGTAAACTGGGCGACCGCTTTGCAGAACACCTGTGGTCTGTCCGCAAGAATGACCCAAACCTCCCTGTCGCTTGCCATTTTAACACTCCACCCTGCTCTCTTGCCCACATGTCTGTCCTTGGCTTGCTGCATTGTTCCAGTGAAGCCCAACGCAAACTGGAGGAACAACACCTCATCTTCCGACTAGGTACTTTACAGCTTTCCGGACTGAATATTGAATTCAACAACTTGAGGTCGTGAGCTCCCTCCCCCATTCCCACCCCCTTTCTGTTTCCCCCTTCCTTTTTTTTCCAATAAGTTATATAGATTTTTCTTTTCCCACCTATTTCCATTATTTTTAAATATCTTAAAATCTTTTATGCTCTCCCCCCCCCACCCCCACTAGAGCTATACCTTGAGTGCCCTACCATCCATTCTTAATTAGCACATTCGTTTAGATAATATCAGCAACTTTAACACCTATGTGTTCTTTTGTTCTATTGTTGTTGACATCTTTTGATGATCTGCTTCTATCACTGCTTGTTTGTCCCTACAACCACACCCCCCCCTCCACTTCTCTCTCTCTCTCTCTCTCCCCCCCTCCCCCCCCACCCCCCAACACACCTTAAACCAGCTTATATTTCAACTCTTTCTTGGACTCGAACTCAAGTTCTGTCGAAGGGTCATGAGGACTCGAAACGTCAACTCTTTTCTTCTCCGCCGATGCTGCCAGACCTGCTGAGTTTTTCCAGGTAATTCTGTTTTTGTTAAGCCTCTTTATTACCTTGACAAGGTGGGTAAGGACAGAAGGGGAGTGAATCATTCGAGTATGATTGCCTTTATTGTGCAATCTCTCTTTTTTTATTTGTTCATGGGATGTGGCGTTACTGGCCAGGCCAATATTTAATATCAAGGAGGTGGTGGTGAGCTGCCTTCTTGAACCGCTGCAGTCCATGTGGCGGAGGTACACCCATTGTGCTGTTAGTTCTAGGATTTGGATTATCCATTCTGCACTTCTGGTTGAAGATGGTTGCAAATGCTTCAGCCTTGTCTTTTGCACACATGTGCTGGACTCCATCATTATTGAAGATGGAAATATCCATGGAGCCTCCTCCTCCCTCAGTTGTTTAACTGTCCACCACCAATCACAACTGGATGTTGCAGGGCTGTAGAGCTTTGACCTGATCCATTGGTTGTGGGATCGTGTAGTTTTGTCTGTAGCATGCTGCTTCTACCATTTTGCATGCATGTAACCCTTTGTTGTAACTTCACTAGGTCGATACCTCATTCTTATCCCAGCTTTTACAGATATTTGCGGTGTCATGGTACCGTTTGTGCCAAACCACTGCTTAGTGGGTGGAGCCTACAAAAGCACGTGAAGGGAAGCAACAGCGCCACAGATCCACAGTACCACTGAGCCCAGAAACACGGTGTGGCAAGTAAAAGTGCTGCAGGCAGCCAGATCCGGAATACATTGAAATCCTTGTTGTGGAAGAAAGCGGGAAAGCTTCTTACTACCTAGAAAATAATGGAAAATCATGTGAACATCAGCAAGAAGTCAGCAAAATTAATGTGTATGAATTGGAAAGTAGGGGATATTCTTTCCAATTTCAAACTTTTCAAACCAAGAATACAGCTGTGCTTCATTGATTTGGCTGTAATGAAACCAGATAGACAAGCATTTAAAATTAAAATAGCTATCGGAAAAGAAGGGCTTCATAGGCTGAATACCTCATGCTTATCTGCAGATGATCAGAAACACCCTAAGGAAATACAGATCACACCAGAAGACCAACTACAAATGGAAGTCAGCTTCTTGATCCATCAGTTGGAATTTAAGACATGTAGGCAGCAATCGAAGGAGTCCAGTGGCCAATTTGTCAGTTGTTGCAGGGACAAAGGCAGGAACTGCAACTTTTCTGAATCAGAATTAACTAAAAGAATTACAAAGCTGGTGATAATGTCAACAATCATTGAAGCAAATCAAAAGGACCTCCCAAGAAAGCCAATAGATCTTGACATTGACGCCTTAATAAAAGGCAGGTGTAAACACAAAGCTATCCATGCAGGTCGACAGAGTTTGCAAGCACTAGGTGTGGCTTCAACTACTGGCACAGTAGCCAAGATGGTGAAACCAAGCAAGCTGTGTGGAAGATGTGGACTTCTTCATCTACCACAAAGTTGTCCAGTATACTGGGATCAATGTAGGGCATGTGGTATTAAAGGGCATTGAGCACTCCAATGTAAGAAACTCCGTTCAGAAGGTGTAGCAAGAAGTCATGGCAAGCCAGAAACAACTGGAAAACATATGCAGCACACTGATAACACAGAGAGAGAGAGAGAGAGCCAGGTATACAAGTGAGCGCGTAACAAAGTCACCAACAAAGCAGACAGAATGGAAAATGGTGGTGACCAAATTATTACAAAAGAGAGCGAGCAAACATTCAACAGTGTAATCATTACCAGGCCCATAGATGCTATCAGACGACTGGAGGCATTCGCAACCATTAATATTGTGTGTCCTAGAAAGATTGGAAAATACACATTGAGGGCTAAAATTGATACCGTGTTGAGCGCCAATAATATTCCCTTCACAATATTGAAGGATGTGTACCTCTGATGCTGGAAAGTGATTGATACAAACAACTACAGCTAAGTTAACTGCATATAATGGATCAGTGATTCATTGCACTGGTATAATAACACTGAAATGCAGCTACACTCAATCGGCATGGTTGTCACAGTGCTTTTATCTCATCAATACACAATGTCCAGTTATAGAAGGCCTACCAACGTGTGGTGTTCTAAGAAACTATCCTAAATCCACTCTATGAACTCATTCTCCATGCTACATTTGCCAATTTGATTTTTCCAATTGATGTGAAGATTAAAGTCACCCACGATTATTGCAGTCCCTTTCTTGCAAGTCCCATTATTTGTTGATGTATATTCTGTCCTACTGTGTAGTTACTGTTAGGGATCTATAAACTATCCCACCAGTGATTTCTTTCCTTTGCTATTTCTTATCTCCACCCAAATTCCTTCTACATCTTCATCTTTCAAACCAAGATTAATTTCTTCAATGGTCCAAAATGCGAGCTGAATGTGCGTCAGATTTAATTTTTCAGTCCTATATATTTGAGCACCAGTGTTTGTCTGGATCCAAACAGACTGGAGGACACATACTCCATGCCTATGCCACAGGACAGAGAGGATCTACAGCCTTGTTTAAAATTAACTTTCTCTTACCATATATTCCCAACTTAGTTCAGAAGGCAATGTTGCTCAGACAGTTATTGAGGAAGACTGTGCCATTCGTCCTTCCAAAGCTGTGGCAAGCTTTCTGCTTGGCCTCCCATCAGATTGCAGGATCTGAAGCAATCAAACAAGGAAGGTGAAATACTTCCAAAGCACTAATTTACCTTAACTTTGGATCCTCATAGCTGGAAACATTCTATCTGCTGCTTGTGGATGACAGCCAGTATTATTCAGACAACCTCCTTACACCAGAAACAGTGGCTGGCTTTCTGGCTTTCCAGCCTCAGTTCTGGTAAAGGTCCCTGGTAGGATGTGAGGCTCTACCAAGGGCATGTCCAGGCCATGTAAATAAACTGAAACTACTTATCAACTTGGTTCAGGCCATGTACATTGCTCATTAAAAAATTGAAAACAACATTGGTGCTGAGATGTTACCATGTGGTGAGGTTTAACCACCCCCTCCCCAGTCAAACTGAATGCTAATTGTGTATAGGGTGATCATGTTCACTTCCAAGAGAAAAATGTTGCAACTGGAAACTGGATATTTATCCACCAAACGTGGAAAAATACAAGTGGGAGGACATTATCCATTTCATGCTGTTCTCACATAGCTCCCAGCAGTTAGTTGTACAACAGCCATTGTAGGGTCCTGTCTGTATTGAGCAACAACTTGTACTTATATAGTGTCTTTAATGTAATCAAGCATCTCAAGGTACTTCACAGGAGCATAATTGAGCAAACTTTGACACTAGTCACATGAATAGATAATAGCAGACGACCAAAAGCTTAGTTAAAAAGATAGGTTTTATGGAGAGTCTAAAAGGAGAAAAGAGTGGTAGAAGGATTGGTATTTGACACTTTGGAAGGACAGGAGGGAATAAAAAGGAGGTGAGGTAACTCTGTTAATAAAGGATGAGATCAATGTAACATTGAGAAATGATCTTGGTTTGGAAGATGAAGATGTAGAAGCAATTTGGGTGGAGATAAGAAATAGCAAAGGAAAGAAATCACTGGTGGGATAGTTTATAGGCCCCTAACAGTAACTACACAGGACAGAATATACATCAAGAAATAATGGCACTTGCAAGAAAGGGGCTGCAATAATCATGGGTGACCTTAATCTTCACATCAATTGGACAAATCAAATTGGCAAATGTAGCATGGAGAATTAGTCCATAGAGTGTATTTAGGATAGTTTCTTAGAACAATGCATTCTGGAATACACCATTTTGGACTTGGTAATGTATAATAAGACAGGATTAATTAAAGATCTCATAGTAAAGGACCTTCTAGGCAACAGTGATCATACCAAGGTAGGAATTCACATTCAGTTGGAGAGTAAGACACCATAACTAGTGTCTTAAACTTAAATAAAGGCATTTATAAGGGTATGAAGACAGAATTGGCTGAAGTGTACTGGGTTATTAGGTTAAAAGCTAAGAATTCAGAAAAGCAGTGGCAGACATTTAAGGAGATATTTCATAACTCTCAACAAAGATATATTCCTTTAAGTAAGAAAGACTTGACCAGAAGGATGCATCATCCATGATTGACTAAGAAAGTTTAAGGGTAGTATCAAATAAAGAGAAAAGATATAAAATGCTTTGAGGATTAGTGGTAGGTAAGAAGATTGGGAAAGTTTTGGAAACCAACAAGGGATGACTAAAAAAAGTAATAAAGAGGGAGAAATTGGAGTGAAAGAAAACTAGCAAGAAAAATAAATACAGAAAGTAAAAACTTCTACAAGTATATTAAAAGGAAAAGAATAGCTAAAGTGAGCATTAGAGGGTGAGACTGGGATTTAATAATGGGAAATGAAGAAATGGCAGAGGCTTTGAACAAATATTTTGTATCTGTCTTCAAAGCAGAAGACACAAAAAGCATGCCAAGAATAGTAGAAAATCAAGAGACAAAAGGGAGGGGGAAACTTAAAATAAATACCATCACTAGAGAAAAAGTAATGGAAATACTAATGGGACTTAAAGCTGACAAGTCCCCTGCATCCTAGGGTCTTAAAAGAAGTGACTGTACAGATAGTGGGTGTAACCTTCCAAAATTCCCTGGATTTTGGAATGGTCCCAATGGACTGGAAAACTGGAAATATAACACCTCTGTACAAGAAAGCAGAGACAGAAAGTAGGTAACTATAGGCTAGTTAGTCTAACATCTATCATTAGGAAAATGCTAGAATCAACATTTAAAGGGGAAGTGGTTGGACATTTAGAAAATCATAAAACAATCAGGAAGAGTCACCATGGTTTTGTGAAAGGGAAGTTGTGTTTGACAAAGTTATTAGAGGTCTCTGAGGATGTAACAAGCAGGGTGTATAAAGGGGTACGAGTAGATGTATTTTCATTGGATTTCCAAAAGGTGTTTGATAACACAACACAAGAAGTATGGGCAGGAGTAGACCATATAGCCATTTAGCCTCCACTGCCAATCAATATGATCATGACTGATCATGGACATCAACTCCATTTTTCTACCTGCTTCCCATGTCCCTTAATTCCCTGAGAGATCAAAATTCTGTTTATCGCAGCCTTAAGTGTTTTTAAAGATGGAGCATTCACAACCCACTGGGGCAGAGAGTTCCAGATTCACAACCCTTTGAGTGAAGTAATTTCTCCTCATCTTAGTCCTAAATGATTGGCCCCTGATCCTGAGGCTGTTCCCCCCTTGTTTTAGACTCCCCAACCAGCGGAAACAATCTCTCAGCGTCTACCTTATCAAGCCCCTTCAGAATTGTACATGCTTCAATGAGATTGCCTCTATTGTTCTAAACTCCAGAGTGTATAAGTCCAATTTACTCAGCCTCTCATCAGAAGACAACACCATCATCCCAGGGACCAATTTAGTGAACCTTCGCTGTACCGCCTCCAATGGAAGCATATCCTTTGTTAAATGTGGAGACCAAAACTGCACTTTGTATTCCAGATATGGTCGCCCCAAAGCCCTGTACAACTATAGTAAGACTTCTTTATTCTTGTACTCCAATTCCCTTACAATGAAAACCAACATGCCATTTGCCTTCCTTATTTTTTTTGCCGCACCTGCATGCTAACTTTCTCTGTTCCTTGTAAGAGCATACCCAAGTCTCTTTGAAAATCAACACCTACAGGTTTCACACCTTTTAAAATATTTTGCTTATCTAATGACCAAGGTGAATAACTTCACACTTCCCTACATTATTCTCCAAATGCCATCTTGTTGCTCACTCACTTAACCTGTCAATACCTCTTTGCAGCCTCTTCTCAAGTTCTTCTGTTGTCCTCCCAACAGCTTACCTTCCCTCCTAGCTTGACATCATCAGTAAACTTTGTCTCTTCACCTAAGTCATTAATATGGATTGTAAATAGCTGAGGCCCCAGCACTGATCCTTGTGGAAGGCCACTATTAACTGTCTGAGAACTTGAAAAAAACCCGTTCATGCCCATTCTCTGCTTTCTATCTATTAACCAATCCTCTATCCATGCGAATATATTATCCCCTTCTTGAACCCTTATCTTGCCAATTAACCTTTTGTGTGGCACCTTATCAAATGCCTTTTGGAAATCCATGAATATTGCATCTGCTGGTTCTCCTTTATCTACCCTACAAGTTACATCCTCAAAAAACTCTAATAAATTTGTCAAACAGGGTTTCCTTTCAGTAAAGCCACGTTGACTTGTTCTACTTATTCTATGGCTGGGATTTTCCATGCCCGCCGGTGCCGGGCGTATTTGGTGGTGTGAGTGGACAATATAGTGCGATCTGTTTCATAACGGCGTGAAGCCAGCTCACGATCGTCCGCTCAGCCCGCCGATGGCCGGCCATGTTCTCCACCATTGGATGGCAGGAATCTCATTGTAATAACTCAGCATATCATTATTAGGCCTGCCCACCAAAATCATCCCCTCTCTCGCTGGATCGTCCACCCATGTTGTCGAGAAAGCACACTGGTGTAGAGCACGTCTTGGCAAGTATGACATGCAGAAGTCGGGATTTACCGCCAGGACTTTGCTCACACTGTGGACATCCAAGGAGCAGAAGACACTAGAGCTGGACACCAACAGCAGGCTGAAGGAATGTCCATGGCATGCTGGGTGTATTCTCATAGACATGGCTCTGCTGCGAAGCAGCACACGGAAGTTGATGCTCACAACAGATGATGGTCGAGGGGATGGGAGAGAAGGGCTAGGATTGGCTGGGAGATGAAGAGGTGTCGAGGCGGGTGAAGTTGGGAGGGGGGTATGAAGGTGTCAGGCTGGGGTGAGGTTGGTAATGGGGGAACGATGGTGTTAGGATGGGGGGAGGGAGGGAGAATGATGGTGTCATGATGGGAGGGGTTGGGAAGGGGGAATGAGGGTGTCAGTTTGAGGAGGGATTGGGGGAAGGGAGAATGGGGGAGGAGGGGTTAACAGGGGTGAATGCAGCAACTGGGGAGGTAGGTGTAAGGGTGATGGAAGGTGCAAGGGAAGGAGTGTGGAGAGGGGTGGAAGGGGTGCTGAGAGGGATGGGTGTCTGGGGGGAGGACGGGGTGCGAGGGGAGTAAGGGTTGAGGAAGGAGTCAGGAAGGGGGTAGAAGTAAGGCTGGAGGAATAAGAGAGGCTGGAGGAAGAGGTAAGGCTGGATGGTCAGGAAGGGGGAGGGACTAGGCGGGGGGTGCAGATAGGAGTCTGGGGGGTCGTGGGGGGAAGGAGTTCTGAGATAAGGGGTGCAGAGGGAGGAAGGAGAAAGGGCTGCAAAGGGAGGAAGGGGGGAAGGGGTGTGGAGGAGGGAAGGAGTGCAGAGGAGGGAAGGGATGCAGGGGGAAGGGTGCAGAGGAGGGAAGGAGTGCAGGGGGAAGGGTGCAGAGGAGGGAAGGGATGCGGAGGAGGGAAGGGATATGGAGGAGGGAAGGGATATATAGGGGTGAAGGGATATGGGGGGGGAAAGAGATATGGAGGGGGGAAGGGATATGGAGGGGGGAAGGGATATGGAGGGGGGAGCGGTGCGGAGGAGGCCGTGTGCAGGTGAACATGCATGGGAGGGGTCTGATGGGTCCATGTCTGCCTCCTGGGGAGCCAACTGATGGTGGGCGTGGTGTGAGAGAATAGTGAGAATGACTGAGGGCAGAGTGAGATGGTAGGGTTGGAGAGTTGAGGGCTCAGTGGTAGTGACAGAAGGGATAGCGAGTGTGGTTGGTGGGGTCCCAGAGGCAGAGACAGACCCTCGGAGCGGGAAGGAGGTCGTTGGGGAGGTGAATGTGGGTGGGGTGTGATTTTCAGGAAGGAAGGGAACGTGCACGTTCACCTGGTCATCCTTGAGGGAAAAGGGTTCTAGCTGGTAGGTCACAGAGGGGAGGTGGAGGTGAAGCTGGGTGTGGGGTGGTCAGCAGTGATGAGGGAGAGGAAATGGGTGACTGGTGGAGGGCAGGGGACAGGGGAGTGAAAGTAAAAACAAATTAGCACCATGCTGTCCAAATCGAAAGTGAAATGAGAGTCATGGTGGGCGAGATCAGGTGCTGCATGGGAGTGTGATCATTGAGTGGGTGGAGATGGAGGTCAGCTCAGATGGACAATTGAAAGTGAACCCCAGCAGGCAGCATTGAAAATGCTCAGGACATTGAGATGAGTGTGAAACGTGAAGGATCTGCATGCATGGGAGAATGCTTGCACCAGGCTCCGAGACGCCCTGCCACACCCACACTTTTCCCTCCAGAATCACTAGTGGGCTGACTACTCCCTCTGTGGTGACAGGTTTTCCAGTCTGCTTATTTCCACCTCTTCACTGGAGGTGGAGTCCTCTTGGCTGCAGATGAGGACGTGGCTGGAGCTGAGGGACGGACTGGCTGGCTGAGGGTATTGGTCTTTTGACAGAGCTCCCTGTGAACCAAAGTAGAGATAAGTGGTGCATAACAGCAGAGTCAAAAGCAGGAGAGAGAGAGCACTCACATTTGCATTGAGAGAGGGATGATTGAGTGGGGTATCCTCAGGTGGGTGTTCGCTGCTGACCTCACCATTGCTGCAGGCAGGGTCCACAACCTCACCAGTCAGCATGATAGCATGTTTCTCAAAGTGAGTGAGGGGCCGAATGGGGGCCGCTCCACGCCCCTCCACCCCTCTCCCTGCTGATGTGAGCAGGCTTCGCCTGCATGAAAACAGATGGAGTGTATGAGAGCAGGACACATGGAACGTTTGTATGGTGAGCAGAGACATGGACAGGATGAGGACATGAGCTTGAGAGGATATGAGCCTGATGGAAATGTGAGGGTGTGTGAGAGAGTTAGTGGCGTTGTCCCTTGAGGTGTGAAATCCCTGTGGATGTGTGATGGGTTTGTGAGCATGTGAGTTGAGAGTGATGAGAAGAGTGAGTTAACCTGTGGAACAGATGAGACCATTCATCCTTTATCGGCCCTGGGTGGCTGTCCTCTTTTGCAGGGCATTGGTGCTGGCCATCGCCTCCCAAACCTGGTTGGTAATGCCACTGCCCATCCTGCAGCTAGGGCAGGGGTAGAGGACATCATGTTGGGCCTCCATGTCATCCAAAAGGTGTTCCAGTGACATGTCATTAAATCTGGGGGCTGCAGTCTTATTGCCTCTCGTGGACATCTTCCCTGCAGTAATCGTGGTCTGGAAGCACTGAGACGTGTGTGCACGGCTGGACTTTAAATGTGGTGCCTGGCATGATGAAGCGGCGAAGTATGATGAGCCCGCCATCAAAATGGTGTGTTTCCCAGGAACGCATAAATGATGTGGCGGGATTGGGAGGATATGGCGTGAAAACCCGCCATCGGGACCGGTGGGTAAAATGTTGTTTTACCCACCCGTTACCGCACTTAATGCAAATCTGGGATGATTCCGCCCTATGTTTTTCAAAGCGCATTTTTAAGACTTCCTTAATAATAGATCCAGCATTTTCCCAACAACTAATGTTCGGCTAAATGGCCTGTAGTTCACTGTTTTCTCTCTCCCTCTGCTCTTGAAAAGTGGTGTAACATTTGCCAACTTCCAGTCATGTGGGACTGTTCCCGAATCAAAGGAATTTTGGGAAATCATAGTCAGCACATCCATTATCTCTGCATCAATCCCTTTTAGAACTCTAGGCTGGAGGCCATCAGGTCCTAGGAATTTGTCGGATTTTAGCCCTTAAGTTTCCCCAATACTTTTTCGCTGCTGATATTGATTTCCTTAATTTTCTCACTCTTTTTAGCCCCTCAGTTACCATCTATTTCTGGTATGAAACTTGTGTCTTTGGCTGTGAAGACAGGCACAAAATATTTATTCAATACCTCTCAATTCCTCATTCCCATGATAATTTCTCCTGTCTCTGCTTCTAAGAGAATAACGTTTACTTTAGCTACTCTCTTTTTATATACTTGTAAAAGCTCTTACCATCTGTTTTTATATTTCTGGCTAGTTTATTCTCCCTCTGTCTCCTCCCTTTTTAATCAACTTTTTGGTGGCCCTTCACTGGGGCAGAAATTTTCACTTGGCGGGTGGGCGGGAAGGCGCCCGACCCACTCGAGCGTGAAATGACGCATGTTGATGTCGGCCGAGTGTGCTGACATCAACGCGCAGGTGCGCGATAGTGCAGTCGGCAGGCGCGTGCCAGAGCCGGCAGTGCACCCGCCAACAATTAAAAGACCTGTTAAGGCCCTTAAGTTATCAATTAACAAAGTTTTTGCTGCCTGCCCAACCTAACAGTTAACGGGCAGGAGAAAATGCCAAACGGTCTTTGCATTTTTTTGGAAACCTCATCCATGGGCGGGTTGAGGTTTCCAAAAGCAAATAAAAATAAAATAAAAACAGAGTCACATTGAGGGGACGTGTTTTATTACATTTTTTTTTAATATATCTTCATTTCCCTGAGGCAGCTCCGTGCTTCAAGGAGATTATGCAGTGCTCACTCACGTGCATGCTCGAAGTTCATGCTCAGCCAGCTCGCATTCCCCCTCGCTCCCCTCTACCTCCCTCATGGGCAGCGCTCAGCGCTGCCACTTGCGTTTCACGCTGGGCGGGTCTTAATTGGCCCGCCAGAGTGAAATCGCAATGCGGTGCCGATTGTGGATGGCGGCCGGCTTCCTGTCCGCCCCACCCACCCCCACTGAGCAAGGGCAAAATTCTGCCCTTGACTTTTGCAACATTGTAAGCCTCTTCTTTTACTCTAATTCTCAAAATCCTGAGTGTGCCATGGATGGGTCTTTCTTGCTGAGTTTGTTCTTCACCAGAAAGTATTTTGAATTGCTTTTTTATGTGTTTCCCACTGTTCATTTACCTCTATACCTTTTAGTCTATTTACCCAATTAACCTCAGCCAGTTCTTCCTTCATACCTATATAGTTGGTTTTATTTGAGTTTAAGAGTCTTGTTTGCCATTGGAGTGTGCCACTTTCAAACTTAACACAGAATTCACTATTTCAAAGTGGATCTTTTACTACAACACTACTAATTAACCCTGCTTCATTACACAATTCTAGATCGAAGATAGCTTTATACCTAGTCAATTCCACAATGTATTGCTCCAAGAAATTGTCATAAAAACATTCTACAAACTCATCTTCGAGACCACTCTTGCCGATTTGATTGCCCCTGTCTATATGAAGATTAAAGTCTCCCATAATTATTACATTGCCTTTGTTACAAGCTCCAGCAATTTCTTAAACAAAAACAAAAATACCTGGAAAAACTCAGCAGGTCTGATAGCATCTGCGGAGAGGAACACAGTTAACGTTTCGAGTCCATATGACTCTTCAACAGAACAGTTCTGTTGAAGAGTCAAAACAAAAACAGAATTACCTGGAAAAACTAAGCAGGTCTGGCAGCATCGGCGGAGAAGAAAAGAGTTGACGTTGAGTCCTCATGACCCTTCAACAGAAGGGTCTGTTGAAGGGTCATGAGGACTCGAAACATCAACTCTTTTCTTCTCCACCGATGCTGCCAGACCTGCTGAGTTTTTCCAGGTAATTCTGTTTTTGTTTTGGATTTCCAGCATCCGCAATTTTTTGTTTTTATCTCTGTTGAAGACTTGAAACGTTTACTGTGTTCCTCTTCGCAGATGCTATCAGCCTGCTGAGTTTTTCCAGGTATTTTTGTTTTTGTTTTGGATTTCCAGTATCCGCAGTTTTTTGCTTTTATTCCAGCAATTTCTTGTTTAATGCTCTTCCCAATGGTATAACTACTGTTGGAAGACCTATAAACTACTCCCACCAGTGCTTTCTGACTCTTGCTATTCCTAATTTCTACCCATACTGATTCTACTACATGATCTTCTGAGGCCAGGTCCTTTCTCATTAATGTCCTTATGTCATCCTTTACTATCAGGGCTACCCCTCCTCCTTTGCCATTCTGTCTGTCTTTCCAAAATATTGTGTCCCCTGGAATATTTATTTCCCAAATTTGATCACCTTGTAACATGTCTCTGTAAAGGCAATTAGATCTAAATCATTTACATCTATTTGTGCCATTAGTTCATCTATCTTATTGTAGATGCATCAAACACTCAGATAAAGAAGATTTAATTTCAATTTTTTTGTTTCTATTCCCTGCAATGACCTCATTCACCAATGTACAATTTTTATTAAACTCTGTCCCTTCCTGTTCCACTCTGCTTGTCTTTACCCACATTGCTACACTGTTCTGGTGCCTCAACCTCTCTCTTTGGATTTCTAAATCGTCCTTCACTCGAACACCCTCACCCTCTCCATTAACTTAAAGGTGCCATATAGAAGGTCCCTATACAAGATAAGAGCTTATGGTATTGGGGTAGTATATTAATTAGGAGAGAGTGTTGGATAACTAATAGGGAACAGGGAGTCAGGATAAATGGATCATTTTCAGGATGGCAAACTGTAATTAGTGGAGCGCCACAAAAATCAACGCTGGGACCTTAACTATTTACAATCTGTATCAATGGCTTTGATGAAGGGACTTGTTGTAGTATGCTATTATGTGGATATGTCCATAAGCTGTAAACATCATTAGACAGGATATGATGTCATCTGAATCGTGATGTAGGGTTGGACCGTGTTAGTAGTATGCTATTAAGTGGATATGTCCATAAGCCGTAAACATCATCAGACAGGACATGATGTCATCTGAATTGTGATGTAGGGTTGGACCGTGTTAGTTTACCAAGCAAGGCATGTTAGTAAGAGATCTCCAGAAAAATGGGGGAGAATTTTCTCCCCGTCTGGGGGGTTGGGCGCTGGTGAGTGCGCAGCCACTATTTTACATGGGCGGGCCAATTAAGGCCGCCCAGCATGATGTGAACCCAAAAGCACTGAGCGCTCCCTTGTACGGGCCGGGGGAGGAGGCTGAGTTAGGACCTGCGCTCTTACAGAGTGATGTGTCACGTGACAGTGTCACATGAGCTGGGGCATGTCAATGAACTTTAATAAAAAAATTTATTTAATTTACAAATCCTTCATGAAACCTCATCCTAGGATGAGGTTTCATGAAAAATGCTTAGGCTGCCTGGGCTCTTCGCCTGCCCGCCAACCTTAAGGTTGGACAGGCAGCTCAATTAATTACTTTAATTAGTTTTTAAATGGCCTTAATATGCCTTTGACAGTTCGGCGGGCGCGTAGCCAACTCCGCTGCATGCCTGCCAAACTGAGGATCAGAATGATGCGCCCCCGCTCACTGACCTGAAGATTCTGCCCATGTATATACTACCGTAATCTTCAAGTAAAATAACTCACTACATAGTTTGACAGTCCTACCTGAGTGAGTTTATGTTGAAGGATAGAAGGAAACCCAATACGGCCAATTGTATTGTAGCCAATTTGCTGATGATATGAAGATAGGTAGGAAGGCAAGCTGTGAGGAGGATACAAAGAGTGTGCAAATAGGTATAGATAGGTTAAGTGATTGGGCAAAACTTCGGCAGATGGAGTATAATGTGGGAAAATGTGAGGTTGTCCACTTTAGAAGGAAGAATAGAAAAGTAGAATTAAATGGAGAAAGACTACAGAACACTGCAGTAAAGTATCATGAAGTTATAATAATTTTCATAATTTTTTTTTGGTGTATTGTAAAGTAAGTTTATGGGGTTTGTGTTTTTCTGGGTGTGTGTGAGATTTAATTACATTTTGTAGCCAAGCAGACTGCAAGTCGAAGTTATCAAAAGAAGTAAGGTGTATAAGTGTCTTTAAAATGTTAAGTAGGTAAACATGGTTGGGGTCTTAGCATGTAAGGTGTGAAGGGAATTTGCATTTTTAGATAGATGAAGAATTCTGGTTTGAATTTCAAAGAGGTTAATGAGAATATTGGCAACATGAAAATATTTATATTATAAGAAAGGTAAAGTTCCAAAGACATTTGAAAACAATGGAATTTACATATTAAAAAGGGTGAAACGTATATAAAGGGGAATGAGGCTATGGGTCAAGAGAAGGCATTGTAAGATCTAACAGAAGTGAGAGAAGCCTCCAGCATTTGTGCATAAACCTATGGTCTACAGAAACCAGAACTAGGGAAAGCCATTTTGAATTCCACTGTCCAAGGTTGTGTGTTAATTTGGTGGATCTGTTTAAAATCTAAAATCTATTTTTGGACCGGTGCCTTAAAGGGGGTGTAACTGGGAGCCAGGTTAATTAGGGATTGTAGGAGTTATTATAGTAGTAATTTGCAGACCTATGCATGTGCTTGAAATCTTTTCTTTTGTTAATAAATATTTTAATTTTAGTTTTTTAAAAAAATCTCAAGTCTTGATGGACTTATTACTTCTGAACTCAGTACACACATTTCAAAATAAATATAAATTGCAAAACCGTTGTGAGCATGATCAAGTTTCCCTCATGTATTTGATCCACCTGGCATACATCATCTGCTGCGTTGTAACACTAGCTGGGTGTCCTTATGCATAAATCACAAAAGGTCAGCATGTAGGTATAGCAAGTAATGGGAAGGTGTCATTACGTTATTAATGTATATAATATTTTGGAAAATATTTTTCTTTTAAAATAGAGGTTTAGTCTGCAGGTGTGTCTTAATTGGATTAAAGCCAGCTAGTCTGGGTGCTTTTTGGGGTACTCATTTTGCTTTTTAAGGGAGATAGCGTGCGTTTACATTTTTTGAATAGAGCATTCAAGAAGTGGGGTAAAAACTGATGCCTTTCTAGCAGCTACCAAGCAATATGTTTATAGTACTAATAAAATTGGTACAATGAAACGGGTTTCATTGTTAAAAAGTGAAGTTCAAAGTGGCTGGTGAAAATTAAATGAAAATTTGAATTAAATCAGTAGTGGTAGGTATAACTGCAGCAGTTTTCGGGCGTGCAGAGGCAGAGGCAGAGGCAAAATGAGATCAAAAGGCAGCTGCAAGCCTCCAACTGGCTCCACAGCAACCAAGTGAAAGAACTTCATTTTGAATTCGTAAATGCTTTGCCTGGTATCTGGTTAAGTCTATGGGTTGCTGTTGCCTTAATGGGGATTAGTTTGGGACTTTGTTAAAAGTTATGATAGTAGTCATTTGTAGCCATGTGTGTGTATATATATATATATATATTTTAACCTGTGTTAATAAATTAATAAAATGTTTCATTTAGTTTATTATAAAACCTCGAGAACTGGTGGTCTGGTTCCTGAATTTAGAGTTGCATCTCAAACATAACACTTAAAATGATAGGTTATGACAGTTGCTAAAGTTTCCCTCTGAGGTTTTTAAATAACTCTGCTTTACCAACTAAATTGGTCATAACAGAAAGCAAATAGAATGTTGGTCTTTATTGCAAAGGGGGTGGAGTATAAATGTAGGGAAGTCTTGCTACAATTGTAGAGGGCATTAGTGAGACTACACCTAGGGTACTGAGTACAGTTTTGGTTACCTTACTTGCATTGGAAGCAGTTCAGAGAAAGTTCATTAGGCTGTATCTTATGAGGAAAGGTTGCCTCATGAGGAAAGGTTGAGCAGGTTGGGCCTATACTATTGGCATTTAGAAGAATAAGATATCTTATAGTCATCCTTTATTATCTTAACAATCTTATTGAAATACATAAAATTCTGAGGGGGCTTGATATTGTGGATGTTAAGAGGGTGTTTTCCCTTCATGGGGGAAGCTAGAACTTGGGGACACAGTTTCAAAATAAAGGGTCTTCCATTTAAGATGGAGATCAGAAGGAATTTCTTCTCTCAGAGGGTCATTAGGTATTGGAATTCTCATCCCCAGTGAGCAGTGGTCATTGAATATATTCAAGGCTGAATTAGACAGATTTTGATTGACATGAGCACGTAGAACAGTGGCTTTAAAGCCACAATCAGATCAGCCATAATCTTATTAAATGGTGAAGCAGGCTCGAGGGGTTGAATGGCCTACTCCTACTCTTATTTCCTTTGCTTGTTTGAAAGGTTAAGGAAGGAAATTTCAGTGCTTAGGTCTTTGGCAGCTGAAAGTATAGTCACTAATACTGGGACAATTAAAATTGGGAATGCTCGAGAGGCCAAAAGTAGAGGAATGCAGAGGTCTTGGAGGGATGTTGGGCTGGAGGAGATTATATAGAGAGGGATGGCTGAGGCAATAGAGAAATTTGAAAACAAGGATGATTAATGTTAAAAACAAGAATTTTAAAATTGAAGCTTAGCCAGGAGCCTAAGTAGTTTAGTGAGCATAGGGATGAAAGGTGAATAGGACTTGGTGCGAGTTAATATACAGATAGCAGAGTTTTGAATGATCTCAAGTTAGCAGAAGGTAGAATGTGGGAGGGCAGCCAGTAACGTATTGGAATATTTAGGTCTAGAGGTAACAAAGGCAGTGGAGGAATCGAGAGAGATCATGGTAAAGCAGAGCTGGGTGTTGACAGTGTATAGGTAGAAACCAATGCTGTATTTTGGATGCTGTTGGGGCAGCATGTAGATGAGAAGTAGGAGGGGGCCAAGGATAGATCAGTGACACCAGAAGAGTGGGAAGGGATACCATAGCAAGTAAATTTTGCCTATGATTAAATAGATGAGAATGGAACCAGGCAAGTGGAGAACAGTGGAGGGTGGAGGATGTTGTGGTCAACTGTGTCAAAGGCTGCACACAGGTTGAGATGGATAAGGAGGGTTGGCTTACCTTTTTAAGAGTCACATAGCATCTCATTTGTGACTTTAATAAGAGTTGTTTTGGTACTGTGGCAGTGGTGCAAGTCTATGTAGGGATTAATACATGGAGTTCTGGGAAGGAATTTGGAGGACAACAACATGTTCAAGGACTTTGGAGAAAAAAGGGAATTTGGAGAAGGGTAGGACAAGTAGACAGAGGCATCTGCTCAAGTTGATCTTAAGTACTAGGATCCCATTTGGTTAGTTTACCAGCAACTATATTTAATATGAACATGGTCAGTGGAATATGGCAGCAGATTAATTGGAATATTTTGGTTTTCAGAGTATCCTCAGCTCATGCATAATGTTGTAGTTTGGCTAGGAACAGTGCATTTGTTTATTTTTCACACAAATACACTGATAATGTCTTGCCAGAATCATCTACATGTTAGGCTTCAAGTATTACTCTTCAATCACCAGCAAGGCAATTGAACTCCCTGAAGAGGACACTTGTGGCAACATGAGTCAGAGAACAACAGACTTGAGCCAAGAAGAGAAAAGAGGCAAAAAAAATGTAGAAATGAATGCACTTTCCAGCTGTTACCCACTGACTATTTCAAATTAGATTTAAACATTATTTCTATCAACTGTGATGTTGACTAGATGGAGGATATTATTCCAGTTCAGTGCTCTCCCTGCAACTCTTGTTCCTGCTTTCTTTCTGAGGACTAACAGAACAGCACCTTGCATAAATCAGCAGACCCCCTTCAGTGATGATTAAAAGTATTAAGTCAACTACTGGCACTAGGAGCTGCTGATCCCATCCAGCTCACTCACTCAGGCATGTCTCAAGTTGTTTTTTAAATGAACATTTTTGTATCTCATGTACAGATAGAAATCAGATGACAAGAAATGGTGTTGTGAATTATAAAACAATTAGAAAAAAATGTAATGTTAAAGAAAATGTGTTACAATGCTTAGGAAGGAAATAACATCCATGATTCATAAGTTGTACCTGCATCAAATGCATTCTTAAGAGGGAGTTGATAGTTTCCCATTGGCAGTGTTTCCCGTGCAATGTTCCCATGGTGGTGAAAAGCTACCATTCATAAAAAAAATGAGGAGGAAGAAAAAGCAAAAAGGAGTTCATAAGGGCAGAAACTTCAGTGGAGGCCACAAAATAAGGCTGCATATAAAGTATGCACCTGTTCTGCAGCCATCATAATATCTTAAGTAGAAACCATAACATAGTGAGCACAAACATTCAGAATTCATTGCAAAATGAAGATAGAAATATTGATAGCAAAATTCCAGCTGCGGATATGTTTTTAATTTAAATGCAACATTCAGCAGATGTGGATTGCACTAACCTCAGTCTTTTCTTACCCTCTAAGCTTGTATATTTTCTGTGTGGGAACTTGACATCAAACATAACAGCAGTATAATAAAAGAGAAACAGATGAAGTCACTTCAACTTATAAGAGTCCACAAAGGAAAATTGAGCAAATCTATGATGCGTCAGCTTCATACAAATTCTTCTACGTTTGACTATTTATCTTATACATTGCAATGTGGCTTGAACTTGAAAGCAATCTAATATTGCCATTGATTCCCCATACTCAGGCTCTTTCATATCCTCTAGCGATTTGTAGACTTCATCGAAATAAATTCAGCTTCATGACATCAGTTTATCATTTACAATGCATCTGTATGCGGCAGGTGCTACAGCAAGTCACAATGTCTCTGACACACTTTCCTTATTACCAGGTTACATATTGCTCATTAAATGTGCCTTCTATTGCTCCAAAACAAATGTCTAAAGACTACCCAGGAGTCAATCACCACTCATTCAAACAAAATAAAAATTATAAGCTTGATGTGCAAGGGTTTGTCTATTAGCCAAATATGCACATCTTGGTTGCCCATTGGGCATGTTCACTGGTAAAACTGCCAAATATACAAACTATGCGTTTATCATGACACGTCAGCATGTTTCCTCACTTTCCTTTCTTTTGATGTATGGATGACTGGCACAAGATTTACTTAGTGTGTAGTTTAAAGGCCCTTCAGTGACTTCTGCTCATTGTTAACCCCAAATTCCCTGATGCTAATGTAAAAAGCAGCTTAAAACATAGATTTACAATGGTGGGAATTTTACGGCCCTGTCATGATGGGGACGGGGACGGGGCCGTAAAATGCAGCGAGCCATTCTAAACTCCATTAACTTCAGTGGGACTGGAAAGTCCTGCTGGCTTAAAATTCTCACCAATGTTGCAAAGAGGCTGCTGGGTGTACTGGCTGAAGGCTGAGAGCCTCATTGGAAGGATTTGGAAAGGGGGCTGAGGTTTCCTTAGTGGAAGTATAATAAATGTTATGAATTGCTTCATAGTAAATAAGCTGAGTTATTCTTATTTGCAAGGAGATAAATAAATATATCTCTACTTTAAACATGAAGACACACATTTTTACATTTGCTAGCCATTGTTTAGAAAGAGGGTTAAAAGTATACAAGATTTAAGAAAAACTAATCAGCACCTTTCCTTTTATAACCAACTATTTCTGCAGCAGTACTTAGTGATGCTCTTAGAAGCTCATATCTCTCTTGCTTAAAACAAATAACTTTCTGAATTTTTATTCATTTGAAACTGTAGATGGGCAAGGTATCATAAATTTTTAAAAAGTGACTTCAATTCACAGTATTCTTAAAAAGAGTTTTTTGTAAGAAGAAAGATAATGCATACATTGTGTCTAGGGACTTCAGCACTTGTATGGGGACCATCTGGGTTAGTAAATTAAAAGTGCTCCCAAGTTAATTGCATAAGCAATGCCTTCATGCCTTTGAAATGTTAAAAACCTTGCAAATACTAGTCAGACATGCAGGATTGTTCTTGCAGCCAAGCTGTTTGATATGCAAGTCAGGCATTAAAAACAATCAAAACCCACCAGACTGGCCAGAAATCTGCTGATAAAATTGACATGCTTGCCTGTCTAATGGAAAAAGGACTATTTTGATTTGGCATGTCAACGCTTGCTTTCAAATAGCATAAGTGTCTTTTCCTATTTTTCCACTTCCCTGTTTTTAGGTGGTTGGGATGGGGAGCAGAGATTGAGGAACAATGCATTGAATAAAAAGTAACCTAAATTGACTTTTGAGCATTGAAAATTTGGAATTCATACTTTATTTCAATGTTTTATACAAAAAAGCACACAAATTCCAGTGATTTCAATGATCCCCCAAAATATCACCTCAAGTCTTTTGATCCTCTGCAATTTTCTATCAATGCACAGTAGTGAAAAAAAGAAAATAAATCCAAGCATGTTGTGTGAATGGCCACAAAGCCACATTTATAACCATGCTTACTTGCCCTGAGGTGGTGTTGGTGGACCTTCTTGAATAGTAATTCTTTGTACAACTGAGTGGTTTGCCAGGCCACATTAGAAGCCATTGCTAGCCAACCATATAGCGTGGGACTAAAAATTGTATGTTGATGACTAGATTTGGTAAGGTTCATTCTCTGGAGAATGGTTGGATGTTTACTATTATAATGCAGATATTGTTTTTTTCTCTGGTACTAGTTCACAAATACCAGATTTTGTCTTGTTTCCCATGAAATCTTTAAATCAATGACCTTAATTTTTAAATGCTCCTTTACTTTGGTGCCTTTAACCTCACTTTTTTCTAAGGCTTCGGATACATATAAAAGATGCAACAGGGTTTTAAGGTGGGTGTCTGCCATTTAGCTCTACATGTCATGTAATGTGAGATGACCAATGTTACATACCAGAAATATAGACTTATATATAAATATGAGAGAAAAAGAAAAATTAAAACAAAAAATAGGCAGGAAATAAAGTAAAGAGAAAAGAAAAAATAACAAAGCTAAAATATAGTTCACAGATAATAAATAACCAAAATAACTGAAAGTAAAACAAGCACGCATGTAGTTGGCTTAGCTTTAGTTAGGCATTGACCGAAAGCAGAAGAGACAACTGTCATCAATATAGTTAACAGACACAGCAGTCAATTAGAGCACAGCAAGATCCCACAACCAGCAAATGCAGCCCAGGACAATTTTGATCAAGGCAACAATGGGGCCACCAAACCAGAAAACTCCCTTTCCTGTTTCAAATAGTATCCTTTATATCCACCTGAGATACAAGGTTTTGCCGAAGTAGAAGTAGAATTTAAATCAGAAGAGGTCATGCATAAACAGTGTAAGTGCTCAAATGCTGGCCTTGACTCCACACTGAGTGAGAAGGCCACGAGTTTAATCTCCACGTTCCTGGATTTGGAGCACTTAATCTTGACAGGCACCTCAGGAGGTGTAGTACTTTGGCAAAACCTTGTTGTAAAACATGCTTGTTCTACTTTCAGTTATTTTCCCCATCCTTTTTGTTGTTAGGGTGCAGTTCTATAGTTATGGCACAACACCTTTCCCACTTCCTCCTGCCCCATTCCACCCGAGTATCTTACTCAAGTGGCAATTCTTCATGTGTGAGCAGAAACAGTCATTGTTAGATGGTTATTTAACAAAGAAGCATCACGAGCCTGATTTCATCCACAAATGGGCATCTTCCAGTCTAAGGGTGGAATTTTCCGTGCCTGCTTGTGATGGGTGTGATAGATGGTGTAAGTGAACAATATGATGCAATCGGTTTCAAGATGGTGGGAAGACAGGTCATGATTGTCTGCTCAGCCCGCCAAAGGCGGGCCAGGTTTCCTGCCATCAGTCGTCGGGAACCTCATTGTAAGATGTCAGCATATCACTATCAGGCCACCTTGCCAGGCTCTTGTACCTCCGTTGGTTCGTCTGTGCCAACGTGTTTCACAACAGCACAGAGGCAACGTGTACTCGGTGGCCTGCACTTTGGGTGCACCGGAGGTGAGTCCACAGCAACATTCTGCAGAACTCATCAGGGTCGCCTGTTGCTTTGCAGTCTTTAGGGGCGCTGGGGGGTCAGGGTTAAGTGCCACCCTGCCTTGCAGGAGTGGGGGGCAAGTGCAGCCTTGCCGCTGAGGTGTCTGGTGGCGGGTGGGGGGGGGGGGGGGGGGGGGGGGGGGGGGTGCAAGGGCAGCCCCACCACTAAATATAACACACAAGCATTTGCGGCAGGGGCATAAGGTGGGCAAGGGAAGCAGCCACGCATTCAAGAAACCTGTAGAAAATGACCATTCCTCTGCATCTGAGACAGTTCAGGCACAGCCACAATGATACGACTGGGTTAAAAGCAAGATACTGGATACTGGAAATCTGAAACAAAAACACCTGGAAAAACTCAGCAGGTCTGACAGCATCTGCGGAAAGGAACACAGTTAACGTTTCGAGTCCGTATAACTCTTCATCAGAGCGAAGGAAATAGAGAAACGAGATGAAATATAAGCTGGTAGAGGGGGGTGGGACAGGTAGAGCTGGATAGGGGGCCAGTGATAGGTAGAGGCAAAGAAGAGATTGCCAAAGATGTCATAGACAAAAGGACAAAGGGGTATTGACGGAGGTGATATTATCTAAGGAATGTGCTAATGGGGACTTAAGGGTAGCAAGCAGGACAAGCTAGTGGCAGATGGCCCTAGTGGGGGTGGGGTGGGGGGAAGAGATCGAAATGTGCTAAAAGGTGGAGATAAAACAATAGATCAAAATAAATTTAAAAATAGTTGGGAAAAGACAAATATTTTTTTTTAAAATTATAGATTATTGGAAAAAGGGGGATCGGAAAGGGGGTGGGGATGGAGGAGAGAGTTCATGACCTGAAATTGTTGAACTCAGTATTAAATCTGGAAGGCTGTAAAGTGCCTAGTCGGAAGATGAGGTGCTGTTCCTCCAGTTTGCATTGAGCTTCACTAGAACATTGCAGCAGACCAAGTACGGACATGTGAGCATGAGAGCAGGGTGGTGTGTTGAAATGGCAAGCGATAGGGAGGTCTGCAGACAGACGGAAGGTGTTCCGCAAAGTGATCACCCTGTCTGCATTTGGTTTCTCCAATGTAGAGGAGACCGCATTGGGAGCAGTGAACGCAGTAGACTAAATTGACGGAAGTGCACTGAAGCGCTGCTTCACTTAAAATGAGTGTTTGGGCCTTGGACGGTGAGGAGGGGGGAAGTAAAAGGGCAGGTGTTGCACCTTCTGTGGTGCATAGGAAGGTGACGTGGGAGGGGGTTGAGGTGTAGGAGTTGAGGGAGGAGTGGATCAGGGTGTCCCGGAGGGAACGATCCCTGCGGAAAGCCACCGAGGGGGTGAAGGGAAGATGTGTTTGGTGGTGGCATCGTGCTGGAGTTGACGGAAATGGTGGAGGATGATCCTTTGAACGCGGAGGCTGGTGGGGTGATAAGTGAGGACAAGGGGGACCCTATCATGGTTCTGGGAGGGAGAGGAAGGTGTGAGGATGGATGCGCGGGAGATGGGCTAGACACGGTTGAGGGCCCTGTCAACCATCGTGGGTGGAAAACCTCGGTTAAGGAAGAAGGAAGACATGTCAGAGGAACTGTTTTTGAAAGTGGTATCATCAGAACAGGTGGAGGCGAAGAAACTGAGAGAATGGGATAGAGTCCTTACAGGAAGCGGGGTGTGAGGAGCTGTAGTCGAGGTAGCTGTGGGAGTCAGTAGGCTTGTAATGAATATTGATGGACAGTCTATCACTAGAAATTGAGACAGAGAGGTCAAGGAAGGAAAGGGAAGTGTCAGTGATAGATCACGTGAAAATGATGGAGGGGTGGAAATTGGAAGCAAAATTAATAAATTTTTCCAGATCCAGACAAGAGCATGAAGCAGCACCGAAGTAATCATCGATGTACCAGAGAAAGAGTTGTGGGAGGGGGCCTGAGTAGGACTGGAACAAGGAATGTTCCACATACCCCATAAAGAGACAAGCATAACTGGGGCCCATGCGGGTACCCATAGCCACACCTTTTATTTGGAGGAAGTGAGACGAGTTTAAGGAGAAATTGTTCAGTGTGAGAAGAAGTTGGGGTTGGGCTCCTAGCTTATCTGCCCACTCAAGCAACGCAGAGGCATCAAAGTGCCAGGAGGTTCTCCAGAGCTCTAACGCACCCCACCCCGCGCACTAATCTCTGGCCATCCAAGTGGTGGCCAGCACTCTCTGGGAAGTGTTAAGGGGCCTTCAGACTTAACAAGGACAGATTCTTAGTACAGCCATGCTAACCCATGTGTCTCCCTCTTTCATCCTGTAGGATGAGTACATCAGAATCATAGAGCCTGGTGAGCTAGCTGTATGTCTGATGGCTTAGCGAGCGCAAAGAAAATTGAGAAGAGAGCGACTGAAGCTCCTGGTTGTGCAGAGGCAGAACACTCAGGAAGAAGGGGCGGCTGGGGCTCCCTCACACGCTGCCCAAGAGCCACAGCAAGCCATCACTGGTTGGCGGCTAGGCCGAGGGTCTATGGACGCTGCCTTTCATTTCTGCAGATGACTGAGAACCAGCATCACCGAATACTGCGCACGCCCAGGGAACTGGTCGCTCACATCTACCAACTACTGTAGGATTTGGTGCCACGGGGGTATGGAGGGCATCCACTGCCAGTGGCTTTGAAAGTGACTGTGGTGCTCAATTTCTATGCCAGTGGGCATCGGCGCTGATCACTGCTGCCGCCGCCTCCCAAGCCAGATTTGTCACATTGCTGCTCATCTTGCAGCCAAAGCGGGGATAGAGGACATCCTGATGGGCCTCCATGGCATCCAGCAGTCGCTCAAGGGACCCATCATTAAATCAGGGGGATTGCAGTCTTCTTGCCTTTGAGGGCTATGTCTTCTGGGCAGCAGTGGTGAGCTGCAAGAAATGAGCTCTGTGCTTGTGGCTGGCCTTTAAACATGGCACCTGGCATGATGCAACAGCGAAGTGATGACAGGCGGATGAATGAGGAGCCCACCTGCCATGGAATTGGCATGTTTCCTGGAAGTGCATAAATAATGAGGTGTTGTTTTACTCGCCTGCTACCGCACTTAGTGCAAATCTGGGAAAATTCCACCCTAAGTCACTGGACGGTGATTATGAGGGAAAACTCTGATGGAAAACCTCCTTCAATCTGGGTCCTGAGGCCAACTGAGGTTCCCAACTGGCTAAGGTCAGCATAAAACGACAATGGACCCTAGGATCTCCCCAGTCCATATAGCTCAGTGTCTCACCAGTAGGTCTGTTTGTTACCAGCTAATTCCAAAAGGGTGAAATGAAGAGAGGTGGGAGGAGGCTCGTGTGGAGTATAGACATCAGCATAGACTAGTTGGGCCAAATGGCCTGTTGTGATGTAAATTCTGTGGAATTCTGTATAATTGTTGAATGGACAGTCGTGAATTCACAAACGTATTGGATGGCATGGAGAATAACATAATGAAGAAACTCCAAAAATATTAAGACTACATTTTTTAAAAGGCAAGAAAGAAAATAATAGGTCTTAGCCATGCGTGTGCATATGGAACAATCTGTTATGCATGCAGGTCAGGACTGAAAATAACCAAGTCATTAGTGAAGAAAGTAAAACAGCGATGAAAAGCAATTCATAGGAAACAAATTTATGCATCACAAATCCAGCAACATTGCATGATGATAGTTTGCAGGACCAAGGAAGATTGAGCATGAAAGCTCACCACAGATCTAAGAGCATCAAAAAATGGCCAAAAACAAGTACAGTTAATTTACAGAGCTGGTTTTTGAGCATGTTCAATAGCCTACAGAACTAAGGACAAAAACAGGTCTAAAAGCTGTTTACTGCTATAATCCCTGCAGACTACAAGCTTCTAGGAACGCATAATAAAACACCAAATGTAATGTTTGTAGCAATATCTTTCTTTTATCCATTAATAGGATTCATTGGCAAAGTCAGATTTTCCACCTCTAATCGCCCTTCAGAAGGTGATGGTGAGCTGCCTTCTTGAACCACTCCAGTCCATGTGTTGTAGATACACCCGCAGTGCTGTTAGGTAGTTCTGCCAACTCCTAGTTTCCCTTCCCCACGCTGCCAAACCCCAGGAACTCACCACAGTATTACTAGAGCAGTGGATCATCTAAAGTGCTCCAAAAATGTAAGGCTCTCCCCAGTGCATTTAAAATTACTGCCCTAACCAGTACTGCTAGCTTGCCTCGGTTGGTACCTTTTACACACAACCTTGTCACAGATTCTCAGCTTTAAAAAAAATTGAAAATGCGGCTGAAGAAACATATAAGGCAACTCACTTTTAGTTTTCACAGAATAATGGACAGGGTCACCTAATTTGATTCCCCAAAGCACCAAAAAAATTGAGTTTGACTTATTCTGTAACTGAATCTGTGGTTCTGTTATCCTGTACAAAGCATTAATACCACAACCATTATAAAACTGCATAATGTCCAACTGACTGTAAACAATGCCAAGGGAGAGATGTTATATATCATAAACAAACACATATATTTACATCTGGTCTAATAAAAATTAAGATGCTACTGATGTACTTGTTCAATTTTCCTCAACATCCCTTGGTTTGGTAGGTAGTTAAGATTTCTCTTAAAAGGATGATTCTCTTACGTTTTCTGATCGGCCTTTTTCCACCAGACATTCTTAATTTCTTCTGCAACAGATAATAATGTAGGTCTGTAGCAGACAGGTTTTGTCTGAATAAATTAACTACTATTTGTTTTCTGAAACTGAAAATGTTCATTTCAAAATGGAATAGGTGCTAGCAATTTTACTTTCTTCTAAAAGATCTTCCCTTCTCTGTTATTTAGGATTTTTGCTCCTTCAGGTCTGTGAACCCAGGTTATCATGGCCATGGCCAGTGGCACCAAGCCACTTCCAATTTTACATATAGAATTGGTTACGTTCCATGTTACTATCACATTAAATAAGCTAGGTATTGCATTAATCAGCATCTGCACGGCATGATTTCATTTCAACTGTGCACTTCTATATTTTACACAGATCAGAACCTTGGACAGCAATAATGTAGCTTGTCCATTTCTGGTCAGGTCACTCCTTATGCTTTGAACGCCAACTGCCAAGCCACTTAATTGAAATGACATTCGCGAGCCAAGTTAATGTGGTGTTCAAGAGAAGATTAACAGTGTTTCCTCCCTTTAAATACTGGGAAGACTGAAGCCATTGTTTTCCGTCCTCGCAACAAAGCCAGTCCCTCACTGCCAATTCCACCCCTCTCCCAGGTAAATGTTGGAGGCTGAACCAGACCATTTGCAACTTTTGTATCATAATTGACTTTGAGATGAGCTTTCAACTACATATCCACGTCGTCAATATGATGGTTTATTTCCATCTCTGTAACATCCCGTCTCTGCCTGTCTCAGCTCTTCTGTTGCAGGAACTTTCATCAATGCCTTTCATTCCTCCAAACTTGACTATTCTAACACACTCCCAGCCAGCCTCCCATATTCTACCCTCTGTGAACTTGATGTCATCCAAAATTCTGCTGCTCATGTCCTAACTTGCACCAAATGCCATTCATCCATCACCTCTGTGCTCACTTATCTACGTGGGCTTCTAGTTAAACAAGGCCTCGACTTTAAAATTCTTATCCTTGTTTTCAGATCCCTCTATGGCCTGACCCCTCACTATCTCTGTAACCCCTTCCAGTCCTACAATGCTTCAAGATATCTGTGCCCCTCTAATTCCAACCTCTTGAGCATCTTCATTTTAATTCAGATGTTAATCACCCTACCATTGGTGGCCATACCTTCAGCTGCCTTGACCATAAACTCAAATTCTCTCCCTAAACCTCTCTGTTTTTCTATCTCATTTTGCTCCTTTAAGATACTCCTTAAAACCTACCTCTCTGACTAAGCTTGATCATCTAGCCTAATAACTCTTTATGCGGCTGGGTATCAGATTTTTTTTATAATGCCTCCGTGAAGTGCTTTGGGACTTATTGTATTATTGGCATCATATAAATACAAGTTGCTGTTGCTTATATTCATCAGTTAGATCAGAGTATTTTGACACTTAAGTACATGCAAGTGCCATTTTTCCAAAGACTTAAATTCAGCTTTTGATCACTGTTGAAAGTAGCTTATCTGCTGTTGCCTTATACATCAGTTCATTTTTCTCTCAATACTTTATCAGTGCACTGCAGAGTTCCTTTTTTGTTTCTCCCTCTCTTTCTTGTCCAGCCACTTGTTTCCATTTATTTCTATTCACACTTTTGAATATTCCTCACGCTACCTGCCACATTTTCTGTGTGCACTCTCTTCTATTGGAACTATTTTTTTTCTCTTCTCAGCACTTCTTTCTTTAGTCCACCTGAACCCTTCTTGCCTCTTTCTACCTTATCATCTACCAAACACTCTCTTGTTTCTCTATTTGTCTGGATTCTCCTTGAGGAATACATGTGTTTGCTTTGCTACTCTTGCCTATTCTGTTTTTAACATGCATGTTAGTTGCCAATGCCAAACAGTTTCTTCATTTGTTGTTGCTTCTCATCCTCCATGGTCTCTCTGCTGCTTCAACACTGTCGGCCATTCCATTCTCATCTACTAGCTTTCCTCTACTGTCAGTTCAGTGGCCATGCTCTCCCATGATTCTATTTCTACCTCACCCAGTGCAGTCCCTGCATCTCCTCAAACAGATTTCTCTCCAATGCTCACATAATCAGATATGCCTCCAGCATATTTTTCCTTCCATGGCCTCACCCCATCCAGTTTTGGAAACCTTCTCTAGCCATGTGTACCAATCCTCACTCTCTGTTCTTCTAACTCACAATAACTGGTTGTCTCTCTTCCCTTCCCTCCCCCACAAATTTGGTGTTACCAAAGTGCAATTTTTCAACCAATATGCATTTGCGTTCTGGTTCTGACATCCACACTACTTAGGTCCTGAGTATGGCTACTTTGTATCGGAAAGATTAGAATAGTACAGAAATGACACTGGATGTAACAACAATTTAGGTCTGTTGGCATGACCAACACCAGGACCCCATATAACATCATATTTTTCACGACATAATTTGGGAATATTATCCATGTACTTAACCCTTTACTTGGAGAGTACATGCCTGCACTATCTCTGAAAGATCAATCCAGTTAACACCAAAGCCTCCTCTCTCCCCTGCTTTGCAAAACGTCCTTACATGTCTGCTTTAGGCAAGACAATTTAGAGCAAATATTTCAGTGCAGTCAATGTACACTTTTTAAAAAAACTGTGTGGCTGGCTTCTTTAACTAACTGTGAACTAACTTTACAAAAGGGTTCAAAAGCATTTGCGAGCAGTTATTTTAAATTATGCAATAAACATTTATTGACTTCTGACTCGATATCTTGCTGCAGGTATTATTTCTTAGATAGAGCATTTAGGTTAAAACATGATTAAGAACATTTAACAAAGCAGAAGCCGTTGCAGGAACAGAGGCAGTTATAAACTGAAACTGTTCATACCCCAAACTGTCAGATTAGTTCAAGCCAAGTTGTGCCATCACAACTGATGGAAATCATGAGCAGCATGCTCTGCTAAGACCTTCACGGACAACTTCTCTGTGTGTTGTTTTCTAAAATATTACAAATCAGCAACCCTTGTTAGGATACCAGACAGCAGTTTAGGAGTTAAAAAACTTACATTTTCTTTTAAAATAAAAGTAGAACCCTGTTTCCAAAATACTATTTCACAAAAGACTTGGAGTCTAATCCTACTGAACCCAGTTCCCTACTAGTTAAACTCTCCAAGATGAAAGAGATGAAGTTAGTTTGAGCTTCCTCTTCATCTTTAACATGTTATTAAAAGCATGATTTAATCCAGGTTGTGTGTTGAAAACTAACTTGCTTCTATGGGATGACCTGAAAACCAAACCACACAATTTGAAACTTGCCATGGAGTAAAACTCGTCTCTAACAAACCCAGGCATTGCTCTGAAAATCTCATTCTCCAGTTGCTTTCTGTGTCTGTGCTTGTGAGAGAGAGGGTGGGGAATGGGGTCATGGGGGGAAGGAGAGAACAAGCAACAGTTGGAAACTTTGTTCAGAACTTCACATTGTTTTGCACAACAAATCATGAACTTACCATTTCAGCCAAGAAAGCAGTAGGACAGTCACAAGGCTAGGGTTGACTGGTCTTCGCTCTTACAAATTCAACAAGGCAAAGGTTTTTTCTTCTTCGTCTCAAAATGCTGATTGGGACCAATTTAATCCGCTAGCGAGTAGAACAAGTCTCTTGGAAGTTGAATCTGTAGTAGCGGAGGACAGGGCTGCTGTTGTGTTCTGGACTTTCAAGAGAATTAATCCGACCACAGAATCAAAAGCCACTTACAATACAGTAATCAGCATGTTTTCAATCTGAAAGCCCTACATTTTCCTCATTTAAAAACCAAAGCACATTACTTTTTGTTTTCCCACAAGGTCCTTTCATTTGCTGTTTTATTATATGGATTATACCTATTTGTGCTGAGTATATTACTACTGGCTGGACAAGCAACGAGGTGTAGAAGTGTCTGATCTGAAAGGGGCGGGTGGGAGATTTCCCCTGGTTGCAACAAATCAAGACAATGACACAAGAAACACTACTTGATGATGATGTTTGATGTGTAATTGATTTTGGTTGAGGCAGAGTGAATGTGTGAAGTTTTCTTTACGTAAAGAGTACAGTTCACAGATTATGAATGGACATTGACATGAAACAGTAGCTGGAAAAGTAAAATGATCAACAACAAAAGACTTAATAAAAATCTGGTACTTTGAGTATTCACTGAAATTAAGGTTCAGTGGCAAGACATGTAAGGCAATACATGTAGAACAGAGAATAAATCTCAACCGCAACAGCATATTTTTAACCAAAATAATTATTTTTATACTTCATTATACTTGTACAATGTAAGCATTGCATTCCCTAAATGGGACCACTGCATAAAACTGTCTTTTGCAACTATTTGAAAAAATTTGCAGTTTTGAATGTTTGTATTAATATCCAGTGAGTACAAAAGCCATTAACAACACATTATGTTCAAAGGCAAGCTACCATCTGTAAATCAGTCTTATGGTCAGGATCATATTATTGGAAAAGTGCTTTGTCTGTATACCTTCTGTGTGTGTGTGTCAAAGAATGCATTGAAGATTGCTGTATATCAGAATGCGCTATAGAGAAATACTTTTGTTCCAGACAAGAACCCTAAATAGATTCTTTTTAAAATCTCAGAATCCCTGTATGTATTTTGTATTGATGTCCAGATAGCTGCATAACTGATTATGAATGGTCAGAGATCGATAACAGCTGGAAATGAAGCAGTACCTCAGAGACAAAAAAAAAGGGCTGGGAAGGGTTAAGGGCATATGATTTATTTCTCCCAGCTAATTCGCCAACACATTCCACAGCAGAGGAAATGAATAAGAGAACCTAGGGCACCTGAAATGAAGAGGTAAAGCCTTCCATTCTTCCACATCTCTCGAATTAATTAGCTGGAAATGAGTTTTGTCAATGTTTTGGAAAGACCGAGTGGAGCAAGTAAAAATTGTGAGAACTAATCACGGTGAGAAACTTTTTTCCTCTTTCCTTTCTATTTTTACAGTTCAGAAACCTGGCCAGCAAGAACAATAAAGGGATATGTACTCAAATGAAGTGTGACGACATAATAAGCATGAATTAAAAGTCTAAGTTGCTGACTTATGAGAAAGCATACTAATGAAGTTTGGGCAAGGACGGGAACAGACAATTTTCTTTTTAAGGTTTTTATTTCAGATATTTGGTTCATGATCAGTGTCAATGACCACTCCTGTATCTGAGTCCTTGCCTTTATTTACCAAATAACCAGCTATGTCATGAGTCCAAGGTAGTACACAAACACTTTTTGCTATGTTCAGCTTACTGGATATCTCAAAAATCTACTTGTGCTCTAAGATTTCAGAAAATGGTCGAATAAACGCTAATACTACTGGTTCTGACTATAAACTGTAGAACAGGCTTATTAGGAACAACAGATGAGTAGTAACAGAGGCAACAAAACAGAATACATTAGTTTAAAGACACATCTATTATTGAGTGCAAAAAAAATTTAAAAAAAAAACGACCCTTTGCCAATATATTGGACTGAAACAACTGACAGAATTTTATGGGCCTCGAGGTTGCTGGCCGAGACGCGGAGAGGTTGGGGAAGCTGTAAAATGCAGCGACTCACATCGGGAAGGCTCCCTGATGCAGCCCCACCGTCAGTGCATTTTCCCAGCAGTGGGACCAGATGTGTAGCAGCCGAGGAGGTAGGCAGTGAATTGCATAATTAAGGGCCTTACGAAGGACTATCCTACAGTCCCACCAGCACTTTGTCGACTGCAGGACTTAATGAAGGCAGCATCCTGGAGGCTCCATAGCCCAAAGAAGGGGCCTTGACAGGGAAATCAGTCCCTGTAACCTCAAGGACCTTCTTGGAGAGGCTTCCCTTCTGGGCCTCAGCACCCCCTGAATTTTAAAATCCTTTTCTGGACATCTGTTGGAGGCTCTAGGTCTCCTGTCTCTTAATAGCCTTGGGTGCACTGGTGATATGGCTGCTGTACTCTCTGAAGTCCATCTTCCAATGAGAATAAAATTGTCAATCGTGTTTCAGGGTTTTTAGCCATTTTTTCACAGAAAGCATTTTGGGGTTGGGGGTGGTGGTGACAAGTTACTTTTAATGATTTTTAAGAGCGTATAGTGTATTCGAGCATTGTTTAAAAAAAAGGGCAGGGATGATGTGTAATTAACACATTAATAAACTGGCTTTGAAGGGGCTTCCTCCTAGATGTACATATGCAATTTCTTCTTAGCATTCAACTCTTAGCAAAGTCACAAATGGCATCTTATTTGACTGTGACAAAGGTAAAATATTCCTCCTTGCCCCATCTGCAACATGGTTGACCACAACAATCTCCTTCAATGTCTCCCCACCGCCATCCTGCTAGTAGGATTGCACTCGCAAGATTCCATTCTTATCAATTCAATCATAGCGTGAGAATCGCCTGCAATAGCTTTTCTTCCTGCTTCTGCACCATTACCTCTGGTATTTCCCAAGGATGTATCCTCGATCCGGTCCTACTTCTCATCCACATGCTGTCCCTCAGTGGCATCATCCTGAAATATAGCATCAATTTTCACATGTATCTGATGACACCCAAGTTTCCCTCACCACCACCTCTCTTGGCCCCTCCTCTGTCTCTAAATTGTTTGATATCCAGTACTGGATGAGCAGAGACACCCTTCAATGAAATATAGGGAATAACAAAGTCATTGACTTGGACCCCAGCCACAGACTCTGTTCATTAATCATTCTATGATATGATTGGTTCAGCCCTGTTAGAAGTGATCAACTTTGTTCAAAGTTGAGTTAGTATAGAAATTAGTTAAATAGTTGATTTCAACAGAAACTAAAAAGTCAAGTCCATTAAGGGAGGCTTGTCAGAGTGTGGCCGTGTGGTTGCAATTAACTAAGTTGGAGTATTCGCTTTCACTTTTGATGTTAGATCTCAAATCTAAGTCTTAACTGAACTTTTCACACTGCCTTCTCTGAAACAGGATAGTTTAATAACTTTAGTGCACTGAATGAATCTATAAATACACCTGTATTTTGGGACTGCCTTACCTTCCTGATTAAGGGGATGGAGTCACAGGATAAGAAAATAATTTTTCAAATGACTTTTTAAAAAAACAGGTTAATTTAAGGCAACTCTTTTGTGATGATTGACAGTCGGATCAAAGACAGTTTGGGGCCTGCTTCTTGTGATGTATATACACCTCAGGTTTAGGATTAGGACAGTACAAGCTGCTAACCTATGTTATCCTAATGTGCGCAGGCTTGCTTTGATTTAGTAATCTGTCAGGGGAAGCTTATCTGAAGGCAACCAATTCTGTTCAGATGAGAGTCAACTGGCAATAAGCCCACTAACAGCAGATGTGATCCAACACCAGAAAACAACTACACTCTCACATGATTCCAGTGGTGTGCATACATGTCAACTGCTGTGCATTCAAATGGAATTTTCCATGTGCTGCACTAAGCAGTTTTATTATTTTGTGTTATCCCACTAGAGGAGAATGGGATCACCTTTGGGATCACTTTTATAAAGTAATTTAATAAGCTACATAAAGATTATTCCCAAGGGAAACTGTCTAAAAGAAAATGTGCAAATGAATACATTGTGAATGCAAAAATTGAGAGAAACAGCTTCTCAGGGGAATATAGCTACAAGATACAGTTCTAAACTTGAAAGATTTGTAAAGGTTTCATCTTTTATCTCTCAGGCCTTATCAAAGGCTTATACCAAAACATCAAATCAATTCTCTCTTTACAGAAGCAGCCTGTCCTGCTGTGCATTTCCTCCATTTTTTGCTTTTATTTCCCTGTTTTCCTTTTGCTTTTTAAAATTTTTTTCTCTGGTAAACGTTGCATGGGTTGCACTTCCATCATTGAAACCAGCCACTTCCAGCGGAGAAGACAAAAAATGCCCAATATTTTCAGTGTATTAAAATGGCAGAAGACAGAGTTAATTCTTAAAATATGCAGCAGATCACAGGTAAGAAAGATGAGGGGAAACCAAAACTGTAATAGGTTTTCAGACAATTTATTATACTCTGGCAGCAAGGATGGAAACTCCCCCAAGGCTTCAAAAGATAGACAGCAGTTGCAGCTGAAGGTAATTAACTTTTTTAACTAAAACATTTCAACCCTAAAAGCTGTGATTTAAAAATATGGATTTGGAAGGTCAATATAATTTGCTCCTATTAATTTAAAGTCACTTTTTCTCAAAAATATTTGAATTATCTAACAGTTCAAGTTAAGCAAATAAAAGAGCACAGGTGTTATTTTTGCACAATTTTAGTACAAATGAACAGATAATTCAAATTAAGCATTTCTAGATTAGGAACAGGTTGTACCTTTAAAATGTAATCAGTCCTGTGATGTAAAGGTTGTTCTGCTTCTTGGTACTTCATTTATTGAAGTTATGGCATCAGCACCAGCTCAACTTGCCAGGTGGAAATGCAATGCAGGTGGGCTCACTGCCCCCTGCTTCTCAGAAAGTGCCTGCTCACTCTTGTGGAGGCAGAGAGTGCCAGGTAGGGCAAACTGATGCTATGTTACATGAAGTCCCTCATCCTAGCTTTGTGGTACTTCTGAATATTGCATGGAAAATGCTCACCTCACAACTTTATCATCCTTGTGAAAAAAGTGTATTAAGTTACAAAGGAAGGATACATTGAATAAAGTCTCCTTTAGATTTTACTGCAGTTGCAGGAATTGAATATTACATGTATTCCCTCAGATTCGCAGTGACTGAAGCTTGACGGCAGAGTTACTCAGAAAATGAGATTTTCTTTCCCCACTGTAGTGTGTACATGTTTTACAGCAACGATGATGCCTACGGGAATGCATTCTCATGCTTAAAGCAAACCAACATTAATGCTGAACCACGGTAACTGTCTACGGAAGGCAATTTGTGCTGATGGGCTAAACCGTCAAAACACGTCCTACCCAATTTTAAAGACATGCACACATCCTTTGTTTAAAAACACACAAATACACTGTATCTAATAAGGTTGTTGAGATTTACCTTTTAGCTCTTCTCAAAACAACTTTGAAAAACAATCGAACAGCATCTGCAAGAAGCTGAAGAAACATGCACCATCAGAACAGCTGACTTAGTGGTACTGATGCATCTTGAGCAATTGGCTATTCTGTATGTGTTCAGACACTGACTGCACAATCTGCATTCAGCTAATAAGAGTCACAGTTTTGGGTGACAATACCAAGCCCAAGCATTTTGAAGCCTGCAAATAACGATAACCTTAATGAAGTCAATTTTCATGTTAAAGATAATTTGTTGTAAATATAATCACATTTTTGTAAAATGTCGCTATAATGAACTTGTTTGGATACTGGCAAGCTTCAATTATCTAGAAAAAGAGAAGTTTTCAGAAAGTGGGTATTTTCAGAATGTTTAGTGAAGATACAGTGCCCCAAAATTGCATGACTGGGCATTGTTACAAATCAATTATCAGAATAGTATTGGAATTCCACTTCAAAGTACCATTAATGGCATGAAAGCTCAATGTTGACATTTAAAAATAGCATTACCCATTGAAAATGTTTACATGATAGTTTTCAACGAGAAAGAGAGGTTTTTTAACAAATTCTGGACTTTGTGTTTGTTTAGGTCTGTGTTGTTGGTAAAATTAGCTGCTAAAAAATGAAGGTTGTCTGGTGTCAGGGTTTGTCAGCAAAGCGAACAAGCAAGGCTGGTGCTCGAGGACAGTGGTTGGAATGAGGACTAACGCTAAGGTTTGGAGTCCAATGGTAAGGCTACTTACAGCAGGATTGGCACATGGCCCTGAGGAAGCAAGGAGAAAAGCAAACTACTGCGGATGCTGGAATTCTGAAATAAAAATGGAAAAACCCAGCAGTTCTGACAGCATTTGTGGAGAGAGAAACAGAGTTAACGTTTTGAGTCCGTATGGCCCTTCTTCAGAGCACCGAAGAAGGTTTTCAAAGCTCTGACGAAGGGTCATACAGACTTGAAACGTTAAATCTCTCTGCACAGGTGCTGTCAGACCTGCTGAGTTTTTCCAGCATTTTCTGATGGAGCAATATTGGGCAGAGTAAGGAAGAACAAGATGTTCAACAAAGCACAATGATGTGCAGCATGCAGGGCCCCAGTCCTAAGGTTGAAAGCAAATTGGAGGTTGCCAATGAATGACGCCTTAGATCAAAGCTGAACCTGGTTCCTAGGTGAGTGAGCCATGGTGGATGGGAGACATGCAAAAAATTAAAATGAAATCGAAAAATGGCATATTAAATAGATATCAAAAAAAAGCAAGATGGTTACTTATTTAAAACTTACCTCCACCCAAGCAGAGAAGCTGTAGCATTGTGTTAGATGTGTTGGGCACATCCATCGATAATGGGGGGTGTGGAGACTCTTTAGCTCCATCTATTGTTGCTGCAAGACAGGGACCTGCAACACTGCGCTGTGAATTTCAGAATCAGAAACCCTTCTAAGTGCCACTTGAAGACATGGTAGATAACGGTGACACCGAATTGTTGCTATTTTAATGTTGGAAGATCCCATACAAAATAGTTATTCCATCTCCTGAATGGATCACCTAATGTGTGTACTGATTAGTGTATTATCGATTGATTTGTGTGTATATATTTTGTTTAGCGCACACTTAAAATTTCTCAATTTACTTTCTGAAATAGTTGGGATATTGGCTTTGCTGGCTGAGCCAGCATTTATTGCCCCTCTCTAGTTGCCCTTGAGAAGGGCATTATTGAGCAGGCATTATTGAGCAAGCCTCAATTTCGATGGCTATTTCTCTTTTCCAGAATAGCTGGTTGCCTTATTAACATATTTAAATCAGACTCCACTTATTTTGGAGCTTGATTCAGTTAGAACCAGTGCTGCGCATGCTCGGTCAATGGACGGACCGTAGTGCAGCCAAGCCAAAAGGACACCAGAGAACACTTGGTAAACATTCCCTTTAATGTTTAACAAACATGTTTTGTGGGACCAGCCCCTCACGATTCCCTGCTACTGGGGTGATGACTCAACTTTGTGCAGGATCCATCAGATTTCCCAAACTGTTCAGTGAACTGTTAATGTCACTCATGATTGACAGGGGAGTGCAGGGAGGGAAAGAGGGAGTTGGATAGGGAGAGAACCATTGTTTTGACCTTTATGACGCTAAATGGGTTGTATTTTCCGAACCTATCCTCTTCACCCATCACAATCTCACTTGCATTATAAACTTCAACATGACCCAACTTCTGTGAAAACGAGTCTCCTACTTCAGTATTTCTAAATTTCCTGTCTTGTAACGTGTGTATTTATTTTGGTAACTATCACATTGCAATCTTCTGCCCAAAGTGGTACTCAATCAATATAGAATGATACATTTATTTTTCTGCATACTCAATGCATGCATGCATTGTTACATATGGGAGTCAATAGCAAGCACGATTTGGAGTGTGGGTTTAGATATTTCAAGAAAGAATGGGGAAAAAGGAGGGAGGAGTGGGGGTAAGGGAGGGAAGTATGGGTGAAAAAGTAGGAAAGAAAAGGAGGGAAAAATGGGGAAAGGGAGGAAATAATGTAGCACGGGTGGGAAGAATGGGGTAAAGGAGATGGAGAAAGGGTAAAGGGGGAAGAATAGGAAACGGACAAGCACAACGGGGTAAAGGAGAGAAGAATAGGGAAAGGGCAGGGAGAATGGCAGTGAGGAGGGAGTGCACTGGAATGGGGTGAGGGGGGGCTAAGGGCAAATGATTAACACAATATTGTCTTATGTTTTGACCTTTCCTGTAAAACTAGCCACGTCTTATTGAGTCATTTGTCTGGTTTGCACAAAGCATAGTAGTACTTCAGGTTCTCTGGTTCCAAGTTTCTTCACCAAGCATGTCTTTTGGCTCAAAATTCTACAGTGTAACTATAGACAATAACGCTCAATCCATCAGTTCATGTATCCATATTCTTAACCATAGCCCTGAAAAAAAAACATACCGTTTCCCTACTGAAAGACAGCCCTCAGTACAAACTATCAGCATCCCTTCCAATAGGGTGTCCAATTAGCAAGGTCCCCTTTAGTCTGACAGGCAGATGCAGCTGTTAGAACTCTGTTCTTACGCTGCTTTTTGTGTTTAAAACATAGGCTTTAATAAAAATATATTTCAATAGGTCATTGCAAGCACTTCACTAAGCACAACAGTTATCAACACTAATGTAAGCAAAGTAGAAAAGAAAAAGTTGAAAGGCATTCTGTTTATCTATTTATGAGTGGCTATTTTTGTATTTAATATTAAGTACACAACTGGCATCTGCTCATACACAAACACCAATTATAAATATAAGCGGTCTGTATAACTGATTGTAGCCTTTAATTCTTTGAATCATCATCATAATCTTATTTTTGTTTTACTGGCTACACATTTTGGGTAGATTTGACAAACCATTTCCCTACAAATACAATGCATACTAAATAATTTCCATGATTTGGTTTTCCAATGTTAAATCCCACCCCACAGCTCTTTATTTAGAGCCTTTTTGAAATCTGCATAACATTGTTACGGTATTTCATGTTGGTTTGATGCCTCTCCACCAAGTCCATGTTTAATATTTTAACATCTGGCATTGGCATTGTGTGATGTATAATTCAGAGTGATTTATTCTATAATCAGATTTCAATCCTGAATACTCTTGGTGGTTACCATTTTCTTGTACAGTTAATATTCTTATCGTTAGTCAAGTCTTCAATCTGTGTATCACAGTGCTGTGAAACACTCAAAACACTCATTTTGGACTGATGAAAATCTAACAGATAATAAATAGTATTTTGCGCTTTAAACAAAGACCCATTTTCCATAGTTGCTCCCTTTGTTCTTGTCAGTCTTATTTTTCTCTTGGTATGACAAATGACCAGAAAAACAGATCGATAAATCCACATTGTAGCAATGTTTTCTGAACCTTTCTCATGATGAAGTTGAGCTCTTTCCCTGCGATTTCACGTAAAGTTTCCCATCTCGTTCTTCGACTTGTAATCCCATGTTGTTTAGCATAGCACTGTCTGCCACACCCTGATGTACCATTTGGGATATCACTTCTTGATTCTTCATATTCTGTTCTGTAAGGATTCGGATGGTAAAAACTGCCCATTGGCTCATAACTATGGTGCATGGAGTTAAGGAATATGACTTACAACAATGTCTTGATAGATAGCACAAAATATTTAATCAATATGTCGCTACCTCTACCCTGTCGGAGTAATTTTGTCTAATGGCGGAGAAGCTACGGTGGCAATCATGCATTCCCTAATAGACTAGATTCAAAGTTTTCCAATGATAAGATCCTGCAATGTGGTTAAGCCCATTACTATTCCAACATAATAATGTAATTATTTTTCAACTTGCAATTGTTTGATTTGTATGTAACCTATTTATTAGAGGCCAAGAATATTTCGATGTTTTGATGTTCTGGAATACAATGATTTCCTTCTGATTCTTCCTGCTCTATTCTGTGATTCCCTATTTGGGGACAACTATATTTATTTTAGTTAAGCTTACAGTAAGGCTGAAGTAGATTCAACAGACGTCAATAGAATATCATTCAGATCCAAGGGCCACCACTGGTAGTCACTTATTAGTGGAGTGCAGAAAAGATATCTTAAAGTAAATTAGACTCATAGATTAATTTGAACTGATGTAGTGGCAATGTCACTGGATTTGTGATCCAGAGGGCCAGGCTAATGCTCTAGGGACGTGGGTTCAATTCTCACCATGGCAGCTGGTGGAATTGAAATTTAATTAATAAAATTTGGGATTGAAAGTTAGTCTCAGTAATGGTGACCATGAAACTAACATGAATTGTCATCAAAAACCCATCTGGTTCACTAACGTCCTTTAGGGAAGGAAATTTGTCGCCCTTACCTGGTCTGACCTACATATGACTTCCAGATCTACAGTAATGAAACTGAAATGTCCAGCAAGTCACTTAGTTCATGCGGCAATTAGGAATGGGCTACAAATGCTCCTTTGCCAGCAATGCCCACATTCCAAGAAATAATCAAAAAAAGGATGGACTGTCTGATCTCAGAAAATTGTGGCTGAAAGCCCATACAGCATAAAAGTTCTTGGTGATTGAATCATATAGTGGTGAGCTTTTGAAATCCCTCGGCTGTTTGCCCAATGCTCTCTAGGAGAAGGCTGCACCAGTTTTAACGGGATTGGGTCAAAATCACCCATAATGAAGGTCTGAATCTTTCTTCAAGATGTTTTTACCTTTATCAAACCTTCTGGAGAGTTACACAAGTATATTGGCTTGAGAAGTTGGACGCAGAGTATTCTGCTGACTTTTGCAGCGTGTTGCTGCATAATGTTTCTTCCGCTATAAAGTGGAAAACCTGGAGCTTTCCAACTGTTCTTCTGGACCATTGAAACATTATAGCAATTTACAGGTGAATTAAGGCTCAACAACAATATTTTTTATTTTTAGTTGGACAAGCTTTATCAAATCCCACTGGCTATAAAGTTGTGACATGGTAAATGGCAATAAAAACAGTGTCTAATGCCTTGTCAGTCCTCAGGGAAGGTTAGTGCACATGTACAGGATGCGAAAACAACAAACAGTTAATGTTTCGAGTCCGTATGACCCTTCTTCAGAGCTCTGAAGGGTCGAAACGTTAACTTTGTTTCTCTCTCCACAGATGCCGCTAGACTTCCTGAGTTTTTCCAGCATTTTCTGTTTTTACTTCCATGGATAGTTTTTTTCTAGAATAGGTCACTAGCCTGTTGCCAGTGGCTATAGCTTGAGGGGTGCCATTCCACATGAAGCATGACTGCCATAGGCATATCGGAAGGGTAGGTTGATAACCAACCTGCTTGGCCACATTACGAACACAACTTCCGTGGCCATCAAATCCTTGAGTGGGACTTCTAGCTCAGAGGCAGGGATGCTACCCACTGTGCCAAAATACCTCCTCTGAGTAAATAACTAGCTGTTTCTTAAACAAAAATGTACCACTTCATGTTGAACATGAATACTGTTGCTTCCTTACCAACTTCTTTACAAATATTAGCTGCACAGAAAATACCAACTACAGTTATCAATTCAGGAACATCCAGCATGACAGCATCCATGGAGTTTTCCAACTGAATTTGCAGTAAGAGCAGATGCCATTCCCCTATCTTGTTTTCCTCATTTACCCCACATTCACTGGCAGCAATTTGTGTCTTTACAGATTTTCTTTGCAAAATAATAAAGCTTCAAAGACAATAATTTTAAAAAATCCATGTTAAATCACAGAAGCTGAATGGCAACTCATTGCACAAACGTGCAGAAATGGAAGAAGCCTGGTTACTTGCTGCCAACTCTTTAATTTAAAAAAAAACTACCTTGGCAATTTTATTTTGACATCCAAACATTGACTGTCTTGGTCATTTTTTTCCCTCCAAGTACCTGTGTGTCAAAAAGTAGGTCATGCATAAACATGAGGCTACTTGTTAATGCACTGTATTAAATTCAAACTTTGTGATCATTTTGAGCACAACAAAGTGCTACAAGAGATTAAAGGAAGTTCAACCTAACGTTCACATTACCCCCTTGTTCATCTTCCCACTGACAGGGAGAAAATAAAGCACATTGCTAAAGAAAATCCCTAATCCTTCTGACACTTGAGCACCTCATTGTATATTGAGCCTCATGAAAAGCTACTAATGTTTCCACGGTTACTGCAAGCCAGGCCATGATCCTGTTTGTTTCCACTCTACAGAATGCAATAAATACACAAGAGCCAGGGGCTGGCGGGATATAGATCTAAGTTTCATTTAATGCTCTTATCCAAAACTAAACAAATCATATTCTTTTTGCAATAGATCTTTGGTAGGAAAGGATGAATTTGCCATTTAACAGCCATCCATGAAAGACCAATGGAAGTCCGAAGATTCTCTCCACAAAATAGCACCTTTTATATAAATACCAATCTGGGTAGATGATAAATGTCAAGCACTAGTTTCTTAAAAGAAAAGAAGCAGAAACGATTGTTTCATGTTCACCGATTCAAGTTAGAAGCCATCTGTGGAACAATGTAGTCAACTTTCTAACTTCGCACAATGAAATACCATGGAAACGGATTGCTCATGCTTAAAGAGGGAGGGGGGAGTGGGGGGGGGTTTGCACTTCGAAGCCAAAAAAACTTGGCTGCCATTTCTGTTAATGAACTAAACTGCTCTGTAGCGTAGCAACAAAAAATAGATAAATCTAACAGAAGAAAAACAATTATTTCCCCAGTTGTGGGCACATTCAGTTACAGTTTCTTAATGCAAGCTGTGATTTAATACACGTAGGAAGTTCACCATTTCTGCTGCTCCACCGAAGAGAATTTTCTTGCTTCCATTTAGCTGCTGTGAACTGCTACTTATGGAAATTGCAACCTGTATTCAGGCAAAAACTACAAAGGAACTCTTATCCATTAATTTAAATAACTGCTTTACTCATTGTATGTAAATGCACAGTGGACGAGTTAGCACCCATAATCTTATGAGCACATGAAGAGGATCATATTTGAAAAGGCTATCAATCAGCAATAGAACATAACCTCTATTCATACTAATATATCTTTTCATACTTGGAGTTAAAGAAAGTGCCACATGAGGTGCCACGTGAGCTAAACTTAAGTTCTAATTTGTGGGGATGAAATGGGAAGAAGGGCAAGAAATTGGTTCAAGGACTGTAAACAAAAGCTGATTTTAAAAGTGTAGCTTCTCAATAACATATGGTCGCATGTCAGGTGCCCAGGTTCAGTGATGGGACCCCTTCTTTTCAATTTATTCATCAATGAATTGAAGCAGGGCATTGGCAGAAAGTAGTCATGTTTACAGATGACAAATTATATAGCAGAGACAGGATCAAATAAGAGGGAAACAGATTGGAAGAACAATAATCACCTCCTAAATCTTAACTGAAGTTTTAAGCGTTGCCTTGATTTTACAATTCTCATTCTTGTTTTCAAATTTCTGAATGACCTCACCCCTTCCTAACTCTGTAATCTCCTCCAGCCTGATAACTGTCTGAGATATCTGTGCTCATCTGTCATCCACTCCTCGTCTCTTTTTCTTTTACGTTTTAGTAATATCTTCTTTGAAGCATCTTGTATACTCTTTCATGTTTTTCCATTTTCTACAGAATAATGAGAGGTCTCAGAAGAAATAGAATCAAATGGAAAAACTTCCTCTGGACCCATCTTTTATTTGTTTACTTGTCTCATTACCATCTCATTTTGTCTTGCACCATCATCCCTTTTGCCATTTAATCTCTTCATCCCTGCACTCTAACAAAGGCCTTCACTTTTGTTCTACCCTCCCCTCCACCTTTCCCTGCCTCTGCACTTGTTTAAAATCTTCTGGTTCTGATGAAAGGGTAATGACCTAAAACATTAACTTTGCATCTCTTTCCACAGATGCTGAGTATTTCTCACCTTTCTGTTTTTATTCCACTTACACAATACTGTATTAGCATTGCGCCTCAGCCTTGGAATTGGATCAATTACATTAATTCCTTGCTTAACGATGTATTTGCGTTCCTGAAAAGTGCAACTTAAAATGAAACAACGTTAAGTGAATCAGATTTAACAATTATAACCAATGTAAGGTCTGTAATTAGGATCTGTAGGACCTTTCTCATTGGAAAAAATATTAAAATATTATCCCCTATAGATTGAAATACTTTACATTGCTAAATTCGTATATACGTAATTAAAATAACGATAAAATAAATTAAAAAATAAAAATAAATATGCTGACTCTTTCTACTTACTTCCTGCCCATCACTTCCCTCCCCCGACCATGCGGTCTGCCACCTCTCCCCATCCCTGACCCTCTGGCTCACCACCTCTCCCCCTCCCCAACTCTCCTGCTTGCCACCTCTCTCCCTCCTCAACCCTCCAGCTTGCCACCTCTCTCTCTCCCCGACCCTCCAGTTTGCCACCTCTTTCCCTCCCCGACCCTCCGGCTCGCCACCTCTACCATTCCCAGAGTCTCCTGCTTGCCAGTTCTCCCCATCCCTGACCCTCCAGCTTGTCACCTCTTCCCCTGCTCGTCCCTCCTGGTTACCGTTGATTGTGCTTGCTGAACCTCCATCTCACTGCTTCCCTCTCCCAAGGGAAGGTTAGCGAGAGAAAAAGTCAGGAGTAACTGGGAGGGTCAGTGAGAGACAAGGTTGGCGAGAGTGAAGATCAGCAGCGGCGGGGAGGGTCAGTGACAGGGAAGGTTGGCAGGAACCAGGAAGGTGAGGGGGCAGCTCCAAAATGGCACCAATTGGGTTATGTTACGCTACGTCAGAACCAGCGCAAAACTATGTTAAAACTCCCGATGCCCTATGCAATTGGGCCCTGTTAATTGACTGATATTAAAGTGGAAGGACTTATAACGGGGCAACTTAAAATGGGGACTTATTGTAATTGATTTAATGATGTTGTTGTCATTGTGAATGCATTTCTAAGAAACCTCAAGCTGTCTGCATACAGAGCACCACAATCATTCATGCAAACAAATTCCTGACCTGAAATAAATTGTTATAATTTAAATGCAAGTAAAGAAGTACGTAAAACTTCAAGACAGTCTGTGCTGCAGCATATATGACAAATTCTACAATCCAACCTTTTCCTTGTGGCACCATGGTGTCAGAATTGTATCTGCATTGTAATGATCCGGTTAGGGACTGTTAACATTTAAAGAGAAACCTGAACACCTCATTTTATCCAATACAACTACGTCACCAGATTTCACTTATTTTTAAACAAAATACAAAGCTTATTGCATATAGAACAAATTAAAGAAAACAAGGACTATTAACTTAACAGTATAGTTTATAACTTTGCATGTTATGCACTCAGTTTTACTTCTTACTGCCCCCAAGAATACTCTTATAAGATGCACCAATAATCAAATTATTTACTTCTGTAAGGACCACCCATATGTTTGTCACAGTCCTCTGAAGAATTCTCCTCAGCTCCAGCTATTCTGAGATAAAACTTCCATTAACCAACTCTTGACCGTGAAGGCCTCAGTCCCTTGTTGGTTACTTTTCAATACTTCCAAGCTAATCTGCTAGATAATCTTTGCCACAAGACTCTGAAGGACCACTGAAGATTTACTACTAGTTTCAAACTAGGCAAACTTCCAGCTTCTGTTCCCTCACAAAATTCAAACTGAGGTTAAGCCTCAGCCGCATTCCACATGCTGAATGAAGCTAGTTTTTTTAAAATTCTGCTTACAGTGCAGATCTATCTATCATTCACTTTGGCTATCTTCTCTAAGTGAGCTGCAAACTACACGAGGTCTAAACTGCAATGAACACTCTAAGCAAATGCCCCGATACATTGAAACCAGAGAACCTCCTTAAGTTGCACCCATTTTCATGATGGTGTAGCCTGCTCTGAAACTGACTTTGAGATTAATTATCCCTCATCTACAGTGTTTCCATTGATCTGATGAAGCAAATGTGTTTTACAACCTTTCAGAGATCACTGAATGCTTTTAAACTAATTTAGCTCTACCTCCAAACAGAAACATCTCTCTGTAATGCCATCATTATAAGAATTACAGATGTCACATTTCTAGTCCTTTAGCCAAGTAAGCCCACCTGCTGTTTTATGATCTTACCTTTCTAGCTGTTAACGTCTTAAGTCAACATGGCCCCAACCTTTTATAGAATCGAAGCTTATTTTAACTGCATTTATCCAATTTTCTACAGTTGAATCTAAATTCCAAAAACTAAAATTGATTTACTAAAACACATAAATCATCAACAAGATATTCGCAATAGCATCCAGCTTATTTGAAAATTGAGTGTTGAAAAATTCTCAGGGTGATAACACATTAAGTTAAAATGAGAACAACTACTACTTTAAGAAATAGAAATTAGTCAGCTTTGGAACAGCCAATAAACTGACGATAAACCCATAAGATGTAGGAGCAGAAGTAGGCCATTTTGTCCATCGAGTCAGTTCCACCATTTAATGAGATCATGGCTGATCTGATAATCCTCAACTCTATTTTCCTGCCTTTTCCCCATAACTCTTGCTTCCCTTTCTGATTAAAAATCTGTCTATCTCAGCCTTGAATATATTTAATGGGCAGCCTCTACAGCCCTTTGCAGTAAAGAATTCCACAGATTCACTACATTCTGAGAGAAGAAATTCCTCCTCATCTGTGTCTTAAATGGGTGGCCTGTTACTCTGAGATCATGCCCTCTGGTCCTAGACTCTTCCACAAGGGGAAACAACCTCTCAGCATCTACTCTGTCAAGTCCCCTAAGAATCTTATATACTTCAACAAGGTCGCCTCATTCTTCTAAATTCCAATGAGTACAGGCCCAACCTACTCAACCTCTCCTTGTAAGAAAATCCCTCCATACCTGGGATCAACCTAGCGAGCCTTCTCTGGACTGCCTCCAATGCCAGTATGTCTTTTCTTAGATAAGGTGACCAAAACAGTTCACAGTATTCTAGGTGTGATCTAACTAGTGTCTTGCATAGTTTTAACAAGACTTCCCTATTTTTATACTCCATTCCCTTTGAAATAAAGGCCAACGTTCTATTTGCCTTCCCTATTATCTGCTGAACTTGTATATGAGCTTTTTATGATTCATGTATGAGGATCCCCAAATCCCTGTGCTGCAGCTTTCTGCAGTCTTTCTCCATTTAAATAATATTCCGCTTCTCTGTTCTCTCTATCAAAGTGCAAAACCTCACATTTTCCCACACTATATTCCACCTGCCACATTTTTACCCACTCTATTAACCTGTCCATAGCTCTCTGTAGACTCTTTGTGTCATCCTCATGACTTGCCTTCCCACCTATTTTTGTCATCCACAAACTTGGCAATAGTACATTCACTTTCCTCATCCAAGTCATTAATATATATTGTAAATAATTGTGGCCCCAGTACTGATCCGTGGTATTCCATTAGTTACAGGTTGCCATTATGAACATGCCCTTCCTTATCCCAACTCTGTGTCTTCTATTAGTTAGTCAATCCTCTATCCATGCTAATATACTTCCCCAACATCATGGGCTCTTATTAAGTAGCCTTATATGCGGTACCTTACTGAATGCCTTTTGGAAATCCAAATATATTACATCTACTGGTTCTCCATTGTCTATCCTGCTTATAGCTTCCTCAAAGAACATTTGTCAGGCATGATTTCTCCTTCATGAAGCTATGCTGACTTTGCTTGATTATATTATGCATATCTAAATGCTCTGCTATTACATTCTTCATAATAGGCTCTAACATTTTCCTAATGATGGATGTTAAGCTAATTGGCTTATAGTTACGTGTTTTTCCTCTCCCTCCCTTTTTGAATAAGGGTATTACATTGGCAGCTTTTCAATCCCCTGGGACTATTCCAGAATCTAAGGATTCTTGGAAGATTACTACCAGTGAATCCACTATCTCTGTAGCTTCTTTCTTTAATATCCTAGGATGCAACCCATCAGGTCCAGGGGGCTTATCGGCATTTAGTACCATTAGTTGCCCTAGTGATTTATCTCCAGTGATACTTAATGCATTTATTTCCTCCCCCTACCTTTTGCCCCTTGATTTTTGGAATGCTGTTAGTGTCTTCCACTGTGAAGACTGATGCAAAGTACTTATTCACTCCTCTGCCATTTCCTGGTTCCCCATTATTATTTCTCCAGCCTCATTCTCAAAGGGATCTATGTTCACTTTGGCCTCTTTCTTCCTTTTTATATATTTAAGGAAGCTCTTATTGTCCATTTTTATATTGCTTGCTAGTTTATCCTCAAAGTTTATTTTCTCCCGCTTTATTATTTTTTGGTCATCTTTTGTTGGTTTTTAAAACTTTCCCAATCCTAAGGCTCACCACTAATCTTTGCCACATTGTATGTTTTTCCTTTCAATTTGAAACTATCCTTGACTTTCTTGGTTAACCATGGCTGGTTTATCCCCTTCCCAGAATCCTCCTTTCTCACTGGGATATATTTTTGTTGAGAGTCATGAACTACTTTGTTAAACGACTGTCATTGTTCATCAACCGTCTTTTCTGTTAAATTCCTTTTCCAGTCCACTCCAAAAGCCAAATCTGCCCTCATTCCATTGTAATTACCCTTATTTAACTTTAGCACAGTTGTTTCCGACCGAAGTTTCTCTCTCTCAAACTGAATGCTAAATCCTACCATATTATGTCACTGTTTCCTTGGGTGATCTTTTACTCTGAGATCATTTATTAAACCTGCCTCATTGTACATTACCGCATCCAAAATAGCCTGATCTCTGGTTGGATCCACAACATATTGTTCTAGGAAACTGTCCCAAATACAGTCTATGGGCAGGATTTTGCCCTTGGTGGGGGTGCTTGGCGGGGGCAGTCGGGAAGTTGACCACAATTGGCTCTGCAGCACGATTTCATGCGGCAGGCCAATTAAGGCCCGCCCTGCATGGATCGCCAGTGGCAGCACTGAGCGCTGCCTGTGCGGGCAGGGGGAGGGAGGGAGGGCCGGGCCTAATGTGTGGTTCGTGTATGCGCGAGATAAAGCGCTTCAATCTCCCTGAGACACAGAGCTGCCTCAGGGAGACTGAAGCGCTGTGTAAAAAAAAATGAAGGGAATAAAATTTAATAAAATATCCTCTCATGTGACTCCATAACATGAGCTGGGACATGTTTTTAATTCAAAAATAAAGTTTTTATTTATTGTTTATTTGCTTTAGGAAAGCTCATCCCGCTCGTGGTTGAGGTTTCCTAAAAAATGTAAAGGCCGCTTGGCCTTTTCGCCTGCCCGCTAACTGTTTGGTTGGGCGAGCAGCATAAATTTGAATTTAATAGGCCTTTTAATTATCAGCGGGCTCGCAGCCGACTTTGGTGCGTGCCTGCTGAACGAAACATCGCAAGACTGCGCGCTGATGTTGGGATGTACGCCCGATGTCCTTGCATGCCATTTTACGCTCAGGTATTTCAGGCGCATGCCTGCACGCCAATTGTAATATTCTGCCCTATGAATTCTTGCTCGTGGCTACCTCTGCCAATTTAATTTTCCCAATCTACATGAAAATTAAAATCACTCACGATTAATGTACTGCCTTTTTTACATGCCCTCATTTTCTCCTGATTTATTCTCTGTCTTACAGGATAGCTACTGTTCGGGGGCCTATAGACTACTCCCATCATTGGCTTCTTCCCCTTGTTTTTTCTTACCCCACCCATATGGATTCTACATCTTCTAATCCAAGATCATTTCCTGCTATAATACTTATTCCATCTTGTACTAACATAGTTACCCTACCACCCTTTCCTTCCTGCCTGTCCTTTTGAAAAGTCACATACCCCGGAATATTTTGTTCCCAGCTTTAATCTCCTTATGTCTTCGTGGATAGATCATACCTATTAACCTCTATTTGTGCCGTTAATTCATTTATCTTGTTCCGGATACTACATGCATTTAAGTAAACAGCCATTAATTTTGCCTTTTTACCATTTTTCCCCCTTTGACCCTATTTGCTGCTGTTTTTTAATTTTTGTACACTCTGTCCCTTCCTGTCACACTCTGGGAATCATTACCCAAATAGCTGCCCTGCAATGTTGCCATATCCTTTTGCTTTGTAAGCCTACATATCCCCTCTCCAGACCCCTCCACTCTTCTATTTAGTTTAAAGTCCACTCTACAGCCCTAGTTTTCGATTCGCCAGGACACTGGTCCTAGTACAGTTCAAATGAAGCTTGAACCACAGGAACAGCTCCCTTCTACCCCAGTACTGGTGCCAGTGCCCCATGAACTGAAACCCATTCCTCCCACACCAACCTTTGAGCCATGCATTTAACTCCTTGATTTTATTTACCCTATTCCAGTTTGCCTGTGACTTAGGTAGTAATCCTGAGATTACTAACTCTGAGGTTCTGTTCTTTAATTTACTGCCTAACTGTCCAAATTCTTTCAGTAGAACCTCCTTTCCAGTACTATCAATGTCGCTGGTACCAATGTGGACGACACTAACTGGATTCCTCCCCTCTCCCTCCAAGTTCTTCTCTAGCCCTGAGGATTTATCCTTAACCCTAGCATCAGGCAGGTAACATAGCATGCATTGCAGATGCATTGCATAGCACACTTGTAAACCATGCTTAAGATTGAAGTTATTTACCAAATAACTTTATAATGAAGGTGAGGTACAATTCGGATGCTATCACTGAAAAGCAGCACTGACAAATCACGCAGCCTAACAGCTTAACAATGAAGATGATAACTTTAAAATAGTTGATACAACAAACCTGTTCTGATAAAAAGAAACACCAGACATTAAGAGAAGCTATCCTCAAAATTACAAGAATGCTTCAAACATAATCTGACTTTGTCTTATCAGTAACCTTATCTTGTCAGTCATTGCCTGTCTCTCAAAACTGTTCTTAATTCCAGTGAAAAAAAGGGGTAGACTGATGCAACAATGACTCAACAATTGCCTCATGCCTCATATCATCTGCACATTAGTTCTATCGTAGCACCAGGAACACATTAAATGCCTAGGAAAGCACTGGCCCATTTGAATGTTCACAGGTGTCAAACCACTCATTTTAAAAATCTTTCAGATAATATAAATTTAATAATTTTTTTTGCTATATCAGGAAAGTATATTTTGTAAGTTGAGCATTTTGTTTTTTTCTCTTTAAATCATTTAAACTTAATTATTATATGCAAAGTTTCTAAACTATTCTTCATGCTGTTTTGGCACAACAAATTATTCATCTGAATTCTAGAAAGGATGGAAACAAGTTTTGAACAAATGTGTGTTACAATGAGGGAGGTCTAACTGGATTCATCAAAAAATAATGGAAACACAAACAGTGACACTTGTCTAACTGGCATAACCAAATTAATTATAGTGGATGACTGCTGTATCAAGTATTTTCTGGATTCAGTTTCCTTTTTCAAAGCTTTAAAATTGCATCAAAGCTACTACTATTTTTCAGTCCAAGATTTCATGCCTTCAAAAACAGGAATGTCCCCAGAGTAAAGGCAATTATAGAAAATGGCAGCATTTCTTAAGGCTATCATCACAAATGTTTACAACTATATAGGTTTATTCAGTGATTTGGGGAATGTTGTAAAACTGGTCCAAGACTGACTTTCAGCATGATATAAATTAAAGCCTAACAGCGATTCAGGCTGAGCATTTGAATCCACATGATAAACTTTAGTTAAGCTGGCTTTTAACATCAGGGAGCCACTGTACTTACAAAAGACAATCTGAATAATCATCACTTATGTGCAAAGTTCATTTTTTTAGTTTGAAAGTCCAATGTATATAGATGATACATAACAAGCAGCTAACAAGGTAACAGAGGAATGCTTCTATGGAAATTGGAATCATTTTATACCAGCAGGGGGAAATTAACCATTTATACCAAAGGAGTATATAAAAAGTACTGATGTAAGATTTATTCCACCATTAACATGATAAACAGTGATATTGCTATTGTTAAATAATTTCTTTAAGTATTCGTGAGAAAAAGATATACTAACTTGTTATCCAGGTCTGCAGTACTCCCAATATCTGAGACCAATGCCTGAATTTTCACCACAATAGAGAGGTTCTGCGGTGTAGCTGAAATGGTGCCGGAGGCCTGAATCCCTAAGTCCTGCCCTCAAACCTGGCACCCACCATTTTTGGTAGCACTTTGGCCAAGTGTGATTCATGGAGGAAGCTGCACATATAAAACTGCAGCTGCCTTCAGTCAGATCTGATTTTCATCAACAAGGATTGTGAAATACAACTTGTGTGCTCTAGGCTTATCAGGAGAAGGTGTAAAGTTTGCGAAGTTCTTTAGAGAGGTAAGGTCCGTTTTGGATAGGTCCAGGGACCTGGGATAATGCTGAAAAGTTGCAGCAACTGCCACAGAAGTGGCAAAGAAACAATCACAGGTATGAGACTTTCAACCAAAGGAGTTGAAGGGTGGGGCTATTGGCTTGGAAGGGCAACATTTTTTGCCCCTACTGACTGGGGCACCCAGGTGACAGTAAGGACAGTATGCCAGAGAAGGAAGCATTGCGCATTGTGCCAAAGAAGAGCCAAAATGAGGTTGGCACCTTCACACATTCACAACATAGAAGCCAGCTAAAGTGAGGTGAGAAGGGTCTACCGATCTTGGAGATCATATCTCAATATGAATGAAATGCATTGCAGAAGGCAGCTCAGGTAAAACCTTGAAGTAGTCGCTGACATATGTGGCATGGTCAACAACATCTTGAACCACAGTCTGTTGATCTTCATGCCCTGCCAGTGGCTGTCAAGGTTACCATGGCTCTAAACTTTTTTGCATCAGGCTCTTTTTCCAGGGCTCAGCAGGAGACCTCATTGGAATATCACAGCAGGCCGTGTACAGGCTCTGTTTGCTTGTGTGGGGGAAGCACAATAACTTCCTGCTGGATGTGGTGTCTCAGTCACAGAGAAACACGGGTTTTGCAATATTAGCAGGTTTCCTTCAGGTGCAGGGGCTTATCACCTGCACCAACATTGCCATAAAGGCTTCAACTCATCAGCCTGACACCTTCATGAACTGAAATTCCTTCCATTCCCAGGATGTGCAGGTAGTTAGTGACCATTGCAAGGTTTTCCCACAAGCCCATGCAAGGTTCCCTGGTAGCTGACTCATTCATACTGAGGAATTCCCAGTTGTCTCAGCTTTCGCAAATGCCAACACAGGTCCGTGGTTGGCTTCTGGGGGATAGGGAGGTGGCTAATGAGTGCCATTACACGGCCACAAATGGAGCCCATACGGAACTATAGCAGCAGCTATGTGGTAACCCAGATTACAATAGAGCAGTCTATTGGCATTGTCAAAATGTGCTTCAGGTGCCTTGGTCGCTCAGGTGGATCTCTACAGTATTCTGCTGCAAGACTGTCCCGAATAGAAGTGTCGCACAGTGGCAGGACCTACAACTGGAAGGGGAAGAAGCCCAGCCCAGAACTGCAACATCTAAGGAGGGGATGATGAGGAAGCTGAAGAGGAGGAGGAAGATGAGGAGAAGGAGGATGAAGGAGATAAGAAGTAGGAGGATGAGGATGTCCCTGACTATTCTCAGGGATCTGACACAGAGGAGAAAGAAGAAGAGGAGGGCAGCAATGGCAGAGTAGCTGAGAGGCATGCCCTTATAGCCTTGGCTGAATCTTTGCCAGAGGGGGTCATCACCAGAAGCATTGTAATCCAAAATAGATTCATCTAGGGTTCTGAAACCTCACGCTTACCATCAGGCATTCCCTGGTGAGCAGCGTCTACATATTAAACGCTTCACATGAAAGACACACTTCCCTAGGGAAATGTCCATCCTTGACAAAAGAGTGTTATGACACAGCAGTTGGTAAAGGCTGTTATTTAAAATCCCAGAGGGAAACTTTAAACAATTGTCCTAACCTATATTTTCAAGTGGTATGTTTGAGATGCAGCTTTAAATTCGGAAGTAAGATCACCAGTTCCCGAGAGGTTTTTATATCAAACTACATAAGACATTTATTAATTTACACAAGTTAAACATATACACATGGCTACAAATTACTATCATAACTTTTTAACAAATTCCCAAACTAATCTCCACTAAGGCAACAACAACCCAAAGGCTTTAAACAGACACCAGGCAAAGCATTTTTACCTTACAAGGTCAAAATGAAGTTCCTTTTGCTTTGGTTTCTTTTGCAGACAATTGTAGGCTTACAGCTGCTTTAATGTTACATGCCTCTGCTCCGCACACACAAAACTGCTTTCTGTAATACCCAGCACTTCTCTTCGAACGTAAATGCTCATTGTATCATCAGGCCCTTTGAACTCCACCTCCTAACAATATAACCCTTTTCATAGTATCAATTTTATTAGTAATATAAACATTGATTGGTGTCTCCTAGCTAGGTGCAAGATTTCATCCCTAGTCTTTGAATGCTGTATTCAACAAAATGCACATGTCCTCTACCTCTGTGTTTACATCTCAAAACTACTATACATCAAAGCACCCAGACTAGCTGGCTTTAATCCAATTAAAACACACAGACACATCCACAGACTAAACCTCTATTAAAAAAAAACTTCCAATAACATTATTTCCATTAATAGCTTCCTGAAAAGAGAAAGATACAGATGTGAATTGTCACTTCGACCTCTATGTGTTTGCGCTTAACAACTCACCTTGCCAGAACGCAGCAGGTTGTGGAACCATTTCTGCACTAGATCCACAATCTTCTATGTTCACCTGTGGCACTAACTGTTGCTGAGATTTCTGTCCATGCCCTCTTTATGACTGTGGGAGGGTTATGCCGGGCAACTGTTTACAAGATCTCTCTGCACCTTTGCACCTCCTCCACCAGAATTTGGAGGTCCTGGTTACTAAAACGGGGTGCTGAACCTCCCACTCCTTCTGAACCCTCTATTTGGTGCGACATTCTGACAGTACAAATTTAAAATGGAAAGGGTCGTGAGGCATGCAGCTTACAATATTCTCAAACATATTTGTGTACTTATGTGCACTAAACACGTTCTCTATCTCTTCAATAAGTACTGTTGGGAGGGAGGAATGGGACCGCACAAATGCATGGCAGCCTGGATGTTGCTGCTGTCACTCCTAGATGGGTTGCAGTGCCCAGCTACTAACCAGCCTACTGGTTTACTCTCTCTGCGTCATACTGTTATGCCATGCAAGTGTGCAGCTGTGAGGGACCTGGTCAAGGATCAGTTGAATGGGAATACCCGACAGATGGACGCAAGAAGGCAGGTGGACAGACTAAGGACCATGGCAATTGCACTGTATAACAGATATCCTCTGAGTTAATGCAGAAGTAACCTGTGTTAATGCAGGCCATCATTAGCTAGTGATGCCAAGATGCTGCCATCTCCATGGCGGTGTCTTGAGATGCCTTTCCATGCTAAAGTGGTTCAGCGTACTCGTTCAGTGAATAGTCAACAGCAGTAGTAACTATTTTTTCCTATGGAAAGCCCATGATGGGCCACCTGTTCCAGGGTCAGCAACCAGTTACACAACTGTTAGAGTATGCATTCACCTAACTGCTCAATGACGTCTCCTCCAAGGCACGGTTGCAACACCATTGACTTCCTTCCTCACAAATGGACCTCCTTACTGCCTTGTTTTTTTATTTATGACCGAGTCACTCTACCCATGCATGGCCTGCCTCCGCCTCTACACTACTTCTGGCATCTGCAGGCCCGACTCCCATTACACCCCGTGCCCCGGAACAAAAATTAGATTATCCGGAGCAGTTTCTCCTGAGTAGGGTTTACAGAACTGGGAATTTGGGAAGGAAAATTCAGACCCAAGTGCAAATTAGCATGTTAGAGGTATTTGATAAATTTAAACACTCAAAATCAACAAATTCCTTGAGTATACACCACAGCTGTTGAATGAGGTCAAAGAGGAAACATATTTAACACTATTATCCACCTACATTTAGTATTTAACACTATTATCTATCTATGCAGTTATCTACCTATATTTAAGAGAAACAACGTCAATCCAGTTGCCTATGGGTCAATCAGCTATCAATTTAAAATATTTATTTTCTCAGCATGTGGGCAATGCTGGCAAATCTGTATTGATTGTTCAGTCCTCTGAGAAGAAGAAGGTGAGTTATGTCCCTGAACCACTTTAATTAGTTCAAAGTCAGCCAATAAGGTAGATCTGGAACAAAAACAGAATTACCTGGAAAAACTCAGCAGGTCTGGCAGCATTGGTGGAGAAGAAAAGAGTTGATGTTTCGAGTCCTCATGACTCTTCCACAGAACGGTAGATCTGGAAGTGGTTAGTGGAAATGAGTGAAAAGTAAATTTGAAACATATCAGAATGAGATTTTTTAATTCAAGTTGTGATAAATATTGGGAATAATCTGTTGTCAGAGTAGTAGAAGGAAAATACAATAGGATTGTTCAAAGCTGGAAGAGCTATGTAGTGTTTTAATGTGCTTTTTCTTCTCAAAGATTTTGGTCCCGAATGGTTCAGAATACCTATTACATCATCGATGACTTGAATAACTCTGAAAATAAATCATTGATGATGTCTTTGTGCATGCATATCTTATGCTGATGAAATAACTTTTTTGTTTCATTAGCCTAGCTTATATGACCTCTGTAGATCAGCTGGTTTTTCTGAAGCCCAGTGAAAGAGTAATTACATAATATAAGCAAAATTGTGTGACTAATGTGCTTCGTTGTAAGAGTTAACACGATTACATCAGGACAAAAATAAAGAATTAAGGTGCCCAATTTCTTCCCGAACCCAAATCCCCATCATTAAAGGGCAAAAATGCAGGTCTCAACTGAACCTGTGCCATGCAAGACCCAACATGATGGCCTTGGTTATTCTTTTTGAACTTACTACGACCATAATCATATGTCCAGTCAACCAATTTCCTGATAACATAAAATTGTACAAACACAGTTGAATGAACCGGCTAAATGATGTCATCCATTTGTGGCAGTCTGAAAGACCACTAACACAACAATATTGTGTGTACTGAACAATCCAGTAAACCACAAGAACCTATCTATTTGCATTGTATAAATATGGGCTTTATGGTTTACCAACAATAAATATTTGCACAGTCAAGTAAACTGGGAAGAGATACGTATTTTTTGTGCAATGCACTTAATCTGGTAAAAACACAGCCACAATGAAATGACCAAACAATAATACAACACAATCTGATTTATCATCACCTCTTGTAATAATAATTCTGGTATCTCTCCATTTAGAAAATCTGCATCCCAATGACAAGATCTAGTTGGACCCAACAGATTAACCAGTTAGTCGCTAATACAATCATAAAAAATAACTTCTAAGGGTTAAACGGATAACCCCCAAAAACCAGCACAGGATTCGCACTGCGCAGTTAACCTGTGCCCGATGATTACAATGCAGGCAGCCCACCAATTTCATGCCATCATTTCATTTGAATGATCTCTGCATCCAACCAGCAGGAACTGTGTTGTTCATTACCTGCATGAATCAGCAGGCCACCAATTTTTTGAGCAGCTAGCAGCATTTAAAGCTAGCCTGCACCACTTAAAAAGTGCATTGCAGCTGGAGCAGATGCTGGTGGTTGTGGTTGGAGAGAATTTGACCCGAGACTGAGGAATGGCACAACTGGGGAGAATGTAGACTCAGAGGTTTTCAGATGCTGCACTGGGGGTCTCAGTGGAGGAGGAAAGGAGCAGAGATGTCCTGTATCCATGGAGGTTGGGGGGGGGTGGCGGTGGTTGGCAGGGCAGGAGATCCTCTAGACACAAGATTAAAAGGCAGATGGAGCAAATAGCCATTGAGCTCAATGCCAGCAGTCAAGCACCAAGGATCTGGACACAATGCTGCAAGAAGTTCAATAACTTTACACGAGTGGTCAAGGTCAGTGATTGCATTTTCAAAAAAATGCTTAAATTTGTTAAACGCCTTTCATGACCACAGGGCATTCCAAACCGCTTTTACTTTGACATGTAGTTACATGACAGTATACTCATACCTAATTCTCTCCGAGCCAGTTGGAGCAGCAACGGGAGTGGAGCAGAGCGAATCTGGGGGTGAACGGTGCCAGCGGAGCTTCTCAGTAAAAGCCTGAGGGTTGAAGCCCAGATTAAGCCAGTCGGAGCAGCAGCTAACCCCAAAAGGAACCCTGCCAGAATTCAAAAAGGCTGATGAAAGACGCCAGTGCAAAGCAAGGAGCTGATTGGTAGGTGGTGGGTAGGTTGTTTTTCTCCACTTTAAAGCTACATTAAGGAAAGGTAAGAGTTCTAGCTTCTTTTAAAAAAAAAACTTAAATCATTTTCCACTTGGCTTAAATTCAGGGCAAGCGTATTTTAACTAAAGGTATGGCCAGGGAGCTCAGTCCCGTGTTGCATGGCCTGCAGAATGTGGGAAGTCTTAGATGCTCCTGGCAATCTGGATGACCATATCTGCTGGAAGTGCTACTGGTTCGACCAGCTTGAGTACCAGGTGTTGGAGCATGAGCATCGGCTGGAGGCACAGCAGTGCATCTGCGAGGCTGAGAGTTACGTGGATAGCACGTTTATAGCATGGTCACCCCGCAGCTTAAGAAGTGCAGTCAGAAAAGGAATGGGTGACCACGAGTCAGAAGAAGGAAGGCAGGCAGGTAGTCAGGAAAGCACCAGGGTGTATTTCACTCAAAGACATTTCTGTGTTGGAAAATGGTAAGAGTGACAGTTCTTCTGGGGAGTGCAGCCAGAGCCTAGCTGCATGAGGGGGGAGGAGAAAGAGAGGAAGAGCAATAGCGGTAGCAGACTCAATAGTGAGGGGTACAGACTGGTGTTTCTGTGGCCATAGATGTGACTCCAGGATGGTGTGTTGCCTCCCTGGGGCCAGGGTCAAGGGTGTCACTGAACGGCTGCAGGGCATTCTAAAGGGGGAGAGCGAACAGTCAGAGATCGTGGTTCATATTGGTACCAATGACATCGGTAGAAAGAGGAATGAGGTCCTGCAATAACAATTTAGGAAGCTTGGTAGCAGATTGAAAAGCTGGATCTCAAAAGGTTGTAATCTCTGGATTACTCCTGATGCCACGTGCAAGTGAGTATTGGAATAGGCAGATACAGCAGATGAATGTGTGGCCGAAGAGTTGATGCAGGAGGGAGGGCTTTAGACTCCTGGATTACCGGGTCTGTTTCCGGGGAAGGTGGGACCTCTACAAGTCCAATGGGTTGCACCTGAACTGGAATGGGACTAACATCCTTACAGGGGGTTTGCTAGTGCTGTTGATGGGGGTTTAAACTAATTTGGCAGGGGGATGGTATATGGAGTGGAGGTCTAGTAGGGGGTGATGTATAGACAAATATAGAAGAAAAACGAAGTCAGTCTGGAAGGCAGAGCTTATATAGTCAAGTTAAGGCACACGTGAGCATGGCAAGGCTGGATGGCATTTATTTTAATGCAAGGAGTCTTGCGAGTAAGGCAGATGAATTATGGGTGTTGATTAACACATAGGGATATGATATCATTGCTATCACGGAGACATGGTTGAGGGAGGGGCAGGACTGGCAGCCCAATATTCTGGGTATAGAATCTTCAGGCAAGGCTGGGGGTGTGTGTGTGGGGAGGGGTGTGTCGCAATATTGAACAAGGAGTCAATTACTGCAATAAAGAGGGATGATATCTTAGAAAGATCCTCAAATGAGGCTATATGGGTAGAACTTAAAAACAAAGAGGGGGCAATCACATTGCTGGGAGTGTACTATAGATTCCCAAACAGTCAGGGAGAGATAGAAGGGCTGATATGTAAGCAAGTTTCAGAGAAATATAAAAATAATAGGGTAATAATGGTAGGGGATTTCAACTTCCCCAATATTAACTGGGATTGACAAAGTGTGAAAGGCTCAGAGGGGGCAGAATTCTCAAAATATATCCAGAACAGCTTTTTAAGCCTGCAAGCCTGCAAGTAGAAAGTCCTGCAAGAGAGGGGGTGGTGCTGGACCTAGTTTTAGGGAACGAAGCTGGGCAAGTGGTAGAAGTGTCAGTGGGGGGCATTTCTGTGATAGTGATCATAACACAGTAAGATTTAAGGTAATTATGGAAAAGGACAAAGATGGACCGGAAATAAAGGTTCTGAATGGGGGAAGGCCTACTTTAATATGATAAGTCAACATATGGCCAAAGTGGACTGGGAGCAGCTACTCATAGGAAAATGTATACCAGAGCAGTGGGAGTCATTCAAAAAGGAAAAAGTGAGAGTGCAGGGCCAGCATGTTCCCATAAAGGTGAAGGGTGTAACCAACAAGTCCAGAGAACCCTGAATGTTGGGGACTATACAGGATTGGATAAAGAAAAATAGGTAAGCTCATGATAAATACCAAGGGCTCAAAGCAGCAAACACCTTAGAGAAGTATAGAAAGTGCAGGGGCCTACTTAAAAAAGAAATTAGGAGAGCGAAAAGGGAGCATGAGAAAACACTGGCAGGTAAAATAAAGGAAAATCCAAAGGTGTTTTATAATTATATTAGGGGCAAAAGGATAATCAGAGGAAGAGTAAGGCCCAATAAGGACCAAAGAGGCAATCTGGTATGAGGAACCGGAAGGCGTAGGTGCGGTTTTAAATGAGTACTTTGCATCTGTATTCACTATAGAGAAGGGCGATGTAGGTAAAGAAATCAGGGAGGAGGGACTGTGATACACTTGAACAAATTAACACTGAAAGCAAAGAGGTATTAGCAGTTTTAGCGAGCTTAAAAGTAGATAAATCCCCAGGCCCAGAGGAAATGTATCCCAGTCTACTGTGGGAGGCAAGGGAGGCGATTGCAGATGTTCTGGCATTAATTTTCAAATCCTCTCTGACTACAGGAGAGGTGCCAGGGGACTGGAGGACAGCTAATGTGGTGCCATTATTCATGAAGGGTGGTAAGGATTAACCAGGGAACTATAGGCCAGTGAGTCTAACATCAGTGGTAGGGAAACTTATGGAAAAAATTCTGAGGGACAGAATTAATCTCCACTTGAAGAAGCAAGGATTAATCAAGGATAGTCAGCATGGCTTTGTCAGGGGGAGATCATGTCTAACAAATTTGATTGAATTTTTCGAGGAGGTGACTATGTGTGTGGATGAGGGTAATGCAGTTGATGTAGTCTACATGGACTTCAGTAAGGCTTTTGACAAGATCTCGCATGGGAGACAGGTCAAGAAGGTAAAAGCCCATAGGATCCAGAGCAATTTGGCAAATTGGATCCAAAATTGGCTTAGTGGCAAGAGGCAGAGGGTAAGATTGTTTTCGTAACTGGAAGCCTGGTTTAGTGGGGTACCGCAGGGTTCGGTGCTGGGTCCCTTGCTGTTTGCAGTGTAAATTAATGATCTAGACATGAATGTAGGAGGTATGATCAGTGAGTTTGCAGAGGACATGAAAATTGGTGGTGTGCTAAGTAGCAAGGAGGAAAGCCTTAGACTACAGGATGATATACAGAATTACAGGCTGGTCAGATGGGCAGAACAAAGGCAAATGGAATTTAATCCTGAAAGGTGTGAGGTGATGGACTTTGGGAGGACTAACAAGGCAAGTGAGTACACGATGAATGGTAGGACCCGAGGAAGTACAGAGGATAAGAGGGACCTTGGTGTGCATGCCCATAGATCCTTGAAGGCAGCAGGACAGGTAGATAAGGTGATTAAGAAGGCATATGGGATATTTGCCTTTATTAGCTGAGGCATTGAATACAACAGCAGGAAGGTTATGATGGAGCTGTATAAAGCGTTAGGCCACATCTGGAGTATTGTGTGCAGTTCTAGTTGCCACACAATAGGAAGGATGTGACTGTACTGGAGAGGGTGCAGAGGAGATTCACTAGGATGTTGCCTGGGCTGGAGTGTTCCAGTTATGAAGAGAGACTAGGTAGGCTGTGGTTGTTTTCCTTAGAGCAGAAAAGGCTAAGGGACCTGATTGAAGTGTACAAAATTATGAAGGGCATAAACAGGGTAGATAGGAAGAAACTTTTCCCCATAGTGGAGAGGTCAATAACCAGGGGGCATAGATTTAAGGTAAGGGGCAGGAGGTTTAGAGGGGATTTGAGGAAATTTTTTTCACCCAGAGGGTGGGGGGTATCTGAAACTTTGCCTGAAAGGGTGGTAGAAGCAGGAACCCTCAACATTTAAGAAGTATTTAGATGAACACTTGAAACGGCATAGCATACAAGGGCCAAATGCTAGAAAATGGGATTAGAGTTATTAGGGGCTTGATTGCTGGCGCAGCATGGTTTTCATTGTATGTATGCTTCAGATATATACACAGGGTTGCACACCAGAATCATCAACCATGTCTTCAGTGTATAGCCCTTGTAACCTTGTAACCATGGCGAATGCAGCTGCCACAGCAGACTGCCACAAAATGAATGCATCATGACAGTTTCCAGGACACAAGGCATTAAATGGCATGATTTGATACGGATGATCACACTGGACGCTGAGGGAGTGGAAACCCTTTCGGTTCTGATGTAGGGCAGAATTAACATGCAGTACTCACAAAATGTTATGCGTACAATCAGTGGCATCCCGCACCACGGAGGAGCCTGAATGAAGCTTGCTCTGCCTGCTTTTCTCAGGAGAATGGAATGTAATTAGCTCCCTTTGAATAGAGAACCTTCCTTTTCACAATAGTGGATGGCAAACTGCGAGCCATTGCAAATATCTCTGGACCCATTTTGGAAGATGCCAAACTTGCCACAGTCACCTTCACAACTAATGAATGTGCTCCTTGTCCTACTCTGAGGTTGCAGTTATGGCTGCAACAGGTTGCAGATTTCAGTGAAGATATCCTTACTGAAACAGACATTTCACACATTGTACTTCACTGAGGTTCAGGTAGGAGAATTGCTTGAGTGCCCTTGGGTGGATATGGCCTCCTGCTGAGAAACTTTCTCCCTCTTCTTACCTCCTCTAATGGTTTATCCTGCTCTGTGTGGTCTATGTTCATTCCTCCAAGCCATACTCAGTTCCAAGGGGATTGCATACTAGGAGCGACTTTTTTTTTCAATTCTTGAAGTCAGCAAAAATTCCTTCAGTATCTGTCACACCACTTCCTGCAGACTTTCGCAAATTGAAACTACTATAGAAAGCACCAAACAACTGTAGTATTATAGCAACAGCTTGTATAAAATAACCAGCAACTAACCTGTAAGTAATTGACAATCCCTTGTAGCACGGGCAGTGGGGTGGGGTTGGTCCTTCCTCTTGCTGCGTAAGGTTAAGATAGGGCGCTAGCTGAACACTGAGCTGTGAACTGCCACTGCTGTCAAATCAGCATTGCAGGTTGAGTGACATGATGATATACTTACTTTGTGTACCTCTTGTAGATGTTTACTCCACACATGTGAATGCCTGCACTAATACAGCATTAACATGTGTGCACGTGCTGCATATACTATTTTGGATCTCTAAGGGTGCTCAAAACAACCCAAAAAGAGCACTAATAAGCCCAATTTCTCACCTCTGCTTTAGGAGATAAGTTTGGTTTGTTTATGGAAATTTATGGTTTTATTAAAGACTGTGTAAGCTGGCAAACTCACTAAAATGCTCCTGGCACACTCAAGTTCACATCAGGAAAATATGGACTTCCTGTCCATAATGTTCTATTCATTAATTTTAACAAACAGAGCATATAGACTTAAATCATTACGAATAAGAACATAAAGACTGAAATTGGCTCTTGATGGAGAAATTGGTGGTGGAGGTATCCAATTACAATGACACTGAGGGGGTGGGGGTCTAATACATTTGAAAATGGTTAAATAATGGTTTAAGTTCTATTTCCCTGGACTCTGAAGAATGGTGGACCCTACTCCACTCAAGAGAAAAAGACTGAAGGAAATAGAGCTCTTCAGTTCTGAGAACCTAGGAAAGGAGTTACTAGAAGACCGCAATCAGTCTTGATCTCAATACAGTGAGGATGTAGAAGGAAGTAATGGGACTCATCTGGAATTTTGAACGAACAACACAGGAAATTTCAAAGAAACTCTAGAGGAATAATCCATCAGGTCTAGAGGAATAATCCATCAGGAAACAATGAGCTTCTTGTATTCTATCCAGGAATGCAAGAATGATGTTAGAAGAGCTTCCCCAGATAAGAAGATAGCATTCAAGCCATGAACAGACTTCTGCTTTATACAGAGTTGACTCTTGTTGATAGAAAATGAAGTATTTGGCATGAAAGAAGATATTGTGCTTGCAGCCAGCTTTTGCAATAGAGGTGATGTGAGAATTCAGTTAGAGGTCAGAGTAGACAGTGAGAACAAGAATATTGACAGATGGAGGAGGACTGGAGTCCACAGCCAACAAAAATGAGAGTTAGAAGCTGTTAATTCAGTTTTTGAGAGATATAAACATATAATGCCAATGGAGAATTAAATAATACGTGACTTTTGTTGTCCATCAAAAGGCTTAGAGGTGATCGAGATGCCATGAATTAATCACTGTATTAGGATAGCACTGGAGATTGTGTGCATTTATTTATTTAATGTGTGTATAGTCACAGAGCCAAGTAATTGCCTTGTCAGTGGCTTGATGGAGTTCCTTAAGCCTGCCTTCAAGTTTCGTTAGCGGGTACTCCTTGATAATGTGAGTTATTGTTTGAATTACACCATAGCTGCAGCCTGGGTGATCTTGGTGATGCCAATGATGTTTGGTGGCTGCAAAGAGGCCTGGGACAGTGTGGAAATAGTTTAAAAGGGCCCACTGTTACCTTGGGAGATCAAAGCTGGATGGACAAACAAAAGAGCATTTGATGATACAGTGGTTCCTGGCGGATGTTTTCCCCTGCCATGGGTCCTCAGCTCTTACTCCTCAGTGTGATTGGCTCAACCATATGGGGTAGCATGAGGGAAGGCATACTGCTGGTGGGTTGAAGAGGTAATTGAATAAGAGAACGCTTGGGTTGCAGTGGGCCTTCTCCAGTAACTTGCCTGTTGCAAATACCCTCCTGATATTTGGGGGGGGGTGGGGGGGGGCGGCTGCCCGATGTTGCTCAGGGCTGGGAGCCATACTACTGTGCAGTATTCTGCAGTTGAGTATATGGTGGCAAGAGCAGAGGTCCTTAGTGTCTTGGCCTGTGATCCTGATGAGGTACCGGCCAGTTTACTGAGGAGGTTGTTGCGGGTATTAATTTTTTCTACAATCTTGATGAGGTGCTGTCTGTACATGAGGGTTCTGTCAAGAATGATGCCTAGACAAACAGAATGGGGATTGTGCTTCAGTCTTTGGCCATCCAGGGTGATGTTCAGTTCCCTCTGGCATTGTGAAGATGGAATGCGCTATAGACTATTTTACTGGAGCTCGGATTTAGGCACCATATCTTGCAGTAGTCGGCCAGCTTTGCAATATCGTCATTTAATGTGTCTTCCAGCTTGGGATAATTTGAGTCTATATGCGATAGTAGAGTTGATGTGCATAGATAAACTTCCAGAACCAGGTTGGGGTCAGGTCGTTGGTGTCCAAGTTGAACAGGGTTGGGCTAAGACAGATCCATGGGGAAGCCCATTCATCTGCTTCCTCTAGGTGCTACTCTTGTCACCCATATGCACTCTGAACCGTGTGTCCTGGAGTAGCAGTTCAATGATATCAACACTGAAGATTGTGTGCATCAAGTGTATGCAATTCAAAGGCTGCTGAACAGTTTAAATAGAACAGGAAAAGCAATAGTTACAACAAACCAGCTATAAGTTCCCGAAAATCATTCCAGCTAGAGCCTCTGGAAGTACCCTAGCAACAGAAGGAATGTGGAAAAGTGGCACCACAGGCTTTTTTTAAACCCTTTTTTGCTCTACTTCTCTTGGTATACCAGTATTGATCATAATAGTTACAAAAAGATAAAGAGAAAACATAAAGGAAATACTGAGCTATAAAGGGAGGGCAGTGATGGTAATTTCACTGGGAAGAGAGTGGATAAGGGAAATATCTACAAATCAAATTTCCTCCAATTGTGAAAGGAAAGATAGTGAAGCCATGTTAACCATGCTTCACAATTAAGAATTTCAAAATCCACTGCATTCTTATCTGATCATTGTTAACTTACTTGATACTCTCAAAAGGGATTAGAGCGGTCATCTGTTTCAGTAAATGATATTGGCCAATGTAAAATGAAAATGGGCAACTCCAAAAGGGAACCTGAATAGCAGGATAGCTCAATGGGCTAAATGACCTTCTCTTAAAATTTCTTGCGCTTACCATCAAGTATTCAGGTAAATGGGATACCGAGAGTATGTTAGATCAGATTATAATAAGGACAAAATAAATGGTCAGTAACTACAGTACAGAAAATTGGAAATACTTTGAACAGAACAACTTAGTTATTAATTATGGAAAACGTTTCAAGTTTTGTTTCAACAGAATTTAACACCGCTGTGCATCAGTACCATTACAAGCCTGATTCAGAACTTTAAAAATACAATAAGAAGTAGTTCCCGACTTGTTGCATGACTGACAATTGCTGTTCACACAGGTTGGAGAATATGAAACATTTGCATCCTTTAAAAAAATTACCTCTTCGCTATCTCTACTCTTATTGCTGTAGTATCAAAATGGTTTCTTAGTCTCATGATTAGCTTCAGCTATTAAGCCATTTTAAAAGTTTCATTTTGCTCTGATTACCCTTTTAATGTGTTTCTTTATTTTCTTGTGCATCCTGTTGCATTTTTCATGGAAGATTTGTAAAAGCTATTTTCCTCTTTTTATTTCTCGCAGTTTGGGCCACATTTGCTTCGTTGGTTTTAGGAATGTATTTATTCTGCGTGCTCAGCATTACAACTTCAGAAGTGTTCCACTTAACTTCTAACTCAAGTGTTGCTAAACAGTCTTTCCCAATATTTAGTTTAGGCAATCCCATTTAATTTAACTATTTTAAAGTTATGTAGTTAGCTCCTGGTTTTAAATATTTCTGATTCCCAGGTCACTGGGTTTTATCACTCTGTAGTCAGTGTGCTCCAGGGGAGATATAATTTCCATTTCCTGTACAGTTTCAGCTTCATTGACACATACCAGATCAGAATGGTCATTGGCGTTTGTGATTTCCTTTACACAAAGAAGCACTTGCCCAAAACAGCTACCATTGCTAGCTATAAATTACTTACATTGTGCAAGTATATGTTACGTTGATTGAAGTCTCCCACTAAAATAACCTCCCTGTTCCTAATTATTCTTCCCATCTCTGCATAGAGAAAATTGTTCTTATTTTTAGCGTTAATTTGGATACTTTCTGGTAATAAAGATATCTAACCAGAGTAGTTCATTCTGTAGCTTTCTACCTACTACAGCAAATTTGATTCTTATCACACCTATTAAGGCAGCAACTGAATATTCACCAAATTATACCCTGAGGATTCTGTGACGCACCTAGCTTCACCTTTGATGTGCCTTAGTGTGAGCTGCTATGCCAATAATGTGGAAACCATAAGGAAGCATGGAATGAGAAAACCTTATTCTCATACCACAAAGTGTGTGCAAGGTACCCATCAACAGGACGACTCACTTAGTGACTGAGTACATTAAACTTAATTCAATTAACAGTCCTGGTGGACCTATCATTTCAGCCTGTCCCTGGCCCACTGAACTGATTTCTTCGTACCTTGACTCAATTTTTTCTCCCCTTGCCCCGTCTCTCCATGACTTACATCCATGACTCTTCTGATGCCTTGCACCACTTTAAAAGTTTCCAATTTCCTGGCCCTAACCGTCGTCTCTTTACCATGGATATCCAATCTCTCTCCTAGGCTATTTTGCAGGTACAGTAAGTAATTAGGAAAGCTAATAGAATGTTATCGTTTTTTTGAGGGGAATGGATTACAAAAGTAGGGAGGTTATGCTTCAGTTGTACAGGGCACTGGTGAGACCACATCTGGAGTACTGTGAACAGTATTGGTCTCCTTATTTAAGGAAAGGTGTAAATGTGTTAGCAGTTCAAAGAAAGTTTACTAGACTGATACCAGGAATGGGCAGGTTGTCTTATGAGGAAAGGTTGGACGGATCAGGCTCGTAGCCACTGGAATTTAGAACAGTAAGAGACGACTTGCCTGAGACCCTTAAGATCCAGAGTGGTCATAGAAACACAGAAAATAGGAGCAGCAGTAGGCCATTCGGCCCTTCGAGCCTGCTCCGCCATTCATTATGATCATGGCTGATCATCCAACTCAATAGCCTGCTCCCGCTTTCTCCCCATATCTTATGATTCCTTTCGCCCCAAGAGCTATATCTAACTCCTTCTTGAAAACATACAATGTTTTGGCCTCAACTACTCTCTGTGGAAGCGAATTCCACAGGCTCACCACTCTCTGGATGAAGAACTTTCTCTTCATCTCAGTCCTAAATGGTCTACCCTGTATCCTCAGACTGTGACCCCTGGTTCTGGACTCCTCAACCATCGGTAACATCCTTCCTGCATCTACCCTGTCTAGTCCTGTTAGAATTTTATAGGTTTCTATGAGATCCCCCTTCATTCTTCTGAACTCCAGTGAATATAATCCTAACCAACTCAATCTCTCCTCATATGTCAGTCCCGCCATTCCAGGAATCAGTCTGGTAAACCTTCGCTACAATCCCTCTTTGGCAACAACATCCTTCTTTAGATAAGGAGACCAAAACTGCACACAATATTCCAGGTGTGGTCACACCAAGGCCCTGTATAATTGCAGCAAGACATCCCTGCTCCTGTACTTGAATTCTCTCGCTATGAAGGCCAACATACCATGTGCCTTCTTTACCACCTGCTGCACCTGCATGCTTACCTTTAGCGACTTTAGTGTACGAGGACACCCAGGCCTCGCTGCATATTCCCCTCTCTCAATTTATAGCCATTCAGATAATAATCTGCCTGGTTTTGCTCCCAAAGTGGATAACCTCACATTTATCCACATTATACTGCATCTGCCACGCATTTGCCCACTCAGCTTGTCCAAATCATACTGAAGCATCTCTGCATCTTCCTCATAGCTCACCCTCCCACCCAGCTTTGTGTCATCTGCATATTTGGAGATCTTACATTTAGTTCCCTCATCTAAATCATTAATAATGTGAATAGCTGAGGTCCCAGCACCAATCCCTGCGGTACCCCACTAGTCACTGCCTGCCATTCGGAAAAAGACCCATTTATTCCTACTCTTTGTTTCCTGTCTGCCAACCAGTTTTCTATCCATCTCAATACACTTCCCCCAATCCCATGCGCTTTAATTTTACACGCTAATCTCTTATGTGGGACTTTGTTAAAAGCCTTCTGAAAGTCCAAATAAACCACATCCACTGGCTCCGCCCCATCAACTCTACTAGTTACATTCTTGAAAAATTCCAGTGGATTTGTCAAGCATGATTTCCCTTTCGTAAATCCATGCTGACTGTGTTTGATTCTGCCACTGTTTTCCAAGTGCTCATCTATTAAATCTTTTACAATGGACTCTAGAATTTTCCCCACTACCAACGTCAGGCTGACTGGTCTATAATTCCCTGTGTTCTCTCTACCTCCCTTTTTAAATAGTGGGATTACATTAGCTACCCTGCAATCTGTAGGAACTGTTCCAGAGTCTATAGAATCTTGGAAGATGACCACAAATGCATCCATTATTTCTAGGGCCACTTCCTTAAGTACTCTGGGATGTAAATTATCAGGTCCTGGGATTGAAGGCCAATAAATCCCCAACAATTTCTCCAACGCCATTTCCCTACTAATACTGATTTCTTTCAGTTCCTTCCTCTCACTAAACCCTGTGTTGCCCAACATTTCTGGTATGTTATTTGTGTCCTTTTTGAAGACAGCACCAAAGTATGTATTTAATTGGTCAGCCATTTCTTTGTTCCCTATTATAAATTCCTCGTTTCTGAATGTAAGGACCTACATTTGTCTTCTTCAATCTTTTTCTCTTCACATACCTATATAAACTTTTACAGTCAGTTTTTATGATCCCCACAAGCTTACTCTCGTACTCTATTTTCCCTTCTTGACAGGGTTGATGTGGAGAGGATGTTTCCTCTTGTGGGAGAATCTAGAGCTAGGGGTCATGGTTTAAAAATAAGGGATTGCTTATTTAGGACAGAGATGAGGAGAAATTTTTTCTCTCGGAGGGTCCTGAGTCTTTGGAACTTTCTTGCTCAAAAGCCAGTGGAAGCAGAGTCTTTGAATACTTTTAAGGCAAAGGTAGATAAATTCTTGATTAACAAGGGGGTGAAAGGTTATGAGAGGTAGGCAGGAATGTGGAGTGGAGGTTACAACAGGTCAACCATGGTCATCTTGAACGGTAGTGCAGGCTAGAGCAGCCGAGTGGCTTACTCCTGCTCCCAACCTGTATGCTCACATGTACACCTCCCTGCCGCACCAGGATGGTCTGAGGGATTTTCGCTTCTTCCTTGAACACAGGCCCAAACCAGTTTCCATTGACCATACCCTCCTCCGCTGAGGTGAACTTGTTCTCTCATTAAGCAAGTTATCTAACTCATCTCACAGCCTCTTAAAAAAATTGATGTTGCTTTGGGTACCCATGTGGCTCCTAGCTCTGCCTGCTTTTTATAAGATATGTCTAACATTTCTTGTTCTAGTCCTATTCGTGCCCCCTCCCTCAACTTTCTTTCTGGTACATTGATGACTATGTCAGTTCTGAGTCCTGTTCTTGCCCTGAATTGGTAAAGCTCATCAATTTTGCTTCCAACTTCCACCCTTCTCAGTTTCACACAGTCCATCTCCAACTCTTCCCTTCCTTCTTTGACTTCTCTGTGAACATTTCTGGTGATAGGCTATCAACTGATATGCACTAGAAGTCCGCTGACTCCCACAGCTACCTCTACCACACTTTCTCACACCCTACACCCTGTAAGGATTCCCTTCCATTCTCCTAGTACCTCCATCTCCATCACATCTGTTCTGATGATGCAACCTTCCACAACAGTGCTGAGATATCCTTTTTCTCCCCTCAACCGAGGATTCCTCCCTACCTCCCCCCCCAACCCCCTCACCCCACCTTGTGGTTGACAGGGCCCTCAACCGTGTCCACCACATTTCCCACACTTCGGCTCTCACCTCCTCCCCTCCCTCCCAGAACCATGATAGGGTTCCCCTTCCACCCCACCAGCCTCTGTATTCACAGATCATTTTCTACCACCTCCATGATGTCACCACCAAATACATCATTTCCTCTCCTCCCAGCTTTGCAAATACATCATTCCCTCTGTGAAACTCTAGTCCACTCAGTCACCCCCAACACCCTATCCCCTTCCCACAGCAGCTTTCCACGCAAATGCAGGAGATGTAACACCTGTCTTTTTACCTTCTCTCTCCTCAGTGACGAAGGCCCTAAGCACTCCTTCCAGGTGAAGTACTGATTTGTGTGTACTTCTTTCAAGCTAGTGTATTGCATTCACTGCTCAAAATGTGCTTTCCATGACCAAATGCAGATTAGGTGACTGCTCTGTGGAACACTGCTGTTCAACCCGCAAGCATGACCCTGAGCTTCTGGTAGCCTCTCATTTAATTCTCCATCTTGCTTTCCCCATTGGCCTTGGCCTCTTGCAGTGTTCCAGTGATGCTCAATATAAGCTTGAGGAACATCATCTCGACTTTCGATTAGACACCTTACAGCCTTCAGAACTCAATACTGAGTTCAGCAATTTTTTTTTTATTCATTCATCCCCCATCCCAACGAATAAGCAGTTCAGTTGCACACAGCTGGCCCACGAGTGATTCTGCAGGGCCTTTCAGAGCCTGGTGTAAGCACTCTCCCACGCAGATCCTTCCTGTATCACGCCCATCTCAATGTCCTGAGTATTTTCAATGCTGCTTGCTGGGATTCGCTTTCAGTTGTCCATCTGAGCTGATCTGCATCTTCGCCCACCCACTGATTACACTCCCATGCAACACCTGATCTTGCCCACCATGATTCTCATTTCACTTTTGATTTAGCCAGCATGATAGCAATAGTTTTTCTTTCACTTCCCTGTCCTTTCCCCTCCCCCAGTCACCCATTTCTTTTCTCCCATCACTGTCGACACCCCCTGGCATCACCTTCCACCTCCCCTTCGTGACCTATCAGCCACAACCCTTTTCTTTCAGGGCTGTCCAAGTGAACATGCACATTTCATCCTTTCCAAAAATCCTACCCCCATCCATTTTAACCTCCCCGACTGTTTCTTTCCCACCCCCAAGGTCCGTGTCTGCCTCTGAGTCCCCACCAACCACACTCACCATCCCTTCTACCACTACCGTCAAACCCTAGCCCGCCCACCCTACCGCCTCATTTTGCCTCAGTCATTCTCACCATTCCCTCGTACCATGCCCACCCTGATTTCTCTCCCCAGGAGGCAGTCATGGACTCACCAGAGCCCCCCACTGCACGTTCACCTGGACATACCCCTCTCCGCGCCCCTCCCTCTGCCCCGGACTTCTTCCCCCTTCCAATTTCCCTTACGCCTACCTCCCCAGTTGCCATCTTCTCCCGTGTTGCCCCTTCCCTTGTAGTCCCTCCCCCACCTCCCAACTTCCCCCCAACACTTTCATTCGCCCCCCCCCCCAACCTCACCCCCTCAACTCGTTTGTTCCCCCCCCCAACCTCACCCCCGACACCTTTGTTTCCCCCCTCCCAATCTCACCCCAACACCTTTGTTCCCCCCCTCCCAACCCGACACCTCTTGTTTTCCCAGTCGATCCTAGATCTTCCTCTCCCACCCCCCAGTACATCTTCCTCTCCTAAACACATCTGGGCCTTCCTCTCCACACCTTCGACTGTTGTGAGCAGACCCTCAGCGGTGACTTTCCATCTTCCATGAGATGCGTTGCGTGGAGCTATGTCCATGAGAATCCACCCAGCATGCCACGGATGTTCCTTCAGAGTCTCATTACTGTCGGGCTCCAGCATCTTATACTCCTCAGGTGCCTGCAATGACAGCAAGGCCCTGGTGGTAATTCCCGACTTCTGCACATCACACTTGTCAAGCCATGTTCTGCACTGGTGTGTTTTCCCGCTGATGTGGGCGGACGATCCAGCGTGGGGTGGATGATTCCGGCAGGCTGGGCTTATAATGATATGCAAACGTATTACAATGAGGTTCCCAGCATCCAATGGCGGGAAACATAGCCTGCAATTGACAGGCTGAGCGGATGAAAGCAAACTGGTTTCATGATGTTGTGAAACCAATTTTTGGCCTTCTCGCCATATTGTCTGCTCGCGCTACTGAACACGCTCAATGCCAGCGGACACAGAAAATTCCACCCAATGTTTTCCATCACAATAATTCGTTTCCCCCCCTCACCCAGCCCATCTCCAAACGGCCTAGATTCCTGCACTGGAACCAGCCATCCAAGGCTCCTTAAACAGCTGATTGTCACTTAAAATGTCTGCTAGCACTCAGTAGGGAGGATGAACAGTGTTTTGGTGGCTAGCATTTGTCTGAATAACCTCTACTAACAGCAATCAGCTATTTGGGAGCAAACGATGTTGAAGTTGATTTCAAGTGCTACTTAAAGAGCTACTTGGCTTCTTATGTTCAGTGTTGCTGGAACATAGGAACAGGAGTAGGCCATTCAGCCATCAAGCCTGCTCCACCATTCAAACAGATCATGGCTGATCATCTACCTCTACGTCATTATTTCCCACTATCCCCATATCCCTTGATGTAATTTGTATCCAGAAATCCATCAATTCCTGTTTTGAACATTCTCAACGATTGGGCTTCCACAGCCCTCTGGGGTAGATAATTCCAAAGGTTCACCACCTTCTGATTGAAGAAATTCCTACTCATCTCAGTCTTAAATGGCCTGCTCCTTATTCTGAGACTGCCTCTCTGGTTCTAGACTCAACTGCGAGGGGAAACATCCTAAACACATCAACCCTGTCATGCCCTGTAAGAATTTTGTAAGTTTCAATGATATCACCTCTCATTCTTTGAAACTCTACAGGATACAGGCCCAGTTTCCTCAATCTCTCCTCTTAAGATGATCCCTAATGAGTGCTAGCAGACATTTTAAGTGACAATCAACTGTTTAACGAGCCTCGGATGCACTGCAGGATGGCTGGTCCCAGTGCAGGAATCTGGGCCCTTTGGGGATGGACTGGGTGAGGGGGGATGCAAATTATTGTGATGTAAGACATTGGGTGGAATTTTCCGTGTCCGCTGGCATCGGGTGTGTTCGGTAGCGATTAGTCTGATGAACCTCCGTTGTTCTCCCTCTATGGCAAATACATCCTTTCTTGGATAAGCAGACCAAAAATGTACACAATACTCTAGACATGATCTCACCAAAGCTCTACACAATTGTATTTATTCCTGTACCCAAATCCTCTTGCAATGAAGACCAACATACCATTTGCCTTCACAATTGTATTTTTAAAAAAAATTCATTCATGGAATTTGGGCTTCGCTGGTTGGGGCAGCATTTATTGCCCACCCCTAGTTACCCTTGAGAAGGTAGTTGGTGAGCTGCCTTCTTGAAACGCTGCAGTCCCCGTGGTGTAGGTACACCCACAGTGCTGTTAGGATGGGAGTTCCAGGATTTTGACTCAGTGAACGGGAACAGCGATATATTTCCAAGTCAGGATGGTGAGCGACTTGGAGGGGAACTTCCAGGTGGTGGTGTTCCCATGTATCTGCTGCCCTTGTCCTTCTAGATGGTAGTGGTCATGTGTTTGGAAAGTGCTGTCTAAGGAACCTTGGTGAATTCCTGCAGTGCATCTTGTAGGTCTGCTACTACTGTGCGTCAGTGGTGGAGGGAGTGAATGTTTGTGGATGGGGTGCCATTCAAATGGGCTGCTTTGTCCTGGATGGTGTCAAGCTTCTTGAGTGTTATGAGAGCTGCACTCATCCAGGCAATTAGGGAGTATTCCATCAGACTCCTGACTTGTGCCTTGTAGATGGTGGACAGGCTTTGGGGAGTCAGGAGGTGAGTTACTTGCAGCAAGATTCCTAGCCTCTGACCTGTTCTTGTAGCCACAGTATTTATTTGGTTAGTTCAGTTACTGGTCAATGGTAATCCCCAGGATGTTGACAGTGCTGGGCTCCCCCATCATTGAGGATGGGGATATTTGTGGAGCCTCCTCCTCCAGCGATTTGTTTAACTGTCCACCACCATTCACGATTGGATGTGGCAGGACTGCAGAGCTTAGATCTGATCCATTGGTTGTGGGAGTGCTTAGCTGTCTCTCACTTGCTGCTTTTGCTGTTTGGCACACAAGTAGTCCTGTGTTATAGCTTCAGGTTGACACTTCATTTTTAGGTGTGCCTGGTGCTGCTCCTGGCATGCCCTCCTGGACTCTTCATTGAACCAGGGTTGATTCCCTGGCTTGATGGTAATGGCAGAGTGAGGGATATACTGGGCCATGAGGTTAAAGATTGTGTTCGAGTACAATTCTGCTTCTGATGGCCCTGAGCGCCTCATGGATGCTCAGCCTTGAGTTGCTAGATCTGTTTGAAATCTATCTCATTTTGCATGTTGGTAGTGGGGCACAACACGATGGAGGGTATCCTCAATGTGAAGGCGGGACTTTGTCTCCACAACGACTGTGCGGTGGTCACTCCTACCGATACTGTCATAGCAGATGCATCTGTGGCAGGCAGGTTGGTGAGAATGAGGTCAGATATGTTTTTCCCTCTTGTTGGTTCCCTCACCATCTGCCGCACACCCAATCTAGCAGGGGTCCTTTAGAACTTGGACAGCTCAGTCAGCTGTGGTGCTACCAAGCCATTCTTGCTGATGGACATTGAAGTCCCCCACCTAGAGTACATTCTGCACCCTTGCCACCCTCAGTGCTTGCTCCAAATGGTATTCAACATGGAGGAGCACTGATTCATCAGCTGAGGGAGGGCGGTACGTGGTAATCAGCAGGAGGTTTCCTTGCCTATGTTTGACCTGATGCCATGAGACTTCATGGGGTCTGAAGTCGATGTTGAGGAGTCTCAGGGAAAATCCTTCCCGACTATACCACTGTGCCGCCACCTCTGCTGGGGCTGTCCTGCTGGTAGGACAGGACATACCCAGGGATGGTGATGGCAGTGTCTGGGACATTATCTGCAAGATATGATACCGTGAGAATGACTGTGTCAGGCTGTTGCTTGACTAGTCTATGAGACAGCTCTTCCAATTTTGGCACTAGCCCCCAGATGTTAGTAAGGAGGACTTTGCAAGGTCGACAGGGCTGAGTTTGCTGTTGTTGTTTCTGATGCCTAAGTCGATGCTGGGTGGTCCATCCAGTTTCATTCCTTTTTTGAGACTTTATAGCAGTTTGATACAACTGTGTGGCTTGCTAGGCCATTTCAGAGGGCATTTAAGAGTCAACCACATTGCAGTGGCTCTGGAGTCACATGTAGGCCAGACCAGGAAGGACAAAACACTTCCTTCCCTAAAGAGCATTAGTGAACCAGATATTTTTTTACAACAATTGATAATGGTTTCAGGGTCATCATTAGACTTTTAATTCCAGATTTTTATTGAATTCAAATTCCACGATCTGCTGTGGCCGGATTCAAAGCAGGGTCCCCAGAGCATTACCTTGGGTATCTGCACCTGCATGTTAGCTTTTAGTGACTCATGAACAAGGACCTCCAGGTCCCTTTGGATATCAACACTTCCCAACCTCTCACCATTTAAGAAATACTCTGCCTTTCTGTTTTTTCTACCAAAGTGGATAACTTCACACATTCACATTATATTTTATCTGCCATTTTCTTGCCCATTCACCTAGCCTGTCCAACTTCCCTTGAAGCCTCCATGCATCCTCCTCACAACTCACATTCCCACCCAGTTTTGTGTCATCAGCAAATTTGGAAATATTACATTTGGTCCCCACATTCAAATCATTTATATAGATTGTGAACAGTTGTGGCCCCAGTACTAATCCTTGCAATACCTCACTTGTAACAGCCTGCCATCCTGAGAATGACCCGTTTATGCCCACTCTCTGTTTTCTGTCTGTTAACCAATTCTCAATCCATATCAGTATATGACTCCCAATCTCATGTGCTCTAATCTTGTTTACTAACCCCAAGTGGGACTTCCATCAAAAGACTTCTGAAAATCCAAATACACCACATCCATTGGTTCTTTTATCTATGCTATAAGTAACTTCCACAAAAAACTCCAACAGGTTTGTCAATCATGATTTCCATTTCATAAATCCATGTTGACTCTGCTCAGTCAGATCATTATTTTCTAATTGTCTAGTTTTCACATCCTTTATAATAGATTCTAACATTTCCCTATTACTAATGTCAAACTAACAGGTCTGCAATTGTCTGTTTCCTCTCTCCCTCTCTTCTTAAATAGTAGGATTATATTTGCTACTTTCTAGTCTGCAGGAACCTTTCCAGAATCTACAGAATTTTGAAAGATAAGCACCAATGCATTCACTATCACTACATCTACTTCCTGTAATACTCTGGGATATAGCTCATCTGGTCCAGGGAATTTATTAACCTTCAATTCAATCAGTTTGAGTACTACCTCTTTATTGATACTAATTTTTTTTTGTTCCTCATTTTCACTAGTCCCTTGGTTCCCTAGTATCTCTGGGAGTTTTTCTGTATCTTTCTCTGTGATGACAGACACAAAATAATTGTTTAGTTTCTCCGTCATTTTCCTGTTCTCCAGTATAAATTCTCCTGTAATTGCCTGTAATGAATCCACATTTGTCCTTGTTTATCTTTTCCTTTTCACAAATCTAAAGAAGCTTTTCAAGTTCACTTTTGTGTTACTTGCTAGCTTGCATTCATATTCTCTTTTCCCTTTATCAGTTTCTTGACCATCCTTTGCTGGACACTAAATTGCTCCCAATCCTCAGGCTTACCACCTTTTCTGGCAACCTTATAAGCCACTTCCTTTGATGCTAACTTCTCTTGTTAGCCATGATTGATTCACCTTTCCTGTCGGATTTTTCTGTCTTAGAGGAATTTGTTGTAGATCATGTAATATTTCTTTAAATACTAGCCATTGCCTGTCTACCGTCAAATCCTTTAATATAAAGGTAAAATACTGTGAATGTTGGAAATCCAAAATAAAAACAGAAAATGCTGGAAAAACTCAGCAGGTCTGACAGCATGTGTGGAGAGAGGAACAGAGTTAACGTTTCAAGTCCATATGACTCGTCGAAGAGTTATACAGACTTGAAACGTTAACTCTGCTTCTCACTCCATAGATACTGTCAGGCATGCTGAGTTTTTCCTGCATTTTCTGTCAAACCTTTTAATGTATTTTCCCAATCCACCATAGCCAACTTGCCCGTCATAACTTCATAATTTCCTTTATCTCTTCGCTGAACATCACCTGGCTGGCTGGGGCCAGGCCTCTGTGCTCCTTTCTTTCCCTCTCTTCACTCTCCATCTTTCTCTGTCGTCCTCTTTCAACTCCATCTCCTACCACCACTCTCCCACAATCTCACCATCTCCATTGTCCTATGCTCTTCTCATGTCCTAGCTCTTGCACACTCCTACATCTTGGTCAAATTCAATTATTCCTTCATCCTTGAATTTCACTCTATTTGAATGAGTACTGTGCTGCTCTGGATTCCTTGAGCACAGATTTTAAAAATTCTCAGTCAATCTTCATATTTACCACCAGCGAGACCTTACAGGGATCACCTGGACCTAAATAGCATTTAGTTTAACTCCTAATTCATAACTGGCATGTGAATTAACTTACTTCAAGTACAGTTAGTCAGATTCCGTTCCCTCAAAGAGATTATTTTTTTTTTTGAGGATTTTGCACACTTAGACATTCTCAACTGGCCAATGTTCAGTTTCTAACAATTATTTTCTTCAGCTAAACTTCCAATAGTTTATAAAAGCAAAATACTGCGGATGCTGGAAATCTGAAACAAAAACAAAAATAGCTGGAAAAACACAGCAGGTCTGACAGCATCTGCGGAGAGCAATACAGTTAACGTTTCAAGTCCAGATGACTCTTCATCAGAACTAAAGAAAAATAGAAATGAGGTGAAATATAAACTGTTTCAGGGGGTGGGAGAGGTAGAGCTGGATAGAGGGCCAGTGACAGGTGGAGGCAAAGAAGAGATTGCCAAAGATGTCATAGACAAAAGGACTAAGGGGTGTTGTTGGTGGTGATATTAGCTAAGGAATGTGCTAATGGTGACATTAAGGGTAGAAAGCAGGACGAGAAAGTGACAGATGGCCCTAGTGGGGGTGGGGTAGGGGGAAGGGATCAAAATGGGCTAAAAGGTGGAGATAAGGTGGGTGACTGCTTTGCGGAACACCTTTGGTCTGTCCGCAAGCATGACCCAGACCTCCCTGGCGCTTGCCATTTTAACACGCCACCCTGCTCTCATGCCCACACGTCCGTCCTTGGCCTGCTGCAATGTTCCAATGAAGCTCAACATAAACTGGAGGAACAGCACCTCATCTTCCGATTAGGCACTTTACAGCCTTCCAGACTTAACATTGAGTTCAACAACTTTAGATCATGAACGCTTTCCTCCATCCCCACCCCCTTTCCGATCCCCCTTTTTTGTAATAATTTATAATTTAAAAAAATATATTTTTCTTTTCCCACCTATTTTTATCATTTTATAACTTATTTCCATTGTTTTACCCCCACCGTTCTTTTTTAATGGCCTGACTACCAACACCGGTTTCTTTCTGTTCCGGACTATGTGAGTTCAAATATACAATTAAATCTGCTTTTGTGTTATTAGCCTGAGTACGCTTCATTTGTTTTGTAGGTGCAGGGTAGGCCAGTATGTAATTCTGGACATGGGTGGCTCGAACCTTTATTGCATAGGCATTGAGTGTATCTTGGGAGCCAAGGAAAGGGTCATTTGTGTGATCCACAGTGGATACAGCAGCCCTGGCATGAGGTGGTAGTTCTTATTTGGCAGCCTAGCTGAAGGAGCATTGGATCAAGGTGTCCCTGGTGTCCCAGCGTCCCTGAAGGTTACCGAGGTCTGGCTCCACGCCCTCAGTGTTCTCCTCGACGTGCTCCTCTTGTGACTCACTACTGGATTCATCCTCTGTGCAGCTGTGTCAACATCCTCTTCCTCCAGTGGGTCCCCCCCTTGCCAGTGCCAGATTGTGAAGAGTGCAGCATGCAACCACCATCAGTGACACACGTTCTGGGGAGTATTGCAGTGCTGAACGATCCAGACATTGGAAGCGCATCTTGAGAAGACCTATGGTTCTCTCTACCACCGCCCTTGTGGAGCCATGGCTCCTGTTGTACCACTGCTCCGCTCTGTTCTTGGGTGGCGGAGAAGCGTCACGAGCCACCTCTTCAGGGGATAGCCCTCGTCACCCAGAAGCCATCCATCCAGTCGGTCTGGAGCACTGAAGAGCCTCGGCACCTGGGAGTGTCTGAGGATGTACACGTCTTGGGAACTGCCAGGGTATCTTGCACAGACTTACAGGATCTGCATCCTGTGGTCTCAAACTATCTGCACGTTCATGGAGTGTCCAGTCCAAGCTGATCTCAGGCCTGATCATCTGGCAAATGGAGGTCACTGTCTCTTGAGAGGTGGAGGCCCTTTCAGCATTGCACCTCAGACATATTGAGGTAGCTGCATCACCGCCTGTAAACCCTGGCAGCAAGATAGTGGTGGCTTCGGCAGATCCTTCTGCCTTGGACCTCCTGCTAGCCCTGCACCCCTTGTGCCTGCATCTTTCCTCCCACAGGTCGCTTCCCTGGGAGCTGCAATGGGACACCTGGCCTCCTCTCCCTCTATTCCACCTCAGAGGAGGTGCCTCCAGCGGAGAACACAATCCCCATTATCAGGGTAAGGGAATGCTGCCTGATAACTGGAAGGGTCCACACGGTCCGAATCCTCAGGGGGCCTGGAAGACACCAATGAGTCCAGCAATGAAGCCTGGAAATGCTAAGAATGAAGCCCCGATCAGAGAATAAGCTGCAAAGTCTCAATAAGCCACCAGCAGCAAATATCTCCAAAACTCCTCACTACTCACATTGACAATGCAACTGACCCTTCTTATCCTGCCCACGGATGAGGCTTTGCAAATTGTCGCCTGCCTGTGCAACGAGCAAAAACTTGCATGGGCAATATTAAATAGTCATCAGTTGGGTTAAGGGCCTTAACTGGCCAGTTAATTAATGGCTGACGCAGCTCCAGTTCCCACATGCGCCCGCTGAGTGAAGCATCGCTCACCGGATGTCATCGCGTGTCATTTTACGGTAGAGCGGGTTAAGCGTGTGCCCAAACACTCAACGAAAAATTCTGCCCCCAGTGCCCCTATGCTGGGATTTACCTAGACCCGAATCCCCAGTGTTTCAGTGCCGGGATTCATCCAGACCCGAATCCCCAGTGTTTCTGTGCTGGGATTTATGTAAAATCTGATCAAGTGTTTCAGTGTTTTTACCCAAGGCTCAAATAATTTAATTCACAGAATAAAAGCCACATGTCACATGTGAATTGCTCCACTCTCTCAGTTTTTAAACTCGCAACTTGCTGATCAAAAATCACCCTGAATCTCACAGGTTCCAGCCGAACTGGAGGCCATCGCTGGCAGCAAATCACAGGATGGGAGAGATCATTAAGCTAGTGTTAATAACTGTTGGATAAGCAGTCAACTGCAGAATAAGTACAGCAGGATGACAGTGATTACAACTTGACAGCTATTGTGAAAATACAAGACAAGCTGAGATGAGTGCAAAATGGCATGCAAAAACTGTGGCAGGAGAGCTACCGCTAACATGAATCTACAAGACAAAAATTTGGTGATTCATTTCAAGCAAGATTCTGCGATGTTGAGTCACAGTGATTAATATGGAACATCTAAGAAACCACAGGAAAAGAAAGACCAACAATGGACTGAAAACAAATTAACTGAAAAATAAGAGAATCCAGAAAAGAGTCATAATTCAGGGAACAAGTCATTAAAAAACAATCTTGCTTTGCCAGGTAAAACATATAGCAGAGACAAGTTACAGGGAGAGGGTACAAGAAGAATGCTCTTAGTAGGACAATGCCAGTTTAGTTTGTCCTCTACCTAATTTATCCCTTTGTTCTCAACTCCTCTGATCTTAAGATGCTCTGTGACTGACGGGAGTACTCTTATCTCTTAACAAAAGCTATATTTCTGTTAGCAGCTAGTGCCCTGAAAGCCACAAGCACAAATGTGGTTTAACCATTCTTCATTCAAGTTTTCAATGACATAATCAAAGTATTAAACACAGCAGAGCCCAAATACAATACAATGCTTCCAAATTATACCAGCCTCCCCTCCCTCAAATACACCATTTGATTCAACATCCAAATAATTCACCAGGGCAGATTTCAACTTGCCATTGAGTAATTGTGCATCTTTGGGAAAAAGATGTTGGGTGTCATTTAAGAAAGTTTTTTTTCTCCTGCCTGCCACTTCCAAGTCCTCTTCCCTAAGACACACTTCAGTACCTCATCAACATGAAAAAGGTGGTCAATATTTACAGGCTCAAGCATGATCCTTTCCTCATATTCATAAACTCACACTTGCAGCAGAAAGCGCCATGTAACTTTTACCCTGGCAACCCTGCTCTCCCTAATCCAGATACTCCACAGACAATTAACAGCACCTCTGCCTCAGGTGTCAGACAATTCCAGCATTTTATTTATTTTGTTTCAGATTTCCAGCATTGGCAGTATTTTAGCACCCACACATACTTCATTGTTTTGGAACTGCCAACAAGCTACAACTGGCAAGTGGCAAAAGCCAGAAAACTAGGCTAAAATAAGTATCATTGAGAAGGTAATCCCATCATGATGCTTTCAATTCATTTGACCGGAAGTGCAACCTGTTTTGAAAAGTTTGCTGGCTGCACTTTGACACCAACAACCATGTCACAGTGCTAGCTGCTTCTGCCTGAACTACAAAGCTAAAAACCTGAGTTATTTTTTGGGGCAGTGGCATTAATAAGATTTTACATGGTTAAATATTTTTGATTTATTTGAAAGCTACTTTGCAATGTGCGAAGAGATTTGGCACAGTTCACTCCCAACTTCGTCGGTGGAGGGTGAAAGTTAATTTTAAGTGCGGACATTAGCAATAATTCACCCAACTATCTTGTCAGACCTCCCCCCAGTGGAAATCTGGTGTTTGAAGGAAAGGGGAAGAAGAGGAAAGGAAAGAAGGGAAATATAATTTAATAAAACAGAAAAGCAGCCATAGAGATAGATAATTTCTACAGCAAGCAATATTATGCAAGGGTGATCGTGTTAGAAGATACATCAATAATTCCATAAATCACCAGAAAGAATTCAAAACAACTGAGTTATCTTGTAGATGGTTCCTTCCTTCAACTCTTTTTTCTTCTTGTTTCTCTAAAGCAACATGTGCCTTAAAGTTAGAGTTTATATTCAGAGGATAAGTGATTCATATTTCAACCCACAATTTTTCTTTCATCACTTCAATGTTGCCCCCCACCAACCAAAGCGGAGGAACATTCTGATCCACAGAATCCCCTGGGTACTTCCACTGCTCTGTGTGACTTGAAAAATCAATGCTTTTCCACACTGTACAGGTTCAATAATTAGTACTTTAACATTAAATCTCTTTTCCATTTATTGTCTATGCATTTTTCATGCTAAATTCCAAAATATAATGAAGCCTTTATACATGCAGTTGTTTTCAGACATCTCAATTTGGCTATTTATTTTCTTTAAACAAAATTATACCTTTTAGTCAGCACTACTCTCACCTTCAATTAAACCTTAGATTCACAACAATTCTATTTCATTAATCCCTAACCCCATCCCCGAGGCATTCCTTGAACCCACTACGTAATTCAGACAATGAAGATAATAGCAGTAAAGTGACAAGCCTATAGATAGTCAAATGGATGATGAAGAGCTTTGCAATAAGTTCACTCCTCCTTTCTCAAGCCATAATGATTCACGGGTATTTTTCAGGCTGCAAAGCCTAGTGGATGAAAGTGCTGGTAAAGAACTGAGATCAATGTGTAATGTGCATAGCCAAACAGTAGAAAGGCAAAGAGTTTTACCATTTCTTTCTTACCAATGCTGCTGGTTTCCCAATTTTTTTTTGAGAGTAGTTCAAATGCTACATGCAAACCTGCCACCCAAATGCAGCAAAATACTGATGTCACTGTCTTCACTCCCATTGTACTTCGCAGGTTTACAAACTCAGCTACTGGGGCCCTAGTGTCTGCAAAGGGCTTCTGGGGTATGTGAGTTTATTGGACTTCTGCATATTCGGACTTACTAGCATGCCCGTTTCTGGCGCTACATACTCGTTAAAAAGTGTTTCATTCAATTGTGACATTGTTTTCCTTTGGATACATGACACTCCCAGATTTCCCAGTTGTGTGTCAATGCAGTATTTGCAGGAAAAAATGAAAAGACAAAAGGACCTCATAATGAATCAAAAGTTAATTATTTTGACCACAGGAAGTAGTGTAGGGACAAAGTAGTAACAATGAGGAAACTGAAAAATGTACACAAAGTACAAGTAGCATCAAATCAAAGGAAAATCCCAAGACAGGAGGGAGGGAGCTTTGTACAAAGTGAACCATATTCAAAGTGAGGGAGGTCATAACAGACACTTATGATCTAACATGGCTTCCTTGGTCAACTATTCCATAAAGGAGATGCAGACTTTGTGATGCAAATGTTGAAGGCAACAGAAAAGTCACTAATATATCCATCAGTTGAATAGTCATTCAAAAACAATAATGCTCAGTGAAAATGTACATTTAAATCCATGCAGCTACTTTTGTAGACAGGATCAGATAAAAAGGTATACCAGCTGATCTAAAAGTCTGAGTAGGATCTTTCAATTTCCCTGATGGTTTCTGAGAGCAAGGGAGCAAAAACACAAAGATCCCACAATCCAATTTACTGATCTCTGCCATTGAGAAAGTTATTTTCAATTCATGTTACAGATTTTGATGGTGAGGGGTCTTAAAAAATGTTTTTAAAAAATATTGTGTCACTGGTTTATTTAGAGCATCCAATAAAAAAATGAAATAGATTTGGGCATTGGTCTACTCCATGTGATTCTACTTTCACGGTAGTAGGTCCTGCCCTGACTGGACCTAAAATGTTCACCTACAAAGATTGAAAAACCAGGTTTTCCTCAATCAGCAGAACATTATAAAGAGTACTTTGGTTTCCTCAGCACGGATTTTGTGAATGATTCTGGAAATCAGAACAAACAGAGAAAAGTACTAAAAGAACAGTCTTTTCCAGTAAGTCCACAAACTGATGATCTGACTGTTACCTGCTGCATTATCCTGGCTTAACTATACAGAATTTCTGAAACTTCTGTCTTGAAATGTAACGCATGATTTATTTCTCCACTACCTCAGTTGTCCATTGGATTTAAGTTATGATAAAGCCTACTTAAGACTGGATCTCATCTCTTTTAATGGTGCTTGTTTTAATGTATATTAATGATGTCCTGCTTGGTAATTCTATGCGACTCTGTCTTTCTACCTGTGGACAAGTACCTCAACACCGGACTTGCTACCTCATGGAAAATAGGAGTATTATCAAATATTCAAAACTGCATCCCTACACTCCAATAAGAACATAATAAATAGCAGCAGGAACAGTCCATTTGGTCCTTTGAGCCAGCTCCGCCATTTGATAGGATCATGTTGATCTTCTATCGTAACTCTTACTTCTCACCCATCCCCACACACCCAGATTCTCTGAGTGCCCAAAAATCTAGCAAACTCTTGACTTGAATATACTCAAAAACTGAGCATCTACATCCCTCTGAGCTAAAGAATTCTAAAGATGCACAACTTTGAGTGAAGAAATTTCTCATCTCAGTCCTAAAAGGCTGATGGCACTCTTATGCTGAGACAGTTACTCCAAGTTTTAGATTCCATAGCCAGGGAAAATATCCTCCCGGTGTCAACACTGTCAAGCCTCTTAGGAATTTTATCTGTTTCAATGAGATTACCTCTTATTTTTCTAAACTCTAGGCAGATTGCCTAATGTACTCAATTCCTCCTCAGAGGATAATCCCTTCATCCCAGGAATCTGTCTAGTGAACTTTTGTTGCACTCCCTCCAAGGTTACTATATTCTTCCTTAGGTAAGGAGACCAAAACTGTATACAGTACTCCAGGTGGGGTCTCACCAAGGCTCTATAGAATTGTTGGAAGGCTTCTTTGCTCTTATATTTCAATAAAGGCTAACATATCATTTGCTTTTCCAATTGCTTGCTGTACTGGGATGTTACCTTTTTATGATTATGTACAAGGACATCCAGGTGCTCTCTCCGATGTCACAACTTTGTCTCAGCATGCTCCAGACAAAGTCTCTCGATGCATTCGGTGCCTTCCCGAATAAATCTTCTCCATTTTGGTCTGTTACAATCCAGGGGAGCATCAGGTGGCAGGAAGTATCAAGAGAGGTTAGTAAAGTGTATGGGATCTTGAGTTTCATCAACAGAAATATTGAGTACAAAAGCAGGGAAATTATGCTGAACCTTTATAAAGCTTTAGTTAGGCCACAACTAGAGTAGTGCATCCAGTTCTTCTGGTCATTACACTTTAGGAAGAATGTGAAGGGTCCTTGACAGGGTGCAGAGGAGATTTACCAGAATTGTTCCATAGATGAGGGGTTTTAGCTACAAAGTTAGAAGCTGGGGTCATTCTCCTAGGAGCAGAGGAGAGATTTGGTACAGATTGAGACAGGTTTCAATAAGGTAGACAATGAAAAGCTGTTCCCATTTGCTGATGGTACAAGGACAAGGGGACATAGATTTAAAGTTTTGGGCAAAAGATGCAAAGGAGATGAGAGGAAGTCCTTTCTCATGCAGCAATGACCTGAAACTAACTGCCTAAAAGGGTGATGGAAGCGAAGATGATGAACAATTGCTCTACAGACAGCCAATATGGACTTGATGGGCTGAATTACCTCCATCTACGCCATAATGGCTCCGTGATTCCTTTCTTGAATAACAGAATAATGTTTACTACCTTCCAATCTATGGCAACTATTCTAAAATTTAGGGAATTCTGGAAGATCAAAAGCAACGCATCCACTATTTCTGCAGTCATAAGTAAACCTTGGACATACACCATCAGGTCAGAGAGATTTGTCAGCTTTTAGTCTAATTAATTTCTTTAGCATTATTTCTTGAATACTACTAATTTCTCTAGGTTCCTTATTCTCACTAGGCCCCTGGTTCTCCTCTATTTTCAGAATGCCTTTTGTGCTTTTTACTGTGGAGACAATTATAAAATATTTGTTAATTTTTTTTTCATTTCTTTCACCATTCCAATTTCTCCTGTCCCTGCTTGCAAAAGACACATTCTTTTGTTAATCTCTTCCTTTTTACATACCTAAAGAAGCTTTTACAATCTATTTTATTCTTCTTGCTAGTTTAGCCTCATATTCTATTATTTCTTTCTTTTATCAATTTCTTGGTACTCCTTCACCGAATTCTCAAAACCTCAATCTTCAGGGATCATACTTTTTTTTGGTAACATTATGAGCCTCCTTCTTTAATCTAATGCTAACAACTTCTCTTGTTAGCTAAGGTTGGGTAACTTTTCCTGTGGGCTTTTTTATTCCTTAAGGAAATGTGAAATGGTTGCAAATTTTGAACTAATTCTTTAAATATTTGCCATTGTCATATCATTTAATCTAGTTTTTTAAACTATCTTAGCCAACTCGTTCCTTGCATCTATGTAATTTGCTTTGTTCCGATTGAAGATCCTTGTTTTGGAATTAACTAAATCACACTCAAAAGCAATAAAAGATTGTCATATTTTGATCATTCTACCCCAGATACTCCTATGCTAAAAGTTTATTAATTAACTTTGTTATATGCAGCTCTAATTTCCTGATTTACATCTGCCTGACACTATAACTGTTGTTAGGGGGCTTACAAACTAGTGTCACTAGTGTTTCCTGCTGCTTGTTATGTTTTAGCTCCACCCAAACTGATTTTCTGAGTTAAGATCCTTTCTCTCTATTGTATTTAACCCATCCATTATCATTAGGGCTAATGAGGAGGCAGTCGCCCACAGTCCCACCCCAATTTTGCCTGTCTCTTCTGAAAGTCAAGTATCCTGGAATATTTAGTTCCCAACCTTGGTCAAGCTGCAACTACGTCTCTGTGATGGCTACTAGATTGAACCCAGTTATTTCTATCTGGGATATTAATTAATCTAGTTTTTGTGAATGTTTAGTGCATTCAGATATAGTACCCTTGGCTTTAACTTTTTTTCATTTTTCCCTGATGTTATCTTTGTCACTCATACCCTATTGTCTTTGTTAAGCCCTATGTCCCCTCCAGAGCCACTTTGCTTATTTTTGTCGAAATCATAATTCTGCTCTAAAACCTTGACTTTTCTCTTACTGCATTTGAAGTTATCCTTTGCTCAATCATCCCATCATCCTCTACTTTATTAGCTTAAAGCCCTAACCTGAGCTGTATGGTTCGGCAGGACACTGGTCCTAGGCCCTGTACAAATGAAGCTTGCCCCAAATGAACAGCATTTCCTTTCCCCAGAAGTGGGGCCCCATGAATCAAAACCCCTACCTTTCATATTATTCTTCCAGCCACACATTTAACATTCTAATCCATCCGTCCCCATGATAATTGGCAAGTGGCTCAGGCAAAAATCCAGAAATTATTACATGTGGACTCTTGCATTTAAATTTGGACCCTGGCTCAAATTCTTTCAGAAGGACCTCAATTCCTAGTTCTACCTCTGTCATCAACTCCCATGTTTAAATTCAGGATCACTTTTAACTCCCAGTCCTTCGCCATGATCTAACCCTTTGGTTTTCTTTTCCAGGAATCGCAGGTGTAACACTGCCTCCTTTTGTGCAAGCAGTTCATTAATCTGCCAAGTAGAAACCTCTTCAGCTGTCTTAAGAAATTTGTTAAGATTATGTTGATGTTCAGCTACAAAAGCTTGATATTCCTTTTTATTAAGTGCATGAATTTTCTTGATTTCTTTTTGCTTTCTTCCACCAATGTTTGAGCTTTGTCTAATTTATTTTTAGCAACAGCTATTGTCTCTTTGTTTTGAAGTTTTAATTTACATTCAAGAACACTTACTCTTCCTCACAGCTCTATTGTGTCAGCAATGGACTCAGCTTTTCCACTCTCCTTCAAAGGATTTCCTTCTTTCCATCATTAGTTTCCAGTGCTGTTGCTACCTGCTTCGCCTCACCTTGCTCATACTTTTTCTGCATTTTTAATTCAGCCGGCTGTACATTGTTGCTAACTGTCATTAACTTTTCCTTTTCAGCCTGATGTTCCAAGGTCATTTTTAACTCAGACTCTTTGGACACATCTTTAATCTGAACATTATTATTTTTTAATAAGGTTTACAGAATGTCATGGATTCGTTTAAGTTACTCAGCTTTTCCTGTACAATCTCAGTTTCATCAGCCTCAGAAAGCATTCCTGAAACCATGGAAGATGGCAATACCTTATCCCCAGCCAAATGGTTTCCTCAAGAAATCAACACCTTCAGTGAGTAATGTTGGAATGACATCCACAGTAACAGGACCAGTGACTAAGCCAAATTTTAAGTTAACCTTCCACAAAGGAATAGGTAAACAATTTCGATCAATACCCGAATCAATACTTTTATTCAGCAAACTTTCTGGAGAGAGCTTCATGATGCCTGCCAACAGTGACTGTGCTGATCCTATATCTCTAAGGATAATAATCAATTTGCCTGCCTCACTTGATGAACATGGGGACACTTTACCCTCAAGCAAGAAATCTCTATAGCTTTCCATCTGCCAATTCACCCTCTTGGTGACAGTGGGGAGACTCCCTGTTTGTCATGAACATTTTGAAGAAATTACAAATTTCATTTACTGTACTGCTTCCAGGTCAAAGGTATTCACAGCAGATTCCCACAACTCACAAGACTGACTATCTTGCTTGTGCTTTGTTCTGTCAGTTTACACGTCTAAAAATTGTAATCAATGGTTTCCTGTCTAATCCTCTTTCTACTTTAAACACCATCATAAATCACCTTATTCAACCGAGCCTTTTGTTAACTCCACTGTGCTCGGTGACTGTATTTGCTTCTATGAAGGAACGAAGTTTGTTGTTGCATTGTCAACGTACTTACGCTATCTTAGGTACCAGACTGCCTTGTTTGCAAGTTTGCTTCATCATACAATACTTCATTATTTCTAAACAGAGATTTGGTAGTATGGAACTTGAATATTGCTGAAGAGAGAGAAATGTTACCTAAGCTTTTCATCTTGCACTCATCAGGTCAAATGCAAGAATGCCAATTTCAAATTATCCCAGCAGCTTATACTACAGGAGAAAAGGGTGCAAGTTGACTCTGATTGGCCAAGGCGTGCCGTGGAGAAAATAACGGGAACTTTAGGCTCCCCAAGCCCCCGGGAAATTCAAGAAAGATGCAAGGCTTGAACATGTTCCTTTTGTTTGCTTTCTGTTCATTACCTCATTAATTACATATTTGTGCACTTTTTATATTCAGAAGTACAACTTGAGCTCTCCAGACAGCCTCAACATGACACAGAGTCACTCACTAATTTCCCTTGTTGAATGGTCAGGCAATTATTTATTGTCTGTGGAAACTAAAGGATGAGGAGAGCTAATTTCGTGGTGAATAAAGGTGATTTTAGTGAATAAATGTTTTTGGGCTAACTACTTGAGGTCAATACAAATTAGCCATTCTGTTCAAGATTTGAAGAAGTACTAAAAAAAAGGTTTCAACTCTCACACTGGCCATCCAAACACAAAGTAACAATGAATCACCAACATATCACTATAAAGTGAAACTGGACCACATGGATACAGGCAATAGTTAAGCTCTCAATTATACGACCAACAGCACAGCAAGTGAGATTGACCATCGGACCAAGAGTTAGGCATTATTCCATTTTCTCTACTCCACCAGTTTGTGTCCATGAGAACTAAAAATAAACTATTAATTGGTGCATAATAAGAGGTAAATAAATACAAGAGTCACATGTGCAAGTCCACAATTAAGAATACCTATATTGTTCATTTCATTAATCCTGATTTTTTCCTCCTTATTAGTACAGGAGTGGCAACCAAGGCTTGTCACTAAATTGAGATAAAAACAGAAAATGCTGGAAAAATGCAACAGGTCTGGTAGCATCCGTAGAGAGAGAAACAGAACTAACGTTGAGTTTGTGTGACTCTTCTTCAGAGCTAGGGAAACCAAAGGGTGAGGAAAGCTAATTTCTTGATGAATAAAGGTGATTTTAGTGAGTTTGTCCAGCATTTCCTGCCTTTATTTCAACATCTGCAGTATTTTCCTCTCATTAAATTGAGATTGGAGAGCCTTGAGCTAAGACAACAAAGCAAAAGCTTTATTCCAAAGGGGAGTTGCTCCATTTCCAAGAGATAAACCATGTGAAACGTGATGAACATTTCCCTCACTCCATACAAAATTGAATGGAGCTAGATTTGAAGAAATATATTTTTGGCTGGTAAAGACAAAGGATCTCTCCAACATTTTTTTATTTTACAAAAAAAGAGTGGCTTATAGTATCTTGGAATTTCAGGCACACATCACAGCTTACTCCATCTAATTATGCACCCTAAGCCTAGACCTTGTATATAGGGCAACCACTCTCTGCAGTGTTTCCATTCGTGTATTTTCTGCATTGCAGATTTCAACAAAATGCCAGTCTTTTGATACCAGAAAAGGACTTTTTCAATATTGTAAAAACATATAAAAAAAGTTAAAGCAGAATAAAAAGTCTCTAGTAAGTTTGTTAGTATTAGAAATACTTACATTTATATAGTGTCTTTCATGTCACTGGATGTCTCAAAGTGCTTTACAGCCAATGAAGTACTTTTGAAGTCCAGTCACTGCTGCAATGTAGGTAACACGGCAAATAACTTGCATATAGCAAGCTGCCACAAACAGCAATATAATAATTACCAGCTAATTTTTTGTTATTGTGATGTCGATTGAGGGATAAATATTGACCAGGGCATTGGGGATAACACCCATATTCTTCTTCAACATAGTGCCACAGAATCTTGTGCATTGATTAAGGGGGCAGATGAGGCCTCAAATTAAAGCCTTGTCTGAAAGATGGAATCTCCGGCAGCGCAGCACTCCCTCAGTACTGCACTGGAGAGCCAGCCTGGATTTTTGCGCTCAAGGTCTAAAGTGTGACTTGAACACAGTGGTGACACAGTGGCGGGAGTGCTAAAAGCTGAGCCATATTTCATTTAGCTGTTACATTTCATGACATTATTCTGGAGAAATGAAAGACAATAGGGACAAGAATTTTAAATTCTGAAATACTTCTCTCTCTTATGGGGCAGCAGTATGAAAGGAAATACTTGGCTTAGGTGATGTAGTGGATCAAAAGAAGAGGGTATTGCAGTAAAGGATACAAGGGTTGTTGTCATCGATGCTGCAGTTGTCCAGGATAAGTGGAATGCCACCCAATTCTCGGACCTGTACAGAGCAGAAGAAGAAAAGGTTAAACTCAAATCTAACACAGCATTGCTTCTAATTGTGATTTTCCAGGCATTAGTTAGGCTATTCTATAACACAGAGAAACTGAGGAGCATGTCAGACCTTCAAATTATTTCTCTTTCCCTTCCTAAGCAGTGGGAAATACCATTGTTGGGTTGAATGGGCAGGTAAGTGGTCAATTCTCCCTTGTCTCTGTCAACCATTTTTAGTAATATCTGGTGCTCTAGGGCACTTTTCCACCCTTTCTCCCCCCTCCTTAGTAGGGATGATAGCTGGTGTTAAAGTGCCAGTGATTGGCTGAGTGGATTTATTCAGAATATTCTCACTCAATTCTTGTCCAAGCAGCTGCTGCCCAGTTTCCAGTGCTTCAATCAATTATGGCAGTTGACTACATGAGGAAACTGCAGATACAAGTTCATACCTTCCATTCCATACTACAGTATGTTGGTGCGATAAGTTGTGAAAATTAACAAATGGAGGGGAGAAAAATCCTAACACAAAAATGAAGTGTTTTGGGAATTAAAAAGCTGTAAAAAAAAAAAATAAACCTAAAGATCAAACAATGAGAGAGAGAATTCAGGTATAAGATGATAAGCCATTCTCTTTCTTGAAATATTCCAGATTGCAGTTGTTCTCTGGACAAGCTCTTGCATAGCTCAATTCACATGACTTTACAAGTTAAAATCAAGTTCTTAAACTCTATCCAGCTGTATACTTAAATTAATTGCAGCATCACAATCACATTAATGTTGAGACGCCATTAGCTATTAAAATAGTACAGTGAGTTTACCCACCCCTGAATGATAAATTTATGTAAAACTCATGTTTGATCGGTGTTGTTAATCATCTGCCTGTCTGCTTTATGGACAGAGAGTGACTAGATTTCAGTAAAGCTTCAATGTGAGTCACTGCACCTATGGACTTTGATGTCACCTGCAGTTAAGAGTAATGAGACAAAGTGCATTAACAAAGAGATTAATCAAAATGAAAATCCAGAAAAAATGAAATAGAAGCTCCTGCTGCATAGATTTGTTCTCTCTCCTCTTAAGAGCAGCAATGTGCAAGTTGCTGCTCAAGTAAACAACAGCTTGGCACTATACACACCAGAGAAGAAAAGGATGTAAACTGAATCACCTCTCCTGCTGAGTTCCTGATCTCATCTGTGCTACGCAGGGTGGCACCAAGGAGGGGCCAGCGTTTCTCTGAAGGGGTAAGGAATTATCACAGAAGATGCTGACAATGGCAGCCAATCAACCACAGCATTGCTGATTGCCTCATCACCCACAATTCTCCATTTTAAGTGTGCGTCATTGAAGGTTCAAGAAAGGTTGAGTAAATATTGAGATAAAAACAAAAAAACTGCGGATGCTGGAAATCCAAAACAAAAACAGAATTACCTGGAAAAACTCAGCAGGTCTGGCAGCATCGGCGGAGAAAAAAGAGTTGACGTTTCGAGTCCTCATGACCCTTCGACAGAACTTGAGTTTGAGTCCAAGAAAGAGTTGAAATATAAGCTGGTTTAAGGTGTGTGGGGGGGTGCGGAGAGAGAGAGAGAGAGAGAGAGAGAGGTGGAGGGGGTTGGTTTGGTTGTAGGGACAAACAAGCAGTGATAGAAGCAGATCATCAAAAGATGTCAACAACAATAGAACAAAAGAACACATAGGTGTTAAAGTTGGTGATATTATCTAAACGAATGTGCTAATTAAGAATGGATGGTAGGGCACTCAAGGTGTAGCTCTAGTGGGGGTGGGGAGAGCATAAAAGATTTTAAAATATTTAAAAATAATGGAAATAGGTGGGAAAAGAAAAATCTATATAATTTATTGGAATAAAAAGGAAGGGGGAAACAGAAAGAGGGTGGGGATGGGGGAGGGAGCTCAAGACCTAAAGTTGTTGAATTCAATATTCAGTCCGGAAGGCTGTAAAGTGCCTAGTCGGAAGATGAGGTGTTGTTCCTCCAGTTTGTGTTGGGCTTCACTGGAACAATGCAGCAAGCCAAGGACAGACATGTGGGCAAGAGAGCAGGGTGGAGTGTTAAAATGGCAAGCGACAGGGAGGTTTGGGTCATTCTTGCGGACAGACCGCAGGTGTTCTGCAAAGCGGTCGCCCTGTTTACGTTTGGTCTCTCCAATGTAGAGGAGACTACATTGGGAGCAACGAATGCAGTAGACTAAGTTGGGGGAAATGTAAGTGAAATGCTGCTTCACTTGAAAGGAGTGTTTGGGCCCTTGGACGGTGAGGAGAGAGGAAGTGAAGGGGCAGGTGTTGCATCTTTTGCGTGGGCATGGGGTGGTGCCATAGTAGGGGGTTGAGGAGTAGGGGGTGATGGAGGAGTGGACCAGGGTGTCCCGGAGGGAGCGATCCCTACGGAATGCCGATGGGGGGGGTGAAGGGAAGATGTGTTTGGTGGTGGCATCATGCTGGAGTTGGCGGAAATGACGGAGGATGATCCTTTGAATGCGGAGGCTGGTGGGGTGATAAGTGAGGACAAGGGGGACCCTATCATGTTTCTGGGAGGGAGGAGATGGCGTGAGGGCGGATGCGCGGGAGATGGGCTGAACACGGTTGAGGGCCCTGTCAACGACCGTGGGTGGAAAACCTCGGTTAAGGAAGAAGGAGGACATGTCAGAGGAACTGTTTTTGAAGGTAGCATCATCGGAACAGATGCGATGGAGGCGAAAGAACTGAGAGAATGGGATGGAGTCCTTCCAGGAAGCGGGGTGTGAGGAGCTGTAGTCGAGGTAGCTGTGGGAGTCGGTGGGTTTGTAATGGATATTGGTGGACAGTCTATCACCAGAGATTGAGACAGAGAGGTCAAGGAAGGGAAGGGAAGTGTCAGAGATGGACCATGTGAAAATGATGGAGGGGTGGAGATTGGAAGCAAAATTAATAAATTTTTCCAAGTCCCGACAAGAGCATGAAGCAGCACCGAAGTAATCATCGATGTACCGGAGAAAGAGTTGTGGAAGGGGGCCGGAGTAGGACTGGAACAAGGAATGTTCCACATACCCCATAAAGAGACAGGCATAGCTGGGGCCCATGCGGGTACCCATAGCCACACCTTTTCTTTGGAGGAAGTGAGAGGAGTTGAAGGAGAAATTGTTCAGCGTGAGAACAAGTTCAGCCAGACGGAGGAGAGTAGTGGTGGATGGGGATTGTTCGGGCCTCTGTTCGAGGAAGAAGCTAAGGGCCCTCAGACCATCCTGGTGGGGGATGGAGGTGTAGAGGGATTGGACGTCCATGGTGAAGAGGAAGCGGTTGGGGCCAGGGAACTGGAAATTGTTGATGTGACGTAAGGTGTCAGAGGAATCACGGATGTAGGTGGGAAGGGACTGGACAAGGGGAGAGAGAAGGGAGTCAAGATAACGAGAGATGAGTTCTGTGGGGCAGGAGCGAGCTGACACGATCGGTCTACCGGGACAGTTCTGTTTGTGGATTTTGGGTAGGAGGTAGAAGCGGGCCGTCCGAGGTTGGGCGACTATCAGGTTGGAAGCTGTGGGAGGAAGATCCGCAGAGGAGATGAGGTCAGTGACAGACCTGGAAACAATGGCTTGATGTTCAGTGGTGGGTTCATGGTCCAGGGAGAGGTAGGAGGAAGTGTCTGCGAGTTGACGCTCAGCCTTCGCGAGGTAGAGGTCAGTGCACCAGACAACAACAGCACCACCCTTGTCAGCGGGTTTGATGACAATGTCTGGGTTGGACCTGAGAGAATGGAGTGCAGTAAGTTCAGAGAGAGACAGGTTAGAATGGGTGAGAGGAGCAGAGAAATTGAGACGACTAATGTCGCGCCGACAGTTCTCAATGAAAAGATCAAGAGAAGGTAAGAATCCAGAGGGAGGGGTCCAGGTGGAGGGAGAATATTGGAGATGGGTAAAAGGATCCATTGAACTGGGAGAGGACTCCTGCCCAAAGAAGTGAGCCCGGAGACGAAGACGGCGGAAGAAGAGTTCAGCATCATGCCGAGCCTGAAATTCATTGAGGTGAAGGCGTAAGGGTATGAAACTAAGTCCTTTGCTGAACACTGAACGTTCAGCATCGGAGAGGGGAAGGTAGGGGGTATAGTGAATACACGGCTGGGGTTGGGATTGGAAGATGGGGTGGGGACGGAGGGACAGGCAGGGGTGGAGGGTTCTAGATGGGTGTTGGTGTCGATGAGTTGTTGGAGCTTGTGTTCCTTAGCACTTGAGAGAAAGAGAAAAAGTTTCTTGTTGAGGCGTCGGATGAGCTGAAGAATAAAATGAAACTTGGGGCACGCGCAGCTTTGAAAAAGGGTACGGCGGTGCTGCTGGAGGGAGAGGCCGAGTGTGTTCATATGGCGGTGCATGGCACTGAGTGTGGATTTCAGAATGTGACGGGAACAGCAGTCCGAGAAACGTTTTATGTCCCGGAGATACCTGTAATCCTGGGTGGGTTCGAAACATGAGGGGTAGAATTTCAGTTGAAATCCACGTGGGGTAAGTCGGAGACGGAGACAGTCACTGAGAAAGGAGATACGGCTGTGAAAGCGGGTTTTAGTAAACACCTTGTCAAACACCAGGAGGGAAATGGAAAGCAATGAAGGTGAGCAAGGCAAAAGAGAGGTACGGAAATCTTGTCGCAGAAAAGAACAGAACTTCTTCAAGGAGGTAGGCAGTTCTTGAAGAGCAGTGGCAATCAAACCCCGCTTCCTGTAAGGACTACATCCCATTCTCTCAGTTCCTTCGCCTCCGTCGCATCTGTTCCGATGATGCTACCTTCAAAAACAATTCCTCTGACATGTCCTCCTTCTTCCTTAACCGAGATTTTCCACCCCTGGTCATTGACAGGGCCCTCAACCGTGTCCAGCCCATCTCCCGCGCATCCGCCCTCACGCCTTCTCCTCCCTCCCAGAAACATGATAGGGTCCCCCTTGTCCTCACTTATCACCCCACCAGCCTCCGCATTCAAAGGATCATCCTCCGTCATTTCCGCCAACTCCAGCATGATGCCACCACCAAACACATCTTCCCTTCACCCCCCCTGTCGGCATTCCGTAGGGATCGCTCCCTCCGGGACACCCTGGTCCACCCTCCATCACCCCCTACTCCTCAACCCCCTCCTATGGCACCACCCATGCCCACGGAAAAGATGCAACACCTGCCCCTTCACTTCCTCTCTCCTCACCGTCCAAGGGCCCAAACACTCCTTTCAAGTGAAGCAGCATTTCACTTACATTTCCCCCAACTTAGTCTACTGCATTCGTTGCTCCCAACGTGGTCTCCTCTACATTGGAGAGACCAAACGTAAACTGGGCGACCGCTTTGCAGAACACCTGCGGTCTGTCTGCAAGAATGACCCAAACCTCCCTGTCGCTTGCCATTTTAACACTCCACCCTGCTCTCTTGCCCACATGTCTGTCCTTGGCTTGCTGCATTTTTCCAGTGAAGTCCAACGCAAAGAACACCTCATCTTCCGACTAGGCACTTTACAGCCTTCCGGACTGAATATTGAATTCAACAACTTTAGGTCTTGAGCTCCCTCCCCCATCCCCACCCCCTTTCTGTTTCCCCCTTCCTTTTTTTTTCCAATAAATTATATAGATATTTCTTTTCCCCCCTATTTCCATTATTTTTAAATATTTTAAAATATTTTATGCTCTCCCCACCCCCACTTGAGCTACACCTTGAGTGCCCTACCATCCATTCTTAATTAGCACATTCGTTTAGATAATATCACCAACTTTAACACCTATGTGTTCTTTTGTTCTCTTGTTGTTGACATCTTTTGATGATCTGCTTCTATCACTGCTTGTTTGTCCCTACAACCAAACCAACCCCCTCCACCTCTCTCTCCGCCCCCCCCCCCCCCCCCCCCCCAACACACCTTAAACCAGCTTATATATCAACTCTTTCTTGGACTCGAACTCAAGTTCTGTCAAAGGGTCATGAGGACTCGAAACGTCAACTCTTTTCTTCTCCGCCGATGCTGCCAGACCTGCTGAGTTTTTCCAGGTAATTCTGTTTTTGTTTTGGGTAAATATTGCACTATTCCATCTGAATGAAAATTAGGGGCTGTGTCTTACAATTTTCTTTTCTACACTAAATTAGCTCCTACAATCACCGCATTACACTTCACCACCTCCCCTCCTACTCATGGGGTGGAATTTTCTGAACTTAAGTCACTGTCGTAACATGAGACCATTAGCAGGTCAGGAACCTGTTGACAGCTTCAACAGCTCTTTAACTGAACCGCGACATTAGCATTCTACCTCTGGATTACCTGCCAAAGAGTGAGGGAGATTAGAAGTGACACACTAGATCTGTCAAAGAAAGGATTTCTAAATAAATGGTCCCCAGCAAAGGTTACAATGGCCCAATTACGCATGGACTTTCGAGGACAACCTCTCAAATCAGAAGTCATGGTAGGAGCGCTCTTCAATTTCACTGTTCAACGCCTTCCCAGCCTGTCAGTTTCACAAGAGAAGCTCTCCCTGTGGTGCACTCAAATGATCAGATTGAAGCTCTGCAGTCCTGCCACATCTAGTAACAAGTGGTGATGGACAATTAAACAACTAATGGGGAGGAGGTTCCCCCCATCCTCAATGATAGGGGGGCCCAGCACACCACTACAAAAGGAAAAGGCTGAAGCATTTGCAATCATCTTTGGTCAGAAGGGATGAGTGGATGAACCATCTTGGCCTCCTCCTGAGCTCCCCAGCATCACATATGTCGGTCTTCAGTCAATTCAAATCACTCCATGTTATATCAAGAAATGGCTGAATGCACTGGACACTGTAAAAACTATGGGCCCTGACAACGTTCCAGAAAACAAATAAAGAGGAAAAAAAAGATCCTGACAACATACTGTCCACCTCTAGGTTTCACCCGAGTGGGACTGAAGGTGAGCAGGGAACCACTGTGTAGCTGTCGGGTAAGATTTTTAAATGTTGTTAGAAATCCATATCTCCAAGAACTATATATTTTTTTTAAAGTGGAAGGACATTTAATTATTTGGACTTTCTTGGGAACTGACCTGGATTTTTAAAAAAGTTTATAAATTCACTGTGGACTGTGAGCAGGCTACTTTCTTCCAAGCAATCACATGACTTCAGCTAAATGACCAACAAGGCCTGGTAAAATAAGAACTAATTGTTTACTTGAGTTAATTGCTGGCATCAAACATGGAGAAGTACTGATTCGTCAGCTGAGTGGAGTTGGTGGATGGTAATGAGCAGGACATTTCTTGCCCATGTTTGACCTGATACCATGAGACTTCTTGGGATCAAGAGGCAATGTAGAGGACTCCCAGGGCAATTCACTCCCGACTGCATACCACCGTGTCACTCCACCACCTCTGCTGGGTTTATCCTGCTGGTGGGACAGGACCTACCCAGGGATGGTGATGGTGGTGTCTGGGACATTGTAATGTATGATTCCATGAGTATGACTACGTCAGGCTGTTGCTTGACTAATCTTTGGGACAACTCTCTCCCAATTTTGGCACAAGCCTCCATGTGTAAGTAAGGAGGACTTTGCAGGGTTGACAGGCCTGGGTGTGTTGTCATTTCTGACGGCTAGGTCAATGCCAGGTGGTCTGTCTGCTTTTCATTCCTGTCAGACTTTGTAGCGAAGTAGCATCCAGATCCGATATTTTTGGGGGATCTAACACCCTGCTTGCGCCCAAACTTGCCTCCCTGTGACTATGAAAGCTCCCCATACACTCTGATCTCCTTCTCACTGCATGATTGCACTCTTACTTCCCTACACCTCACATATTTCACACATCTGCATTCTTTGACCACAACAGGCACTCCTGCAAAACAGCTCAGAAGGCTGTCACTTCTACTCTCTTCCTTCTTGCAGGAGAGAGTCACATCCAATATGAGGCAGTAGATGGTGTGACCAGAGATTGTCTGAACATCCTCTCCCTACTTGAAGAGGGTATGCTGGGCATCATGGGCAGGGGGCAAATCAGAGTACTGGAGGAAATGTTGCATAGCAATCCTTTTTACTTTAACTTTTTTCCCTTCTCCATTCTATTTCGCCCCACACAAACTGCATGGCAGCATGCCTGCACCCCACCAATAACTCTGCCAATACCCTTGTCAGTGTCACGTAGTGATTTGGGCCACACACAGCCCATGTCAAGAAACTGCAGTCTGTATCTGGGCCTTCAGGGCCATGTGGAATATCCTCAATGGAACTTCAGTAATCTTCTAAGCTGTAGACACTGGACTTACATCTTTTACGAGCACTAGAATAGGTAATCAAATAGCTAAGACCGGCACTGGTGAATTTGCAAAGGGTGATTCTTTATTATTTCAGTTAACTGTTATTCAAATCTAAAGCGAGTCACTGATGTAACATTTCTGCTTTCTGTTGCTGTTGAGGTATGACCTATGAGGTAGGACAGGAGGAAGGCAATCAGATAGAGGCTGGGACTATGATGGGGGGAGGTTCAGATGAAGCATTTTGGGGAACTAGTGTGTGCGCTGCTTCCGCTCTTACATCTCTTCTATTTCTGGACACCCAGGTTAAGCTTTCAGTATAAAGGAGTTAAACAGCATGCAACACATGAACACAAATCTGGAAACATGGTTAGGACTGTACGGCAAACCTCCTCCAGGACAGTTCAGGCAGTGAAATGGTTGCATGAGCATGTGATAGCCAATGAGATTTCTGGTGGTGGTATGACTCTCATTATAGGCCAGCTTCGCATCTGTTTATGGGTTCTTGACAGCAGCCATGTCCAAAGAGGTTATCCCTTCTCACCAATGAGCCAGTTTGAGTCCTGGTTGGTGTAAAGCCAGCACAGAGGACTGTTACGTCACAAATGATTCATGATCTGCCGAATGTGCTGCCTGTGGTTGCAATCAAGTTGAATATTCAGAAGTGGTATCCTTTTCCAACACTTTCTGTTGACAAAGAGACTGATGGGGAGCATACAGGCCAATGTGGATGCAGCTTAATGCATCCTGGTCCATGAAAAGAGGGAAATGCCTCGTGTTCATTCATCTAGCCTCAGAGTGCCCATGGGAAATATGACATATGTGGCTCCTGCTGATGTAGAGTCTTGGCTACCTCTCTAATAAAGCACATGATGAGTCAGGTACCAGGGAGTACCATTTTCATCAAAGAGTCCTATGTTTAGATATGTTGATGTTTTAGAATGCTTCTGGATAAGTCTTAGATGCCTCGAAGACACTGATGCCAAGATGGCAGGCTGTACACTTATGGCATTCATTTTTAAGGTTAAGATCATGGAGTTGATATTATTGAATGGAGATGCATACAAAATTTATAATTAATTTTAGCTTAGCTTTAGGACAGTTGACAATTTAGAAATAATCAGCAAGTATGTCACCTCTGAGGCCAAGATCATAGGAGTAGCTCCAGAAATTTTGACAAAAGTATGCTTCTGGATTAAAATAATTGTGAATAGGCTTTCTGACAATTTATTTCAAAGGAAGTTATGCATTTGATTTTTTCCTAAAACTGTCAAATGGGATAAAAAAGATTAACCTTCAGCTCAGTATTCTACAATGCACCAACATGCCCCACACAGACTGGATGCTTCCCAATACAAAATCTCTTTTGAAGAGTACATTCAATTTATTTCACTTACTGCAATCCGCAGCATCAATTCCAACAACCTTCATTTATTCACATTAATTAACATTTGTAATTGCTTATCAACACATTGATGGAAGTGGCACATTTAATTCATCCTTGGGGAATCATCATTCTTGACCTCTGACCATGTTATTCTTTAGGCCTAAAGCAGACATTTAACATGATAGGTTCCGTGGCTTCTGTCTATCCCACTTTTTAACGACTATGTTTCATTAAAAAAAAACTACGATTTATATGAAATTCTATGTAGCGATTTCAGCTTCCAGCTAATCTTTTTGCCAATCCAAGTTCTAAACATACTTAGATGCTGGAAATCTGAAACAAAAACAGAAAATGCTGGAAAAAACTCAGCAGGTCTAGCAGCATTTGTGCAAAGAGAAATAGAGTTAATGTTTTGAGTCTGTATGACCCTTCTTCAGAGTTGAAGGGGGGTCATATGGACTCGAAACGTTAACTCTGTTCCTCTCTCCACAGGTGCTGCTAGACCTGCTGAGTTTTTTCCAGCATTTTCTGTTTTTGTTTCTAAACAGATTTCCTGCCTGGCTCTCAGGCCACATTTCCCATTCTGCTGGAATAAATTTTTGAAGATTCTTGCAATTATTTCTTACTTTAATTCTTCACCACCCAACTTAGTTACAGTATTAGTATCACCTTTACTTTTGATTCACTGATTTTCAGCTGAGCTTGATGGTTCTTTATCACAATGAGATTCATATATGCTGAAATTTTCAACTATAATAAACATATATAGTTTAACACTAAAATTATTACTGTTTAACACTTATACACAGATTATTCAACTTTGTTAATTCATTCTACAAAGCCAAAGAATAATCTTGTGTCTTTTTGAAGACCCAACACTAACAACTTAATGGATTATGCCACATGAGGCCTGCTGTAAAAACAGCATTACCTAAATGTTTTTTTTCTCATTTTGTTATGATCCTGGACCAGACCCCCAAATATTTGGTATGATCTGCTTAGGAACCAATGACTTGTTTAAAGCAGACACAGTTCAAGATTCAAGACACTTGTAAGAGAATAAAGCCACAAAATTCCACAGGTTTTGAACAAAGAAAAATAAACTTTGCTGTACGAGGTCAGAAAGATAAAATAATTTACAACATCTATCTTATACGCTAACATTTAGGGTTAATGTGAGGTACAAGTGAGTTAACAGACAAACTGTGGTCAAACACACCGCACTGCACAAGAAATAGCAGATGTAACCAAAACAGACTCCATGGATTTCTCAATAAGTCCCCCAGACGTCAAAAAAACTGAGTCAACCAATCTCGTTGAAACTCTGTATCTCTCTCACAAGGGATTCCACTCTTCACGTTCAAAGATCTAACCTAGGAATTCTCTTCAAAAGTCACTCCAGCTTGGACAGCCTCAACACAGCCCACCTTACAGGGTTTTAAACTTGTCGCCAGAGGCTCCATTCTCCTGGATTCCTGAGTCTGCATTCCAGCACCAACTTACAAGCACAACTTCAGCTCTTCGGCTGCGCTGAGCAGAATACAACTGCTCCGAAGGGCTACCTACAACCCAGTGGACCGCATCACGGAGTCACCAACCTTCTACTGCCCTTTGCGATTGCCAGGGCTTCTCCTGAGCTTGTTTCAATTGACAGGGCTTCTCCAATTGCCGGTGCTTCTCTTGAGCCTGCTTCATTTGCTGGTGGGCCCGCTCCAATTGCCGGGGTTTCTCCTGAGCCCGCTCCAATTGCCGGGGATTCCCCTGAGCCCGCTCCAATTGCCGGGGATTCCCCTGAGCCCGCTCCAATTGCCAGGGCTTCCCCTGAGCCCGCTCCAATTGCCGGGGTTTCTCCCAAGTCCGCTTCAATTGCCACGGCTTCTGCTGAGCCCTCATTACTTATAATTTGTCAACTGCAGCCTTTTTTTTTCTCCTTGGAGCCTCATTCTCTGTTCCTCTTTTTTTTTCTTCCTAACCGAGACCTCTCTGTCTCCTCTCCCTTGTCCCCTGTTTGGGACTCCTCTCAACCATGGCACTTCGTTCTTTTTTAAAAATTTATTCTTTCAAGAGATGTGAGCGTCTCTGGCAAGGCCAGCATTTTATCCCATCCACATTTGCCCTTGAACTGAGTGGTTTACTAGGACATTTCAGTCAGCAGTTAAGAGTCACCACATTGCCATGGGTAAGGAGTCACATGTTGGCCCGACAGGGTAAGGATGGCTGATTTCCTTTCTTAAAGGATATTAGGGAACCAGATGGGTTTTTACAACAAGCAATGATGGTTTCATGGTTACCATTACTGAAAATAGCTTTCAATTCCAGGTTTAATTAATTGAATTTAAATTACGCCATCTGCCATGGTGGGATTTGAGCCCACATCCCCAAAGCATTAGTCTGGCCCTCTGGATTACTAGTCCAGTGACATTACCACAAGGTCCTGTCTTTCCTGGTTACATGGCTTGGGTTTATGCACCATTTCTTTTTACACAGGTGCACTGGGCCCACCCTCGGCCCAAAGAATTGCAAACATGCCAAAATGCCATTGTGCCACCTGCTCCCGGCCCCTGCATGCATGCAACTCTCAAAGTCTGCTGGAATTTGGAGGTCCCGGCCTCTGCTTTTGACAAGGTAAGGTTGGATTTCTTAACAATTTTCTCTGTTCTTTGAAGTCTTCCCATGCCAACCACTACTCTAGAGAGGAGAACAGATTGTACATTTACTCTTCAGCTACTGCTAAAGCTACTGTACAACTCGGCTGCTAGAGATGAGCGAGAATGATCGGAATAACTAATCTTTCAATATTCCTCTCCAGTGTCTGAACATTTTCTTTGCATGTGGGAAAATAGGATGTTTTTCTGATATAACTTCATTGTTCTGCCTTTGATGAACATACAATTCTGGCTGTTGCTAAGTGAAAGATACAGTGCATCAAAACATGCTCATTTTTTGAGGTCCTACCATGACCCCCAGGTCAACCAATTGCTCTTATAGCCCTGAATTGCAGTCTGTATTTGTGTAATATTTACCAGTCTTAGTTTGTTCCTGACTTGGTAAATACCAGTAAGTACACAAGTCCAGTTAGAAACAACATTTTCTTTGTGGAATGTAACATATTGCAGGCAGTGACAGGATTCCACTAAAGCTCTCCGATCATAGTCAAAACAGTGGGTGCTGTTAGTGTCCTCACTGCTGGTAGAAAGAGTAAACTGTCATAACATTGGTCCGATTCTTTCAGTCTGGGACCATGTTAAAGGATGACATTGTCACTCAGTTCGGAATTCTTTCTAAAAATCATTGCACAAAGTTATTAATGGTCATGTTCTACTGTCAAGTTCTGTTCATTTTGTCAATTTTTTTTTGAACAGTGTTAATGAGATTGTTGAAGGAAGTGGCTGAAAAGGGCCTGCTTTTGACAAAAAAATAAACTTTCCCTGAAAGGCATCCCTATGATTTTCAGGGACGTCCTGTCATTTAAATTGGAAAGGTTTTAAATGACAAGGCTTCTCTAAATCTGTGGTTAAGAGCAATTGTGTGTTCTTATTCCTCTTCGTGTCCCTCATCCTTTTGATCAAGCTTCTAGTGCATTCAGCTCCAAGACCCATTACCTGCTCTTTCAATCTCTTATTAGCTCACATCTATTCCTTTCCATCTCTCATCCCAAGTAGTCATGGATTTTTATCCCTCAGCCTCATTGCCTTGCAGCTTCCTATCCCTGGCCAAATGCTCTCTCACCAGCAAGACTTGTTCACCACCAGAACAGACAGCCTGTGGCTTGATTTGATTATTCTCTTGCATCTACAACCTGCTGTCCTCCAGCACTGGTTGGATTTTTACACTGCCTAGGACATAAAATATTCATTTTCCCATTGCACCACCTCCCACCTGAAAAGAGAAGATAGGGAACAAAGCTGAAGATGACAGATAGGGAAGTAAAAGATGGTAAGGAACCAAAAAACAAAGGAAGATACCAGCAGAAGAGACGAGCAGCAACCACAGACAGGTAGGAGAGAAAAGTATCCTCCAGCTGAGTTTCTGAGTTCTTCAGGGCCGTATCCTTGACTCAGCTGTCTTCAGTTGCTTCATCAGTGACCTTTCTTCCATTATAGGGTTAGAAATGGGATGATTTTAGTTCCATTTGCAATTCCCCAGATAATGAAGCAGTTTGTACTTAGATGCAGCATGGTCTGGACAACCTTAAAGCTTGAGTTGTTAATTGGTAAGCAACACTGGTGCCATACAAGTGCCAAGCAATGACTGCTTTCAACAAGAGAGAGCCAAACCACATTCCTCTGATATTCAATAGTATTACCATCACTTAATCTCCCAATAACATCCTGGATATTTCATAACTGTCAACAAAGATATATTCCATTGAGAAAGAAAAACTCTTACAAGAAGGATGCACCATCTGTTGTTAACTACGGAAGTTAAGGATAGTATCAAATTGAAAGAAAAGATATACAATGCTGCAAAGATTAGTGGGGACCGAGAAGATTAGGAAAATTTTAGAAACCAACAAAGTATGACTAAAAAAAAAGGGAGAAATTACAAGTATGAGAGAAAACTAGCAAGAAAAATAGACAGGCAGTAAAAGTTTCTGCAAGTATATTAAAAGGAAGAGAGCAGCTAAAGTGAGCGTTGGTTCTTTAGAGGGTGGGACTGAGGAATTAATAATGGAGATAAAGAAATGGCAGAGACTTTGAACAAGTATTTTGTATCCATCTTCACAGTAGAAGACACAAAAAAAAAATCCCAAGAATAGTAGAAAGTCAAGAGGCAAAAGCGAGAGAGAAACTTAAAACAATCACGGTCACTAGAGAAAAAGTACTGGGATAACTAACAGGACTAAAGGCCGACAAGTCCACCTGACCTGATGGCCTCCATCCTTGGTGGCCGCAGAGATAGTGGATGCATTGATTGTAATCATCCAAAATCCCTTAGATTCTGGAACGGTACCAGCAGATTGGAAAACCACAAATGTAGCACCACTGGAAAGGAGGAAGACGGAAAGCAGAAAACTATAGGCTAGCTAGTCTAACATCTGTCATTGGGAAAATGCTGGAACACCTTATTAAGGAGGTAGTAGCAGCATATTTAGAAAATCATAATACAATCAGGCACAGTCAACATGGTTTAGTGAAAGGGGAATCATGCTTGACACATTTATTAGATTCTTTGAGGGTGTAGCCAGCAGAGTGGGTGAAGGGGTACTAGTAGGTGTAGTGTATTTGGATTTCCAAAAGGCTTTGATAAAGTGTAAATAAAAGGTTACTGCACAAGATAAGAGTTCATGGTATTGGGGATTATATATTAGCATGGATAGAGGATTGGTTAACTAACAGGAAACAGAGAGTTGGAAAAAGTGGGCCATTTTCAAATTGGCAAAACTATAATGAGTGGAGTGCCACAGATATCAGTGCTAGTGCCTCAACTATTTACAATCTATATTAATAACTTGTATGGTGGGACCAAGAGTATTGTAGCCAAATTTCCAGACAATACAAAGATAGGTAGGAAAACAAGTTATGAGGAAGATACAAAAAGTCTGAAAAGGGATATGGATAGGTTAGGTGAGTAGGAAATAATTGGCAGATGACACATAATATGGGAAGATGTGAGGTTGTATACTTTGGCAGGAAAAACAGAATATTTAAATGGAAAGGCTGGAGAAAGCTGTGGTACAGAGGGACCTGGGTGTCCTTGTGCATGAATCACAAAAAGTTAGCATGCAGGTACAGCAAGTTATTAGGAAGGCAAATTGAATGCTGGCCTTTATTGCAAGGGGCTTGGAATAAAAAATAGGGAAGTCTTGCTACAATGGTACAGGACATTGGTGAGTCCATACCTAGAGTGCTGTGTACAGTTTTGGTTTCCTTATTTAAGGAAAGCTATATTTGCATTTGAAGCAGTTCAGAGAAGCCTAACTAGGCTGTTTCCTGGAATGAAGGAGTTTTTTTTAATGAGAAAAGTGTGAACAGATTGGGCCTATATTCTTTGGAGTTGAGAAGTGTGAGGGGCGATCTTATTGAAACATATACAATTCTGAAGGGGCTTGACAGGGTAGATACTGAGAGGATGTTTGCCCTCATGGGGAAACCTAGAAGTAGGGGCCACTCTTTAAAAATGAGTGTCTCCCATTAAGAAAGAGATGAGGAGGAATTTCTTAGAACCATAGAACACTACAGCACAGAAAACAGGCCATTAGGCCCTTCTAGTCTATGCCGAAATATTATTCCGCTAGTCCCATGGACCTGCACCTAGTCCATAACCCTCCAGACCTCTCCCACCCACGTATCTATCTAATTTATTCTTAAAACTTAAGAGTGAGCCCGCATTTACCACGTCAGATGGTAGCTCATTCCATACTCTCACCACTCTCTGAGTGAAGAAGTTGCCCCTAATGTTCCCCCTAAACCTTTCCCCTTTCACCCTAAAGCCATGTCCTCTCGTGTTGATTTCTCCTAATCTAAGTGGAAAGAGCCTACTCACATTTACTCTGTCTATACCCCTCATAATTTTGTAAACTTCTATCATATCTCCCCTCATTCTTCTACGCTCCAAGGAATAAAGTCCTAATCTGTTTAATCTTTCCCTGTAACTCAACTCCTTAAGACTCGGCAACATCCTAGTAAATCTTCTCTGCATTCTCTCAATCTTACTGATATCCTTCCTATAGTTAGGTGACCAGAACTGCACACAATACTCCAAAGTTGGCCTCACCAATGTCTTATACAACCTCACCATAACATCCCAACTCCTATACTCAATACTTTGATTTATGAAGGCCAGTATGCCAAAAGCTTTCTTTACAACCTCGTCTACCTGTGACGCCACTTTCAGGGAACTATGTATCTGAACTCCCAGATCCCTTTGTTCCTTCGCACTCCTCAGTGCCCTACCATTTACTGTGTATGTCTTACCTTGGTTTGACCTTCCAAAATGTAACACCTCACACTTTTCCACATTAAATTCCATCTGCCATTTTCTGGCCCATTGTTCCAGTTGGTCCAGATCTCTCTGCAAGCTTTGAAAGCCTTCCTCGCTATCCACAACGCCTCCAATCTTAGTGTCATCAGCAAACTTGCTGATCCAATTCACCACATTATCATCCAAATCATTGAAAAAGACAACAAACAACAATGGTCCCAACACAGATCCCTGAGGCACACCACTAGTCACAGACCTCCAGTCTGAGAAGCAATCATCCACTACCACTCTCCGTCTTCTCCCACACAACCAATTTCGAATCCAGTTTACAACCTCTCAATGGATACCAAGTTTCTGAACCTTCTGAACTAACTTCCCATATGGGACCTTGTCAAAGGCCTTACTAAAGTCCATGTAGACAACATCCACAGCCTTTCCTTCATCTACTTTCTTGGTAACCTCCTGGAAAAACTCTAAAAGGTTCGTTAAACACGACCTACCATGCACAAAGCCATGCTGACTATCCTTAATCAGCCCTTGGCTGTCCAAATAATTATATATCCGATCTCTCATAATACCTTCCAGTAATTTACCTACTACTGATGTCAGGCTCACTGGCCTGTAATTACCTGGTTTACTTTTGGAGCCTTTTTTGAACAACGGAACAACATGAGCTACCCTCCAATCCTCCGGCACCTCACCCGTGGCTAAGGACATTTTAAATATTTCTGCCAGGGCCCCTGCAATTTCTATACTAGTCTCCCTCAAGGTCCAAGGGAATATCATGTCAGGCCCGGGGGATTTATCTACCTTTATTCGCTGTAAGGCAGTACGCACCTCCTCCTCTTTAATCTCTATATGTTCCATGACACTACTACTTGTTTCCCTTCCTTCCTTATACACTATACCAGTTTCCTGAGTAAATACTGATGCAAAGAAACTGTTTAAGATCTCCCCCATCTCGTGAGGCTCCACACATAGATGACCACTCTGATCTTCAAGGGGACCAATTGTGTCCCTTACTATCCTTTTACTCTTAATATACTTGTAGAAACCCTTTGGGTTTACCTTCACATTATCTGCCAAAGCAACCTCAAACCTTCTTCTCTCAGAGTCGTTAGTCTTTGGAATTCTCTTCCCCAGAGAGCAGTGACAACTGGGTCATTGAATATATTCCAGGCTGAGTTAGATAGACTTTTGATGAACAAGGGATTCAAGAGTTAAGGATGTGGGGGGTGGAGGGGGCATGGGGGCGCACAGGAAAGTGGAGTTAAAGCCACAATCAGATCAGCTATGACTTTATTGACTAATAGAGCAGGCCTGTGGGATGTATAATAGCTTACTCCTGCTCCTATTTCTGATGATCTTGGGTACAAGTCAACCCCCTGAAGCAGCTTTACAAGTGCCAGGAAAATATGGATAAAAACATTCACAACTTCCAATGTCTAACTACAATCTGCATCAAACCTGTGTTTCCATTAATACCTTCTTGCCATTATTTAATTCTGCTGTCATGCATTTAAAAAGTAACCCAAGTTATTAAACACTATGCAGCATAATTCAAAATGTTGATAAGAGGTTTAATTTTGCCTCACATCTTTCAGGCTATCTTCAAGCTTGAAAACAAAAGAAAGTCTTATGGACTCCCCTCAGTGCCTCTCCATTCCAGAGATGAGAAACTTGCCATTTAATGCATTAAGAGCTGTGAACCCACATCTGATACACCGTTAAAGTGCACCATCACCTCGAGTGAAACTCAGATCGGAGAATTTGTTAATAAGATTTTCCATTATTGGATTAATTTATTAATTTAAGAATAATAAACACTAATTGATACACTTCCCAAAAGTTAAAAAGTGTCAATTTGTATAGCTTTAGCATAAATGTACTGCATTGGCACTATGACAAAAATATCCCATTACAATAATTAGACCACCTTTAAATGACAAAGATGCTTTCATGTGATACTATTTGGAGAAAAAACGGAAAAATAACATTTGTAAAGTTATCACATTATATAATTAACTCAAAAAGACAGCACTCACCCTGAAAAAGGATTGAATGACATAGGCTTTACGACATCGCTCGCATCTTACCATTTCATTTTTAAATTGTCTGGTTTAAGCTTCAGTCATTCCCCAAAAAGTGAAAAATGCTGTGAATGTTCAGGGACTGCCCATGCTTCAGAAAACATGTAGGAACTAGTTATTCATAATATTGACACTTGATAAACCCCTTTCTAATAATCATTGTCAGTTTTCAGACATTAATAGGATCTAATTCAGCCCGTGAAAAATAGCTAAATCCAAGGCTTGCATGGTTACTAAAGATTATACTAATTAGTCTTGTTATAAAATACTTTTTCATTACAGTTGTCAAAATGTAAAGTCCACTACTTAGTATTGAAGCAACTCTAAGAAAATTGCATGTCATTATGAGATTGTTTGTCAAGAGAAAAGGAACAGGGATTAATTTCATCCATACAACCCTGCTCTCCAAGCTACTACTTAAGCCTTCAGTTATCACATCCCCCTCCTGACTTGGCAATAAAAGAATTTCTGAGAGAGCTCAGTTCTAGGTCACACAAAATACATCTCTTCAGGGAGTTTTAGTCATTTTGTTTCAGCATATGAATAGGGGCATTCTAAGTTAATGTAGGTGGAAGATTTTATTATTTTGATGTAATAATTTCAAATAATGGAATTTGACAAATTTTAAACCAGTTGGTGACTCATCTATGATTCAATCATTTTTAAATATCAAAGGTGGCTTCCTATTGGCCTGTATCAAATAGAATATCCTGATACAAATGATAAGAAGCAAACTCATTATAATCTCTCAGCAGGTGTCATCAGAATCTATGCACTTTACTGTTTAAGCAGATGACCCAGACAGGGAAATCCTTAAAATTCACTATTAATTTTCAGGGAGAACGCAAAACACACTTAAGAGGTAATTTTTTTTTCTCTTACAGTTATTTCCTCTTTTAATTGAAGAAGTTATGCATTTATTTTCGGTGTGGATTTTTTTATTTTCAATGGTAATGATACCTTTCACAGTTCTGCAGTTGTTTTTGGAATAAAATCTTGCATTATGTCCTTGGATTTGCTATCTGTCATTGCTTCTTTCTGTTTGGTCTCACCTTATTTGCAACCTTTCACACTCTGTTGTAATTTTATTAAAACGTTCCCTCGAACCAGGTGTTTCTTTCCCTCAACACACCCTTCCTGTGCTTTTTAAATGGTTTTTCATAACTTTCAATACATTTTAAATCTGTATTTGGCACCACATTTTTGATAGTTTCTGTCGCCCTTTACACTGGAGGAACTTTAAACATAATACTTAGTCACCTGACAATTATTTTATGTGGTCTTGGTGGTTTATATATCTTCTCCCAATTGTTTCTCTTAACTCTTGGAACTTAAACAGGAGTGGGTTCTGCTGACAAGCAGGTTCATGCTAGATTGTGACTTTTCTGCAAAGCAAATCTCCCTTCCTACCACCACTGTTCCCCCTCCCCAGCCCCCAACACACAAATACTGCAAGCCCAGGGTTTAAAAATATCAGCTTTTCATGGAATCATAGAATGGTTTGAGTACAGGAGGATAGTGTCTGTTTTTGAGGACTGCAGCTGGGTTTTGGTACAAAAAAAAGGAAACTTTTCTTTTGTTTTCTGAAGCTTAAGTAGGAAAACAACCCAATAGTTTCTTTACATTCTTCCCATTCTACTATATAACATTAAAAAAACTCTGAAAGAAACCACATGTGAGTTATGGAAGCTGAAAAATAAATGATCAATGCTACAAGAGATGATGCTTAAAAAAGTAAAATACCATCTTGTAGTTCAGACCTTTCATACCTTCAGGATGCCCTAACTGCTGTATTACTTTTGAAGTGTGACCATTGTTTCAATGAAGGAGCTACCACAGTACATTGAAGCATCAGTGCATTAATTCATCCCTCAAAAGTCTGTTAGGTATTGGTTTATTAATCTTGGGCATGTTAACACGGAGAAAGACTAGGTGCTTCACCACAAGTGAAGTTAAAATCAAGAGCAATTCATTCGGCTTTACACCATTTTTGTACTTTTCCTGGTGGGTCAGCGCAACGTTGGGGACTGTCTGGAAGCACGTCATTCAGTTTACAGTGTCTCAAACAGACAATGCACCAGGGGAACAAAATACCAATAATAGCAATAATACCAATCCCTCAGGAAAATCTAGGAAACACAAGAACACAATAAATAGGAGCAGGAGTGGATCATATGGCCCACCAAACCTGCTGTCATTCAATATGATCATGGCTGATCCTGGTCTTCAACTCCACTTTCCCACCTGCTCCCATATCCTTTAATGCCCCGAGACACCAAAAATCTGTCTATGCCAGTCTTAAATGTACTCAAAGATGGAGTATCCACAACTCCCTGGGGTAGAGAATTCCAAAGATTCACAACCCTTTGAGTAATGTAATTTCTGCTCATCTCAGCCCTAAATGATTGGCCCCTTATCCTGAGACAGTGCCCCACAGGGTTAGACTCCCCAAATGACAGAAACAATCTCTTAGTGTCTACCCTATCAAGCCCCCTCAGAATTTTGAATGGTTCAATGAGATCACCTCTCATTCTTCTGAGCTCCAGAGAATATAAGCCCAATTTACTTAGCCTATCATCATCGGACAACCCCTTCATCCCAGGGACCAATTCAGTGAGCCTTCGTTCTACTGCTTCCAATGCAAGGATATCCTTTCTTAAATATGGAGATTAAAACTGCACACAGTATTCCAGATGAGGTCTCACCAAAACCCTACACAGCTGCAGCAGGATTTCTTTATTCTTATACTTCAGTTCCCTTGCCTTAAAAGCCAACATGCCATTTGCCTTCCTAATTGCTTACTGTGCCTGCATGCTAACCTTCTGCATTCCTTGTACAAACACAATGAAGTCTCTTTGAACATCAACACTGACAAGTTTCACACCTTTTAAAAAAATTCTGCTTTTCTATTCTTACAACCCAAGTGGATAACTTCACACTTCCTTACATTATTCTCCATCTGCCATCTTGTTACCCACTTGCTTAACCTGCCTATATCTCTTTGCAACCTCTGAGTCCTCTATACAGCTTACCTTCCCACCTAGCCTGGTATCATCAGTAAACCTTTACTCTCTTTCTCTTCATCTAAGTCATTAATACAGATTGTAAATAGCTAGGCCCCCAGCACTGATCCTTACAGAACTCCACTATTCACTGCCTGCCAACTTGAAAAAGTCATGTTTATACCCACTCTCTGCTTTCTACCCATTAACCAATCCTGTATCCATGCTAATATATTACCCCCAACTCTATGAGCCCTTATCTTGCCAATCAACCTTTTGTGTGGCACCTTATCAAATGCCTTTTGGAAATCCAGGTATCCTACATCTACTGGTCCTCTTTATCTACCCTACTAGTTACATCCTCAAAAATCTCTAATAAGTTTGTCAAACAGGATTTCCCTTTAGTAAAACCATGTTGACTTCTTCTACACATACAAAACTTTTCTAAGTGCATTGTTAAAACATCCTTAATAGGGGAGAGATGTTGGTGTAGTGGTACTGTCACTGGACTAGTAATCCAGAAGCCCAGATGAGTTCTCTGGGGACATGTGTTCAAATCTCACCTTGGCAGCTGGTGGAATTTAAATTCAATAAATGAATCTAGAATTAAAAAGCTACACTCAGTGATGGTGACCATTGTTATAAAAAACCATCCGCTTGACTCTATGATCCGTTAGATGCCATCCTTATCTGGTCTGGTCTACCTGGGACTCTAGGCCCACGGCAATGTGGTTGACTCTTAAATGCCCTCTGAAAGGTCCAAGCAAGCCACTCAGTTCAAGGGTAATTAGGGATGGGCGACAAATAGTGGACCACATCCCATGAAAGAATAAAGAAAATAAACCCAACAACTGATGTCTTCTCTCAACATTTCCCAACCTAATGGGGCCTTTCCCAAATTGAAGGAATTTTAGAAAATCATAGCTAGCACATCCACTATCTCTGCAGCTATCTCTTTCCTTAATTTCCTCACTCTTTTTAGCCCCTCGGTTACCATCTATTTTTGGTGTGAAACTTGTGTCTTCGACTGTGAAGACAGACAAAATATTTGTTCAATGCCTCTCATTTCTTTATTCCCATGATAATTTCCCCTGTGTCTGCTTCTAAGGGGCCAATGCTTACTTTTACTATTCCCTTCCTCTTTTTTACTCATAAAAGCTCTTATAATCTGTCTTTATATTCCTGGCTGGTTTAGTCTCATTCTATTTTTACCCTTTTTAATCAACTTTTTGGTAGCCCTTTGCTAGTCTCTAAACACTCTCAATCCTCAGACTTGCTACTGTTTTTTGCAACATTGCAAGCCTCTTCTTTTGATTTATTATCCTTAACTTTCTGAGTGAGCCACTTTCTTGCTGAGTTTTTGTTTTTCAATGGAATGTATTTTTGTTGAAGATTTTGAATTGTTTCTTTAAATGTTTCCCGTTGTTCATTTACCTCCAAACCTTTTAGTGTATTTATCAAATTAACCTTAGCCAGTATTCCCCTCATACATATATAATTGGCTTTGTTTACATTTAACATTTTTGCTTGTGATCAGAGTATTTAAGTTTAAACTTAACATAGAATTCAATGGTATTAAGATCACTATTTCCCAGAGGATCTTTTACCTTTACATTACTATTTAACCCTGCTTCATTATGCAATACTAGATCTAAGATAGCTTTATCCCTAGTCGGTTCCACAACTTTTGCACCAAGAAATTGTCACGAAAACATTCTACAAACAGCATCAATCCCCCTGACTATACTGCCTCCTATCACTACCACATTCCTCTTTGTGCCCTCCACTTTGAATGGGCTCCTTCACCATGGTGTCATGGTCAGTCTGCTCATCCACCTTGCAGTCCTTCTCCTCATCCACACAGGTAGCAAGTACCTCATACTTGTTGGACAAAGTCAGGGCTGAGACTCCTCCATCACTGATTCTCCATACCTGCCTGACTTGCAGTCTCACACTCCTGTCCCTTACCAACTCTAAAGTTCTGCCTAACCAATGCTTCCTAGAATAAAGTGCCCATGTAACTCTCCCCCTCCCTGATGCTCCATAATGCCTGAAACTCAAGACTCCAGCTCAGCAACTCTGATCTGAAGTTGCCTAAGCTTCAGACACTTTATGCAAATATGGTTGTTCATGTTTACAGTGCATTCTGAGATTTATTATTTTTTTAATCGTTCACTGGATGTGGCTATCATTTTTATTTCATATCCATAATTGCCTAATTGCCCTTGAGAACTGAGTGGCTTGCTAGGGCCAATTCATAGGACATTTAAGGGTCAACCACATTGCTATGGGTCTGGAGACACATGTAGGCCAGGCCAGGTAAGGGTAGCAGATTTCCTTCCCTAAAGGACATTAGCGATCCAGATAAGTTTTTATGATAATCAACAATGGTTTCATAGTCATCATTTGACTATTAATTCCAAATTTAAAAAAATTTGAATTCAAATTTCACCATATGCTGTGGTGGGGTTGGAACTACACCGGGTATCTGGATTACTAGTCCTACATGCTGAGTCACGGCACACCACCAGCCCTGCAACTTCTGTCCAAAATTATTTATTTAATTAGTCAATTAGTTAATAATTTACAAAGCTAAAGTAACAGAAAGTTGCACTCACCTAGCTTGGAGGCAAGGAAGGCTACTCCTGGAGGCTACACCAACAGTCCATTACCCAGTAGCTGTCAGTGCTGTACTGTCAACAAGTGATAAGGGATGGAATGCATCTCAAGAGGACTCGACTGACACTCTTGCAGATAAGCTCACCCATGTTGTTGGGGAGAGTTTCACCCAAATTGACAGGGAGATGGGAACCAGCATGAAAGAGGCATGCCATGCATAAAGGAGTGAGTGTGTTGGGTAGTACTAGAGAAGGAAGTAAGCATTATATTCCATATGAGCAGGCTAAGAAGGACTATATGGAATATAAAGGCAGCTTTAGAATGCATGTAGACAAAGTATGGTGAATAAGGTTGAAGAGCTACGAGCACAAATAGCTGTGTGGGAATATGATGTAGTGGCAATAATGGAAATGTGGCTTTAAAATGGTGAGATGCTTAATATTCTGGGCCACAAGTGTTCAGAAATGATAGGGAAGGGAAAAAGGGAGATTGGGTTACAGTACAGATTAGGGAAACATTGTAGTGTTGGAAAGAAAGGATGTCCTTGAGGGGGGCAAAGACCATGAATCCATTTAGTTAAGAGTTGAGAAGCTGTTGTGGGTATTTTATAAGCTTCCAAATAGTGAGAGAGACACAGAGGAGAAAATCAGCAGGGAAATAATAGAGATGCACAGTGTTGGTATTGGGGGAAATTAATTACCAAAATATCGTTTGAGATAATGTAAGGTAAAAACCAATCTAATTGAATATTTTAATGAAGTAATAGAGAAGGTTGATAAAGGGAAAACAATGAATGTTGTTTGTATGGATTCTAAGAAAGCTTTTGACAAAGTACCACATAAAAGGGCATTAGACAAAATTGAGGCTTATGAAATAAGAGAGTCAGTGTCAGCTAATATCAAAATTTGTTCATGATACTGAACTTGGAGGTGTGGCAAACAATGAGAATGATACCAGTTAACTTCAAATGGAAATAGATAGGTTAGCAGAATGGGCAGATAATTCACAGATGGAATTTAATATGGAGAAATGAGAGGTGATGGCAGAAGGGATAGGGATAGGTAATACAGAGTGAATGGCACTCTATAGTGTGCGCAAGGACAGAGGGATCTGGCAGTTCATATGCATAGGTGTTTGAAGATGGCAAGACATAATGAGAGAGTAGTTAAACAAAGCACATGGGATCTCGAACCTCATAAACAGAGTACAAAAGCAGGGAAGTTATGTGGAACCTTTATAAAAGGTCTGGTGAGACCACATCTAGAGTATTGCATCCAGCGCTGACCACCATACTTTAAGAAGGATGCAAGGGTGCAGAGGGATGAGGAATTTTAGCCACCGGGCTAGGTTCGAGAAGTTGGTTATTCTCCTTGGAGCAAAAGAGATTGAGGGGAGATATGACAGAAATGAACAATATTTGACAGATTTAGATAAGGTAGACAAAGAAAACCTGTTCTCATTAATGGAATAAGGGCTAGGGGACATAGGTTTAAGGTTTTGAGCAAGAGATGGAGCATGAGGAAGAACTTCTTTATGTAGCAAGTGGTAATGACCTGGATCTTGCTGCATACAAGTGGAAGCAGAGTGCTTGTGATGAAAGCGGAGATGATGAATTATTTTAAAAGGAAATTGAATGGGCACTTGAGGGAATAAACTTGCATGGCTACAGGGATACAGTGGGGGAATGACTAACTGAATGGCCTCCTTCTGTGCCACAATGACGCCAAGTCTCTAAATGAGCAGCTCCACAAATCAGTTACTGCAAGTACACTGCTGATCACAGCACTAAGAAATGCAGGGTGGCACCCCTCACTTTGTTAGGAAACATATGTAAGCAAGGGCAAAGGATGTTCAGTTTCCTGCTGGTGCATTTTCACTGATAGTTCAAAGCTGGTGCGATAATTATTCATTCTAATCAGTGGTAAAAGAGATTGATCACGTATCAAAAGTTTTGATTAAAATGTACAAAAGCCTGGCTTCACATCAAAAATAGTTACGTAGAATTTACAGTATGTTGATGTTTATGCTGCACTACAGCCTCTCCACATCTAACTTCATCTCATTTTATTTACATAGCTTCTATGCTTTTCTCTCTCCTATACCTATCTAGCTTCCCATTAAATGAATCCATGCTATTCGCCTCAACATTTTTTTGATTCATTCATGGGATGCGGGGTTCATTGGCTAAGCCAGCATTTACTGCCCATCCCGAATTGCCCTTGAGAAGGTGCTATCTTGTGGTAGCAAGTTCCACATTTTAATCACCCTCCGCTAAAGAAGTTTTTCCTAAATTGCTTATTGGATTTATGAGTGAATATCCTATATTTATCACTCCAGTTACAGAACTGTTGCTAGTGAAAGGTGAGAAGGATACAACACTACTTCCGGAACCATGCTTATGGGCACAGGCAGGGCAATGCTCTACTGTTGGTGCTAGCTCATCAAATCCCACCATAACACCAGTCTCAAAGGGGTAACAGATTCAAGATTATGCTATATGGTATGGCTCATTAAGGATCCAGAAAAATGGTTTTCTACTTTTATAACATATAAAAAGATCTGCTCATTTCCAATTCCTTTGTAGTTTTTTTAAGTAGGGAACTACAGAGGTATAGTTTGGAAAATTTTCCAATTTATTTGATGACAAGTGATGCATTCCATTTACTTCTATGGTATCAGCAGTCATGTATTTTATGTTCAGATCAAAAGTCATAAGACCACATTTTTGAACCTAAATCATAACATGCACAAGAGCAAAAATGAGTTGTTTCATTTTCTGAAATTGTGATTGTCTATTTCCTTTTAAAATTGACTTCTTGCTGCAGCCACCTAAACAAGTAAGACAGAATATTGCACACACCCTTTCCTAAATCAGGGTTTCCTTTTCCTACCACCAACATTCCCTGCTAATTCACACTCTCACTTTTCTTCGTTAAGGGGTTTCACTTTCAACATATTTGTGTAAGAAATCAAAAACTATCTTGATATCACAAACAAGTACATGTAGTTCCTATGTTACAACAGTAGCTGCACTTCAAAAAAGAACTTCATTATCTATAAAGTGCTTTGGGACCTTGAGAACCTGAGAAGTGCTATATAAATGCAAGTTTTTTTATTTATTGGCCCGGACATTGTAGTTATACAAACATATGAATTAGGATCAGGAATAGGCCATTCGGCCCCTCAAGCCTGCTCTGCTATTTAATAAGGTCATGGCTGATTCGATCGTGGCCACTACTTTTCTGTCCACCCCTACACCCTTTGACTCCCTTGTTAGTCAGGAATCTATCTAACTCAATGACCTTGCCTCCACTACACTCTGGGAAAGAGAATTCCACAGACTAACGACCCTCAGAGAAAAAAATTCTCATCTTTATCTTAAATGGGTAACCCCTTATTTTTAAACTGTGTCCCCTAGTTCTAGTCTCTTCCATAAGGGAAACTTCCTCTCAGCATCCACCTTGTCAAGTCTCCTTAGGATCTTATATGTTTCAGTAAGATCACCACTCTTCTAAATGCTAAAAGGCACAGGCCCAATCTGTTCAATCTTTCCTCATAAGGCAACGCCTTCATACCAGGAATCAGTCAAATGAATGCTCACTGCACTGCTTCCAATACAATTATGTCCTTCTTAAAATAAGGAGACCAAAACTGTTCACTGTGCTCCAGATGTGGTCTCACCAACTGTTGCAAAACCACCCTGCTTTTATGTTCCATTCCCCTTGCAATAAATAACAACATTCCATTTGCCTTCCTAATCACTTGCTGTACCTACATACTAACTTGCTGTGATTCATGTACAGGACACCCAGATCCCTCTGCACCACAGAGTTCTGCAATCTCTCTCCTTTTAAATAATATGCTACTTTACTACTTTTGTGCCAAAGTTTGGACAAGTTTACATTTTCCCACATTATACTCCATCTGCCAAATTTTTGCCCATTCACTTAAACTATCTACTATTTTGCAGACTCTTTATGTCCTCTTCACAACTTACTCTCCTACCCAGCTTTGTGTCATCAGCAAATTTAACCACCATACACTCAGTCCTTCCTCCAAGTCACTGATATAGATTGCAAGTAGTTGAGGCCTCAGCACTGATTCCTGTGGCACTCCACTCTTTACATCCTGCCAGCTTGAAAATGACCTATTTATGCCTACTCTGTTTCCTGTTAGATAACCAATCTTCTATCCATGCTAATTATGTTTCCCCCTACTCATGAACTCTTATTTTAAGCAGTAACCTTTGATATGGCACATTGTCAAATGCTTTCTGGAAATCCAAGTACAGCATATCCACAGGTTCTCTTTTATCCATGTTGCCTGTTACTTCTTCAATGAACTCTAATAAACTAATCAAACACCATGTCCCTTTCACAAAATCATGTTGACTCTGCCCGATTGCACAAAGATTTTCTAAGTGCCTTGCTATAACCTCTTTAACAATGGATTCCAGCACTTTCCCTATCACAAATGTTAGACTAACTGGCCTGCAGTTTCCTGGTTTCTGTCTCCCTCTTCTCCTGAATAGAGGAGTTACATTCACTATTTTCCAATCTGATGGGGCCTTTCTAGAATCTAGGGAATTTTGGAAAATTAAAACCAATGCATCTGCTATTTCAGCAGTTACTTCTTTTAAGACCCATCAGGGCTCAGGGACTTGTCAGTTTTTAGTTCTGATAATTTTCTCAGTACGCTTTCCCTAGTGATTGTAATTGTCTTAAGTTCCTCCCTCCGTTTCACCTCTTGATTTACAATCATTTCCGGGATGTTTTTTGTGTCTTCTACAGTGAAGACAGATGCAAAATGTCTGTTCAATGCATGCACCATTTCCTTATGTTCCGTTATTCATTTCAGCTTTATGATGAAGAAACTGTCAGTGTTTGCAGTTGTTGCTTTATGAAACTGACAGCACGCTCCGGCATCTGCACATGGGCAATTAAATGCAGAAATCCAGAAGTTTCTGTGAGTGATCCTCTTCTCTACAGGATGCATTGTTGAAGTCTTTGCAGATGGAAATCAACTAGAAATCACTGATTTGATGTGATTACAAATTGGATACACTGTTAAGACCTTTGAAAAAGTTATGCTTGTTGAATGAGGTGTAACTGGATTTTTGATGATCTACAAAGTCATAATTATTACTGAACAACTTCCCTGGCCCTGAAAAACTAATTTTGTGTTGGTGGGATTTCCCCATTTCATGCTAAAAATTTCACAGACTTTTAAATAGATAAGTTTTTTTTCAAATTCATGGTATTTTAGCTTCTACCTTAATCACATATATACTTCTATTTTGCTTTCTGGAAAATTATAAAAACTGACCAACCTGAAATGTTAACTCTGTTTCTCTCTGAGATGCTGCTAGATCTGCTGAGTATACCCAGCATTTTCAGCTTTTATTTCAGCAGTTGTGCTATTTTGCTCTGATAAAGTCTGCTTATTACTTCATGGTTGGCTGTCTATGAGAATCCTTCAATATCATTGGCCAACTAGCCCACTTGATGACATCATTGGTGTCAATCAGTGAATATTCCCTTTATCTCTCCGTTCTTTACTTCCTCCCAATTAGACACATCCCACGCCACAAGGTTATCCCAATCCTATGCACTTACATTTTTGCAAATGATCTTGGATATGGAACCTTATCAAATGACTCTGCTAGGCCTGCTGAGTATATCCAGAGGTCTCTTCCAGTTGCTATCATAATGATATCATAACTTTGGGAAAAGTGAAATCCATTTAAAGAGATTGGTAGGATTTTTGTGGGCAGCTTTTCTCAAGGTCAGTGGCAAGAACATCACTTCACCGCCGACTGCAAAATCCAATAACTCAGTTTTCGATGGCAAAATTGCTTCATAAAAGTCACGGTGTGAATTTGCACAGAATATTTACTGTTGGCAATGGGGGAAGTGGAGTCGGGGTGGGCAGGATAGTCCAGGCTCCTCTCTTCCTCTCCCTCCTAGAACCATGATAGGGTCCCCCTTGTCCCCACTTTTCACCCCACCAGCCTCTGCATTCAAAGGATCATCCTCTGCCATTTCTGCCAACTACAGCATAATGCCACCACCAAACACATCATCCCTTCACCCCCACTGTAGGCATTCATAAGGGACTGTTCCCTCCGGGACACCCTGGTCCACTCCTCCATCAGCCTCAACACCTCAACCCCCTCCCATGGCACCTTCCCATGCAATCTCAGAAGGTGCAACATCTGCCTCTTTACTTCCCCTCTCCTCACTGTCCAAGGGCCCAAACACTACTTTCAAGTGAAGCAGTGCTTCACCTGCCCTTCCCTCAGTTTGATCTACTGCAGTCGCTGCTCCCAATATGGTCTCCTTTACATTGGAGAGACCAAACACAGACTGGGTGACCACTGTGCGACACCTTTGGTCTGTCCGCAAGCATGACCCAGGCCTTCCTGTCACTTGCCATTTCAACACACCACCTTGCTCTCATGACCACATGTCTGTCCTTGACCTGCTGCAATGTTCCAGAGAAACTCAACATAAACTGGAGGAACAGCACCTCATCTTCCGATTAGACACTTTACAGCTTTCCGGACTTAACGTTGAGTTCAACAACTTCAGATCATGAACTCTCTCCTCCATCCTCACCCCTTTTTGATCCCCTTTTTTCAAATATTTATTTTATAATTTTTATATATAGTTTTTTCTCACCTATTTCTATTATTATTTTTAAAATTTATTTCCATTCATTGTTTTATCCCCATCCTTTACTCTATTTTATCTTTTCTCCCACACCGCCCTCTCCTCCCATCCCATCCCCTCTAGGGCCATCTGTCACTTGCTCATCCTGCTTTCTACTCTTAATGTCACCATTGGCATCTCCTTTAGCCAGTATCACCATCTTCAACACCCCCTTCGACCTTTTCTTTATGACATCTTTCACAATCTCTCCTATTGCTGGGCTTCTATCCAGCTTCACCTGTCCCAACCCCCCTTAAACAATATATATTTCACCACATTTTTACTTCTCTTTAGTTCTGAAGAAGAGTCATAAAAACTCAAAACATTAACTCTGTCTTTCTCTCCACAGATGCTGTCAGACCTGCTGAGTTTTTCCTGCAATTTTTGTTTTTGCTGCATATCCAAGTACGTTTAAGACACTGAGTTAGGAGAAATAGTGGTTTTGTAGATTGGAGGAAGAAATTATAAAGGGACATAGGCAGATTATGTGAGCAGGCAAAACAATGGCAGATGGAGCTCAGTGAGGGAATGTGTAAAATCATCTACTTTGGAGATAAGAAGCAAAACCTCAAATTTTTTTCTTAATGGTGAGAAACAACAAGTGATGGTGACAAATGGATATTGGTGTTCACACAGCTTTGGATAGGAACAAAAAAAGTTATCAATAAGGCGAATGGAATGTTTGACTTCATCGCAAGGGAGCTGGAATACAAAAGTGCAGAAGTGATGCTTCAGTTGCCTTGATCAGATCCCATCTAGAGTACTGCATTCTGTTCTGGGCACCGCAAGTCAGGAAAGATATACTAGTTGTAGAGAGAGCACAGCCCAGGTTCACCAGAATGATACCAGGGTTTAAAGGGCTTTGAGGAAACATTTCATAAACTTGAATTAGACACCACTCAGGGCATGCAATTCATGTCAAAAACAAAAACAGAATTACCTGGAAAAACTCAGGTCTGGCAGCATCGGTGGAGAAGAAAAGAGTTGACGTTTCAAGTCCTCATGACCCTTCGACAGAACTTGAGTTCGAGTCCAAGAAAGAGTTGAAATATAAGCTGGTTTAAGGTGTGTGTGTGGGGGGCGGAGAGAGAGAGAGAGAGAGAGAGAGAGAGAGAGAGAGAGAAGTGGAGGGGGGGTGTGGTTGTAGGGACAAACAAGCAGTGATAGAAGCAGATCATCAAAAGATGTCAACAACAATAGAACAAAAGAACACATAGGTGTTAAAGTTGGTGATATTATCTAAACGAATGTGCTAATTAAGAATGGATGGTAGGGGACTCAAGGTATAGCTCTAGTGGGGGTGGGGAGAGCATAAAATATTTTAAAATATTTAAAAATAATGGAAATAGGTGGGAAAAGAAAAATCTATATAATTTATTGGAAAAAAAGGAAGGGGGAAACAGAAAGGGGGTGGGGATGGGGGAGGGAGCTCACGACCTAAAGTTGTTGAATTCAATATTCAGTCCGGAAGGCTGTAAAGTGCCTAGTCGGAAGATGAGGTGTTGTTCCTTCAGTTTGCGTTGGGCTTCACTGGAGCAATGCAGCAAGCCAAGGACAGACATGTGGGCAAGAGAGCAGGGTGGAGTGTTAAAATGGCAAGCGACAGGGAGGTTTGGGTCATTCTTGCGGACAGACTGCAGGTGTTCTGCAAAGTGGTCGCCCAGTTTACGTTTGGTCTCTCCAATGTAGAGGAGACCACATTGGGAGCAACGAATGCAGTAGACTAAGTTGGGGGAAATGCAAGTGAAATGCTGCTTCACTTGAAAGGAGTGTTTGGGCCCTTGGACGTGTGAGGAGAGGGGAAGTGAAGGGGCAGGTGTTGCATCTTTTGCGTGGGCATGGGGTGGTGCCATAGTAGGGGGTTGAGGAGTAGGGGGTGATGGAGGAGTGGACCAGGGTGTCCCGGAGGGAGCGATCCCTACGGAATGCCGATAGGGGGGGTTGAAGGGAAGATGTGTTTGGTGGTGGCATCATACTGGAGTTGGCGGAAATGGCGAAGGATGATCCTTTGAATGCGGAGGCTGGTGGGATGATAAGTGAGGACAAGGGGGACCCTATCATGTTTCTGGGAGGGAGGAGAAGGCGTGAGGGCGGATGCGCGGGAGATGGGCCGGACACGGTTGAGGGCCCTGTCAACGACCGTGAGTGGAAAACCTCGGTTAAGGAAGAAGGAGGACATGTCAGAGGAACTGTTTTTGAAGGTGGTATCATCGGAACAGATGCGACGGAGGAGAAGGAACTGAGAGAATGGGATGGAGTCTTTACAGGAAGCGGGGTGTGAGGAGCTGTAGTTGAGGTAGCTGTGGGAGTCTGTGGGTTTGTAATGGATATTGGTGGACAGTCTATCACCAGAGATTGAGACAGAGAGGTCAAGGAAGGGAAGGGAAGTGTCAGAGATGGACCACGTGACCGCATACAATTCATGTGTTTAACATGATATATGAATTCTACAGCATAGATGCAGATAAACTTTCCTCTGGTGGCGAAATCCAGAACAATGGACCACAATCTTAAAATTTGAGCTAGGCCAGTTACAGTGAAATCAGGAAGCACTTTTTTTTAACAGAAAGGGTTTTGGAAATCTTGAATTCTGCTAAACAGCTGTGGATGTCAATTAAAATTTTCAAAGTTGAGATTCATTAAGTTTTGTAAGGAAGGGTATCAAAAGATGTAGAACAAAGACAGATAAATACAATTGTGTACAAATCAATCATGACTTAATTTAATGCTGGACGTTTAAAGGGCTGTTTGGCCTACTCCAGTTCTTAAGTTCCTATATGTACCCATATGTAGTCCAGACAAATGTACAATTTTTGCAAGGATGGAGACAACATGTGAGCAAGCCTTCACTGTAAGGAACTTGCCACTGTCAATGTTAGAACCCCACCCCCCCCCCCCCCCAACAAATGGTTCAAAATGTGTTCCTGCCAACTGCCTCTCAACTCAAACGGGGCCAGTTAACTCTGTGGATATCTATGCTCCAGTGCTGCGCTCCACTACCGAGGTAAAAGACTAGTTCTATGAGCAGCATTACACTGCTATCACAGAATCCCTGAGTCAGAACACCTTCCCCTGCTGGGCAGTTTGAATGCAAGAGTGAGTGTGGACCATGAGGCATGGCCCTCCTGCCTTGGGCATCATGGCCTGGGAACGATAAATGAGAACGCACAGAGATTACTTGAGATTTGCTGCTACCATGAGCTTTGTGTAACTAACGCCTTTTTTCAGAACAAGCCATGTCACAAGCATCCTAGAGACATCCAAGATTAGGGCAGTGGCACCAGGTAAATCTGATCATCACCAGACATGACTCTGAGCAGCATTCTCAACACTCGCAGCTACCACAGTGCTGACTGCAATACAGATCACTCTCCCGTGTGCACCAGGGTTAGGATGCAACCTTTGAAGCTTTTGTTATTCAAAGCAGAAATGCTGTCCTTGTATCAACGTCAGCCATACTGTCTTCCCAGATAAAAACAACAGATCCTTGACTTGATTGAACAGGTGCTCTTGGACATTCCCACACAGCATGCAGGAGCAAAATGGAACACAATTCAAGACACCATCCACAATACTGCAGTCTCAACATATAGGACGCAAGGGCAGAAAAATGCTGACTGGTTTGAGGCTAACATCACTGTGATGGAATCTGTCACTGAAGCCAAGAGGTCTGCTCTCATAATTACAAGCGTGATTAGAGAAGGGAAGACTCTCTAACAGCTGCTGAAAGTAAAGTCCAACAGACTGCTAGGCAGTGTGTCAATGACTACTGATTACAACTTTGCCATAACACCCAAATGTCCTTTGACACATGGAATGCTAGGGGCATGTATGAAGGGATCAAAAAGGCAATAGGTCCATCAGAAAAGAAAATGGTTGCACTGAAAACAAAGGCTGGGAAGTCATCACTGACTGCAATAAACAGATGGAGAGATGGGTGGAACACTACCTTGAGTTGTACTTTAGGAAGAACACTGAGGAAGCTCTAGACACCACAGAAAGCCTGTCTGTTTTGGCAGAGTTGGATATCAAACCCACAATAAGAGGGCTTAGCAAAGCTATTGACTTGCTTACCATGGGCAAAGCTCCAGGTAATGATGCTATACCACCTGAACTCATCAAGCATAGGAAACTGACACTTCTGCAGCATTAGCACAAACCTCTGTCTCTGCTGGATTGAGGGGATAGTGCCCTAGGATATATGTGATGCAAAGATTATGACCCTATACAAGAACATGGGCGACTGCAGCGATTGCAACAACTGCTGTGGCATTTCCCTGAGCATGTGGGAAAAGTATTTGCCCGTGTTGCCCTCATCAGACTGTAGATCCTCCGTGAAATCATCTATCCCAAATCCCAGTGTGGTTTCAGAACTTGAAGATCTACAACTCACATGATCTTCTCAGTCCAGCAGCTGCAAAATAAATGATTTTATTGGCCTCACCAAGGCATTTGACCATGGAGCAGAAGCAGTCTATTTAAGTTGCTGCAGAAAATTGGCTGCCTGCCAAAGCTGCTGAATGTGATCTCTTCTTTCCATGACAACATGATGGGGAAGATCAGCTGTGATGGAGCAACATCAGAACCCTATGCAATTGGCAGAGGGGTCAAACAGGGCTGTGTTCTGGTGCCGATATTCTTTAGCATATTCTTCTCTTTGCTGCTGTCCTATGCCTTCCGGTCATCTACAGAAGTGTGTACTTTCATATCAGAACTAAGGGAAAGCTGTTCAGCCTAGCTCACCTGAAATTCAGGAGAAAAATGTGCCATGAGTCGCTCTATGCTGACGATGCCGCATTAGCATTCCACATTGAGGAACATCTTCAGCGGAAAATGGACAGATTCTTTCATGCCTGTAAAGAATTTGGCTTGACCAATAGTATCAGGAAGACTAATGTCATAGTCCAGGATGTTGCCATACCACCATCTATCAGCATTGACAATGTGATGCTGGAGGTTGTTAACAGCTTCACGCATCTAGACTCCACAATCATCAACAATCTGTCACTTAATGCTGAGATCAACACATGTGTCACAAAAGCTGTAGCTATTATGTCTGACAGACTATGGAACTACAGCAACCTAACCGAGAACATCAAATTGCGAGTCTAATAAGCCTGCGTCCTCAGCGCACTACCCTACAGTGGAGAGATCTGGACAACATTCGCTAGGCAGGAAGAAAGAGTGGCCTGAAGTATCCTTGGCTTCTCTTGGTAGGACAAAATCTCACCAACTCATGGGTCTTGGAGTGTGCTAATTCCATCAGCATACATTCATTGCTAAGCCAGTGATATTTGCACTGGTTCGGCCACATTTATTAGATGGATGGTGGCCATATGCCCAAGACTTTCTGTACGCTAAAATGACCACTGGGTCATGACCTCTTGGGTGTCCATACCTCTGCTACAAGGGCACCTGCAAGTGAGATGTCAGACAATGACATAGATAACTGGGAGACAGTTGCCGACGGCTGTAATCTCTGAGGCTGACTGTTTGGTAGGGCATTGGTAGGAGCGAACAGAAATGAGAAGCTCAGCTGGCCGAGAAGACGGCCCAGAGAAAACAGAAGCCGGAGAATTGTGCACCTTCTTGGCCCACTGTCTTCCTCTGCAGCAAGGACTGCCATACCAGAGTGGAACCACACCTAGCAATGCTTAACACAAAATTGAGCACCATGGCACAAACCATTGCCTCATAAGACAGAAGGCTGCCACCAATCCAAAAAGAATATCAAGAGATACAGAACAAAGGCAAGAGAGTACAGTTGTGTACTGATCAACCATGCTCTAATTAAATGGTGGAAAGTTAAAGGGCTGAATGGCCTTCTCTAGTTCTTAAATTCCTACATGCACCTGGTTTGTAGTCCAATCAAATGTATACTTTTTGCAGGGATGGAAATAACCAACCCGTCCAACTATCCAGAACAGGTTAAATAAAAAATACAGGCAGACATGTACACATTTATTCTTATCTGCCCCACGGCCATGAATGCCAAGTATGTCAGGTATGCATTATTCAAATTGAGAATGTACTGCAAAGAACATAATAAAGTGTATTTTACTGATGCTGGGCTCCAGCATGGCTTTGAGAATAGTAATGGGTTGAACGTTCAGACCACAATTGAGGCAGCCACATTCCAGAGATCAAATTTGTCATTTACATGACTGAATGACTATAGACCATTGTTCTGCAGAGGCCCTATATCCACTTACATATCACAATCAAACAGTCAAGGTATCAAGTCCAAGCTATAATGCAAATAAATCTGGGAAATTATACAGTAACAAAGGAAACAACTATCTTGCTATGCATATTATTTTTCTCCTCAATCAGGAAATTCCTTATTAACCACCCTCGCTCCACACATTCCACTCCGCCGCCACCTCCCACAATCAACCCACAATTACTTGAGTTAACTATCCCTAAGAAGGTGGGCAGGAAGCCTGCTGCAAGGCTTCTCCTGCTCTGTGGGTACTGAGGTGTGATAGGATGACCCAATTTGATTTGGCCACCAACTGGCAACCATATGGAATGTATGTGATTGCACAAATGTTTTAGCAGCAGGGTGCACCTCACCAATTCTGAAACTGAGGAATGACAACCTGGCTCAAGAAAGGGACCCTGCTAAAATGTGCAACTTGGTATACCTGGGTCTGTCTTGGACCCTATAACTTTCATTCTGCAAATGTGGTCACAAGCCTCACACTACTACAAATACAGCCATCCACTTTTAAAAAGAAAAATTAAAGCAGCCATTTAATTGTTTGGTTGATTTTACACAGCACCTGCTTTATTCATTTATTTTAGATCAGGGGACTGTGCATGCAATATCGGCTCTGTCATTGGCAGGATCAAGCCTGAGCGCTAGATCAATTATGAAATAACATGGTCTCACTTATAACAAACACTGTCTTGAGATTGGACCCCACGATAGCAGGGTCCCAGGATTTATACATTTGAATGTGATCCAGTCCAATGTGAGATACATTCCTTTGAGGCAACCATTCTCCTCAGTTTCAGAAATGGTGATCTGCCAAGCAGCACCAGCATTCCAGCTAATAGGGAGCAGAGTTAGATTTGGGAAAGACAGGAGAGGCAGAGACATTGAAAGAAAGGATTTGCATGTATATAGTACCTCAATATGTCTGCAGGATACCCGAGGCATTTCACAATCAATGTATTACTTCTGAAGCAGAAATATTTATTTGAGAAGCCACGTCAAGCAATATAGTTCTACAAAGTCCTAATATCTCCCTACTGACTGACACCTACCTGAACTACACTTCACCCCACTCTGCTTCCTGTAACGACTATATTCCATTCTCCCAGTTTCTCTGTTATGGAGCTGCCAACTTCAATATCAGTGCTTCCAACAAGTCTTCCTTTCCCCACAATTGAGAATTCCACTCCACCATGATTGGCAAGGTCCATGACTGTGTCCATCCCATTTTCTGCACTCATCATTCAGCCCCAATACCCCTCCTCTTTCCACGCCACCTTCCCATGCAAACACAGAAGATACAACACCTGCCCTTTTAACTCCTCCATTCTCACTGTCTAAGGTCTTGAACACACCTTCCAGGTCGAACACTGATTTATTCATATTTCGTTCAACTTGGCATACTGTATTCGCTGCTCACAACGTGATCTCCTCTGAACTGGGGAGATCAAACGTGGATTGGGTGATTCCTTTGTGGAACACCTTTCTCCTCTGTCTTTCATCCTATCACAGGTAATTCCCAGATAATCTCTTTTGTGGTGATTTTTTATGGAGGCATATTGATAGGAAATCAGGAGCACATCCTAATTTTCAAAAACACCATGGAATCTTCCACATCCACCAGAATAGAGAGGGTCTCAGATAATGCAGCACCTATTCTGTACCATCCCCTGCGCTGATAAACCAACTTGGATTTTTAAATCCTCAAGCCTCATTATAACCTCACTGGCAAGTTTCCCACAGTTGATCCACTAGGAAAGCTGCTCACTTCCAGGGCACAATTTCCAGTGTGTTAGTCAGAAGTCTATTTAAAACAGCAAAACATCTCTTAAAGCAAGAGATTCTGTTCTAGCTGATTTCACCATTGCGAATGGTGGAACAAGAAACTGATTCAGCACAAATCACAGGAAAGTCTCCAGGTTCTCTGAGGCCTTCTTGGATGTACTCCTGGAAGAGGTAATGGCGACAAAGGGAAGCAATCTTTCCAAGAGTTGCTCCATTGGTGCAGAATGAAAACTGAAGATTCTTGCTGCACTATTTTGGGCCTCTTCCTTTGCTATCAAAATGGCAAGACACTTCTGTAATATTTTAGCTTCTAGTTAGGGTCAGATGATAAAACAGCTTTGCAGGCATGTTGTGTCCAGCCCCACTCTGACCATGCAAATTGTCTCATCCCCACATTTTGTTGTATGTTGTAGGTTCTGGGTATTTGGGGTTGGGCATACAAGTCTAGTAGTCTTCAGCACCCCAGCAATTTCAAACCTCAGTCTTCACATGTCAATATTCACTATTACCACACCACTCTCAATGAGGGAAGTCAATCTTATCAGAAAACTCAGCTGTGGAGATACTCAGAAGCTAGCATCGCAGTGGCAATGTCCTGAGCATAAAAATGAACAAATCAACCAGGATATCCATTTAGGATGACATCATCAGAATTTTTTTTCTGCACGTTACTCTGCACTAGGTTTTACACTGTTAAATTGAACCTGGCCTATTCTAATTGAATTCAACCAACAGAATTCAGTTACAATTCATTCTTCAAGTAACTCACAGGGGTTCCAGTAAGTTTCATCTGGCAGCAAAAATCTCTTGGAAAATCAAAGATCGAAAGGTGTTAAGATGATGTCACATGGCCAAGTTGAAGGAAGGTTCAATTCCTCCAGTGTGTTGTCAGGAGATGGGCCAGTTGATGCAAAATCAGATTAAACTGACAATTTTGTGGGCAGGAGTTTGAAGGAATATGCAGCTTTACTCTTTACCAGAAAGCCAAATCTAAGAGCTCCACAACATGCACACCATTGTAACAAATTTATAACAAATACACATTAAAACTCGCAGCATGAATGAGGCTCGACATATACCTAGCAGTGCTGGCCAAGTTGGCACAATTACTGTGAGAACCCCAAACTGAATTGATATTGACAAAATTTGAATAGAGAGAAAATGACAGAATTTTAAACAGCAGGAATCCCTGCAATGTAAACACAACAATGAGAAGGAATAAAACACCAAGCAAATGCTTGACTTCAGTAGATTTAATTCCTTCATAAAAGGGACCACTTGAAAAACTGCACTGGGCTCTTATATTCAAAAGCAGCCACTGCTGTGATCGCTGTGGAATGGAATTAAGTATCAGACAATGATGCGCTATTTCAAGACTGACAAACCGTGTCTTTTTGACAGCTGCATAAATGAAGCATCCACAGCTGGCTATTGTTTGATGCATACTTCTTTAGGAATCATTAGACAGAAAGAACTGATGTAATGAGCAATGACAGCATTTGTCTTTTACCTGTTTATTAATAGAAGTTAGTGGGATTCAAAACCCCCAAAAAATCCAGCATAAGATTTTATTTTATTTATCTAACTGAACTGTGCACTAATTCAGAATGTTAATTTATTGATCACTTGAAATATTTAGGAGTTTTATGTTTCTGCCTGTATTTTTTTTTCCATTGTTTTGCCCATAACTGCACAAAGTCCCCAGATCTTGGAGAACTCTGTAAATACTGCAAACAGCCACAGGATTGCCTCAGGTGATTTTCCTGGCCTCATTGTTGGAGAAACACCTGGTATATGCTTCTTCCAAAAAACTACAGCTAGAATTACTGAGTCATACAGTTTCTAGCGCAGGCCATTCAACCCATTACGTCCATGCTAGGTCTGAAAGAGTTATGTGCTTAGTTAAATACCCTTTTGGGTTTAAGCCTGTCAAGCTAGGAATGAGGTGGTACTTCAAGGCTTTGTGCTATCATGCCATACATTCAACTGAATCTGAAAAGCAGCTGTAACACATGGTACAATGGAATATTTTCACTGCAACACATGGTACAATGGAATATTTTCAGAGCAAACCTCACCCATGCATGTCACTCAAAGAATTAAAAATGTTTGCTTTCCTGTAGTATTACAATGTTCTTTTTGTTTAAACAGTGTAAGCTTATTAGATTGTTGACAGAACAGGTTTGAGGAAGTTATTGACCTTAATAGAGAGGCAAAAATACCAAAAGTTAACTAAGGAGCGCTTCAGTAACCTGCACTCTAAAACATCTCCCTGTACCTGGCTTTTAGAGAGGGTGCAGAAAAGATTTACAAGAATGGTTCCACGACCGACAGACTTCAGGTAGAGGGATAGACTGGAGAAACTGGGGTTGTTCTCCTTGGAGGAGAGAGGAAATTTGATAGAGTTATTCAAATTATGTGGGATCTGAACAGAGTAGATAGGGAGAAACTGCTCCAAATGGCAGAAGGGCGGAGAACCAGAAGGCAACAATTCCAGATGAATGGTAAGAGAACGAAAGGTGATATGAGGAAAAACTTTACGCAGCGACTGGTTAGGGCCTGGAATGCACCGCCTGAAAGGGATTCAATTGTGGCTTTCAAAAGTGAATTGGATAAGCACCTGAAAAGAAAATAATTGCTGGGCTATGGGGAACAGGCTGGGGAGTGGAGAACCAGTACAGACACGATGGGCTGAATGGCCTCCTTTTGTTCTGTAACCATTCTATGATTCTACAATTTTCTTGTGACCAGTTCTCCCGATAAACACAAACTGCGTCTTTATCAGGTGCAGCATTGGATTTCCTTTCCTCCTGGCTTTCTTCACATGTAAACATGTCACTCCTGTTTCTTGTCCTCCCCCTTACAGTCTCTCTTATCTATATACCTCTATATCTAATGCCCTCCCAAACATCTTCCATTTTTAAACTGCTTACTTCCTGCCCAACTTCAGCCTCTACAATAAGTGAATCCGACACTGACACTAATTCTCACTGAACACAGCCTTCTGAATTCCGAAGTGTTCTTTGCTCCCCAAGATACCCTTGACATCACCCTCCACGATGTTTGTCCTATGCAAGCTTATGGTTGCCCCTAGGTCAACATGTGGCCTCAAGGCCACGGAGGTGTCTCATTATTTACGGGGCACTCGCTAGACACTTCCAGCACCTCTATGCCCCTATGCAGCCCTGGTCTACATCAAACCTTAACTGACACTTTCTTTGAAATTACTACCATCCAATTCATTCTCAAACACCTTAATTTCAATCTTCCCTTCCTCTGCCATTGTGATGGCAGATATTTCCACAGATCTCCCTCATATTTTCAACAACCCCATCTCCCTTTGATTCAAGACAGCCTCCAATTCACAATTTCTTTAAGTACAATCACCGCCTCTGAGGCCTTGTAACCATGGCTCACAAGTCTGAACCCAACTTAATAATTAATGAGCCTGCCTGCCCACTGCTAGATCAAGCCAGACCACCTCAAGCTGCACTGTGGTGCCTTTCCCTGGCCAAAACTACTTACTACTCCATGATCAAAGCTGAAAAACCATACAAACTTATTGAAGGGTATTTTAACTGCCAATTTCTTGCTGGAGAAACATGCAGATAGAAATGGGGAAGGTGTGAAGACACCTCGGCCAACCAACTGATACCCAAAGCCTACTTAAAGTCATTTTCAGGTGGGCTTGTAAACGGGCGAGCTGCCTACCTCCTGAAACAGGGGAAGGAAGGCTGTTTAAATATTCAAATTTGGGGTCCTGCACCCTTTGGTGAGAGGGGCATGCACTTCACTGATTTGTACCAGGCATTAGTGACTTAAACAGTAGTCCTTAAAGATCCACTAAAGAATGCCACAGGAAACTTTTAATCTTATTTCTTGGTGGACCCAGAAGGAGCAAGTTTGGTTATCATGGCCCCCAAATAAACTCTGGCCCACTGCTGGCAAGTTTAAGGATATCCCTCGGATTGCCTGCCAGCAGAATTGGCATGCAAGCCAGTCAGTTTTCCAACTTCTCACAACCAGCAAGCTGTAGCAAGGTCCTTAGTTGATTAATTCATTATGGTACAGTCAAATAAATACTTTCAGCTATGCCTTCAGTCCCACTCTAACCCCCTTCATTTTGCCTTCTGCTTGGTTTGTGCTGTTTTTTTTCCAATTCTTAATGGGAAATTTGGGATGCATTTCTCTTCATAAGGTCCATAGAAAAACAAGTTGCTACTGTTGAAAGGCAACTGTTGGCAAATGTGATGTTCCACCATAAATTCACTGGAAGAAAAATCTTTTGATGGAGTTGTATGGAAATTTGGCACCTGAGAGCTCTGCCTAATTCATGAACATGAAATGAACATTTCTCCACTCTTGAAACAGTTGCAAAAAATAGCCTTTTTCTTACAGGATATCGTCAGTCCTAAAAATGGGCAGTTAAGGACTGGCAAATGTTGCTAGCACATCAGTACAGAAAGTTGCTAAAGAGCTGTGCTGTATTTCACTGGGACATGCTGCTCATCAGTGGTCGTCTTGGTTGACATTCCTGTCTGTACTTGATGACACATAGGTTAGTACGATGGTTTGCAACTTGGTTTGGATGGGAATGAGGAAACAGGGCTGTACTGAGAGATTCTCCAAGAATGAGCTCCAGCCTGCTGGGTCTTTTTTCCATTTCCATGCAGAGGCCAACCAGATTAATTCTACATGTTCCACAGGTGGAGGCTTTTTTAACCCAACATCAAAAACCAGTACTGCAGAACCTTGAGATGGTGACAAGATTATCACAGCAGAAGAAAAATATTATAAAAGCAGTAGAGTGGAACGGGCATCAGAAAACTAACCTGTTGAGAGTATAAGAATCCTGAACAGCTTTACGTGGAGGGACAATACCTTTACACTAAAAAGTGGTCAATGGTGACATAAGAGGCACAGCTTTTGAATAACAATTACAGACACTCTACGAGAGTAAACAAGCCAGATGGAACAAAGCTCTGTAACAGATGTTAATGTATACCATTTTTTTCCAATAACTACTTGACTGAGGATAGTTTAACTGAGTGTTGTAGTTACAAAGTAGAGATTTGACACCATTGGGGGTTTAATTCTGACTAAATTGGAATGGTCTGCTTAGTAAAGTATCTGATCATTAGTTTCTGCATAAATAAAAGTGAAAGAAAAAATAAACAAAAATGGCTCAAAATCATTTCAAAAATATATCATGCAGCAGGAGGAGCAAAATTTCTAGTTTATAACAGTAAAACTTGTCAGTAAATTGAGAACATTTATTTTAAAAAGTATTTGCTTACATGAAGATATTGTAGCAGCCTTTTAGCAAAGATAAGGAGCTATAGGTGAAGTGAGTCACCCCTATGCAGAGAACTAGTGATAAATAAACCCAGTGTACTGTTAAGACTTTTTAAAAAAAAAAGGCTTTTTTCACTTTAGTTCCAAAACTTTTGATCATGTATTCTGTTTGTAGAATCTATTTGTAGCAGGAGTTACCTTGTGCCGGCAGCAAACCTCAATTAATGCAAACACGTTCCTTTGAAGATGACAAATCTACCATTATCCTAGTTCCTTTGTTATCTGACATCAAGATTCTCAGACTACTTTTCTGCTTTCCTTTCTTTTCCCCAGACCAACAGATACCTTCCTTTTTTCAAAGGCATATTTATAATTTCGAGTTAACCCTTGTCCCTTTTGGTTCCCACATCACTTTATTCTTTTAATTCTTTTATCACGCTGTTATGTATGGCTTTAAGTGTGTTGAGTACCTATGAAATTGTGCAAACTGCTAAGTAAAATCATGTTGTTGACATTTGATAGCAAAAATAAAGTTGAACATACAATCACTTGTCATTAAAACTGCCTCAAAGTGGCCTCTTGTGAGAGGACAGCAAGGAGTAACAAATGAAGTCTGGTTTTATATAAGCCACTTTTATTTACACAAAATCTGTGCCAGTGGCACTAACTTCTGAATCTGTAGCTAGGATTTAATAAGGTCAGCAGTTGAGTCATCCTGGTATAGGGAAAATTAGGTTTTGGATTGGTTATATTGAAAGGGCAATAGCTTAAAATACAGTTTCCTCTGTGTACTGTGCATTTCAAAATTGCAAGCCCTCACATAAAGAAATTCCAAACCCCACTAAGTGAACAATAATAAATGTACCAGAAGTTGTGGTAAATTGGAAATTATTGCACTGTGCCTGTTCAGGGAACAGAAAGACAGTTTTCCAGTCATGAGCTATTAGCATGACTTCAGGTCCACTCTCTTCTAACCTTTTTACTGGAGAATGGTGGGGGAAGGGAGTGGAGGAGCAAATGGGGAAGAAGAACAGAACTTGGAGCTCAAAGTCAGGCTTCGCTGCTGTCTCAGGGTCCTCTGTGCTGTTGCTCTTCAGCGAACTAGAAAGCCTATTGGCCCAAAATCTGAGCTATAAATAGAAGAGGTAAAAAAAAATTAATCTTCCTTAAAGCTTAGTTCTGGAGGTACTCCCAAAATCCTGCAGAGACCTACATCTGTGAAGGGATCAGTGTAAGCTCCACTGCCGGCTATTTACAGGGTGCTCTTCCATTGGGCATTTCACAGGTGGAAGCACAGGAATGTCACTGCTGGGGCCACTTCGAAAAGCCTTATTTAAATGCTAGTCCTAGGCCTGTATATTCCAGAGTCACAGATCCAGTTTTTCCCCATCGAGATAGCTTCAATAATCCTGAGACAGTGTCGTTGGTCATGCAGGCATGATATAATAGGCCTCCTTAATCTTGCCCTCTTCATTCATCACCTAGGGAATACCCAGTACCCAGGCATAGTGAGGAGAAAATAAAATTCCTCTTTCCTCTTCAAATATAATTCTATCAGCATTTTAAAGTAATGATTTAGGAAAGGGATTTTTGAATCCATTGTGATGTGACTTCTTAGGTTTGTTAATAATGAAACCAGGTCAAATAGGTAGTCAGAGTGTTCTGATCAGTGAAACAATAACATTTTTGATATTATTGCGTGACAAAACAAGGGAATAACACAATTAAAAACATTACTTGATCACTGATTAGAATTTCCATTTATGCCGTAGAAAAAGTCAGCCAGAAAAAGCATATGCATCCATCCAAAGACAGTTACCAACCAAGGTTAGGGTTCCTGTTCTGATGAAAGTTCATTGACCCGAAATGTTAACACTGTTTCTTTCCACAGATGCTGCCTGACCTGCTGAGTATTTCCAGGACTTTTTGTTTTATTTTGGAAACTCGCTTATCAAGCCTTCCTCTCCCCCACTCAATCACATATAAATATTACTGCAGGTACTTGGATACCATAAATGCCATTCTCCATGGTGAGTTGGTTGCTGTATTGCACTCTATTTTAATATGCATCCAAAAAGGCAATATAGAATTGTTAAGTAGTTTTTCGAAAAGGAATGAAAGAAATATTGCTTTTAGAAGCCAATGAAGTTATTTTTGGCAGAATACACTGCAAGGAACAGCATCTCTTGATTAGTCAGAAGAAAGTGTACTGCAAGCTGGGTACCTCAGCAGTTCTGTTTTCAGAGTATTGAAAAAGGAATTATGCTCATCTTTAAACTATAAAATTGTAAATGTTGAATGGCATACATCCCAATTTTAAAGTACATTTATTTTTTTGGCATCACAAGACCAACCATATACATTCTCAATTCTTGATCACTAGAGATATGTACTTTACACATAATTTATGGTCATAAGAGACATGAAATATTGTTCCAATTACTTCCTCATAAGAGTTACATAAAAACACAACCTCATCAAGGCAATAGAAAAATCAAACTGGAATGTGAACACTGCTCGCAAAAGTTGTTAAGAGATGACTGCAGAAGCTGTTCAAAAAGCACTCACTGTCAAGTGAGGAGGACTGTTATGAAAACTATACTTATCCTGTTTGAGAGCTTCAGCTCCTGATGTATCTCAGAGCTTTTGCGCATGCACAGACCAGGAGTGGAGTTCTGCATTTTTTGAGTTCTTTGGGCCCAGCGTGCCAGTGCAGGAAGCAAAAAACGGCACGAAAACCCAGGTCAGTTGACTATGAGCAGAGCACCATTGTTGGCAAGTGTCCCAGGCAGGGGACGGAGGGAAGTCCCAAAGGGTAGGGAGACAGGGTGAGGTCCCAAAAGAAGAATCTCAGAGAGGAACAGGAAGAGGCCCCAATTCAGTTAAAAAGAGGGGAGCAGAGAAACTGGCTCCAAACAGAAAAAGGGCTGTGGGGAGTAGGCTTTAAGCGAAGAAGGCAGCCAAAGGCTGGTGATTCCATGCTCGGGTAGTATTTTGCACAGCTTGGCCGAAGAGCTGAAGTTGTGTTTGAGAGTTGGTACTTGAATGCAGACTCGGAAATTCAGGGAAAGGGAATCTCGGGAGGTGAGACTGAAACCCTGCAGGTGGGCTGTTGTTGATGCCGTCCGAGTTGGAGTGACTTTTGGAGAGAATTCCCCGGTTAGATCTTCGAAGGTGAAGACTGGAATTCCGTGCGAGAGAGACATAGTTTCAGAGAGATTGGTTGCCTCACCATGCTTACTGATATCTGGGTGGGTTGTTGAGAAATCCATGTACTCTGCCTTGGTCACACTTGTCAATATACCAGTAATTACATTGTCAAGGTCCAATAACAATCTTCTTGTTGACTGGCAATTACATTGCATAGTAATTACATTGTTAAGACAACATTGTTAAAATAGATGACGGTTATTGGTTCACCTATAAATGGGTGCATCTGTAATACTCCAGTGTTGAAGGGATTGGGTAAGTCTGGTACACTGCAGAGCTGTCTTAAGAATAAACCAGCTTGAGGTAAATGACTAGCTTGGACTCATTCTTCCATGACAAGCACATATTGTGAATAACAGCATCTGCCATTTATTGTGCAGTGTGATGAGTTTGTCCACAGTTTGCTTGTGAATTCACATGTATTTCATATTTACTCTGAATGTTAGACTATAAGACAAATATTGTAAATTGCTTTATCTGTCTGACTTTGTATAGTAAAGTTTATTTTTGTTTGCTCAAAACCCAAGGAACCTTGTGGCTTTATTCACTAAGCAAGTGCCTTGAATCTCAAACTTTGTCTACTTGAAAAAACGTTATTGGTCACTAACCAGATCTCAACAACAGCTTGGGGGTCTGGTCTAGGATCATAACAATTCTCACAGAAATGGCATTGTAATTTTGAACAAAAGGATTTAAAAGAAATGTTTTGTTTTGGGGTGGGTGTCTATTAACATTTCATTTGGTAAGGTACAAGTAATACTATGTTTATGCTTATTTTGCTCACCAGCATTTAGCCAATTTATCACATTTGCTTGAGTGGGGGGAAGAAAATAAGTCGTTAAACATACATTTGTGAATGTATGTCCTCCAAAATTGAATGAGATGAGGTAAATAAATTTGGTTAAAAATGAAAGAGTCTGCAATTTAGAGGTCACAGACTGGTGTTTATGGGAACATCAAACTTAATTCTCCAATTCAAAATAGCAAAAATTACAGAGTCTGATCACAGTCCCTGAACAAGCTGAAAGAAGCAATAAAATGTTTTTAACTTAATGAAGTGGCAACACTGTTCAAGTAATGAATACTTGTGGGCACAGAGAAATGTATTCAACTTATCCAATGCACTTGAAAGAAATATAAAGGAACATACGAACAAGGAGCAGGAGTAGACCGTTCAGCCCTCGAGTCTGCTCTGCCATTTAATAAGATCATGGCTGATCAGATAACCTGAAATCTGCATCGCATCTACCCCTGATAACCTATCACCTCCTTGCTTACCAAGAATCTATCCACCTTGGCATTAAAAGTATTCAAAGACTCTCTTCCACTACCTTTTCAGGAAGAGAGCTCCAAAGAGTCAACCCTCTGAGTGAAAAAATTTCACCTCATCTATGTTTTAAATGGGTGACCCCTTATTTTTGAACAGTGACCCCTAGTTCTAGTTCTTCCATAAGAGGAAACATTCTCTCCCCATCTACCCTGTCAAGACCCCTCAGGATCTGTTATGTTTCAATCAAGTCACCTCTTACACTTCTAAACTCCAGTAGATACAAGCCTAGTACGTCCAACCTTTCCTCATAAGACAAACCACCCATTCCAGGTATTAGTCTGGTAAACCTTCCCTGAACTGCTTCCAACGTGTTAACGTCCTTAAATAAGGTGACCAATACTGTACAGTACTCCAAATATGGTCTCACTAGTGCCCTGTACAACTGAAGCATAATCTCCCTATTTCTGTATTTAATTTCCCTCACAATAAATGATAACATTCTATTAGCTTTCCTAATTATTTGCTGTACTTGCATACTAGCCTTTTGTGGTTCATGCACTAGGATACCCAAGCCCCTCTGCACCTCAGAGCTCTGCAATCTCTTAAGGGAAACACCATGAAAAAACTCATTTCAAAAGACTTTGAGAGGCCTTATTTAGAAATTCCTTTCTATTTCTTCCTATTACTGTTTAGTTTCGCCACTGTAAAGTGCTGGACTTTGCAGATGGGGAAAGATGCAAGAACATTATGCCCGAGTCTTATCAGGTTTTGTAACATTATATAAAGATACAATCTGCATTTACATGAGATTGAGAGACCTGGACATCAATCCCACCTCTGTGCATCACTCTCCTGTTAGTATACAATCAAATGCTTTCACTTATCCTGAATGACAGTTGGGGGTAATTCAGAAAACAGAGATCCACTCTGATCCATTTCAAATTAGCCTTTGCCAACGGTATCACATGGAGAGCAGAGGCACTAGATAATGTATTCAACTTCTTTTAGAAATCATAATTAAAAACCAACAGTATGTAGGCTGAAAATAAGCAGAGTTGGCCCAGAACAAAATACCAAGCTTGGGCAGTCAGGACAGTCGCACAATTATGTATTAAATAACAACAATGCAATTGCAAGGCTGACCAGTGAGGTAACTGGCTCACCACTGATGTTGGACCATGACAAAAGTCAATGACACCACAATGATGTAAAATTAAATTTGGGTTGGACAACTTCAATGCTGTTCTGAGTTTGAATTAATATATACTAAGACCACAGTTCTTAAGTCTAATAGTTTTAATTTGCACACCCTGCCTTTTGGGCTTGATAAATTACATACACCTGGCTCAGACATTGTAGAAATTCAACATTCGCTAAAGTACTGTTATGCGAGGAGCAAAATGGAAACAACAATTCAAGGGGAAGAGGAATAAAAATAAATTTGGTGGTTTCAAGATATTCTGCATGTAAGAGCAGAATTTTCTGCTCAACCAGTGAAGGACTTAGTATTTCACTTCAAGTCACATTTGCCTAAACAGGTCTTTATTCCCAAAGCAGCTGAGAGAAGTTTGAGGTTGAGAAAGCCTTGAGGCAATGTAATACAGAAATTACTGGTATGCAAGTAAGGTAGGGCCTGTTCCAACGAATTCTTGTCCACCATTATGTTAAAAAAGCATGTCTGTACTGAAGTGTCTCTGGTATTTTCAACAAAATATATTTTATGAGGTTACTATTTTTCCATTGTTCCTTAGAACAAAGATTCAGTTTCAGACAATATCTTGCTATCATATTGCAGCCTGAAAGATGTAACATTTTTCAGTTGAACTTTGGAAGCAGTTTGTTAGGTTTAGAGAGAAATTCGTCAATTTTACTTTTTAAACAAAGTGATTTTCCAGGCTGACTTCACAGAAGTTGACAAAACTCAGTGTTTCATTGGTCTCCAATTGTGCACTCGTCACTGTAATTTAAAACAGAGAGATTAGTCCTAATAGGAATAATATCCTGTCAAATTTCAGGAGATTCTTCCTCATCCTAAAGGAAAATAGAAACCATCCCATTAGGCGGACTATTCCCCCTTATCCCCACAGCACTCTTAAAAAAATAAAGTCTATTGAGAAAAGGTAATCAAAGTCATTCTCTTCACAGACCATGCGATCTTTCCCATCAAGCTCAATTTTATCCATTTAATTTTTTGAGGGAAGGTTTCTCAAAGTGAAACATCTCCTTCCCCCCACCAAATAAAGGTCATTAAACATGCAAATGCCAGAATAATGGTTTTAGTCTTACATCCTTCTTCATACCTTTCCTCATCCTAATATCTTCATTGTTATGACACAGATGTTAACTGCTGAGCTGTTCAAATCCCAGAGGGAAATTTGAAACAACCATCACAACTTATTTTCAGTTTGTATGTTTTGAAATATGGACTTTGAATTCAGTAATAATAAGACCACTGAGTTTTAAAGAGGTTTTTATAAAACTAAATGAACCATTTATTAATAAAAGAAAAGATTGTAAGCAAATACATATGCTTACAAATAACTGCTACAAAAATTTATAAATCCCCTAGTTAATCTGATTCCCAGTTACATCTTCGTTAAGGCAATAGTAAAATGCATAGATTTTAAAAGACCCAGGTGAAGTAAACGATACTCTGAACAGTTGAATTCAAAGTAAGATCTCTTAACTTCAGTCCTTGGAGGTAGCTGTTTAGTATATACAGGCTGAAGGCGTTTCACACTTGTTGAATCTTAGACCACCTAACCTTACACACAGCCTTCGCTCCTTTATACATATTTTCCCTTTGAATGCAAATACCCATTGTTTCGCTATGTCTTTGAACTTTATCTCCCTGATAATAAAAATCTCTCATAGCACTAAATTTTATCAGTAATCTTTGGGAAAAATAAACACACTGTTTCTAAACTTCACCTGGCTAGGTGACACACTTCATCCCTCCTTTGAAATCAATCTAGTCCGGTTCAATTAAAAATGCAAATTTCCTTTTGCACCTAACATTTTAAACTTGCCCGTATTTACCGTGTTTACATCAAAGCTTTCAGACCAGCTGCCTTTAATCCAATTAAGTCTCACACACACATCACTGTTTTACAATAAATTCCAATTACATTATGAGAATTATTATATCTTCCTGACATTGTGTTAATTTAATATCTCATCTAAAAGATGGCAGCTCCAGCAATGCAGTTTCCCTCTTTGGTGCTGCACTGTCAGCCTAAATTGTGTACAGAAGACGATAGGTTATGAGGCCACCACACTTGCCATACACAATGCTGTGAGCAACAACACCATTGCTTACAACAAAATAAGGCACCTTTACTTGTTACTCTGTATTTTACAGTTGCTATTTCAGTAAGAGAAACATTTTTCTTCCAGTGTACATTTCTCTCTACACTTATAGAATATACCAACATGCATGGAGTGTTTTGTACAACAGAGTTTACAGTAACTGGTAGCCCAATTATTGCAATATTGAATCAAATTCTGAAAACAAAACACCCTCTTAAAATGTATATTTAACAGCTACTCAAAATGCAGCTTTCCTCTTCCCAGATATTGCAATCTGTCTCAAGGACATTTTCTGAGTTTTGTAAAGTATTAGTTGTGTATAAATAGGCTAACTTCTAAAAATTACTTCAAATTAAGCCAAGAAAGCAAGATCGCTGAGCATAAAGTCAAATTAAATAAACATTTTAGAAATAGATATTGGGAAAAACTGACATGTTCACGAATGATCTACTGGTAAAGATAATGTAGGCAAAAGCATTAGGGATCTTCAAAAAGAGGCTGAGTGTTAGAACAGGAACATTTTTCTTAAGTTATTAACAAGTGAGGTGTTCAATCAAGCTAAAGACAGTTATAGTTGGTAGTGAGATAAGAGTGTCCTTTTGCATAACTAACACTGGACTTTGGCTGGCGATTATGATGCAATTTATCAATGTAACAATCAATCTGAGAGCTACGCAAGTCCTCAAGGAGATTCAAGTCTTAAAGAGCACATAGGTAAGGAGGAGAGTACAAAACAGTACTCTCATTGTAATCTAATTCTATTGGTTTCTGAAATCAGGTTATAAAAAGGTCAAGGAAAAGATGTTATGAATGCAAAAATGTAGGATTTACAGCACCCTAAAGGTGAGAAATTCTAATGCTCTGCTTCATTTCCATCCTTTTTAAAATAAAGCACAACCAGTTAAAGGACATCTGGTTAAAGAGAACGCAGGTTTCTTGGTAACTGGGACATTACTATTGGGAATATGAGAAAGCAATTGAACTGCACAGAGAATTGAGATCAAATTTTAGGTGGGCATGGACAGCCAATTTACAGTGGGACAACCAAGCATGATGGGAATCCAACCACAAATTCATTTGTGTTGTCTACACATTAAAAAACTCTAGTTTTCAGCTTTTAAAATCACAACTGCTTGTATGTTAGACAGCTGCTGCTTGGATTTTAAAAACATTACAGGGGTTGATGTTGTGCAAGAGCAGTAGTAGAAGACTTCAAAATTCAGAATGGGGGTGGGGGGGAAGCGCAAGCTTCAGCACAGGTCAGGACTGGGGTGGTAGAGCAGTAAACTTGGGAGTGCATCCCAAACTGGGAAACGACACTACCAAGATCTTCAAGTCACATGGCTCAGATCAAAGATGGCCATGAAAGGAAGTTTTTTTTTAAAAAAGTGTCCTGTTAAGTATCCCCTTGAGCACAAATTTCAGTAAAATGGAGTGAACAGAAGCTATAGGAGGTGTGGCAGCATAAATTAAAGCAAATGTTGAGTAGGGAACTGAAAGTAGAGTGGATCTAGGGAGGGAATGAGAAATAGGTTAAAATAAAAAAAATTCTTTATTAATTTACAGGATGTTGGCATCACTAGCTAGGCCAGTAGCATTTATTGCCCATCCCTAATTTCCCTTGAGAAGGTGTAGTGAGCTGCCTTCTTGGACTGCTACAGTCCATGTAGTGTAGGTACACCCACAGTGCTGTTAGGAAGGGAGTTCTAGGATTTTGACCCAGTGACAGTGAAGGAACGGTGATATATTTCCAAGTCAGGTTGGTAAGAGGTTTGGAGGGGAACTTCAAAATAAATTAGATGCTTCTAAAAACAACTAAGAGAATTAGTTTCATATTGCAATTTGAAACTGATTTTTTTTCACTTTTGTAAATAATTCTGGTGGTTGCAGCCATAGTATAGAAAGCCAGACAGAAAAGTTGAATTTTGTAATAGTAATATAATAAACATTTTAAAGAATTTCTCTGTGGCAGCCTTCTATCTCATAAGACGATGATTTGTGCCACGGTGGTCAACTCTGCTAAGTATTGCCTTGTGTGGCTCAGGAGCCCCACTCTGGCATGGTGTCCTCTGTTGCATTTGATAGATCCCTGAATCCGGGGTGGCAGAGACAGGTGCCGAACAGTGTCCAGCGTGGTAATGCAAATGATCCCGGAAGCTGGTGCGAGCCCCAGGGAGAGTTCCCTTTTCTTTTGTGAAGGGCAGGGCGTCCTGGAATGGGTTTGTCCGAGAGAGGAGCCCATGCCTTGGAAAGTGTTGCGGTTCCGCCGGCATCCGGTGAGCTCTTACTGGCCTTTGAAAATTTGGGGGAGATAGTGTAAATTTTGCATCGGGCTGTCCCCATATCCAGAGGGAGACAGTGCACTGAGAAGGTGTATGATTCACTGGTATCTGCATCCTCTGCTCAGCCAGCTGAGCTTTTCGTTTTTCTCACCTCTTCAAATCCCCTTCCAAACAGACAGCCTCCAGAGGTAAGGGCCATCAGTGTATGTCTTCCAGTTGTCAGCGTTAATGTCTACTGTTTACATGCCTCATGGTCTCTTTGCAGCAGAGGTATGAACGCCAAGGAGATCATGACCCGGTGGTCAGTTCACTGTACAGAAGGTCTTTGGGTGTACAGCCGTCATCCATCTGATGAACGTGGCTTAGCAATGAGTATATACTGATGGAATTAGCATGCTCCAGGACCTCTGTGTTGGCATTCTTATCCTGCCAAGAGATGCCAAGGATACTTCTGAAATAGCAAAGGTGGCAACTGTTCAGCCTTTTCTCCTGCCTAGTGTATGTTGTCCAGGTCTCACCACTTTAGAAGAGTATGCAGACTTGTAGTATGCTATTTTGTCAGGTTGCTGTTGTTTCACACTCTTACTCAGTTTGGACGTAACAGCTGCAGCTCTTGTGATGCATGTGTTGATTTCAACATCAAATAACAGAATGCTGATGAATGTGGAGCCAAGATATGTGAAGCTGTCAACGACCTCCAGTGTCACATTGTCATTGCTGATAGGTGGCAGTATGGCAAAATCCTGGACCATGATACTTGTCATGCTGATGGTCAAACCAAATACTTTACAGGCGTGAGAAAATCTGTCCATTTGTTGCTCAAGGTGTTTCTTGGTATGGAATTCTAGTGTGGCATTGTCAATATAGAAGAACTCTCTGAGGGCTTGGTGCACTTTTGTCTTGGATCTCAGGCAAGCTAGACTGAACAGCTTTCTTTCAGTTCTGGCATGTAAGTGGACACCCCTCCAGATGACCTGAAGGCATATGACAGCAGCAAAGAGAAGAATATGCCAAAGAGTGACAGTGCCAGAACACAACCCTGTTTGACCCCACTGTGGATCTCAATGGGTTCTGATGTTGCCCTGCCATAGCTGACCTCACCCATCATGTTGTCATGGAAAGAGGAGATCATAATGAGCAGCTGCATCTGGCAGCCAATTTTCTCCAGCAGCCTAAATAGGCTACCTCTGCCTACATGGTGCCTTGGTAAGACCAATGAAGGTAATATATAGTGGTCTCCTTTGTTCATGGCAATTTTCTTGCAGCTGCTGGGCTGAGATGATCATGTCAATTGTAGGTCTTCCAGTGTGGTTTCAGAACCTGAAGATCTACAATTAAAGTATTTACTTTGCTATTTAAACATATCCTTTCCACTGATTTTAATTTAAAAACATAAACCGACTTTATGCTGGTTCTTCATCACTCGGAACAGGTTCAACCTAGTCCTTTAGAACTAGACCAGCCTGAGTCACTCTTGATGGTGGACATTAAAGTCTCCCTTGTAGAGTGGGTGCAAACCTGTTGGAAGTTCATTTTGTGTTTTTTCAGCCTGAAACCAAGAGACTTCATGAGGACTAAAGCCAGTGTTGAGGACTACCAAAACCAAGTCCACCTACAATATAACACTATGCACCACCTCTGTTAGATTTATCTGATTGCTGGGTCAATGACAGACCTAGGAATAATGATGTAGGAGTCTGGAATGTTAGGTGACAAATATGACTATGAGTACAACTATGTCCTGCATTTCTCTTATGGTTACATTGTCACGATTCTTTATAACCAATTGGATTATTAAGTTACTTCACATGGTATTAAGAGTCAATCACAGTATGGGACTGGAGTCATTTGTAAGTCAGATCTGGTAGGAGTGACAGGTTCCCTCCTCTGAAGGACATTAGTGAACTAGTTGGATTTTTATGACAAAATGGCCCTTGACAGATCTATACTCCTATCACAAAAATACTTTTTGGTTTCTAGGCATTAACTACTTAGTACAGGTGCTTAATTCAATGTTCAAATTGCAGAGTGAGGATTATTGTCAAGGATGACATGTTATGTGAGCAAGCCATGACAAAAGCTTAAAAAAATCATTTAGCTCCTGAGTTTCAGGATTTTGCTCTATCAAAGTCAAGTGGAGTCATTCCTCTTCAAGGCTGCCCTGTGAAACCAACTTTTAGCTCCAATCACAATCCTGACATTGGTCTAATAACATCACAATGTTACATGTTTAAGCTGAAAACACGATTTAAGCTGCACAAAGGAATTGTCATCGACCACAAAAAGGAAGACAGGTTCATTATGGTGAAATGAGGAAGGAGTATGTAGACAAAAAAGGTCATTCATATAGAGACTCAAGCAACACAATATAAACTGAAATTGCTTAAGTAGTGAAGCTACTAAATGTAATGCGTGACCTCCTTTATTAGGGTTGCCACTAGAAAACTCAAATTTTCAGCTGGTAATGGCAAGTGTCCAGAGAGTATACTGGGAATGGAAGTGGTGGCACCCTAACACAATTAAATTTGACATGATCAGGGATAAATCAGTACTCTTATGTAGCAACATTTATCTAGTGCCTTTAAGATAGGAAAATATCCAAAGTCATTTTACAGGAGCATACATCAGACAAACATCAACAAGTCAAAGGAGGAAATATTAGGGCAGGTGACTAAAAGTATGGTTGAAGAGGTAGCTTTTAAAGGGTGCTTAAATGCAAGTCTAAAACAACATTTGTACAATTATTCCTTTAATTTGGATTCTGCAATCCCAATGTGTGTAAGCCAGCTATACAGTACATACCGCCTTTAATAAATGTCCACATGAAAAGTGGAAACTTAAGTTGAATTGGGGAATATCATTATTAAAACTAGAGAGTAGATAGAGCTTATATGAAAACAAGAAAGCAGGAGGCATTAATTAGGAGAGATGACCTGCATGGATTGCCCCAGATATCAGTTTGCCGACCCAGTATTGTTGGATTTATACAAAACATCTGAATTCAGAAACACAATGTTGCTGATGACACTAAACTAAGTGGGGCGGCGGGGGGAATGAATGTAAAATCTGGTAACGTAGCACAGGCAGCCCACAAGGAACTGGATATTATTTGCAGATGGACAAAACCACGATGGGTGAAATCAACACAAATAACAAATCAACACAAAATCTTACATACTAGAAAAAATATGGATACATAACTAATGGCGTCAAAGCAGCTTGAGGAAAGATCCAAGATCCTTAAAAAATGGTGTGCACAGCACTGGACGTAGCAAAAATCAGTAAATAATGCAGATATGGAAATCTGAAATAAAAACAAAATGCTGGAAATACTCAGCAGGTCAGGCATCTATAGGGTGAATTAATGTTTCAGGTTAGTGATAAAGATCTGCAGAGTATACACACATACAAACATACAAACTAGGAGCAGGAGTAGGCTTCTCAGTCCCTTTAGACTGCTTCTCCATTCAATAAGCTCATGGTTGATCTGATTTTTACCTCAACTTCATATTCCTGCCTACCCCCTACTGATAACCTTTTACTTGCTCATCAAGAATCTATCTATTGCTGCTTAAAGATATTCAAAGACTTTTCTCAACCGCTTTTTGAAGAGGAGAATTCCAAAGTATCTCAGCCCTCAGAGAAAAACGCTTTTCTCATCTGTCTTAAATGGGTGACCACTTATTTTTAAACAATGGCCCCTAGTTCTAGATTCTTCCACAAGAGGAAACATCCTTTCCACATCCATCATGTCAAGTCCCCTCAGGATCTTGTATGTTTCAATCAAGCTGCCTCTTACTCTTCTAAGCTCCAGCAGATACAAGCCTAGTCTGTCCAGCCTTTCCTCATATGACAACCCACCCACTGCAGGTACTAATCTAGTAAACCTTCTCTGAACTGCTTCCAATGAATTTACACCTTTCCTTAAATAAGACGACCAATACTGTACACAGTACTCCAGATGTGGTTTCACTAATGCCCTGTATAACTAAAGCATAACCTCCCTACTCTTTATTCAATTCCCCCTCGCATTAAACAATAACATTCTATTAGCTTTGATAATCACTTGCTGCACCTGCATAATAACCTGTTGTGATTCATGCATTAGGATACCCAGATCCCTCTATATCTCAGAGCTCTGCAATCTCTCACCATTTAGATAATAAATCTTTTTTTATTCATCCTGCCAAAATGGACAACCTCGTTTTGTCATGATATTCCATTTGCCAGATCTTTGCCCACTCACCTAACATATCTATATCCTTTTGTAGCCTCCTAACACCCTCTTCACGACTTATCTTCCTCCCTTTGTGTCATCAGCAAATTTAGCAACCATACCATCAGTCCCTTCATCCAAATCATTTATATAAATTGTTAAGAGTTGAGGACCCAGCACTGATCCCTGTGGCACACCACTTGTCACATCTTGCCAAACAGAAAATGAACCAATTACACCTACTGTCTGTTCCCTGTTAGCTAGCCAATCTTCTATTCATGCCAATGTTACCACCTATGCCATGAGCTTTTATTTTCTGCAATAACCTTTGATGAGGCACCTTATCAAATGCCTTCTGAAATCTAAGTAGAGTACATGCACTGGTTCCTCTTTATCCACAGCACCTGTTACTTCTTCAAAGAACTCCAAAAATTGGTTAAACATGATTTCCCTTTCACAAAACCATGTTGATTCTGTCTGATTACCTTGAATTTATTTAAGTGCCCTGTTATAACAACTTTAATAATAGCTTCTAACATTTTCCCTACGACACATGTTAAGCTAACTGGCCTATGCTTTCCTGCTTTTTATATCCCTTCCTTTTTGAATAAAGAAGTTACATTTGCTATATTCCAATCTAATGGAACCTTCCCCCAGTCTGGGAAATTTTGGAAAATTAAAATCAATGCATCAACTATCTCACGAGTCACTTTTTTTAAGACCTCAAAGTGCAATCTATCAGGACCCGGGGACTTAGCAAATTGTTAGAACTGTGGGTTAACAAGTGTCACTTCCTTGGCGATTGTAATTTTCTTGAGTTCCTCCCTCCATCCCAATTCCTGACTTACAACCATTTTGGGGATGCTATTCATATCCTCTATAGTGAAGAATGGTACAAAATATCTGTTCAATTCACCTGCCATCTCCTTATTTTCCATTGATTCCCCAGGCTCACTTTCTATAGGACCAATGCTCACTAACTCTTTTTTAAAATATCTATAGAAACTCTTACTATATGTTTTTATGTTTCTAGCTAGCTTTCTCTCGTACTCTAATTTTTCCCTCCTTATTAATCGTCTAGTGACTCTTTGTTTTTTTTTATATTCTGTCCAATCTTCCAACATGCCACCAATCTTTGCACAATTATATGCTTTTCCTTTAGGTTTCATACCATCTTTAACATTTTTAGTTACCCACAAGTGGTGGGCTCTCTTTCACTGGAATGTATCTATTCTGAAATATCCCCTTAAATGTCCACAAATCACACAACAGTTAATGCTTTTGTTGTCTAATGTCTTGTCATAAAGGTCTTCAGCAGAGATGATACGAATTCGAAGGCGGGCATTAGTGCAATCATATTCAGCAGATAGCCTAATAGCATCTCCTCTATTAAGGTGGATAGTGTGCTCTTTGAGTACTCGGTCTTGATAATGGAGCAAACTCAGGGGAAGAATGCCACTGCAACTCTATTAACATATCCCTTAACCTCAATTGTCAGTTCATTTTCGTTAGCTCTGCTTTCATGCCCTCATAATTGCCCTTATTTAAGTTTAAAAAACTAGTCTTAGACTGCTCTTCTTACCCTCAAACTGAATGTAAAAATCAATCATATTATGGTCACTGCTACCTAGAGGCGCCTTCACTATGGGGTTATTAATTAATCCTATCTCATTGCACAATGCCAGGTCTAGCATAGCCTGCTCCCTGATTGGCTCCAGAACGTGATCTGAAATGATCCAAACATTCTATGAATTCCCCATCTATGCTACCTTTCCCATCTGATTATTCCAGCCTTATGTAGACTAAAATCCCCCATAATAATTGCCATGCTTTTCTGATAAGCTCCCACTATTTATTCTTTGAAATCTCATCCTACCATGTGATTACTGTTAGGGGGCCTGTACACCACTCCCTCAAGTGGCTTCTTGCCTTTATCATTCTTCATCTCTACCCAAACTGCTTCTATATCCTGGTTTCCTGAACTTGGGTCATCCCTCTCTTTTGTGCTAATGCTGTCTTTAATTAACAGAACCACCCTCCACTTTTTCCTAACTTCCTATCCTTCCTAAAAGTCTCACACCCTTCAATATTCAGATCCCAATCTATGCCATCCTACAGCCATCTCTCCCCAATGGCTATTAGATCATACTTATTCATCTCTATTTGCGCTCAGTTCATCTGTTTTGTTTTGAATGCTATTTGGACTTAGGTTTCGTCCTTTTATTATTTTTGTAACCTCCCAGCCTTATGTGGTGATTTACCCTTAAACTTGTACCCTCTGTCCCTTCATGTCCTGGTCTGTTTATATTTCCCATATTAATACCTTTCTCACTTCCCTACTCTTTGATATACCACCTATGCCCACATTTGATCTTTTGTCTCCACTATTTAGCTTAAAACCCTCTCTACTTCCCTAGTTCTGCGGTTCAGGTGTAGACAGTCCCAATGGTACAGCCTCCACTTCCCCAGTACTGGTGCCAGTGCCCCACAAACCAGAAATCACTTCTCCCACACCAGTCTTTTAGTCACTTTTTCACCTCTCTAATTTTATGTACCCAATGCCAATTTGCACATGGCTCAGGTAATAATCCAGAGATTATAACATTTTGAGGTTCTGCTTTTTTAATTTAGTGCCTAGCTCCTCACACTCTCCACACAGGACCTCTTCCCTGGTTCTACCTATTTTCAACTTTGAGTTCATCTGGAAGTTGCTACTGGCTCCATGAGATACACCTAGCTTGAATTGGCAGTGTTACCACCATTCTAACATCAGCACAGAGGCAGCGATAACTTTAATCATCTCTCTTCTGTACCTCCCATATTGTTCCTCCATTTCTTCTGTACCTCCACTCAGTCTCAGCAAGAAATGGCATGGAGTATGATTATGAGTAAGTCCACAGATAAATTCCATTCTTCCATTGATTCATTTTCTATAGTTTGGATTTGCTCCATTTGAACATAATGTTTTCCACGGTGAAAAGCGATGATTTCAGTGCAGATTTTAGGACACAGTTTCGCCAGGTTTTCACGAGAAATCACACTAAGATACCATCTTCAAATGCAGAGGTTTAGAAACAAAATGAAACAAGGCTGCTGCTTCCCTGTGTTCAAAGGTCAGGAAAAAGCACCAGCTAGTCCACACTTCTCTCACATTTAGGTAACCCAAGGTTAGTTTATACATGCCTTTTCAATATGCACTTCAATTAAACAATGGGCTGCAGCAACAATACAAACACTCTGTTTGATTGACAAGCTGGGCAGAGGGCTGTCTCCAAATCATTATGTTGGAGAAAAAGCTAACTAAATCTAAACAAATGCCTGGGCAAGCGTAAGGTTAAGCATAACTGAGAACATTAATCACATGACAGGAAAACAAAAGCAGAAATATGCACGTTTCCTTTAAACTTTACCCAGCTTATTTTTCTGGAAACTGAAACACAAGTCATGCTTTACTGCAATCTAACAACAGGAGACTCCGATTCAATAAAGCCTTTCACACACAAGAGATTACTCACACTTGTATTCAGGCCCTTCAGAAGGAAAACTCAACTTCCCACCAACACAACTTGTGGAAAACAGGGAAGGGAAGGGAGGAAAACACAGGCACAAAATTATGGCAAGTTGCTATTATCAGTGTATAAATAACCCAGCAACTTGTGTTGAGGCAGCAATATCCTGAGCTGCAAATTGCTGGAAGATTTTCACACTTGCACCATTAGCCTCATGAAAACAGGAGGCTGCAGTCAACTTCCCCATGAGTTTTAAGAAATGCTGTATATGAGCTATTAAAATCTCGTTCCTGCAAAGCAAATTGTTGAGAATTTTTAAAATTTAATATTTTTTTCAATTTTGTTTCCGTCTCTTTTTTATCTCTCTTTATTGAAACTTCCTTTCCCATTCTTTTTTTTAACCGTGAGATGCTCTGCACCACCCAATTCTTGGTCTGAGTGCTCATAGATTGGACTAGACATTTTCCATAGTGAATCTTTCCCTCAGTGTACGAGAAACTCTGCTGCTGGGGGAGCATTCAATTATTTACATGCAGGTTGACTAAAATCTATGTAAATATTTTCACTGCTTCTAAAATTCAATTTTCAGGTTTACATTCAGAAATAGACTTCATGAATCCTTTGTACATTTTGAAGATATTGCTTTTTTTCTGCAGGTGGCAGCATTGAGAATTTACTTTCAAATCTTCTGTTTTTTGATTAATTAATGACCTAAATCTTATTCTCTGATCTTCTTCAGTTTACTATTCTAGCCCTTGTCTTTGCAGAATATGGCACATTGTTTAAGACATGCGTCTGTGGAAATCTGCTGGAAAGTGGTCTCCATTTCCCAGACGAGTCAGCTTATACTGAAATCCATGAATTATTGGCTTCTGAGAGAAATTGTGAAACTAAAGTTGAAGATATTGGGTGAGTTAAGCAACATGAAATTTATCACAGCTGATGGAAGAGGACAATTTGACCTTTATCAAAGAATTGGACTAGGCTGGTGACACTTTTATATACCAAGTTCTGAAACTAAAATGCAAGTGCTCTGGGAGTTTCCTAATATACCAGATTGGGACAAGGCTGACAATTACTCAGTCAACAGACTCTCAATTGAGGACTCGAAACGTCAACTCTTTTCTTCTCCGCCGATGCTGCCAGACCTGCTGAGTTTTTCCGGGTAATTCTGTTTTTGTTTTGGATTTCCAGCATCTGCAGTTTTTTTGTTTTTATCTCAATTAGTCTTTTTTGAGGACCTATGACAGATAAGCTATACAGAGTGATCGATAGGGGAATCTATGTTCTTAACTAGGAATTTTGTTGCGAACCGAAGAACCCAGCCACAATCCCTTGGATCTTTTCTGTCCAATGGTAGTATCTGAAATGTGGGTGAGTGTGTTTCCCTGTCTGTTTTGGGAGCTGATGATTCTTGTGCATGTGACTTTCCTTGTGCATCCAGGAGAATGTCAACATGTGACTCTGCGGTTTTGAAATAGTTGGACTGAGAGCCTGTGTAATTGTGTAATTGGCAGAGAAAGTGGCAGGAGGATACTTGTTTTTGAATTATACATTTGAGCTTTTTCATTAAAAAAAGGTATTCCAATACGGACAGGCTGTAACCTGTGCCTTATGATATTGATGACATAGTTTCCCTTTAACACGACCATTTACGCCAGTTAATAGTGAAAGTTGTCTTCAAAGTGACAGCTCTTCAGCATGGGGACATTAAGTACATCTTTCGCTTCTAAGAATGGTATCTTATATTGTTATAACATCCTACTTAATTTTCATGAGTAACCCAAACCTTGACAAAATAGCATCCATAAAAAAAAAACTTATCTTAGTATTTTATAATTTGATACCGTCGGTAAGCATAAGCTATTTTTGTTGGAATTATGCTTTATCTTTACTTATTGCTCTGCCCCAGTACCACTCCATGAATATGAAATTTAGTTGTGCGGTATTGCTAAAAGCCTGAACACTACAAAATTACTAACAAATGTCCTAAATCAAAGGTTCCCAAAGTTTACTTGTGTACCTCCTTCCAGGGCTACACAATTACCACTACCAATGTTGTGGTTTAATATTTTAACTATTTCAATGTTCAAGCATTGTACAAAATATACAAATTATAGTATACATATATAACTGAAACAATGCCTTAACAATACAACTCATCTTTAAGGGGTGGATGAAGTTGTTTGCTCGAGTATAGGCACATAATGTTTGGAGTGATAGTTGGCAGACTGAAGCCCGCACAATGAGGAGTTTTAGTATCTGCCCCCTTACACAATGGTTTGTGGGGCCGGGGCACCCTCTCCCTGTCCTTTAAGTGCTGAAATTGGGCAGGTGAATTTTTTTATTGTTTTACAGGATGTGGGAGTCACAGGCTAGGCCAGCATTTGTTGCCCATCCCTAATGGTCTTTGAGGAGTTGGTGGTGAGCCAACTTCATGAACTGCTGTGGTCCATGACTTGGGTACACCCACAGTGTTGTTAGGGAGTTCCAGGATTTTGACTCAACAACAGCAAAGGAAAGAGATAGTCTTAAGTCAGGATGGAATGCAGCTTGCAGGGAAATTTGCAAGTGGCGGTGTTCTATGCATCTGCTGCCATTGTCCTTTCAGATGGTAGAGGTTGCCATAGTGTGTATATGGCTGGTCCAGTTCAGTTTCTGGTCAACTGTAACCCCAGGATATAGGGGATTCAGCGAATGTAATGACATTGAATGTCAAGGGGAGATAGCTGGATTGTCTCTTGTTGGAGGAGGTCATTACCTGGCATGTAACATTCATGCCACACATCAACCCAAGCCTGATTGTTGTCCAGGTCTTGTTGCATATGGACAGGGACTGATCAGTATCTGAGGAGTCGTGAATAGTACTGAACGTTGTGCAATCATCAGCAAACATCCACGCTTCTTCCCTTCATCATAAGGTCAGGTCATTGATGAAGCAGATGAAGATGGTTGGGTCGAGGACACTGGGCTTGAGGAGCTCCTGCTGTGATGTCCTGGGACTGAGATGATTAACCTCCAACAACCATAACCATCTTCATACAGCTAGATATGACTGCAACCAGTGGACAGTTTACCTCAATTCCCACTGACCTTAGTTTTGCTAGGGCTCCTTGATGCTACGCTTGGTCAAATGCCACCTCGATGTCAAATATAGTGAATTTCGCATCAGCTCCTGAGTTCATCCCTTTTGTCCATGTTTGGAACAAGGCTGGAATGAGGTCAGGAGCTGAGTGGCCCTGGTGGAATCCAAACTGTTAGCGCGCAGGTTACGTGCTGCCTAATAGCACTGTTGATGACACCTTGCATTAGTTTGCTGATGATCAAGGGTAGATCGCTGGATTGGTGGTTGGCCAAGTGGTATTTGGCTTGCTTTTTGCGTAAAGGACATACCTGGGCAATTTTCTGCATTCTTGGGTAGATGCTATTGTTGTAGCTGTACTAGAGCAGTTTGGCGAGGGGCGCAGCTAGTTCTGGAGAACAAGTCTTCAGTACTACTGCTAGAACGTTGTCAGGCCCAGAGCCTTTGCAGTATACAGTGCCTGCAGCTATTTCTTGATGTCATGTGAAGTAAGTCAAATTGGTTGATGACTAGTATCTGAGATTCCGGGGACCTCAAGAGGGGTTGAAATGGATCTTCCACTCAGCATTTCTGGCTGAAGATGTTTGCAAATACTTCAGCCTTGTCTTTTGTATTGATGTGTTGGACTCCCCCATCATTGAGGATGGGGAGTTTCCTCCACTAGTTAGTTGTTTATTTGTCCACCACCATTCACAACTTGTTTTGGCAGGACTGCAGACCTGATCTGATCCATTGCTTTTGGGATTGCTTAGCTCCGTCTATCACATGCAAACAGCAGATGCAGCCTGCAAGTAGTCCCATGCTGAAACTTCACCAGGTTGATGCCTCATTTTTAGGTATGCCTGATGCTGCTCCTGGCATGGCTTCCTGAACTCTTCATTGAGCCAGGGTTGGTTCCCCTGGCTTTATGGTAATGGAGGAGTGGAGGATATGCTAAGTCATAAAGTTACAGATTGTGGTTGAACACCATTCTGCTGCTGCTAATGGCCCACAGCGCCTCATGGATGTCTAGTTTTGAGTTGCTAGATCTGATCTAAATTTATATCATTTAGCATGGTGGTAATCCCATGCAACACAATGGACAGTATCTTCAATGTAAAGATGGGACTTTGTTGCCTCAAGGATCGTGCAATGGTCAGTCCTGCCAATACATCTGCGACAGGTAGATTGGTGAGGGTGAATTCAAGTAGGTTTTTCTCTCCTGTTCGTTCCCACTCCACATGCTGCAGGCCCACTCTGGTAGCTATGTCCTTTAGGATTTGGCCAGCTCAGTCAGCAATGGTACAACCAAGCCATTCTTGGGGATGGCCATTGAAATTCCACCGCCCAGGGTACATTCTGTGCCCTTGCCGCTCTCAGTGCTTTCTCCAATTGGTGTTCAACGTGGAGGAGTACTGATTCAACAGCTGAGGGGTCGGGGTGAGGGCTGTAGGTGGTAGTCAGCTGGAGGTTTCCTTGCTCATTTTTGACCTGATGCCATGAGACTTCATGGGGTTCGGCATCAATGTTGAGGACTCCCAAGCAACTCTCTCAAGATTGTATATCACTGTACCACCAACTCTGCTGAATCTCTCCTGGTGGGACAGGACATACTCAGGGATGGTAATGGTTATGTGGGACATTGTCTGAAGGTATGATTTGGGGAATGTGAATATGTAAGGCTATTGCTTGACTGGTCTATTGGATAGCTTTTCCAATTTTGGCACAAGCCCCCACAAGGTTAGTAAGGAGGGCTTTGCAGGGTTGATAGAGCTAGGTTCGCTGTTGCTGTTTCCAGTGCCTAGGTGAATGTTTGATAGGTGTCTAGGAACATAGGCTTAGGAGGAGTTAGGCCACTCAGTCCTTTTAAGCGTGCTCTGGCATTCAATAAGATCATTTAATGTTCTGGTTGCGGTCTCAACTCCATTTACCCAACTGACCGCCCCCGACAACCAACACCCGCCCCCCACCACTGCGCCCCCCACACCCCGCCCCCGGCAATAACCTTGGACTCCCTATCAAAAATCTGTGGAGAATTCAGATTGTATTCTGGCTTTATCAATGTTGGAATGAAATAGAAACCAAGCCTTGTACATTCAATCCCCTTAGTAAAAAAAAGTCTTAACACTTTTCTTTGTCAATTTACCTTTTTGGATAACTGCAGCAGATCAAGATAACTTCCCAAATCCACCAGAATTACCACCAGGAATGTGTAGCAGCAATCAACTGTGAGGTCAACATGGAGCTCTACTCTTCTTATGTCTACTTGTCTACATATGCCTTCTTTGGTAGGGATGATATTTCCCCATTATGCCACAGCCGATGGTAAATGCTGAACTGCTCAAATCCCAAGGGGAAACTTGAAATAACTGTCATAACTGTTTTGCAATTTGTATATATTTCGAGATGTATGCCTTGAATTCAGTAGTAATAAGACCACCGAGTCTTACAGGTTTCTTACAAAACTAAATTAAACCTTTAGCAATTCAAGAAATGATTTTAAGTACATACATAGATCTATAGATCTACAAATTACTACTATAACTTCTAAATCCCCTAGTTAATCTAACTCCCAGTTACACTTTCATTAAAGCAACAGTAAGACACAGATTTTAAAAGACCCAGGCAAAGAAACATGATACCTTGAACAATCCAATTCAAAGTGAGTTTTCTTAACTTCAGTACTTTGTAGACTGCAGCCTGAAGCATAGGTGCTGAAGGCTTTTCACACTTGTTTAATCTTAGGATGCCTACCTTTACACACAATCTTTGCTCCTTTATACATATTTTCCCCTTTAAAGGCAAATTCTCATTGTTTCACTATGTTTTTGGACTTTACCTTTCTAATAATAAAAATCTCTCATGGTACCAAGTTTACCAGTAATCTTTGGGAAAAATAAACACACTTAACTTCCTTTGGCTAGGTGTAATGCTTCACTCCCTCTTTGAATCCAAGCTAGTCTGGTTTATTTAAAATGCAAATGTTCCCTTTACCACTTACATTCTAAAAATTCCCCCATGTTTACTTACTTAACATTTCAAACCTAGCTTATCTTTTGACACATCAAAGCCTTCAGATCAGCTGCCTTTAATTCAATTAAGTCACACACAGACATAGACCCATAGACACAGACCCCCTATTACTCTACTTAACAATAACATTATTGAGAATTATTATAACTTTCTGACACCTGAAGAACTTTGCTACGTTTTTCAAGCATCACTCCCAAGAGGGATGGGAACATATGGAATGGCTGATTAAATTCCAGAACCAGCATGGGGGCCATGTCATTCTCCATGATGTCTTGAAACCTGACTGGGATGAGTTGTGCAATAGTCTTGAAGCATTGAGGTGCATCCTTCATTTGAGAAAATCGTGAATCAATCACTCCTGGACCTGCATAAACTAAGAGATGTCTATAGTGGTGTTGGTGTCCTTCCACTGACCCCACAAACTCTGACAGGGTCAGTGCTAGATTAACGATTCCAGTGTACCTGCCAGAACTGCAGCCTGTAGACTTTGGGCCCAGAGTCAGATCAGAGTGTATTGTTGAACCATACAAGGCTAGTTTCTGTATTTATGCTTGAGAAATAATCTATGCTTCCATTTATTACAATGTGTTATTTTTAACCTGAGTTTCAAATTGTAGTTTAAATCTATTTAGTGTGCTGTGCTCCTGCATTAAACACCATCATGGGAACATGTAACATTCATGCCACTCAAGTGCAAGACAATGACCATCTCTAACTGGAGAGAACATGATCAACTCCCCTTGGCGTTCAATGGTATTACCATCGCTGAATCTCCAGCAGCCATATAAATACTCTGGCTACAAAAGCAGGTCAGGAGTTGGGAATTCTGTCAAGTAACATACCTCCTGATTCCTCAAAGCCGTCTACCGTGTAAAAGGCACAAAGTCAGGAATACACTCCACTTCCCAAATGAGTGCAGCTCCAATAACACTCTAGAGGCTCAACATCATCTAAGGCAAAGCAGCCTGTTTGATTGGCAGCCCATCCAACACCTTAAACATTCACTCCCTCCACCACCAGAACACAGTGGCAACATCATGTACCAGAACAACTTGCCAAGGCACCTTCAACAGGACCTTCCAAACCCATGACCTCTACCACCTGGAAGAACAAGGCCAGCAGGCGCACGGGAATACCACCACCTGCAAGTTCCCTTCCAATGACATCCCCTTACTTGAAACTATATCAATGCTCCTCGCTTGTCAAAATCCTGGAACTCCCTTCATAACAACATTGTATGTATATCTTTAACCAATGCAGCTCGTGTGGTGAAGGTGCCTCATCACCACCTTCTTAGATGCAATTTGACATAGTAACAAATGCTGGCCTTGCTAGTGAAGCTCACATTGCATGGATGAATGCAAGAAGTGTTCACTGAAGAATCTGATCTACAGTTAAAACTAAGACACATAAATTTGGTTAAAAAAAAACATGGCCAATATAGATTCTCGAACAAAAAAACATATCTCAGTTAACCTAAAAATTCTCCAAATGTAAAATTTATTCATCTGCTCCAAAGAAATTTCCCATCTGCAATTTTCCGTCCTTGTTTAGGGTACTGTTACAAATTCCAGGCCTCCACTAGATAGTCTTTCAGGTTTAGTTTCACTGGTGTCTCTGGTAACAGATCCATATTCCATGTGACCAAAAGTCATCTTTACTCCCCTTACAAAGGTGTTCCCCAGGGACCATAAGAACAAATTGTGCATGTACTGGAGGGTAACTAGATATACACTTTTACGTGAAGTTATTTTATCTTTAGTAAGGTAACATGATGAACATTCTTGATCAGGTCAAATGCAAACCATCAAACTGGTTTATTTTACATGTAATATATGAACTAACAGAATATATTTTCAAGTTTATTCCAATCTATTTAATACACTTTTTAAAATAGATAAAGCAGCATACTGCATTGCCCCTGTTAGTGGGCTACAGATTAACTTCAGATAAAGAAGATCCATGAAATATGTTGATTCTGGTACTTTGACAGCAGGAAAGGAAAGATAGGAGTGAAGGTAGGCAGCATTCCAGAGATGGAAGAAAACAGATGTTGGGAAGGAGACTGAGTTTGGGGTTGAACAGGACAAGGCTTACCATCTTCCTTATTCAGATGGCAGGTTAGCAAGAGACACTTGTTGCCAGCAAGGTGATAGGATAGGAGAGAGTCAAAAGAGTAGGTTATGGGCTTCATGGACAACTAAATGTGCTGGGGGCGGGGGGGCGTTGGAGAAATGACAGGGAGGATAAATGTACAGTTAAGTACAGATACATAGAAGAGCTGAGAGTTTGGGGCTTGTGAACAGTAAAGAGGCAGCAACAGCTGTAATCAGGGTGGCTTTGACTTTATAAAGGTCCATGAGTCCGAGGTGAAAATGGAAATAGACCGAGATGGGGATGAGTAAAAACTAAGGATGGAATGAAATGAAGTGTGGGTGGGTCAGCTGAGGAGAGGGTTTGAAGTAGTGGGTAGACCAAAGAGAAAGGAAGCATTTTATTTTCCAGTACAAGTAGTAAACTGTTTTAGTCAGGATGAGGACCAATATACAATTTGAAGTGAGTCAGAGTACCAGGACTAGCCAAGCCAGAGTGCTCAAGTTAGGGCAAAGAAATAAAATATTATTTAAATATTGTGACAAAAAAATCTTCCATTCTGCCAAGTGAATGTGCATGCACAAGATTAGTTTTACAGAACATTAATTTCCTGAAATAGTTTAATCACAACAAACCATGTACCTAGGAGGAGAAAAATGCTACCCTGCAAGATTTTTGGGCGTGGCAACATCTTGGAAATCATCTTAAACCTTTTCAAAACCAATGAAAACTTAAGCTGTCTGACATTAGCTGAGATTTGTAACCTTGTTGTAGTGGGGGGCTTGTGTGATCCAGTGAACATTTCAGCTATGTTGTCTGGAGGCTAGAACTCCTGGTAGGGTCCCCCTTGGCGAACAGGTCTAAGGTGAGGTTCCAGACAAAGAGCGATCAACCAAAGACCCCCATGCTGGTTCTAGAGGTAACAGAGAACCTCTCCCAGAACAGGGATACCATGACACACCACTGGAGCCAGGCCTGGGGATGGTGCTTGCCGGTGAGCTCAGCCCAAAATGGCTTTGTGGAGCCGCCTTGTGGGCCCACCGCCCAGTGGGGGCCAAGTGCGATGCCAGTATGGCAGTGAGTGAGAGCAGGACAGATTAAGATGGACTAGACTTTGGGAATGGAAACTGGCTCTTGGGACGTGGAATGTCACCTCACTGGTGGGGAAGGAGCTGGAGGAAGAGGTACTGACTAGATATAATTGGTCTCACCTCCACACATAGCATTGGCTCTGGAACCAAACTTCTTGATCTCTCTCCTACTCCTGAGTTGCCCCCCCACCCGTGAGAGGCCCCAAGCGGTTGTGGGAATACTCACAAGCCCCCAGCTGGGTGCCACAGAATTGGAGTTTGTCCCAGTGGATGAGAGGGTCGCCTGAGTGAGGCTTCGAGTCTCAGGGAAAAGCTGAGTTTGTGCGCCAAATGGCAGCTCGGAGAACTTGAGCTTCTTAGAGACAGAGGGATTGATGCCCTATAGGATGCCACCTACTGACTCTATAGACTTACAGGGGGACTTCAACGTTCACGTGGGGAATGATAGGGATACTTGGAAAAGAGTGATTGGGAGGAATGGCCTCCCCGATCTGAACCCCAGTGGTGAATTGTTATTGGGCTTCTGTTCTAGTCATGGATTGTCCATAACAAACACCATACTTTAACATAAGGATGCTCATAAGTGTACCTGGTACCAGAGCACTTTGAGTCAAAGGTCGATGAACGACTTTATAGTTGTCATCTGACTTAAGGCCTTATGTTCTGGACACTCAGGTGAAGAGAGGGGTGGAACTGTCAATGGATCTACACTTGATGGTGAGTTGGATTTGGCAAGCGGGATGTGGGCCAGATAGTCATGGGTAGCCCAAACGTGCTGTGAGAGTCACCTGGGAATGTCTGGTGGACGTTTGTGTGTGAAATGATTTCAACTTCCACCTCCAGAAGAACTTCTCTTGTATCCTGGGTGAGGTCAAGGACATAGAGTCTGAATGACCCATGTTCAAGCTCAAGACCTCAATTGTTGAGGTGGCTGCGAAAAGCTGTGGCTTGAACGTGGTCAGTACCTATCGTGGCGGCAACCCTTAGTCCCGCTATTGGACATCAGTGGTGAGGGAGGCTGTCAAACCAAAGAAGGTGGCCTTCCAGGCAATGCTCGCAGATTGGTCTCCTGAGTCGGTTGAGAGGTACTAGCAGGTCAGGAGTGCTATAGCAGCAGCAGTTGCTGAAGCGCAAGTTTGGGCTTGAGAGGAGTTTGGAGACGCCATGGAGACTGACTATCAGATGGCATCAAATTTGTTCTGGAAAACCATTTGGTGCCTTAGGCGGGATGTTGCCCAAGCTGTTCTCAGCAAAGGTGGGGAACTGCTGGCCACAACTGGGGAGATCGCCAACAGGTGGAAGGAACACTTTGAGGTACTCCTCAACCCAGTGAGCACGCCCTCCTTACAGGTGGCAATGCCAGAACCCTCCGGTGAGATCAGATCGACCGCTGTTGCTGAGGTCGCTGCGGTGGTCAAGTGCCTCCATAGAGGTAAGGCAGCAGGGGGGACGAGATTCGTCCGGAGATGTTGAAGGCATTGGGCAATGTTGGGGTGTCGTGGTTAATGCACTTCTTCAATGTTGTGGGTACCACTGGATTGGAAAACCATGGTGGGGACCGGAGGGCGTGTTCCAATTAAACAGGGATCACACTCCTCAGCCTCGCTGGGAAAGCCTTTATCAGAGTGCTGGAAAGCAAACTTTGTCCATTAGTCGAACCTCAGATTCAGGAGGAACAATGCAGATTCCGTCCTGGAACAGTGGACCAGCTCTTTGCCTTCTCATGAATATTTGAGGGTTTGTGGGAGTTTGGTAATCCGGTCTACCTTTGTTTTGTAGACCTGGAGAAGGCATATGACCACGTTCCTCGGGATATTTTGTGGGAGCTGCTGTGGGAATATGAGGTGTTGGTGGCGCTTCGGGAGGCTATCAAGTGCTTCTATTTGCGGAGAAAGAGTTGTGTCCGCATTCTCGGTGTTAAGTCAAATTTGTTCAAGGTGGACGCTGAATTTCGCCAAGGGTGCATCTTGTCTCCACTCTTGTTCACGATTGTCATGGACAGGATATCAAGGCGCAGCCGAGGTATGGAGAGTATTCAGTTTGGGGCTTGAGGGTGGCATCTCTGCTGTTTGCAGATGATATTGTGCTTCTTGCCTCATCCAACTGTGATCTCCAGTGTGCAATTGAATGTTTCGCTGCCGAGTGTGACACAGCTGAGATGCCGAAGAGCACCTCCAAACCTGAGGTCATCTTTCTCTCCTGGAAAACAGCAGGTTGATCTCGCCAGGTGAGGGGGTGGTGGAATTTAGTGGAGGAGTTCAAGTCTCTCGGGGTCATGTTTGCGAGTGATGGTGGGGGACCATGAGATTGACCAGCGGATAGATGTGACGGCTGCTGTTCTACGGGCGCTCTACTGGTCCGTGCTGGTGAAGCAGGAGCTGAGTTTTAGGAAGAAGCTCTCGGTTTACCAGTCGACCTACATCCTCATCCTCACCTATGGTCATGAACTGTGGGTAATGACTGAAAGAATAAGATTGTGGGTACAAGCGGCGTAAATGAGGTTACTCCACAGGGTTTCTGGGCGTACTCTCCAGGACAGGGTGAGGAGATTGGCAATCCAGGACAGCCTCAGAGTAGAGCTGATGCTCCTCCGGATCAAGAGGGGGCCAGTTGAGGTGATTCGGGCATCTGAAACGATGCCCCCTGGTATGCTCCCACTGGAGCACGGCCCACTGGACGGTGACCTCAAGGCTGACTCAGGACAAGCTGGAGGGTTTACACCTCTCGGCTGGCCTGGGAGCTCCTGGGAATCTCCCAGGAGGAGCTGGAATCTGTGGCTGAGGAAGGGGAAGTCTGGTTGGCCCTGCTCAGCTTACTGCCACTGTGACCCTCATCAGGAGAAGCGGTGTGAAAATGAATGGATGGAGGATGTTAGACTATGGTACCAGACCCTATATCTGGGAAACTCGGGGCTGGATTTTGGGTCCTAGGCCTAGCATGTACTTATAATACATAAAATAAAGTATGAAAAATAAAGAATAAAAGGGTTTTATTCAAATTGCTACCATAAGCACCAGCTTGGAATGGTTTTCAGGTCCTTCTGAATTTTGGGACGCTGGATAAAGGGTCTGGAACATGTATTTGCAATAGCAGCAGGATATAGAAAGTAGTAGTGGTAGCAGCAGACACCTAAATATACCTAACGTGGGGGGCTGTGGGTGAATTGGTGATGTCTATCTAGGGCTTTTCCAATGGTTCAATCCTAAATAAATTGTAGACTTCAATTGTAAATTTTGGGGGTAAAAAGTACCTGTTGCACATTATTGGAATAATATCCAGGTCGCACAAAGTGCACACAAGAGAGACCTTCCACTGTGGGCAATGTGTCATTTTACAATTTCTGACTATGTTACAAGACCATCTGGTTGTAATTTGTGCCTAAAAACACTCATGGGTTAAATTCACAAAACCTCAAAGCTGGGAAATGCAAATGACGATCTAGAGGAAGTCTTTCCAACTAGCATACTTGAGACGATGGGAATTAGTTTAGGTATCCCAGTGAATACCAACATTTTTTGTTGTTAGGATAACCTACTAATTTGAAAAAAGTATGGATCGTCAGCAAAGAATATACTCTTCAGAAGGAGGCAGTAAGTTTGGTTGATAGGCCTAGTGGCAGGTCCCTTAACTGGAACAAACTGTGGCATCCAACATTGGACAAGCAGTCTGACAACATAAGAGGCAGTGGGCAGGTTATGAGTGCAGGAGGAGAGGTAGGGTTGGGTGCCATCAGCATTTTTAAGTTCATGTCTGTGAATAACGTCACCAAGAGCAAAACATATAAATGAGGAAGAGGATTGGATGAAGGACAGGTCCTTGGGGGCTCTGGAGGCAATGGGGCGGGAACAAGAACAGAAGCAATTATTGCAGATGATCTATTTATGATCAGATAGGCACAAAGATAACCAAGTGAGGGCACTCCAACTGAGCTGGACAACCAAGAAAAGGTACTGGAGGAGGAGATTATGGGCCACCATGTCAAAGACTGCCTAGAGGTCAAGAAGGATGAGGAGAAAAGTCACCACTAAGGTCACTGTCATAGAGAATGTCACTTGTAACTTTGGGTTGGGATCATTTTGGTGCTGATGACATGGAAACTTGAATGTGTGAAAGATGGGCATGAATGTGAAAGCAACGTTTTAGAGAAGAAGCAAGGGTGATGAAGTTGGGAAGAAACAAAAGGAACAGAGGGATCGTGAGTGGGTTTTCTTGAGCAGTATGTTAAAATTAAAAACTTGCAATAATGTGAAAGTTTCTTAACAGTTGTGCTGGCGTTAAATTACTGATAATAGCTTGAGACTGGAAACCTTATTCTTCCCCAACACTGGGAAAAAAAAATACACTGATCATGTCCTAGAGGTCCAGCAATTTATATCATAACAGATGCAAATCTAAGTAATGCAAAACTACCTACTGGAGGTGATCTCAACATTGGTTCCTCAATCAAATTAGTCACCCAACACCCGAGTAACCACATTATTTTTACATTTTCAAGAAATCAGAAATTGCAGCACAGAGGCACCAAAGTAGCTAGGCATAATGGCACAGTTTTGAGAGACCGAATAAAATGTCACTGATATTAATGAAGTATTATGAAACTCTTTGTAACTGCAATATTAACTTAAAGCTGAGTACCAAAAATAAAATCTTCCATAAAATAAAACGAACATTTGGTCCTGTGTCTGCTGTGTTATCCTCATGTCATCTATTCCTCTCAAAATTCCTTTCTATAATCTTTGACACTTTAATTTTGTTCTTTTTCTAGCATTTCTACCAATTTCAACTTATTTTATTTAAAAGCCCGCTAGCCCCTACCTTTTGCACAAGATGTTGAAATGGCTGAAAACTGGTTTTAAGGGTCAATCTTTTGGAAGCTCAGATTATACAAATTGACATGATAATACCATATTTTCAAGAAAGTAACTCATTGACTTAGGTCCAAACATTGAAACAATATGACTTTACCCCCACAGCTAATGCCCCTGGACAAATAAACTGATTTTAACCCTTCATGCGCAACCAATGAATGTTCATTTGCTCATAAACAAGCTTGGTCAATTCAGTTGATGGTGTAAACCATTGCTGGTGTTTACATAATGCACACTCCTTGTACCAGTTATTGCTCATTCTTCCCCAATACTGGTTTGGAAGCAAAGCTGGTAATACTGTTTGCATGAATTGCAACACCTTCAGCTCTATTATCTTTACTACCCTGTAACTGTGTCCCATATAATTACTTTCCAATTTCAGGGAATGTTTAGAAAAAAAATGCTCTTACAAAAGAACACTATGCCATTTACACTGTCTTCCCAATCTGTATTTTCCTTCCTCATGTATCATTCCCAGATATGTGGCCAGGAAGTGACCTGATCCCAACCCTTGACAATGTTCAGCTATGCATGAGGAGATACACAAGATGAAGTGAAATTTTTCACATGATTTCTTCCTGGAAGATTTTCTCTCTTCTTTAAAAGGAGTTCTACTTTGCTGCTTCCCAACATACCTCCGCACGTTTGAAACAAATAGCACAATCCTCGCCAACCATTGTGATTGTTGTCCTCTTATACCCTGAGCAGAGCTTCTAAAGTCATATCCTGTCTATCACAAAGATTCCCTATTTCCATCTCTGTAACATCATGCACCTCCACCCTGCATCAATACCTTTGGTATCTGCAGATTCAACTTTCCCCATACACACTTTGGCTGGCTTCCCATTCTCCACTCTCTCTAAACTTCAGTCATTGAAAACACTGCTGCCATTAACCTATCCAGTAGCAAGTCCTGCTCACACATCATACACAGACATACATTAGCTCAGGTCCCTCAATGTTTCCAATGTAACATTCTTATCCTCATTAAGGCTATGCCATTTATTGTATGTTATGTCCATTAGTTCTGCAATTCATTCCAGAACACTTTGATTTTCTGACTCCAGTCTCCTCCTCCAGTAGTGGTCTTGTCTCCAGCTACCTAGGCTCTTCACTTTGGAATTTCCTGCTGGGTGCTGTAGGATACATTTGGAAATTGACTCCAGGCCTAAGAATAAGATAGCTGAGGGACAAGATGTAAATGAGGAAAAGGAGGAAATCTTGAGATACAGCCAAAGGTGAGTACACGAGGTCAGAGAAGGCAACATTGCTGGAACCATGCTGACTACTTTGAATAAAATAGTAGAACCAGTCAGGGCCAGGGAGAGAAATCATGGGTCCTAGTGCTACTCCTGTTTCCAGGCCCCTTATTCCTCCAAACCACCCCCTTTCACGATTCAGCAATCAACTTTCTTTAGTTTGAGCTCTTCATACTTAATCATAGCCTCCATGTATTTCAAATGTTTGCAATTTTCATCCATCCATTACTGATATCATGCTAGTGTAGCTCAGTTTTTATGACAAATGAATATGCTGCAAGTCTTTTTTTCTAATAAGTACATCCAAGTATTATTTCTTCACTCAGAGGGTGGTGAATCTTTGGAATTCTCTCCCTAGAGGGCTGTGGAGGCTCAGTGGTCGAGTATGTTCAAGACCGAGATCGATAGATTTCGGTATGTTAAAGAGGAATACGGGGATAATGCAGGAAAATGGTGTTGAAGTAGAAGATCAGCCATGACCTCACTGAATGGCAGAGCGGGCTCGAAGGGCTTAATGACCTACTCCTGCTCCTATTTATTGTGTTATGTTCTTAAATTAATTGGCCTGAAAATTCATAGAACACAAAGAGCCAAACTGAAGTTCGGAATTTTACTTGAAACAAAATTTAGCTTTCAATATTTGAGAATAAAGGGGTGACACCAGGATGAAAAATAAGCACTGAAATTAAGATGAATTAGTGTAACTAAAGAAAAACAAATCAATATCAAAAATAATATTTCTTGCTAATTCTTTCTCAATGATTAAAGTTGTTAAATCAACTAATCAACTGTCAGCAAGCCAGACAGCATCTGTGCAGAAATCTGTCAACATTTTAGGTATTGACCCTTCCTCAGAACAGGGAAAGTTTGAGGAAGTGTCCAAACACAGTCAACTTTTGTCTTCTCCACAGATGTTGCATGACCCATTGAATTTTTCCCATATTGTTTGTTTCTATATAAAGAATAATTACTTGTTCCCAAAGCCTGGTATTTTAGTTGGAGTAAATAATATTGGCAAATAGTCAAAAGTGATTCTAGCAAACATTAAATTACCGCTAATAGCAAATTGCTGTGGAGAAGGCCAGAGGGAGCAGTACACACTGACTCCAATGCTGAGTACTACAACATTCTTCATCTCGTTGTGCTAACACAGAATATTTAGAGGCTGAGGCAAGGAAAAAGTGAGCTTTTTTGGAACATCACTTAGACCTCATGGCAGAATGAAGTCACAATAAAAGAGAGAGGGATCAAGATCATGAGACATTGCATCACTTCCTGTGATTTATACTGCATCTTATCAGCATATCACAGTTAGAATTAACTCCTTATACATCTCCCCCAAGTCTCTGATTCTCCGCCAAGCCTCTGATTCTCCCCATTGTACTACATCTCCTTCCAAGTCTCTGACTTCCATTTCTTTTTTATAGGGACAATCACTATGGTGGTTTCACTAGTCTACCCCAACAAGTCCTCTGCTCCTTTGGAGGAGACTGGCGATTTGAGTTCTGCTTGTGATCTCTCAGGCTCTGCTGAATAGAAAGAGGATTGACAGATGACTCCGGTTAACCAGACTGGTGCTAATCTGGATTAGTAGATGAATGCAACATTTCTGGTCTGTTCCATTTGGTAGATGACTGCTTCAACTGTGTAAAAGGTTGCTTTTGTGTGTAAACTAATGCACATTTCTCCTGTCTCATTGTGCCATTTTTGATCTGGATGAGGTAAGACTGTGGATGTAGTGTCTCAACCACTTGTCCTTGGCGAGCTCAAATCCAAACTGGCTCTCCTGATTAGAGATAAAAACAAAAAACTGCGGATGCTGGAAATCCAAAACAAAAACAGAATTACCTGGAAAAACTCAGCAGGTCTGGCAGCATCAGCGGAGAAGAAAAGAGTTGATGTTTCGAGTCCTCATGAACTTGCCACAGAACTGAGCGAATATAAGAAGAGGGGTGAAATATAAGCTGGTTTAAGGTGGGGGGGGGGGAGAAATTGGGGGGGGTGTGGTGTAGTTGTAGGGACAAGCAAGCAGTGATAGGAGCAGATAATCAAAAGATATCACAGACAAAAGAACAAAAGAACACAGAGGTGTTGAAGTTAGTGATATTATCTAAATGAATGTGCTAATTAAGAATGGATGGTAGGGCACTCAAGGTACAGCTCTAGTGGGGGTGGGGTGGAAAGACTAGCAGGGCATAAAAGATTTAAAAATAATGGAAATAGGTGGGAAAAGAGAAATCTATATAAATTATTGGAAAAAACAAAAGGAAGGGGGAAGAAACAGAAAGGTGGGGATGGAGGAGGGAGTTCAAGATCTAAAGTTGTTGAATTCAATATTCAGTCCGGAAGGCTGTAAAGTGCCTAGTCGGAAGATGAAGTGCTGTTCCTCCAGTTTGCGTTGGGCTTCACTGGAACAATGCAGCAAGCCAAGGACAGACATGTGGGTAAGAGAGCAAGGTGGAGTGTTAAAATGGCAAGTGACAGGGAGGTTTGGGGCTTTCTTGCAGACAGACCACAGGTGTTCTGCAAAGCGGTCGCCCAGTTTACGTTTGGTCTCTCCAATGTAGAGGAGACCGCATTGGGAACAACGAATGCAGTAGACTAAGTTAGGTGAAATGCAAGTGAAATGCTGCTTCACTTGAAAGGAGTGTTTGGGCCCTTGGACAGTGAGGAGAGAGGAAGTGAAGGGGCAGGTGTTGCATCTTTTGCGTGGGCATGGGGAGGTGCCATAGATGGGGGTTGAGGAGTAGGGGGTGATGGAGGAGTGGACCAGGGTGTCCCGGAGGGAACGATCCCTACGGAAAGCTGCCGGGGGGGTGAAGGGAAGATATGATTGGTGGTGGCATCATGCTGGAGTTGGCGGAAATGGTGGAGGATGATCCTTTGAATGCGGAGGCTGGTGGGGTGATAAGTGAGGACAAGGGGGACCCTATCATGTTTCTGGGAGGGAGGAGAAGGTGTGAGGGCGGATGCGCGGGAGATGGGCTGGACACGGTTGAGGGCCCTGTCAATGACCGTGGGTGGAAAACCTCGGTTAAGGAAGAAGGAGGACATGTCAGAGGAACTGTTTTTGAAGGTAGCATCATCAGAACAGATGCGACGGAGGCGAAGGAACTGAGAGAATGGGATAGTGTCCTTACAGGAAGCGGGGTGTGAGGAGCTGTAGTCGAGATAGCTGTGGGAGTCGGTAGGCTTGTAATGGATATTGATGGACAGTCTATCACCAGAGATTGAGACAGAGAGGTCAAGGAAGGGAAGGGAAGTGTCAGAGATAGACCATGTGAAAATGATGGAGGGGTGGAGATTGGAAGCAAAATTAATAAAGTTTTCCGACGAGAGCATGAAGCAGCACCGAAGTAATCAGAGGTCTGGTAGGTTGAGTGCTTTGCCTTGTTCGTCATTGTTCCACATCTGGCTGGACCGATACTCATCCCCTTTCTCCCTCACCTTGTCTAAGTCATCGCATGGCATGCGTGTGTGGGAGTAGGGAATTGAGTTGTCAGTCTTCTTCTCATTAGGAGTTCACATGGTGCTAAACCATTTAGGAATGCAGTTGAATGAAAGCTCAGAAGTACAGCTGGATGTCATCATTCCTCTTCAGCAATGCTTTCATCATACACACTCCTTTTTCAGCTTCTCTGTTGGCTTGAGAGTATCTTGAGGGAGCAGTTAGCATGGAAAAATTCATGAGATATTGTGAACTCTAAAATATTTATTGGCAACTATGGTCCATTGTCTGAGATTACAAGGTCTGGGATTCTGGGTGTTGCAAAGATCTCCTTCAATGATGTAATCACTGCTTCAGAAGTGTGACCCCCACAGTTGCTCGACTTCTAGCTATCTCAAGTAATAGTTGACAATGATCAAGAATATCATACCTGTGTTCAAAGAGGTCCATCCCAAGACATTCCCATTGTCTTGATGGAAAGGAAGATGACATCAATGGCCCTCTTGTCTCCTGACAATGAACAGCATATGTAATACAGCTTGATGTGGCCTTTTCCAATGATTTTGAGACACCCGGACACCAAACAGAATATCTGTTTGGCTCTACATTTTGTGAAGGCCAAATGTGAAGTCCTTGGTGCAATCGTTGCAATATTTTGAGACTGACAACTCTTGGAATGTGGAATGACCACTCTTGTCATAGATGAGTAAATCACTAACTGCACTGAGGTGTCCTCTCTGTTTATGTTACTGACTGAGAATAGAATTGTTTGGCATGTATACTGGCTATCCCTTGTTGCAGCACTCTCTGATCAGAACACATTCTCCATCAGATCTCTGTGCATCTCTGCCTTCATTCAGTCAGAGTTGTTGCCGTAGAGCTGTGATTATTGTCGATGCAAAGGTTTCTACCTCTTCAACAAGGACTAGTTCACCTTGTTCAGGTATTGCCATTGGGATATGTGACAAAGCATCTGCTGTGGTCTGTTTTCCCAGAACGCACACTGTTTTTGCAGACCTCATCATTCTCAATCTGAATTGTTGTACTACATTTTTGCTAACTTCTTAGAATTTAAGAGCGTCAATAAGGGTTTGTGTCCTGTCTCTAACCTGAAGTGGAGACCAAGAACATAATCTGCAAACTTTTCACAAGCCCATGCAGCAGCTAATGCTTCTTTCTCTATCACTTCATACCTGTTCAGTGTTTGTCAGTGAACAGGATGCATAGTAAACAGGTCTACACTTTCCCTTCGTCTGTATCCGAAAGAATGCAGCTCCAATCCTGTAGAAGCTGCATCTGCAGCAATGATAGAGTGTAGTTCTGGATCATAATGAGCTAAAATATCAGGTGATATCAGCAACTCTTTGATTTTCTTCAAAGTCCTCTGTTATGCTTCCTCCCAGCACCACGTATTGTCTTGTTTTAACAGATGAAGTGGCTCATTGATGGCAGCTAAGTTGGGAAAGAACTTTCTGACTTAGTTTACCATACCCACAAATCTCTGCAGCTCAGTCATGCTGAGGGGATCTGGAAACACCTTGATTGCTCTCCTGTGGACCAACTCTGACACTGGATGCATCCAAGATATGCTGAAGGTACTTGACAGTAGGCTGTGAGAATTCACATTTGGGTTGAGTCCAAGTCCTGCTTCCTCTAGGCATTGTAGCTCTAGTGTCCTGTTCTGTCTGAGTTGATCCACGTACCAGGATGTCATTTGTGATATACAACTCCATCCAATCCTTCTAAGGTACTTGGCATTGTCCTCTGGAAGATTTCTGGCACTGATGTGATGCCAATGGTAATCTGTTGAAAGAAAACCTCCCAAACTGTGTAATTAAGATTGTGAGGAATATCGACTCTTCATTGAGGCATAGTTGCCAAAAATCCACTATTTAGATCTAGCTTTGTGAAGATTAAACTCTTTCCCAATTTTGCTAAGCTGTCATCCACAGATGACACTGGATGCACTTCGCATTCAACTGCTTTGTTCAGTTGTGTAGGATCTATGCACATTCTGATAGATCTATTGGGTTTTGGCACTGTGTGTGGTGTGTGCACACATGTATGTCTGGCTCACTCCCAGTCTCGTGGTTCACTCTCATCACTCACTACCCCCAAGAGGTTTGGAGATAAATATCGCTGAGGTGGTGGTAGGATGGCTGTGAAGGTGGCAAGATGCGCTTTCTCTCCGCCCTTTCAGAGAGGAAGTCAGGAGGGGTCACACCATCAAAGGAGGAGGTCAGGAAGTTGGGAAAGGGCCACACCATTGAGGGAGGTCGTCAGGAAGGGCCACACTATCAAGGGAGGAGGTCAGGAAGGGCCACACCATCAAGGGAGGAGGTCAGGAAGGGCCACACTATCGAGGGAGGTGGAGGAAAAGGACCTTGTGGGGGTAAACCTAACAGAGGCACTAGGAGCTTTACCTTACCTTATGCTCCAGCCAGGTCCAAAGAGTGAAGAAAGCATCCACCGCCACAATGACCAACAGAAACAGAACAGTCATGAGGCAAGCAAGAAAGGAAGGACTGAGGAATATGAAACGTCCTACTGGGCCAATGACTGCTGTTGTTCAGAACAAGGGCAATCATTGACCAGGTAGCCTGTCAATTGGGATGTCTACATGCCAGATTGGCTGCTTTGGACACTGAATATACCAACTGACAGCCTTCGGCTAATGATTGTTGCTGTTATGGCCAGTGAGGCTGGGCCCCCTACAGCGCCTTCTACACACCTTCTCCCAGGACCTGGGAGATCGGGAAGGGTGGTCCGGCAAAGTAGGCCATACAGCAGAGTCACTGGAGAGGATGGAATGAATCCTTATCATACATTTTGCAGTGGAATACTCATTTATATAATTTTAAGTCCTCACTGATATAATACACATTCACTTCCCCTCCCACTAATAGACACTTCACATGTATCCTTGGCAGTTTCATCCGCTCTCATCGTAGCTATAGCAGAATTCAACAGTATATACAGATTATATAATGTAATATGGTTTTACTATTTAACATAGGTAAAGCTTTATGTACACATCACTAGTAACTATTTTCCTATGTGGAAACTGAACTAAAAGTTACTATTCAAAATGTTTATTAGTATAACAGCACAGGTGCGTTACTTTGAAACTATCAATTAAAGTTTTCACTTCTATGCATTTCAGTTTAGTATATTTGAAATGAAATGTTGGTAACTTCAAAGTTTCTGCACTTCAAAAATACAGGGAGGAAAGGCTATTTTTCTTGCAACTTAAACCCTCAACAAATAGATTGGTAGGACAATCCAAGGGAAATCATTCTGTACTGTCAAAACTGACCATTTTAAGCATTCCAATGTATTTGTTTTCATTCTTCAGTGATTTTCAGCCATAATTACTCCATCTGGTTTCATTGCAATATGTTTGACCTGTCCTCAGTAAGGCCCAAAGCAAAGCTCTTTAGTAATTCAAATCAATAGGTTTAATTATACCTTCAATCGGAAACCTAATGCTTTGTTTTGAATGCCATCTAAGCAACCAATTATAAACTGATAAACCAATTGCCAGTTTTTCAAAAGGCCCTTAAAGAGATAACATCCCTATATAATTAACTAAGGGCAGTGTGATATTTAACACCATGATTAGTTCTGAAGAAATGTAGCTGATGAACTGATGTCTAATTTAAAGGCATTAATTCTTCTCCATCCCAAATGTTCAGGTCTAATTAGTGTTACAGGATTGTTCCAACTATCCATCTTGTTCAGAGGCCTGCATGAACCCTCCTGAGTCTACCTTACTCAAGGGCTGGCTGGTGTTAAACTTAAGCCCTGAACAAAGGGGCACAGTTTGCTCATCGTGCAAGCCCCAACAACCACATCATCCTTAGGCTATGAAATCTAGGGCATTATACATAAGACCTGCTCGAGAGGTATTTCCTTGGTAATCTGCACCAAGTCAAGAAGATTTTATTGGTACTCCACCACCGCAAATTATCAACTGTCAACATAATTGAAACAAAACAGAAAATGCTGGAAATACTCAGATCAGTTCGCAGTTGTGGAGAGATAACAGAAAAGTAAATGTTTCAGGTGTAGACCCAGGCTGTGACTGGCCTGAGTGTTTGCAACATTTTCTGTTTTTGTTTCAAATTTCCAAAGCTCTTTTTTTTTTCAAATCATATAACTGAATATCTTACCCTCCCACAACCTCCATGCCTGTGCAAAAAAGACCTAGAAAACTGAGGAAGTAATGAATACACTGATAGGTGAATAAAAAAATTCTAACCATCCATTACAGCAATATTCCGCTGAATATTCTGATGCAAATTGAAACTAATTGGCTCAGATTTGTACTGATCCACTACAAGTCTACAAAATATATTAAATTCTACCCCAGTCAAATGCTGATTTAGTTTTCCCTGTGGCATGCAGGGGATGTCAAACATTGAAGAGAAAACAAGATCGAACTGGATAAAGAAGGCATTTTGGTCCATTTCATCTCCTCCCAGAATACCAACAATATCTACCATTTTCCCAATACAGCACCTTCAAATGGAGACATGGGATGTTTATATTTACCTGATCAAGGTGATAAGGCCTCAGTTTCATATCTCGTCTTCAAATGCAGCACTTCACAGTGTTACACTAAAGTGCGACTACTTTATTTGCTCAAATCTTGGGGTGGGGCTTGAACTCATGACTTTCTAATTCAGAGGAAAGCACACTATTGTCATGATGGTGGGAAATTGCGACTGAATGAGATCTACCTATAACTTCATCAGCTAACCAAAAATATATTTGCATTGTTGAAAAAGGACCTTTTTTTTAAAAATACAAGACAAGACACTGACCAAAGATGGCTACCCCCAGTCACTTTATGTCTGGCTGTAAGTTGACCACTTTTATGGAAAGTTAATATATCGATTGCACCGCTGTCATGTTGCTCATGGAATTCCACACCTGGGGGTGTCAAGGTATACTTGAAACAGGGACTCTTGAAAAGAAGGCATTAAAAATGCAAAGTGCTGGACTTTAATCAACTGTAATTCTGTGAAGACAATGGGAACTGCTAACCAACCAGGTACCCAACAGACATTCAATACCCCTGTTAAAGACAAAATAACCCCATCTCCTGTGTTTCTACTGTCTTGAAATGTGTCAAAAGTTTGAGATGAAAGATCAAAAATGTGAATGCTTGTTCTACAACAATGACTGCAAGACACATTATGGAATATACAGACAAGAGGTTTAAGAAGTGGTTTTGCCAAGCCAGACACAGAGAGAGAAGTCACCTAGAAACACTGATGAAGGGAACAGTGAGGAACTTCTCTCTCTCCCTGCAGCTAAAACTGACACCAACAAGGTGCAATTACCTGAACTTCCATTCAACTCTAAGATTTTAAAGGAAACCAGCTAAATTCAAACAGCTACAAAGTTAAACAATCTACGCCTCAACGACAAGCAAAGGACTTAATCATATATTCTTTTCGCTTTTATTTGGATTCTAACTTTTCTTACTTCTGAGATCTGTGTGTGTGTGAGTGTGTGTGTGTGAGAGAGAGAGAGAGTGTGTGTGTGTGAGAGAGAGTGTGTGTGTGTGTGAGAGAGTGTGAGAGTATGTGTGTGTGTGAGAGAGTGTGTGTGTGTGAGAGATCGTGTCTTATATTATTTTGCCTCGGGTTTAGTAACTAATAAACTTATTCTTTGACTCAAACCAAAAAACAAGGTTTGATTGGCTCCTTGTTAAGGAGTAAATACATCTGGATTGGAAGAGGCATCTATGGGGAAAAGAAATTTTTAAAAACCTTTGTTGCGAACAACCGAGGGGGCTGAACAGAGAACCAGTTCACTACTCCTTACGCAGTCATAACACTATTGATTTGGTCAAAAAGACAAACAGTCTTTTCTAAATAAACAGTGAACACTGTATACGGGGAGCACAGGTTCAATATAGCTATGGATAGTGAACTGACATTGAGAAACTCCTTTCAATACATAAGAAATTTCAATATGTGGAAAAGATAGTGAAAAGCTCCAGAATGATTTAATAGATTACTAAGTGGTTTTGATTGGGTGTGTTCAATTGTGATTTTGGTGAAAGGAGTGGGGAAAATGGGATATAGTGTGGGGAGCTGTGGCTCAACAGCCACCAACATCTGTACTTAATATGATCTGAACTTTCCAATGTCTTAATGATCTGTAAATGCTTCATTTTGTTCAGAAAAATGAGCTTCCAGCAACTTTTGATTGCACTGACAATGCAAAATATGGCCATCTGTAATCAAATGTTCATCTGATGCGTTGTTGGAAGATAAATCTATCCATTATAAATTATATACATCAAAACAGAAATAATTAATTACTTGAAATATTTTCATGATTCAAGAAATGCCAACATTTGCAATTTACAGCACAGCCAGTTGGTTATTATTTTCCCTGGTCTCAGAAAGCTGAATACGTTTTGTTCCCGGATCTTCTGAAGGGCATTCGATTATAAGGGAGCTGGAGTCCTTCCTGACAGGTGACTGCAAAGCAACAATAGAGTTCTTTTAAAGCCCACACAATGGAACATAAAAGCAACTCTCATACACAAATAGGCTACTTGAGTTGGGATTAAAGAAAAAGCACTAAGCCAAATAAAAGATACAGTTGTCTGATAGAAAGGGATGTGGGCGAGCAGTTATGTTCGTTCCTTTGAAATAACACAGTTATCACAGAATGGTACTTTCATTGTACACACTCATTTATGAAAGATTTCTATCTCTTTAATGGCCCATATAAATCAGGCTTTTTACTGTCTCGGTAGGTACACTCAAGCCACACCACTGTGAAGGAAATTATCGTAACTCAACTGATGTCAAGAAACATCGATCAAACATTTAACCCATTCGTGTCTACAGGTCTGTCTGCTGATAAACTGGGATAGAAAATCACATCTGTAATATCATTCATAATCAAAATTACGAGTAGATATTGCTTCAGTAGCACAGCAAGGATGTTCTCTTTACTGTTGTTGGAGTTTCTGTACAATCATTTTCCAGTACCATGATGTAACAACTTGAAAATCAGTCTCTTATCAAGTCAGCTAGAATTTTCAGGTTGTTGCTGAGGCCTCTGATACCATGTATACTCAGCCTTTGAATTGCATTTTGTAGTTATTACACAGCTGAGCTGCATATGTCAGGCATAACACCCCGGAGGAGCCAGCCACCCAGTTACAGACATACTTGGGGGATACTGGAGTTTGAAATATGCTACAACAACTGACAAGAATTTTAGGAAGGGCTTAAATGTTGAAGAGAGACCAAGGAGGAAATGCCTGTACTGATAGTTTTGCCTCTTGAAACTCAACCTCAGAAATCAATGAAAGGTCACAAATCTGAAATGTTAACTCAATTTCTCTCTCCACAGATGCTACCAAACCTGATGAATATTTCCAGGATTTTGTTTTTATTGCAGAACTTCTGTTCTGTTCCTGTTGAGCAATTTAGAACTGAGGTGGAATTGAGGGAGGATCTCAGATCACCACAGTATTGGAGTGATTGCTGCAGAACACAACTCTTTTGACAGGCTGGGTATCACCTAGACTGGCGCCAATTTCTTCACAAAGAAGGTAAACAGTGGGGAACATTTACAGTAAGGTAAGGGGAAAAAATTCTAAGTTTTAAATTAGACAGCCTTATCAGGGATAGTGAAAATATATAATGCAGTAGCAGTGGAGGAAGGTTTTGACCAAGATGAGACTCAGAGGAAAGAAGATCTAGGGGATAAAAGGACAGATTGGGAACTATAAGCAGCCACTGAACAGCTGAGAGGTGATAAATAGGTTAAGATAAAGAACGTGCTTACCTTAAAATTCTATACATAATTGCTAAGAAATTAACAAAGTAGGAGTCTTGTGCCATCTTTGCTAAGAAAAGCAACAGTGTGATAGGAATTGGAGAGACCAGGGAGATAAATCTGCAAATGTTTACATCATTCAAAACAGATAGATGAGGAAAAATTGGTTCAAGATGATTGACCTACAAGAAAGATATTGGTAACATATGGAAACCTCACATTCAAATATAGAAGTGCTGCAAACTTCAAGAACAGACTAAATAGAAGTAAAAAAAAAAAAGATTTGGGGCACTGTATGTTCAAATCAAGGGCAAGAAAAATAATACAACTGTGAAGAGGGAATGCATTTGCTAGGATTTATGGGAACGCATTTGGTGGGAATAAGTGAATTACCATTTCTGGACATGATTATGGATTGTTATAAGTTAAATGGTGTGGAAACTGCAACGAGTGCAAGCACTGAAGTGCATTACTAAAGTAACTATTACACAATAAGCAAGGAATGTCAGATGAAGTTAAAATCAGAGCAGCTAGCTAACAGTGGCCACAATATGATGGAGCATAAAGAAAACCTGCAACAGAAAGAAAAAAGGTGTTGAAGAAAAAACTTATGCTTAAAAAGACATATTTTATGGGAAACCAAGGATAGTAGATTGGTATACAATGTTAGATATGATCCTTTGGTGAAGCACCAGATAGAAAATCACAATATTCAAAAGAAATGAAATGAGAGGGAGGATTTTTAAGCTTACACAAAAACAAAATATTGAGGATGCTGGAAATCTGAAATAAAACAAAGTGTTGGAAATATTCAGCAGGTCAGCAGAGAAACACAGTTAATGCTCAGATTGAGATTATCTATTCTGATGAAAGCTTTTTAAGTTTGTTTCCCTCGATTGTCCTCTTCTTTTCCACTGGCACGTGCTGAGCTCTAAAATCCTTGCAATTCTCAGATTTACCACTCTTCTTGGCAACATTATGAACCTTTTCCTTTAATCTAATACTATCTATAATTTCAGCAGGTCTGACAGCATCTGTGGAGGGGAAGACAGAGTTAATGTTTCGAGTCCATATGACTCTTTATCAGAACTAAAGAGAAATAGAAACGTGGTGAAATAAAAGCTGTTTAAGGGGGGTGGAACAGGTGGAGCTGGATAGTGGGCCAGTGATAGGTGGAGGCAAAGGAGAGGTTGCCAAAGATGTCATAAACAAAAGGTCAAAGGGGTGTTGACAGTGGTGATATTAGCTAAAGGATGTACTAATGGAGACATTAAGGGTAGAAAGCAGGATGAGCAAGTGACAGGTGGACCCTGGTGGGGCGAGGGGAAGGGATTGAAATAAGCTAAAAAGTGGAGATAAAACAATGGATGGAAATAAATTTTAAAAATAATAATAGAAATAGGTAGGAAAAGAAAAAATATATAAAAAATATATAACTATTAGAAAAAAGGGGATCAAAAAGGGGTGTGAGGATGTAGGAGAGAGTTCATGATTTGAAGCTGTTGAACTCAATGTTAAGTCCAGAAGGCTGTAAAAGTATCTAATTGGAAGATGAGGTGCTGCTCCTCCAGTTTGCATTCAGCTTCACTGGAACATTGCAGCAGGCCAAGGACGGTCATGAGAGCAGAATGGTGTGTTGAAATGGCAAGCAAGAGGAAGGTCTGGGTCATGCTTGCGGACGGACCGAAGGTGTTCTGCAAAGTGGTCACCCAGTCTGTGTTTGGTCTCTCCAATGTAGAGGAGACCACATTGGGTGCAGCGAATGCAGCGGACTAAAATGAGGGAAGTGCATGTGAAGTGCTGCTTCACTTGAAAGGAGTGCTTGGGCCCTTGGACGGTGAGGAGGGGGAAGTAAAGGGTCAGATGTTGCATCTTCTGCGAATGCATGGGAAGGTGCTGTGGGAGAGGGTTGAGGTGTAGGGGGTGATGGAGGAGTGGACCAGGGTGTCCCAGAGTGAATGGTCCCTTCAGAATGCCGACCGGGGAGTGGTGGTGAAGGGAAGATCTGTTTGGTGGTGGCATCGTGCTCGAGTTGGTGGAAATGGCGGAGGATGATCCTTTGAGTGCGGAGATTAGTGGGGTAATAAGTGAGGACAAGGGGGACCCTATCATGGTTCTGGGAGGGAGAGGAAGGTGTGAAGGAGGATGCACGGGAGGTGGGCCAGACACGATTGAGGGCTCTGTCAATGTTAACTCTGTCTTGCACTTCACAGATGCTGTCAGACCTGCTGAGTTTTTACAGCAATTTTTGTGTTTGTTTCAGATTTCCAGCATCCGCAGTATTTTGCTTTTAACTATCTATAATTTCTCTTATTAGCCAGGTTTGGAACAATTTTTCCATACCATTTTTATTTCTTAAGGGAACATATATTAAATGAGAATTATGAATTAATTCTTTAAATGTTGCCATTGCTTAGCTATTGTCATATCTTTTAATCTAGTTCCCCAATCTATTTTAGCCATTTACTTCTCATACCTATACAACTTGTTAAAAGACCCCAGTTTCAAACTTGACTAAATCACTATCAAACTCACTATAAAATACCATCATTTTAACGACCACTCTTCCCAAGATGCTCCTTTGTTAATAAGTTATTAATTAACCCTTTTTTGCACAATACTAGATCTAAAGTAGCCTGTTCTCTAATTGGTTCCTGAACATGCTGATCCAGAAAACTATGTTTCCATTCGACCAGCTTGCCTTGCCAATGATACTACAAATTTCATTTGGCCAGCTTATATGAAGATTAATAATCCACATGATTACTTGTTATATGCATCTAATTTCCTGATTTATACTTTGCCCAACACTATAACTAATGTTAGGAAGCCTATAAACTATTAACACTGTTTTTGTCAGCTTCTTGTTTCATGTTCCACCCAAATTGATTGTACATCTTGATTCCCTTAGCTAAGGTTTATTATGTGTCCTGCCTTTATCCCATCCTTTATTATCAGGGCTACTCTTCCCCTTTTTCCATTTTGCCTTTCCCTTCCTGACTCACTAATTATTTTACCAAATTCGCTCCTATTCTCTCTATAGTTGACTTTTCTTCTACTGCTTGTACACTTCCCTGAATCCTTCCACCCCTCACTGTCATTATTTTAAAGTCCTATTTATCACATTAGTTACTCTATTTGCTATATCACTGTCCCCAGCCCAGTTTAGATGGACTTGGTCCCAAATGTACAGGTCCTCCTTTTCCCAGTGCTGGTCCCAGTCACCCATCAAAATTGTTGGGATTGAATCATTTAGCTGTGTGCTTCATGGATTAAACTGCCTGACAACATATTTATTGTGAGGGAATGGGGTGAGTGGGAAGAGAAGTTGAAATTAATTTAACTATATTTTTCTTTCAAGTGGTCTCCCGGCAAGTTACTTATGGCTTACAGCAGGATGCAACAACTCTAATAGTTAGTGAATTAAAGGCAGCAACTAAATGCAGCAAACAGTGCAGACGAAAATTATCCTTGTTACAAAGTGAAAGTTGCATAGAGAATCTCCTGAAAAACAACACTCTAATATCCTACAGGATTTGTTATTTTACAGATGCAGGTAAAAATGAGAAAGTTAGAATAATACAAAAAAAAAACAAAAGAAAGCACAAATCACAAAAGAGCTAACCTTTTATTGTTCCCACATTTTTGCTCATTATATTTTTGCTTGTCTGTGTTCAAGAAAAATCAGAACAAGCTACCCAGAAAATAACGTGAGATGTACATGAGGTGGTCAGGCTTGCAGGGTAACTAAGGCACTGCAGGTAACTGGCAACATGAATTATAATAGCTACATCTCAAATGAAGTAATAATTTATCTTTTCCAGGGACTGGGGGATGGGAAACAGGGACAACAAGAATTTACTTTTATATGATATCTTTTATTTTGCCAACTTTCCAAAAGGACTTCACAACCAATGTATTATCTTTGAAATACAGCTACTGTTGTCATGCGTCAACCAGATTATGCAAATACCATCATTTAATGACCACTCTTCCCAAAATAACCTTTGCTAAAAGGTTATTAATTGTAAATTAAACGAATGACCAGAATCTGGTTTGATGGTTATTAGTGGCTAAGACAGCAGGACTCCAATTTCTTCATTATGTAGTGTCATGTTTTTGCATCCGCCTGAATGTGCAACAAAACCTCGGTTTAACCAAAGATGACTGCACTAAAATGTCAGTCTAGATTGTGCACTCAAAACAAGAGTAATGTTTGAACCCCAATCTTCTGACTCATAGGTGAGAGTGCTATCCCACTTAGCCAAGATGTCACATTTAGAAGGAAGGGAGGAGGAAAAGGAGGTACCCACATTATTAATGAGCAGAATGTGCATTCTTTGTCCAAAAATTAATTGACTACCAATTAGAAATTAAGGTCCTGTGTTCCAGGAATACTATTGGTAATCTGAAAACAACACTGGTGCAATTTACGAATGCTAACAATATAATTAGAGATTCTTATCAGTCAGTAATAATAATCTTTCGGCATCATATTTCAACATTAAACCTGCTTAAGACTTCAGTTCAAAGCAAATGAGAAGTTGGGGATAATAGAGGTGCAAGGTTAACAAAGGAAGACAGGATGGGATGGAATAAAGACCACTGATGATTTTCTGCTATTGTGAGCTGTAAAGTTCAATGGAAATTCAGTATTTCCAGAAAAAGCCAAATATGACTGTTGAAAGCAAATATTTCTTGAACAATGGAAAAACTGATTGTGTCAGAACAACAAAATGACAAAACTGACTAGACTGCAGTCATGCAGCAGTAAACTTATTCTCTAGTGACTAATGGCATTTTATCGAAGCATATAAACTTTCAAATCAGCAGCTATTTTACAAATGATGATTTAAAATAATTACCAAGTGGGTATGAATGAAAAGGTCACAGTTTGGAACACAAAATTCATCATCAGATGTAGAACAGACAGACTGCTGGAAATTGTTTAACTATGTACTGTATTTCACAGACTGCACATCTCACCATACTCAGTAAGCCTGTTGCTGAACTTGCTTCTCTTTTCTTATACAATGTGTGTGGGTAACTGATAGGCTAAACAGTATGGCATGAAGCAATCTTTGGCTGATTCAAGTAAGGCTTTACTGAAGGTCAGGGCACATGAAACCAATGCTACTGTTCATTTTGCACAATAGTCTCACTACATAAAGCAATGCCTTTTGGATCTGTAATTCTCTAGTACACCTAACAGCTAATATCTTACGTCAAGTGGCTCTAAACTAAATGTCATAGGCAGACTTGGCATACAAAATTGTATTCAAAGAACAATTTTCCCCAAAAACTAAAATACTAATTAGTGCTTTCTTTTCAAAACAAATTCCATTGAGATTTTCACTGCATTTCAAGACAGACTGCAGACTTCTTTGCATTTAATCATTCATCATTTCTAGTTTTAACACATTTCATAGCTCTTAGCTTTTATTGCAAGTGTTATTGCATATCATTTTTGATCAGCATGGTATAAATATACAAAGGTAATCAGAGCACCACCCGATATAAAACACAAAATTAATGCTCAAGAGTATTTAATAAAAGCAACTAAAACAATTTTGGTGTCCACTCAGTTAGTATTTGATTATAAGGCAGTGCTGCTTGTTGTCAAATGTACTGCACCAAACAGCACAATGCTGTTTTCATCTCATGTTACTCCATATCAAATTTATTTAGGGGAGGAAAGAGAGATGCAGAGCAATGACGAGGGGATCCATGATGGTATGCTATTTACCTCCAGCAGCATGCACAGTTGGCAGGCCTCAGTGTACTCAACCTAATTCTCAATTACTGAGGAAATCTTTTACACTCTAGAAGATAAACTTGTTTCATGCACACAGTGGCCAAGAAAAAAATTGCATAAGCGAAGGAAAATTTCTGCCATCCCAGATCCTCCATATCTTTTTTCAGTACAGTTTTTGACTCACTTATTAAAAGCAAGGTTGATGCATCAGCAAGACTTCCACTCTGCTTGCTATTTTTGACTTGAGGCACTGAACTTTGAGTACTAGTGCTAGTGTTTGTTTTACTTTGCTGCTTGGTTCCTTAGTCAGTCCTTTAATGTACATCTTCCACTGCAGCCAGCCCCACCCCGATGCCACCTATTCAATCAGCCAAGGTGCAAGGAATGAACATTGACATTCCTTCAGTTAGTTTATATGATCCAGGCATAAATAGCTGACATATCAGAAGAGACCTGCTTTTGCCAGCTACACTCAGTAAACATGCAGTTAATAAGTTTGTGCTGTGTACTAGAACATGGCTTACAGATAGCATCCGGAAGTAGCCTCATCTGTTCAGGTTAAAACTGCAGCATTGAGTTTTTTATGCAACTGGTTTATTTTAAGTCACGAATTGCATTATTTAAAACAGTCATCTATATATATATGTATATATATATATATATATATATACTGCTTCATCAAGCAGGTCACAGCAGCTGAGAGAAATATGTTTGTCACTTTTCCAATGGAAAGGAAGCAGCAGCTGCAGAGAATTCAGCACTCGTAAGAGTGCAGGGAATCACTGATGGAACCCATGCCCACCCCCTTGCACCCTGCCTGCTCTATTTGGAGGATTTTCCACTGCATTGAAAATGCTACTTTTCTCAGGACCATCTTTTCCAATAGAACCTTTATTGTGAAGGGGCAGTTCTGCAAACTCCATCAGCCATTCAGTTCATAAACTCAACCTATAAGAACCACACACACCTGATTCCACATCCCAGCGAGTGCACTAATGTCCTCCATTCCCTGTACAGTTTTTCTGTGAGATCAGTGAAATCATGCAAATGGGCCAACCCCAATAAATTCAGTGAGATGAAGCTGTCAGTTTCTCAGATGCGCATCTACTCTGGCAATCTTTTGCAAGTTACCCCTAGCCATCTTTTGGAAGTTACCCCTAGTTACCTACTGCAAAGTTAGTAAGTTAAAGCAAAAAAAAGTACTTAGATAATGAAATGTTGAACTCCCTTCCCTCGGGTTCCTCAAGTCCAATCAAGTTTACCCATGGAAATCCCTAGTAAGTCAAAGAAGCTTGTTTTGACAGGTAACTTAACATTTCAAAGTAAAATTTCCTCTCCTTTCCCTCGAGTTATTTAATAAACCTACATGTGACAACATAAATTCTGCCACTCTGCCTGCTCTTCAGGCTGTGTTGCAAAAGCTTTTTCCTTCCACCCAGCAAAATTGGAATAAAAAAAAACAAATTTAAAAGAATTAGTCATCATTTCATAGATCATCTGCATCACACATTAGAAGAAGTGAAGATAAAAGCAGTAATCTAAATCATTGCACAATAATTTTGATGATCAACTGCATTTATCATTTTGAAAACATCAAACAAAATCAGGAGACTACTGAGGGTGCAAGCAATAGTGGAACTTAAATCAGTAGCAGAAGCATAATCTTACAATTACTTTTTTAAAAAACGTTTTGACTATTTCTTAATGTTGCAAATATTGTACAAACACTGATCAAACGGAAAAGTCAAAGGTTTATTATCAACATTGTTATCTTAAAACATGGATTAGAGTAATAAATTGTCTCAACTTAAAAAAGCAGATCCTTTCACATTAGCAGGGAATGTGCAAATATGTATGGGCTGTTCGAAATGGTCCAAAAATAGTTTCATAAAATTCCTTTGCTAATCTAAACTTACATATCTAATTTACTTTATTGTTCAAGACAAAAAACACAAACTTGCATCACAAAATAGAATATCTTCCTAATGACACTAAGCAAACCTTCATCTGCCTATTCAAGAAACCCACAGAATAAAGAAAGAGAAGTGGCCTGAGATTATCAAACACTGATTCGTTCAATATCCTTTACACTGTTGACCATAACTTCTGAGATATTCATATTTGTGGAGTAAAAACCCTCCACATTCAACAGTCTCAGAATGGACTACTATTTGGGCTGCTTCAGAATAATGTGAATTAGACAAAGACTTGCAATTCTACAATCAAGACTTAGTAATTTTCAACAATTTATTTAGGAGTGTACAATAATGGATATGGGTGGCTAAGCAAAGGAGTCACTATATATCTTTAGCAGTTTTTATGCTGATGCATATTTAGGTCAGATTCTAAGAGATACACATCCAAGAAAACAGGGTACACAGTTCTGCAATCAGGAGACGGGAGATGGTTTTCGTTGTGAAAATGCCAAAAGCTGAACCATGAATGCAAGTCTCCCAAAGTCTGACCTTAAGCAATTGTATGAAAGCAGTTTCATCCTTGAAATTTGTTTTTTCAAGATCTCACCAAGTACAGGACTATGTTCAAGTTTTCTTGTTGCATTTATATTGGTACCCAACACCATAACTGGTGGGATGTGCCAATGGTGCCATCAGTGATGCCCTGAACTCTTGGGAATTCACTTTTAGTGAAAATACCCTATTAATTCTCTTTGGGGTAGTCAAATGTGCATTTTGAATTTGGCAACCAATTTCAGGGTGGGATGAATGTGTGGAGGGAAGAGCCGTTCAGTAATTTTAGAGACTGAAAACCAGTCAGCAAAATTCAATTTTTAACATCCTTAACCCCACAGTACTTATTTTAAGACTAAATGTTAGCTACTCTAAAGTGTGAATGTCCTGTCCTCACATGTCCTCCATAAATGTGTGTATAGATATCATAATTACTTGTTACTGTTATTAGATCAAGTGGCATCGATGTGGTGGACAACATTCTTTTTATTCTTTTATGGGAGGTGGGCGTCGCTGGCAAGGCCAGCATTTGTTGCCCACTGCCTTCATTTGATTGGCTTGCTAGAGGGCAGTTAAGACTCAACCACATAACTGTGGGTCTGGAATCACATGTAGACTGACCAGGGAAGAAAGGCAGGTTTCCCTCCCTAAACGGCATTAATGAACCAGATGGATTTTTTACAACAATAATGATACTTTTATGGCTTTCAATTCCAGATTTATGAATTGAATTTAAATTCCACTAGCTGCCGTGGTGGGATTGGAACCTATGTCCCCAGAGCGTTAACGTGGGCCTCTGGATTACTAGTCCACTGATATTATCACTATGTCACCATCTCCCCCTGGAAATGGGAATCAGATTTCAATTCAAGTCACAAGTCTGCCTGACTGTCTAGAATTGCCAGCATTTCTTGCTTTTATTGGGGAATCAACTCTTCCACTTGACCGCCCTTTGCTATATGGTCTTGGAGATCATTCCCAGTGCCTACATATATACTTAGTGTTCTGCAAATATCCTTTTATGAAGCAAGGCCAACAAGGTTTGAATCCCAAGGTTCCTCAGCCAATAGATGACATGTCCTGACCCCAATGGTTGCCAATACTTCTCTCCTCATCATCTACCTCCAGCTCCTTCTATCCATGTGCTGTGTGCCATTCCCCTCTGAATGTCTAATGTCTGATCAATATCTCTGGGCTGGTACTTGGCTGGCAAAGTGGGTCTGACTGCGATGAATATTGAGGCTAGGGGATAGATCAATACAGAAGCAGTGGCAGACATTTAAGGGGATATTTCAAAATACTCAGAATAAGTATATTCCGGCTAGAAAGAAAAAAAGGGAAGCCCCGCCATCTGTGGTTAACTGAAGTAGTTAAGAAAAGCATCAAACTTAAGGAAAAAGCATATAGCTGCAAAGACGAGTGGCAGGTCAGATGATTAGTCAGAATATAAAGAAAGGCAGAGAATGACAAAATGGTTAATCGGGGAAAAAAATTAGAGTATGAGAAGAAGCTAGCTAGAAATGTAAAAATGGTTAGCAAGAGTTTCTGCAGGTATTTAAAAAGGAAAAGGAGTAAGTAAAGTGAGTGTTGGTCCTCTAGAGAGTGACAATGGGGATTAATATTAGATTATAAGGAAATGGTGGATTAAGTGAACAAATATTTTACTTCTGCCTTCACTATTGAGAAGACAAAATCATTTCAGTAATAGCTGTAAATCAGGAGGTGGAAGGAAGAGGGGAACTTGGTGAAATTACAATCACTAGGGAAACGGTACTGAACAAACTGATGGAGTTACGGGCTGACAAGTTTCCGGGTCCAGATGGACTTCATCCTAGGGTCTTAAAAGAGGTGACTAATGAGGTAATAGATGCGTTGGGGTTAATTTTCCAAAATTCTCTAAATTCCGGAAGAGTTCCATCAGACTGGAAAGTTGCAAAAATAACCCCTATATTCAAGAAGGGAGGGAGGCAGAAAACAGGAAACTATAGGCCAGTTAGCTTGACGTCTGTCGTGGAAAAGGTGTTAGAATTGATCATTAAAGAGGTTATAGCTGGGCACTTAGAGAAACTCAAGGTAATCAGGAAGAGTCAGCATGTTTTGTGAAAGAGAAATCATGTTTAACCAATTTATTGGAGTTCTTTCAGGGAGTAACATGCGCGCTGTGGGTAAAGGGGAGCCTGTAGACATGCTGTACTTGGATTTCTAGAAGGCATTCGATAAGGCATTTCTAGAAGGCACACCAAACATTATTGCGGAAAATAAAAGCTCACGACGTAGGGGGTAACATATTAGCATGGATAGGAAATTGGTTGGCTGGCAGGAAACAGAATATGCATAAATATGTCTTTTTCTGATTGACAAGATTTGACGAGCGGAGTCCCATGCTGTGGCCTCAACTTTTTACAATTTACGTCAACAACTTAGATTAGGGGAGTGAAGGTACTGTAGCTAAATTTGCACACAAAAATAGTAGGAAAGTATGAGGACGTAAAGAGGTTACAGATGGATACAGGTAGGTTGAGTGAGTAGACAAAAATCTGGCAGATGGAGTATAATGTGGGAAAATGTGAAGTTGGTCACTTTGGCAGGAAGAATGAAAAAAGCAGAGTATTACCTAAATGGAGAACGGCTGCAGAATTCTGAGGTGCAGAGGGATCTAGATGTCCTAATGTGAGAATCACAAAAAAGTTACTATATAGGTACTGCAAATAATTAAGAAGGTTATTAGAACGCTATCCTTTATTGAGAGGAACTGAGCATTAAAGGATGCCATGCTTCAATTATACAGGGCACTGATGACACTACATCTCGAATAGTGTGTGCAGTTTTGGTCTCCTTATTTAATAAAGAATGCACATGCAGTGGAGGTGGTTCAGGAGGTTTATTTGATTAATACCTGGAATGGGCATGTTGCCTTATGAAGAAAGGTTAGACAGACTGAGCTTGGTTCAGCTGGAGTTTAGAAGAGTGAGGGGTTACTTGATTGAAGTATATAAGGTCCTGAACAGTATTGACAAGGTGGACGTGGAAAGGATATTTCCTCTTATGGGTGAGTCCAGAGCTAGGTGGCACTGTTATAAAATGTTTCACGCTGATACTATGCAGTAGCAACGAGTGGTTTTTGCCACTAACAGGATCCTGCCATCAAGACAAAAGACGTTCTGTCTATCACACAAATGAGTAATGTGCTACATGAATTTCAGTGTCACTGTGATGCTAGGTATGTAGACCGTATGTCACAAAGACCGGCGGGTCATATCAAACAGCATGTCCCTTCCACTGTTTGCAAAGGGCAAGGTACAGACCATACCCAACCAACTCACCCATGCTTACAAAACTCAAAACAGTGTTCAACATTAGATGTGATTCCACGATTGGACCACATTTGCTAAATAATCTCCAGCATACTAAGAATTACGCTGACAACCAATTTAAGATTGTCCATCAGGCTCGCTGTGTGGCACATTTGCATGTATTGGAAGTTACATATATTAATACACAGGGCCCTGTTCTTTGCAGACAAAAAGAACATGTACACACATTGTGCCTGTTTTAGCTAAACAGAATAAGTGATAGCCATTCACTGGTTCATTCCTCAGGGCAATGCTTTGACCAGAATCAAGCTGCCTGGTTTAAATTTCAAACAATGCTTGGCAGTTAACTGTCAGTCACCAAACTGGTGCATTCTCCATGGAAATGCCTCTACCAATCAGAGTCCGCTTGCCAGTCAATTAGCACTCTCTTCTCATGTAGTATAAATTGTTGTTCAATTTTGCATTTGGTATTCTTGCGAATTGTCCTGATCAATGCAAGATGAAAAGATTTGACAAAAAAAAATCTTTTTTCAGCAATACCCAAGTACCAAACAACTTTTAATATCAACTCTATTTCATTCCCCCTCCCTGCAGACTGCACCTAAAACTAGATCTAGAAGGAAGTTGAAGGAGAACATGTGCCCAACTGCTGTGCTGGTGTCACTGATTAATATTATTCTCCAATATGCTTCCCCATGATCTAGTTTGTAAGTGCACTCCTATTTGGTATTCAGCATACATGGATCAGATGACCTGTGAAAACCAAGTTGTCGAAGTGGGGAGTGGGAGTGGCGGGGGGGGGGGGGGGGTTTCAAATGTAAATGTAAACTAATCAAAGGCATTGAAATGCTTCATAATCATTGCATCTTCATTACATCAATGCTATCAATCAGTATATTTATAAACTCTTGTGATCATGAGCTCACTTCTAGGTTCTTTATGCTATGACGAAACACGTTCACTTCCTATAAATCCCACTGGCAAAAAATAACATTCCATAACAATGACAAAACACAAGTTTAGAAACTCTAGAAAATATGATCACTAATTAACCAGCACTTAGAAGAGATATTATTACAAGTCAAACAAGCTCAAGTACTTAACAAATGGGACCACGAGAAGAGTCATGCAAAAATCAACAGAAAGTGGCAAAAGACTGAAGCAAAGTGATACATCTCCAGATCAGAATTTCACCCACTACATTTTTTCTCTCTAATCAGTTGGACATAAGTGTGCCGTTGCATGAAACAAACAGTCTTCCTGGTCATTAACTTTGTAAAAGATTTTAGTCACATCGGGGCACAAGAATATCTATTATCTGCTGAGGTGAGGTCAGGGGTAGAGGAATGGATTGATATTTGATTGCAGAGCCTGCGCAGTAATAAAAATGAAACTACCCACTGCTGCATGCTCTGTAGTAGCAGACAGACCACCAAGTCCAGAGAACATTCTGCATGCTTATTTATAAAATACTCCACTAGATGTTCATTGGGATAAAATAAATGACTGTTTACTGACAAGTGAATATTCAGTCTGGGTACAAGTATCTTTTCTTTAATCACATCTGCTAGGCTTTATCGGCTGCTGTGGTTTTAAAAGACTGTGAAATGAAGGACCAGTAAAATTTTACTCCACCAATTAAAACATCAATTGTTCTTTTGCTCAAAATGCATAAATTATAAATTTGTTCAGAAAGGGGTGAACTACTTAAGTTGAACTTGCCTACCTTCATATTAATTAAGCTTTTATAGCTAAATCTAGTTTTTATGATTTCACCCCAATGGTAAATCACAAACATAAATAAAGCAAAATATTGCAGATACTGGAAAACGGAAATAAAATCAGAAAATGCTAGAAATATTCAACAGGTTTGGCAGCATCTGTGGAGACACACAGTTAATATTTCAGGGCATGGTACCAGAATTGGAAAGTTAGAAATTTAATAGAGGAATGGAAAGGGGAAAAGAACAAAAGGAAAGATCTATGATAGTGGGAGACTGCAGTGGAACTGAATATCAGACGTTGCCTATAATGGATAGTCAATCTGATACTGCCTGTTTTGCTCCACCGCCCAAGACAAGTTTCCATTCCTTACAAATGACGAAAGGGATGATGGTGCAAAGCAAAATGAGATGGCAACAGAACAATAAATAACTTACATTCATATTGTGCCTTTAATATAATAAAATGTCCAAGATGCTTCACATGAGCACTATAAAGCAAAATTTGACAACAAGCCACATAAGGAAACAAGGTACGTACAGAGGTGGTGTAAAAGGGAATAGTAGAAGCTTTCCGAAATGATACATGATTTTATTTACAAAAACAGAATTACCTGGAAAAACTCAGCAGGTCTGGCAGCATCGGCGGAGAAGAAAAGAGTTGACGTTTCGAGTCCTCATGACCCTTTGACAGAACTTGAGTGAATCCAAGAAAGGAGTGAAATATAAGCTGGTTTGAAACCAGCTTATATTTCACCCCTTTCTTGGATTCACTCAAGTTCTGTCAAAGGGTCATGAGGACTCGAAACGTCAACTCTTTTCCTCGCCGCCGATGCTGCCAGACCTGCTGAGTTTTTCCAGGTAATTCTGTTTTTGTTTTGGATTTCCAGCATCCGCAGTTTTTTTGTTTTTATCTCATGATTTACTTATATACCTAAAAACTATACAAACACAACCAAGTCATGCTAGTAAGTATGCTGTATCTGGATTTGTAAGTAGATTACATAATTCCATGCAAACAAGTAACATATAGAGTTTCAATGTATAATTTGAGCTTTAGTGCACAAACTATGGGAGAACAAAATTCTGGGTGGATTGATCTCATGTTATTTAAATTTCTGGAAGCAAATCACGCCAAGGTCATCAACTGGGCAGCTCAATTGTAACTCTATTATCTACCAAAGAAATCTTGACATTTTGACATTCTGTCCAGCAGCATCAATTTGTTAATTAAAGATTTTCAGCCAGCCAAAACAAAGGAAGTTGAGGCTATTTTAAAAATGGATTACTGAATAGGTAGGACATGGCATAACTTTTGACAGTGTAGTCCTTGTACATACATTAAAGAGCAAATAATTTTGTTTTCAATTATTAGAAAATGCACTGAACATGAATCAGACACCAACTACCAATTTGGATTCAGTACACGTTAATGGCAACCTTCCTTGGACTAGGCTGTTCATAATTACTTATATGAAAGTGACTAATACTCCTTAAAACATGGAATATATAAAATCAACCAACAGAGCCATATGTAACTGTCATGATGTATAAAGATGTACTATTGTAAGTGCTATCTGATTATTTCATTCCATTTCTTAACACTGATCATAAGCAAGAGCAGGCGGTATCTGCCCCAGCTGATGATGTGGTGTGAAACTAGTAACATTCTATGTCCATCTGGGAACTGGGAGATAGGGTAAAAGAGGTTCAATTATCTACAAGTGATTAATATACTTTCCCCTTTTCCCCAATATACTTCAATCTACCTAAAAAAAATGCTCACCCAGAACAGATATGCATGTCCTTTTAAATATTCTACCCTGGAATTACTTAGTATGCACTGATGAAAACAAAAGGAGTACAGTTACCAATTAACAATTCATACAGCTAAAAGCAAACATACAACTGCTTAATTTTGCTTCCAATCTCCACCCCTCCATCATTTTCACGTGGTCCATCTCTGACACTTCCCTTCCCTTCCTTGACCTCTCTGTCTCAATCTCTGGTGATAGACTGTCCACCAATATCCATTACAAACCCACCGACTCCCACAGCTACCTCGACTACAGCTCCTCACACCCCACTTCCTGTAAGGACTCCATCCCATTCTCTGAGTTCCTTCGCCTCCGTCGCATTTGTTCCGATGATGCTACCTTCAAAAACAGTTCCTCTGACATGTCCTCCTTCTTCCTTAACCCAGGTTTTCCACCCACTGTCGTTGACAGGGAACCTCAACCGTGTCCGGCCCATCTCCCGCGCATCCGCCCTCACGCCTTCTCCTCCCTCCCAGAAACATGATAGGGTCCCCCTTGTCCTCACTTATCACCCCACCAGCCTCCGCATTCAAAGGATCATCCTCCGCCATTTCCGCCAACTCCAGCATGATGCCACCATCAAACACATCTTCCCTTCACCCCCATCGGCATTCCGTAGGGATCGCTCCCTCCGGGACACCCTGGTCCACTCCTCCATCACCCCCTACTCCTCAACCCCCTCCTATGGCACCACCCCATGCCCACGCAAAAGATGCAACACATGCCCCTTCACTTCCTCTCTCCTCACTGTCCAAGGGCCCAAACACTCTTTTCAAGTGAAGCAGCATTTCACTTGCATTTCCCCCAACTTAGTCTACTGCATTCGTTGCTCCCAATGTGGTCTCCTCTACATTGGAGAGACCAAACGTAAACTGGGTGACCGCTTTGCAGAACACCTGCGGTCTGTCCGCAAGAATGACCCAAACCTCCCTGTCGCTTGCCATTTTAACACTCCACCCTGCTCTCTTGCCCACATGTCTGTCCTTGGCTTGCTGCATTGTTCCAGTGAAGCCCAACGCAAACTGGAGGAACAACACCTCATCTTCCGACTAGGCACTTTACAGTCTTCCGGACTGAATATTGAATTCAACAACTTTAGGTCTTGAGCTCCCCCCTCCATCCCCACCCCCTTTCTGTTTCCCCCTTCCTTTTGTTTTTTTCCAATAAATTATATAGATTTTTCTTTTCCCACCTATTTCCACTATTTTTAAATATTTCAAATCTTTTATGCTCTCCCCACCCCCACTAGAGCTATACCTTGAGTGCCCTACCATCCATTCTTAATTAGCACATTCGTTTAGATAATATCACCAACTTTAACACCTATGTGTTCTTTTGTCCTGTTGTTTGTGACATCTTTTGATGATCTGCTTCTATCACTTTTTTTGCCTACAACCACACCACCCCCCTCCACTTCTCTCTCTCTCCTCCACACCCCCCCCCCCCCCCCCCCCCCCCCCCCCCCCACCCCCACACCTTAAACCAGCTTATATTTCAACTCTTTCTTGGACTCGAACTCAAGTTCTGTCGAAGGGTCATGAGGACTCAAAACGTCAACTCTTTTCTTCTCCACCAATGCTGCCAGACCTGCTGAGTTTTTCCAAGTAATTCTGTTTTTGTTTTGGATTTCCAGCATCCGCAGTTTTTTTATTTTTATACAACTGCTGTCTGTGTGAGCTTTGACCTGTTGAATCATTGAAAGTGTGTCCATGAATGAACTACCCCCATTAGATTTTCAATACTAGTGATCAGTTTAATTCAAGTTAATGTTTTTCTTGCTGCAGTATAAATCATTACTTCCATTTGTTCAATGCTGTACTGTGTTATAGAGTAACAGTATATTGGTTTGCATCAACTGCAAGAGTCAGTCATAGGTTGGTGCCAAGTTTAGGCCAGGTGCAACTAGCTCAGGAAGGTAAGAAGCACCTGAGGTGGTACTCTCCCCAGCAATGCTCATGCAGTCTTAAAATCCCATTTCGAAGTATGTGAGCAGAGATTTGATATTATCATAGTATCAGGGAGACTGCATGCCTGTTTTCAGCTGGAAATGGTATATGGCATGAGAAGGAAGGGGGGGAGCAGGAATGGCAGGAAATTAACATCTTACAAAACAACAATTTCTTATCTCATTTCTTGTTTCAGACCAGCTTTCTTTCATTGGACCAACAAAATAGACAGATGACTTAGCCACCCAGCTTCCACTACATTATAATTAACCAATATTGTGAAACCAATTCTTTCACATCATGGGGGGAGGGGGGGAATCAATCAAGAGAAACTGCACACTTTAATTTGAACCCTATTCATTTGCTGTGGTGAATCAAGAGAAAGGTTATTCAAAGAAAGAAACACTACTTTTCTCCCCTTCACAGGACAGTTCAAAGACACCTGCTCATCATTAATCCACTTTTAACCTGCCAATAACCTCCAATTCTTGGGAGCTGTTGAAAGGCACGCTTGCAACTTAAGATCTAATCAGTAAAGAATACATCTGTTCAAAAGGTTTTTTCTTTCTATAAATGCAAAACATGAGTTTAAACTATCCTCATTTCATTCTTTTTCATCTTACAAAGTTCAGCTGCAGTGCGCACAGAGAATGCCGAGAGTTGTGCATTTGTTCCTATGTACAGATTTAACCAGTTGAATAAGCTTTTTGTCTATTTTTATTGAGTTTTGCTCACATTTAAAGGGTCAGAATCTCAATCTTTTGGAATCGTACAGGATTCCTCCAACTTTTGGGTTGAGTAAAGAAAAATTTCCACTCCCTTTCCGTCCCATTTGGCACAGAAAACCATTGTTCTACTGGCCTCCCACCGATTGCTAATCCAGATTGACAGCTGTCACTGAATAGGTGAATCAAAATATGGGCCCTCACATTCAAACTGCTCATTAGAACAGAGTGGCATTAGATGTCACGTTTTTATCATTACTACCATAGCAACATTGGATGTTAAGACATGGCTGCATGTTCCTGCTGACCAGTATTTCTACTATGGGCAGGAACAGATTTAAAAGGTTCATGAATGAGTGCAATCAGTTGCATGGCACCTCAATTTCATTTTTTGATCTGGCTCTCACCTTTGACAATCCTGCTCTGCTGATGCCCGACAGCTTTCCCACTATTCCATTCCCCCACAACGCCACCAGACCTCCCACCCACCCCTGTGACGCCTCATGCCTCCCCCCTCCACCACAACCCATCCCCATGCCACCCCTTCCCCCCAACCATGGTGAGAAAGCTGGCTGACTGCATGCTAATATAATACCAGCTCTCCAGCAAAGTCTCGCCTACTAAGTCTATTTCATCTATAGGCCTTCTGTATATTCCCTACTAATTGTTCGAATTTCAAAGATGACCAGGGGAGTTCTCCCCAGTGTAATAGTTAACAAGTATCCTTAAATAATACTTTTAAAAAAGATTATTTTTTGTCATTGAATCTTTGCTGTTTGTGGGATCTTGCTGTGAAAATTGGCTGCTGCATTTGACATTGCAACAGTGACTACACTACAAAATTACTTCATTGGTTGTAAAACGCCTAGAGGCTTCTGGAGTTGTAAATGGAACTGCACAAATTGAAATCTTTATTTTATAACTTGTTAAAGTTGCGTGCTACCAATAGGGTCCTGCTCTCATCTGCTAAAGTTACTCAGGGGCCTGAATATTCCAAGAAGTGGCAATCATGGTTTGATTGCTGCCCCGTTCCTAATTTGCATCACGATGGAGCTCCGCATTTGTGGCTGGGTCTTCTGATCCTGGCTTCTTCAGAAATGTGGAGGGTTCTTCCATCGAAGTGCTTCCTCATAGCACTAGATCATTGGTGGTGGGGGGATGGGGTGGAAGACATACCATGACCCCTTTAAATGGCATTAGCTTCAGTATTTTGTTAAGTGTTCACTAAAATACTAAAAAGCTTTGGGACAGTTGCTACAGGAGTTGTAATGTCACTCCAATCATCAGTTTCCTGCATCAAGTTATCAATATAAAATAGCAAAAATTAATTCTTGAATCAAGCTATTATTGATCTATAAACATGTAAAATCAGCCAAGGCAGAAAACTTCCTGGTGTGTAAACAGGAGCTGTACTCAAAACAGAAAACCCAAAATTGAGCAATTTAAAGTTGGGCAAAATCTGCAAGTTGTGCTCTAGTTAAACAATGAGAAACAGCAACCCATTTCACAGGGCAGGACTGAGGCTTTACCATCCCAAACCACAAATACAAACATTCAGTGTTTAAGTCAACAATTCAATCTTACAAAGATAAAGGGCAGAATTTTCTGCCTGTTGGGCAGGCGGTGTGGGAGCAGGCTGGCACAGACCGAGGACAACGGGAGCGGGCAGGTGGCATAGGGACTGCAATGTTCGCCATGTCCAAAGGTGACCCGGCGGCCTGTTTTAAAAAGCGGTTGCAGCCTTTCAAAGGCTGTGAATCATGGCCAGTGGAAGGGTTCCCCAGAGCGCTGCTGGTGAGCAGGCCAGGCAGGAGGGTAGGGCAGGGGGGCACTGTGCCCATCATTTTTCTGATGATTTCCTTGCTGTCCTCCTCCCCCACATGACCAAATGGAGGAGGTGGTGGAGATCATCTGCTCTCATGACATGGTGCAACGCACCTGGATCCAGTTTCACAAGTGCTTCAACGACCTGTTGCACTCAGGAAGGGTAAGTACCATGTTGGCATTGGTCACTTAACCCAGCAGGTAGGTTTTCCCCCCTGGTGGGAACAGGCCTAGCATCTTTGTGTGAGTGTTCGGCAATGGCGGGGTGAGGAGGCACCACAGCCCTGCAATGTCCCACTCTGGTTGGGGTGGGCCATCCACAAAGAAAGTCCAGGTACAAGTAGCACTAATCAATGCTCTTCTCTCCTTTTTAGGAGAAGAATGCACATAATACCGCTGAGCGGGTGAGGACTGGCGGAGGGCCAGCCCAGTTGGCAATTCTCAGCCACTTCGAGCAGGAGGCCCTAGATTTGGAGTGGCACCATGCGCCCAGGTCCACTGGTGTCGGTGAGGCTGGGGTGCCACTGCCCAGCAGTGAGGTCACCATTGTTCTCCCAACAGCTATGGCAGTGCTGAATGTTCAATGATTGAAGTTTGCAACATGGCTTGTTCATTGCTTATGGAAGAATGAGTGCATAATGATCCGGGGAACAGGGATGCACATTGACATTGTCTCCACGTTAACTGATCTAATGTCCTTATTCTTCCTTTCAGCTTCAGCTAAGCAGTGCCAGGAGGAGGAGCAGCAGGGGACCCTCTCACACCTGAGGGCCCTGAAATCTCGGACTCACCTGTGTCACACCATCTCTGCCAGCCAGGCACCAGTGCAGATACTAGCACCTCGGTGGGAATTAGAACATCGGCTAGTGTCCTGGGGCGTAGCAGTGAGGGCACTTCACAGTCGCTGGAGGAGCTGGCAGAGGCAGAGAGCGCCCATGGCACCCACAGTCAGAGGACTGCAGGGGACCAAGCACATACATACTGAACGAGTAAATCACATTCTATCTTTATCATTAAAATTACGAAAGATTGTTAATGTTTTGGGCATCACACTTGGCAAGTTCAGTTACCTTTTCAATGCAAACTGCAGATCAGTGGCTTTAAGTATAGATATGGTCTGATGCAGAAAATGGAAATATCACTGTTTCCATTAGCAATGCTCTAGTTTGCAATTAAAATGTACTACTGGAGCTTTGCAATTCCCACAGCCAAAAAGACTAAGAGGTCTAGTTCAGTACAAAGTTAGCTGATCTTAGTCAGGAGTGGCACTGGGTGAATTGCTGCTTCAGAGAGAAAACACAGACACAACAGGCTGAATGGCTGCCTCCTCTGCTGTAACCATTCTATGATTCTATTCTATAGATTGGCATTAGGGCCTGGATAAATAGCATCACCACTCAGGATTAAGTGGGTAAAACCCATAGCTATGCTTTTGTGACCTGCACACTCGACAATTTCAATGCTCCCTGGCCAGCCTCTCATCCTCCAGCTCAATCAAGACTCTACTGTTTGGAGTCCAATCTACATCTATCCCCATTGACCAGTAGCCCTGTGCTCATTCAGCTACACCGAATCCTGGTCCCAAGCTTCTGGAATTTAAAATTCTCCTCCTAGTGCCTAAAAATAGAGCTAGAGTAAGCACGAGAGTGAGCGTATGAGCGAGCACATGAGCGAGCGTGTGAGTGAGCAAGAAGTGGGGGAGTAGAATGGAGAAAGAGAGAGAGAGAGAGAGGGAGGAGCTATGGATAGAGAGAGAGACACACACGCAGTCAGATAAGAATAGTGTTGTTAAAAACTTGACTATGTATTTTTTATAAGTACTTGAATTCTGTTCTTGGATGGCGGAGAGGTGTCATGAGCCACCTTCTGAGGGGATAGCCCTTGTCACCCAGCAGCCATCCATCAAGCCGGGCTGGAGCACTGAAGAGCCCAGCATCTGGGAGTGTCTGAGGATGTAGGCGTTGCGGGAGCTGCCTGGGTACCTTGCACAAAATTGTAGAATCTGCATCCTGTGATCACACAATCTGCACGTACATGGAGTGGAAGCCCTTCCTGTTGACGAAGGCACCGGGCTCACCTGCTGGCGCCTTGATGGCCACGTGTGCAGTCTATTGCACCCTGGACGCGGGGGAAGCCAGCTATGGCCAGGAAGTCTCTGACTCGCTGTGTTTGGCTTGCTTGGTCCCAACGGTAGTGGATGAAAGTCAATGCACGCCTGAAACTGCTTGACACAAGTGTGGACAATTGATTGGGAGACACCACAAAGATCACCCACCGACCCCTGGAAGGAGCCAGAGGCATAGAAGTTGAGGGCAGTTATGACCTTTAGAGCCACTGGCATGGAGTGTCCACCCACACAATTCACGGAGATCTCAGGCCCAATCAGACAGATATAGTTGACTGTCTCCCTTGAGAGACGGAGCCTCCTTTAACACTGTACCTCAGACATATTGAGGTAGCTGCTTCTCTGCCTGTAAACCCTGGCAGCAGGATAGTGGCGTCTTCTGCGGCCCCTTCTGCCCGGACTACCTCTTGGTCCTGCACCACTTGTGCCTGCACCTTTACTCCCAAAGGTGGCTCCTCTGGAGGCTGAATGTGCACTCCTGGCCTCCTCCCCCTTCTAGCCCTCCCTTTCTCCTCAGAGGAGGTGCCTCCAGTGGAGAGTTCAGCTCCCATTCCCAGGCTAAGTGAAGGCTTCCTGAAACCTGCAGGCCCAAAAAAGATTCCTCACTGCAGAGTGTTGACCTGAAGGTTGCGAGTTCAGATCAAGCAGCTGGTGTGCGTTTTGAAATATTGCAGATCACACAGACAAGTATTAGTAACTTTGAAAAAACAATATTTGACAGAGCACACTCACGAACCCACTGAACCCTTTTATTCTGCCCGTGGATGAGGTTTATACAAATGTGTCCTACCTGCCTGCCGTTGCGCCCGGGTGCAACGATTGCATGGGCACCAAAAAATTGCCGTCAATTGGTGCCTCAAGGGCCTTAAGTGGCCCATTAATGGCGGGCGTGCATCGGATATCATCACACGCCCACCTAATAAAATATCGCGATGGTGCTTGGTGATGTCAGGACACTCGCCCGACGTTACCGCGCATACGGGGCCCGCCCTGCGTGCCAACAGGAAAATTCTGGCCAAAGAATAAAAGTAGACAATAGAAGTTATAAAAGTAGAGAAAAACTCAAATTTTCAGTCTTAATTTGAATCTGTTCTTGTCGTTTCTGGCTATATGGAACCCTGTAACTGATTGCTCAGGGATAAAAATTACCTTTATTTTTCACTTGAATGTACTTTGCTTTGACTCATTTACCAATGTGGCATTAAAATAAAGTGTGTTCTTCTAATAATGGGTTTGATATTGTTGATTATTTAGAACAATTTAAAATGAAACAACATAGGGAGTTGATGGCCATTTGTAAAAGTACGACACTAAATATCTACCTGTAGCTGGATGCAGTAATTCAGAGAAAAATAAAGACAATCAGTTTTCAAAGTGAAAATAAGACCATTGTGCAGTTTCTGGGAATACAAAATCGTTTTGCACAACATAAAAATTCGAAATAAACCATAACAAATTAATTAAATTACTGTATGCTGGAAATTAATTATTTGAATTAGTCCCTATATTATCAAATTTCATTTGCCATTATTTGATACATTTTATTTTGCTGGGTCTAACATAGTTTAAAAAAGTGTATGCAATAAAAAAATCCTCTTCCTTAATCTTAACATCTTCTGACATCAGCAAGTCTTTGCCAAAACCACATCCTGAAATCGAAGGTATTTCAACACACAATTTCTATATCACTTTCTATAGCACCCTCCAGTGATAACATCAAACTACTACAACATTTATCACATATGGTGGTAGAATGTCTACAATCTTGACGTCAGTTGGATACATTCAACCAATCAACAGAGCATGATTAATTGGCATCAACAATTACAGATACATTTTCAAGACTTTGGGGTACCATATATTTAGGCAAAAACAGAATTATCTGGAAAAACTGAGCAGGTCCGGCAGCATCGGTGGAGAAGAAGAGTTGACGTTTCGAGTCCTCATGACTCTTCAACAGAACCGAGTAATATTAGGAGAGGGGTGAAATATAAGCTGGTTTAGGGTGGGGGTGGGGGGGTGGTTGTAGGGACAAACAAGCAATGATAGGAGCAGATAATCAAAAGATGTCACAGACAAAAGAACAAAGAGGTGTTGAAGATGGTGATATTATCTAATCAAATGTGCTAATTAAGAATGGATGGCAGGACACACAAGGTACAGCTCTAGTGGGGGTGGGGTGGAAAGACTAACAGGGCATAAAAGGTATAGATTTAAAAATAATGGCAACAGGTGGGAAAAGAAAAATCTATATAAATTAATGGAAAAAACAAAAGAAAGGGGGAAGAAACAGAAAAGGGGTGGGGATGGAGGAGGGAGTTCAAGATCTAAAGTTGTTGAATTCAATATTCAGTCCGGAAGGCTGTAAAGTGCCTAGTCGGAAGATGAAGTGCTGTTCCTCCAGTTTGCGTTGGGCTTCACTGGAACAATGCAGCAAGCCAAGGACAGACATGTGGGTAAGAGAGCAAGGTGGAGTGTTAAAATGGCAAGTGACAGGGAGGTTTGGGTCTTTCTTGCAGACAGACCACAGGTGTTCTGCAAAGCGGTCACCCAGTTTACGTTTGGTCTCTCCAATGTAGAGGAGACTGCATTGGGAACAACGAATGCAGTAGACTAAGTTAGGGGAAAAGCAAGTGAAATGCTGCTTCACTTGAAAGGAGTGTTTGGGCCCTTGGACGGTGAGGAGAGAGGAAGTGAAGGGGCAGGTGTTGCATCTTTTGCGTGGGCATGGGGTGGTGCCATAGGTGGGGGTTGAGGAGTAGGGGGTGATGGAGGAGTGGACAGGGTGTCCCAGAGGGAACGATCCCTATGGAATGCCGCTGGGGTGGGGTGAAGGGAAGATGTGTTTGGTGGTGGCATCATGCTGGAGTTGGCGGAAATGGCGGAGGATGATCCTTTGAATGCGGAGGCTGGTGGGGTGTTAAGTGAGGACAAGGGGGACCCCATCATGTTTCTGGGAGGGAGAAGAAGACATGAGGGCGAATACGCGGGAGATGGGCTGGACACGGTTGAGGGCCCTGTCAATAACCGTGGGTGGAAAACCTCGGTTAAGGAAGAAGGAGGACATGTCAGAGGAACTGTTTTTGAAGGTGCATCATCAGAACAGATGCGATGGAGGCGAAGGAACTAAGAGAATGGGATGGAGTCCTTACAGGAGGCGGGGTGTGAGGAGCTGTAGTCGAGGTAGCTGTGGGAGTCGGTAGGCCTGTAATGGATATTGGTGGACAGTCTATCACCAGAAATTGAGACAGAGAGGTCAAGGAAGGGAAGGGAAGTGTCAGAGATGGACCACGTGAAAATGATGGAGGGGTGGCGATTGGAAGCAAAATTAATAAATTTTTCCAGGTCCTGACGAGAGCATGAAGCAGCACTGAAGAAATCATCAATGTACCAGAGAAAGAGTTGTGGGAGGGGGCCGGAGTAGGACTGGAACAAAGATTGTTCCACATACACCATAAAGAGACAGGCATAGCTGGGACCCATGCGGGTACCCATAGCCACATTTTTTATTTGGAGAAAGTGAGAGGAGTTAACGGAGAAATTGTTCAGTGTGAGAACAAGTTCAGCCAGACGGAGGAGAGTAGTGGTGGATGGGGATTGTTCGGGCCTCTGTTTGAGGAAGAAGTTAAGGGCCCTCAGACCATCCTGGTGGGGGATGGAGTTGTAGAGGGATTGGACGTCCATGGTGAAGCAGAAGCAGTTGGGGCTAGGGAACTGGAAATTGTTGATGTGACGTAAGGTATCAGAGGAATCACGGATGTAGGTGGGAAGGGATTGGACAAGGGGAGAGAGAAGGGAGTCAAGATAACGAGAAATGAGTTCCGTGGGGCAGGAACAGGCTGACACATCAGTCTGCCAGGACAGTTCTATTTGTGGATTTTGGGTAGGAGTTAGAAGCGGGCCATCCGAGGTTGGGCGACTATCAGGTTGGAAGCTGTGGGAGGAAGATCTCCAGTGGAGATGAGGTCAGTGACAGTCCTGGAAACAATGACTTGATGTTCACTGGTGGGGTCATGGTCCAGGGAGAGGTAGGAGGAAGTGTCTGCGAGTTGACGCTCAGCCTCCATGAGGTAAAAACAAAAAACTGCGGATGCTGGAAATCCAAAACAGAAACAGAAATACCTGGAAAAACTCAGCAGGTCCGGCAGCATTGGCGGAGAAGAAAAGAGTTGACGTTTCGAGTCCTCATGACCCTTCAACAGAACTGAGTAATATTAGGAGAGAGGTGAAATATAAGCTGTTTTAAGGTGGGGTGGGGGGGTGGGGGGAAGAGAAGTTTGGGGGGGTGTGTGGTTGTAGGGACAAGCAAGCAATGATAGGAGCAGATAATCAAAAGATGTCACAGACAAAAGAATAAAGAGGTGTTGAAGGTGGTGATATTATCTAAACGAATGTGCTAATTAAGAATGGATGGCAGGACACACAAGGTACAGCTCTAGTGGGGGTGGGGTGAAAAGACTAACAGGGCATAAAAGGTATAGATTTAAAAATAATGGCAATAGGTGGGAAAAGAAAAATCTATATAAATTATTGGAAAAAACAAAAGGGAGGGGGGAAGAAACGGAAAGGGGGTAGGGATGGAGGAGGGAGTTCACGATCTAAAGTTGTTGAATTCAATATTCAGTCCGGAAGGCTGTAAAGTGCCTAGTCGGAAGATGAGGTGTTGTTCCTGCAGTTTGCGTTGGGCTTCACTGGAACAATGCAGCAAGCCAAGGACAGACATGTGGGCAAGAGAGCAAGGTGGAGTGTTAAAATGGCAAGCGACAGGGAGGTTTGGGTCTTTCTTGTGGACAGACCGCAGGTAGGCCTTTACTTTGGCTATTGAATGCCAGACTTGGAATAGGGAGACCTCTTGGGCATAGTGGCAGATCTCCAGTCATGGACCTCTACAAAAATATAATTGTGTATTGCTGAATAAAGAGACATGTTGTCGAAGCTTTTCATCTTGCAATCATCAGGACAGTTCACAAGAATACCAACAGTAAAGGGAACAACAATTTATGCTGCATGAGAAGAGAGTGCTGCTTGGTTGGCAAATGCTCTCTGATTGGTAAAGGTGTTGCCTTGGAGAACGCACTGGCGGACAGTTCACTACCAAACTTCTGTTCATATTCAATATCAAAGCCCTGGTAAAGTTGCACTGGCTTCATTCTGAGAGATGCACTGCAACCACATAAGGGAAGCAGTTTTAACGATGAGAGGCATTGGGGTTCTGCAAATGTTTGAAATTAACCTGCTATGCACAAGGAGTTCTTACAAACAATGTTTAGATGACTGGCCCACATCCAGAAATTACAGCAAGACAATGGTACAGGCTTTAATGGGCCCAAACAAAATGTTTGCTATTTGGCTCAGTCACTGCTGTCCAAAGAAGCAAAAATTGGAACTGAAAGAAATTAATTTAGCTCTTCTACAGGTGGTAAGTATACTTAAGTAATTCTCCTATGTGAAAATCCAACAACATGCACAATCTTATTACTATAATAGGTACAATGCAAACAAAACTAAGTACAAAATTTAAAAGCTTGATTTTTAATCACATTCTCTACTCAATACAGATAATGCAAGAAGGGAACATAAATCTTACTATCAAAGCCAATCCAGTTTCGCATAAGAAGTGCAAAAGTTGGGAAGCCGAAAAAAACAGTTAAAGAGGAGTCACCAATCAGCATCCTTTGTAAAATAAAATTTGGTAATTGAAATGGAACAATATCTGGTATAAAGGAAAAGTATCCCAAATCTCAAGTACTCCTCTCAAAAAGGTACTAAATGTGCCTTTGAAACACACAATGTCTAATTCAGAAATTCTGTCTTGGAAGTCAAAGGGAAGTGTCATGGAGAAGTCAGGCCAAATTTGACTAGGAAATACCCAGATAATTGATTGTGTATCTCTGACTGCTGCCACAGAACAGAACAGGAATGAGTTTTGTTCCTAGCAATGGAAACTATTTCTGATACTCAAATCCAATTCAAATCTTTCAAAATAGATTTGGTTCTCAAGTTTCAGCTGTGAGAGAATTTAGGCATTTTGTGTTGCCAGGCAAAGTTATTTTTCTCCCAAATCATTATTTATGTAATCTGTCTGTATTACTACCTTTAAGTTGATAATATGAACATTTTTATCTCAACAAGGTATGACATTTCTCAGTAAATCCAAATTACAGAAAACAAATTGATGGCCAGACTCACTCCTTCAACTATCTGTAATCTGATGGAAAGAAGAAAGTATGAAGGTTCAGCAATCATTTGCAGCAGCTTTCAACCATTCTTTCAATCAGGAGTTTGAACTCCATGACTCCTGATGAGAGGGTTCTAAGTTGACTATTCCACATACGGCAAAATATAACATTCCTTGGAGTCATACCTCGCATGAAGGAAGATGGTTTTGGTTGTGCTCAATCATCTTAGTCCCAGGGGATTGCTGCAGGAGTTCCTCATTGTAGTGTCCTAGGCACAACCATTTCAGCTACTTCGTCGATGACCTTCCCTCCATCATAAGGTCAGAAGTGGGGATATTTGCTGATACTTGTACAATATTCAGCACTATTCACGACTCCTCAGACACTGAAGCAGTCCATGTCCATTTGCAGCAAGGCATGGGCTGGTATGTGGCAAGTAACATTCATGCCACACAAATGCCAGGCAATGGCCATCTCCAACAAGAGAGAATCCAATCATTGCCCCTTGATATTCATGACTAGCCATGTAAATACTGTGGCTACAAGAGCAGGTCAGAGGCTGGGAATTCTGCATGAGTAACTCACCTCCTGACCTGCCAAAGCCTGTCCCACCATCTACAAGACACAAGTTAGGAGTGTAATTGAATATTCTCGATTTGCCTGGATGAGTGCAGCTCCAACACTCAAGAAGCTTGTCAACAAAGGCAAAACAGCCTGCTTGCTTTGCGCCCTATCATGACCTTAAACATTCACTCAATTCATCGGCGTACAGTAGCAGCCATGTGCATCATCTACAAGGTGCGCTACAGTAATTCACCAAGTCTCCTTCAACAGCACATTCCAAACCCGTGACCTCCTTCACTTCAAAAAGGATCACGGTTCCTTCACTGTCGCTGGGTCAAAGTCCTGGAATTCCCTTCCTAATAGGACCGTGCATGTACCTATACCGCATGGACTGCAGCGATTCAAGAAGGTGGTCAAAACCACCTTCAAGGGCAAATAGGGATGGGCAATAAATGCTGCCCTAGCCAGCAATGCCCACATCCCATAAAGGAATAAATAAATAAAACAACTGGCAACCTCCCAAGGCATCACATTTTTGATACCATTTTTAAAAATAGTGAAACAAACGGTTAGATTAAATTGGCCTTCATCATAAAGAACCTTCTTATAATACCACAATTTAATTTAAAACCATGTTAAGAAACCATCTGTTTATTACAGTGAAGTTGAATAAGTTTTTTTTGTTTGACTGCTTTCACCTGGTGCAATTGATTTTCACATTGTTAAAGCAGTGGACAGAGAGCCCACATCCAAATTATGAGATCATGTTTTAAAGAGAATGAGCTCTAAGATAAAGAGTAATGGATTCAGAAAAAAATTACAAAAATACACACTGTACCAATGCTCTTAACTCAGAAATCTAATTGCACAAATCTGACGCACACAAGAATTCTTCTTAAGTTTAGCCATTTTAATTTTGACCACATCTAATAAAAGTTCAAGATAATGGACCAAAATGCCCTGAAGTAAGTCACTCTTAGAAATGGGAGAGAAGGAAAGCTTTTAAATTACAAACACTTCTTTCACAAAGGACCTACTGTCTTAATATTTTGCAAAAGTCATGACCAAAAGATCATTATGAACTCAGATGTTACCAGGCATATTGAACATTGCTTAGCATCCTCACTTATTCACAGGAATACGCCAAACATTGGCAATATTGAAGAGTCCATTCCTTGTATGTGTTTTGCATAAAATGTTCTTCAAAGTGGCATTAATAGGTTTTTTTTAAAATTGATACATTTAAGTAATGCCTGATGAGATAAAAAATTACATTAACAAAAGGTGACAGATTTTCCTCCATTTCAAGAAATTATTTTGAATATATTTTCAAATAATCTTCAACTTTATCTTGATAAACATGCAACATTACCAATGTTGATGCTCTTCACATCTTCCTTAAAGGGTGTGGAATGTGCTGACAGTTAATGTCTGGCTGCATTGATTCTCTCACCAGTTATAAGCATCAGTCAAAGACAAATAAAAACCCTCAAATCAAAAAGATATACAGGGGAGTGGATGTTAAGACTGTTTTCAACTTCAAGATAGGATTATAAAAATCTTGCCGTTCGTCAGCTTGCCCCATTGGTTGTATGCTCAAGCCACTGGACCCGGGCACATTTTATTCTTGGCTGATAATCCAGTACAACGATGAGGTACTGGTACAATGAGAGAAGTCCCATCTTTTAAGATAGGGCATTAAACCAAGGTCTTAGCTGTCAGCTCTGGTGCTCCAGGTGAACTTGAAAGATCTCAGGGCAGAATCCAAAGAGGAGCTGAGAGTTCTCCTGGTCCCTGGTCAATTTTCTTCTTTCAACCACCACAGGAGGCAACTTAACTGGTCATTCATCTGGATTCCTGTTCCATGAAACAACTGCAACATTTGCCTACATTATTCACTATAGATGAAACACTTTTGAGATCAACAGTTGCTTGTTAGTGCAGAATATGAACATTGCTGTAAACAGAGATAGGTTGCTGAAGGTTTTTGTCTTGCATTCATCAGGACAAATGCAAGAATGTCAATTTCAAATGATCATAACTACATACTACAGGAGAAAAGGTTGGTTGGCAAGTTGACTCTGATTGGCTGAGGCATTGCCTTGGAGAAAGGAACAGAGAACTTTATGCAGCCTAATCTTCTGGGTAACTCAAAAAGGGTGCAAGGCTTGAACATAATTTCTTTTTAATTTATTCTTTCACAGATGTAGGAGTTGCTGGCTAGACCAGCATTAATTGCCCATCCTTAACTGCCCTTGAGAAGGTGGTGGTGAGAAACCTTCTTGAACCACTGCAGTCTGGTAGGTACATTCATGTTGCTGTTAGAGAGGGAGTTCCAGGATTTTGACCCAACGATAGTGAGGGAACAGCAATATAGTTCCAGGATGGTGTGGGGCTTGGAGGGGATGAGAGTGGCCTAAGACAAGGAGGTCTGAAAATTTTTTGTGACAGGGAATCATTTAATTATTGCACTTTTTATGATATGCAGTGAAATTCAAATACTTTTAGACCACTTGAAGTGGGTGGAATTATTCGACTTCAAGAGGGCAGAAAAATTAATTTTCGCTTCCATTACCTTTTCTGATCATCTAGACTGTGGACCATTACACTTCTATAAAATCACAAAAGTGACCTCAGCATTTCAGCATTCAATGCAGATAGTGCATGTATTACAGAATGAAGTCCATACTAAAAGAAAAACAAAAATACCTGGAAAAACTCAGCAGGTCTGGAAGCATCTGTGGAGAGGAGCACAGTTAACGTTTCGAGTCCACATGACTCTTCAACAAAACTAAAATAGAAAAGGGGTGAAATATAAGCTGGTTTAAGGATGGGTGGTGGCACAAGAAGAGCTGGATAGAGGCCCAGAGATAGGTGGAGATAACCAAAAGATGTCACAGACAAAAGGACAAAGAGGTGTTGAAGATGGTGATATTATCTGAAGGAATGTGCTAATTAAGGGTAGAAAGCAGGACGAGTAAAGCACAGATAGCCCTGGTGTGGGTGGGGTGAAGGAATCTAAAAAGGCTAAAAGGTAGAGATAAAACAATGGAAGGAAATACATTTAAAAATAATGGAAATAGGTGGGAAAAGAAAAATCTATATAAATTATTGGAAAAAACAAAAAGGAGGGGGAAAATCGGAAAGGGGGTGGAGATGGAGGAGAGAGTTCATGATCTAAAATTGTTGAACTCAGTATTCAGTCCAGAAGGCTGTAAAGTGCCTAGTTGGAAGATGAGGTGCTGTTCCTCCAGTTTGCATTGAGCTTCGCTGGAACAATGCAGCAAGCCAAGGATGGACATGTGGGCATGAGAGCAGGGTGGAGTGTTGAAATGGCAAGCGACAGGGAGGTCTGGATAATGCTTGCGGGCAGACCGAAGGTGTACTGCAAAGCGGTCACCCAGTCTGCGTTTGGACTCTCCAATGTAGAGGAACCTGCATTAGGAGCAACGAATGCAATAGACTAATTTGGGGGAAATGCAAGTGAAATACTGCTTCACTTGAAAGGAGTGTTTAGGCCCTTGGACGGTGAGAAAAGGGGAAGTAAAGGGGCAGGTGTTGCATCTTCTGCGGTTGCATGGGAAGATGCCGTGGGAGGGGGTTGAGGTGTAGGGGGTGATGGAGGAGTGGACCAGGGTGTCACGGAGGGAACGATCCCTGCAAAATGCTGCCGGGGGAGGTGAAGGGAAGATGGGTTTGGCGGTGGAATCATGCTGGAGTTGGCGGAAATGGCTGAGGATGATCCTTTGAATGCGGAGGCTGGTGGGGTGATAAGTAAGGACAAGGGGGACCCTATCATGTTTCTGGGAGGGAGGAGGAGGTGTGAGGGCAGATGCGCAGGAGATGGGCCAGACAGGGTTGAGGGCCCCGTCAACCACCGTGGTTGGAAAACCTCGGTTAAGGAAGAAGGACATGTCAGAGGAACTGATTTTGAAAGTGGCATCATCAGAACAGATGTGACGGAGGCGAAGGACCTGAGAGAATGGGATGGAGTCCTTACAGGAAGCAGGGAGTGAGGAGCTGTAGTTGAGGTAGCTGTGGGCTTGTAATGAATATTGGTGGACAGTCTGATTTCTGTCAATTCCTGGTGATAGACTGTCCACCAATATCCATTACAAGCCTACCAACTTCCACAGCTACCTTGACTACAGCTCCTCACACCCCGCTTCCTGTAAGGACTCCATCCCATTCTCTCAGTTCCTTCGCCTCTGTCGCATCTGTTCTGATGATGCCACTTTCAAAAGCAGTTCCTCTGACATGTCCTCCTTCTTCCTTAACCAAGGTTTTCCAGCCACGGTGGTTGACATGGCCCTCAACCGTGTCCGGCCCATCTCCCGCGCATCTGCCCTCACACGTTCTTCTCCATCCCAGAAACATGATAGGGTCCCCCTTCTCCTCACTTATCATCCCACCAGCCTCCGCATTCACAGGATCATCCTCCGCCATTTCTGCCAACTCCAGCATGATGCCACCAACAAACACATCTTCCCTTCATCCCCCTGGCAGCATTCCGTAGGGATCGTTCCCTCCATGACACCCACTCCTCCATCACCCACTACACCACAACCCCCTCCCACAGCACTTTCCCATGCAACTGCAGAAGATGCAACACCTGCCCTTTTATTTCCCCTCTCCTCACCGTCCAAGGGCCTAAACACTCCTTTCAAGTGAAGCAGCATTTCACTTGCACTTCCCTCAATTCAGTCTACTGCATCCGTTGCTCCCAATGTGGTTTCCTCTAGACTGGAGAGACCAAACGCAGACTGGGTGACCGCTTTGCAGAACACCTTCAGTCTGTCTGCAAGCAGTACCCAGACCTCTCTGTCTCTTGCCATTTCAACACTCCACCCTGCTCTCATGCCCACATGTCAGTCCTTGGCTTGCTGCATTGTTCCAGTGAACCTCAACGCAAACTGGCGGAACAGCACCTCATCTTCCGACTAGGCACTTTACAGCCTTCAGGACTAGGCACTTTACAGCCTTCAGGACTAAATATTAAGTTCAACAATTTTAGATCATGAACTCTCTCCTCCATTTCCACCCCTTTCCGATTTCCCCCCTTTTTGTTTTTTCCAATAATTTATATAGATTTTTCTTTTCCCATCTATTTCCATTATTTTTAATGTATTTCCATCCATTGTTTTATCTCTACCTTTTAGCATTTTTAGATTCCTTCACCCCACCTCACCCCCACTAGGGCTATCTGTACCTTGCTCATCCTGCTTTCTACCCTTAATTAGCACATTCCTTTAGATAATATCACCAACTTCAACACCTCTTTGTCCTTTTGTCTGTGACATCTTTTGGATATCTCCACCTATCACTGGGCCTCTATCCAGCTCTTCTTGTCCCACCACCCCCCTTAAACCAGCTTATATTTCACCCCTCTTCTATTTTAGTTTTGGTGAAGAGTCATGTGGACTCGAAACTGTGTTCCTCTCTGAAGATGCTTCCAGACCTGAGTTTTTCCAGGTATTTTTGTTTTTGTTTTGGATTTCCAGCATCTGTAGTTTTTTGCTTTTACCATACCAAAAGAACATAGCCTTGCTGGTGTATGTACATATGAAGTGAAGCAAAGGACTACAGCAATATCTCAGGAGTCGCAAATGGTGAACATCGTTGGCTGAGTGCACATTCACATTTCTGACCTTATGATGAAGGTCATTGATAAAGCAGCTGAAGATGGCTGCGCTTCGGACACTACCCTGCAGAACTCCTGCAGTGATGTCCTATGACTGAGATGTTTGGCCTCCTACAACCACAACCATCTACCTTTGTGCCATGTTTGATTACAACCAGTGGAGTCTGCCCCCACTGCTGCCTGCCATCACCCCCGATTCCCCTTGACTTCACTTTTGCTAGGGCTCCTTGATGTCACACTCAGTCAAATGCTGCCTTGATATCAAGGGATGTAACTCACCTTAACTCACCTGAGTTCAGCTCTTTTGTTCATGTTTGGAACAAGGCTGTGAAGAGGTCAGGAGCTGAGTGGCTCTGTTGGAATCCAGACTGAGTGAGCAGGTTATTGCTGAGTAAGTACCACTTGATAGCACTGTTGATGATCCCTTCCAGCACTTTGCTGACGATTGAGTAGACTGAGGGGGTAATTGGCCATGTTGGATTTATCCTGTATTTTGTAGACAAGACATACCTCAGCAATTTGTCATGTCAGTGTCGTAGTTCTACAGGAGCAGCTTGGCTTGGGGCATGACTAGTTCTGGAGCACAAGTTCTCAATAATATTTTGAAATGTTGTCAGCGCCCATAGCCTCTGCAGTATCCAGTGCATTCAGCCGTTTCTTGACATCATGTGGAGTGAATTGGATCGGCATCTGTGATGCTGGGAATTTCAGGAGTAGACCAAGATGGATCATCCACTTGGCACTTCTGGCTGTAGATGGTTGCAAATGCTTCAGCCTTGTCTTTTGCAATGATGTGCTGGGCTCCCCATCATTGAGGATGTGCTCTTCCGGTTACTTGCTTAATTGTTCACCAGCATTCATGGCTGGATATGGCAGGACTGCGGAACTTAGATCTGATCCATGGGTTGTGGGATCGCTTCCAGGTTTGCTTGCAAGTAATCCTGCGATGTAGCTTCACCAGGTTGATGCATCATTTTTAGGTATGCCTGGTGCTGCTCCTGGCATGCCCTCCTGCACTCCATCAAAACAGGGTTGATCCCCCAGCTTGATGGTAATGGTAGAGTGGGGGTTAAGCTGAGCCACGAGGTTACAGGTTGAAGTTGATTACCATTTTGCTGCTGCTGATAACCCACAGAGTTTCCTGGATGCCCAGTTTTGAGTTCCTGGATCTGCTTGAAATCTTTCCTATTTGGCATGGTGATAACGTCACACAACACAATGGAGAAGATGGGACTTTGTCTCCACAAGGACTGTGCAGTGGTCACTCTTACCAATACTGTCATGGACAGATGCATCTGCAACAGGTAGATGGAGACTGAGGTCAAGTAGGTTTTTCCCCCTTATTGGTTCCCTTGCCACCTGCTAAAGACACAGTCTAACAGTTATGTCCTTTAGGACTTGGCCAGCTCGGTTAGCAGTGGTGCTACTGAGCCACTCTTAGTGATGGACATTGAAGTCCCCAATCCAGAGTACACTCTGCACCCTTGACCACCCTCAGTGCTTCTTCCTATTGGTGTTCAAACCAAGGGAGTACTGATTCCTCAGCTGAGGTGTGGGGGGGGGGGGGGGGGGGGGGGGGGGGGGGGGAGGGAGGGGGGCATGTAGGTGGTAACCTATATTTCTGTATTGAAATACCAACATAGATTAAGTGAGCAACAAGGTGACATTTGGAGTATAATGTGGGGAACTGTGAGGTTATTTACTCTGGTCATAGGAATAGAAAAACAATCTTTTTAAAAAGGCGTGAATTTGTAAACATTGATGTTCAGATGGACTTTGGTGTACTCGTACAAGGAACGCAAAGCTAGCTTACAGGTACAGCAAGTAAATAGGAATACAAATGGAATGTTAGCCCTTAATGCAAGGGGATTGGAGTGCAAGGATAAAGAAGTTTTGCTACAATTGTACAGGGCTTGGTGAACATAATGTTATGATGCCCATGGAGAATATAAGCCAAAATAACATGTCTATATAGGGATATATCTATATTGGTTTGCAGCCTCTTCCTGTCCTACTCTCAGCTTTCAGTCCCACCTAGCTTTTTGCCATCAGCAAACTTAGATACATTACTCGATGTCTCTTCATATAATTGAATAGCTGAGGCCGCAGCACTGATCCTTGTGGCTCTCCACTAGTTACAGCCTACCAACTTGAATATGCCCCATTTAACCTCTTTGCTTCCTGTTCATTAACCAATCCTCTTTCCATGCTAGTATATTACCCCCAATTCCATTAGCCCTTATCTTACATGTTAACCAATTGCATGGCATCTTTTTCAATGCCTTTTGGAAATCCAAGTACATTACATCTACTGGTTCCCTCTATCTACCCTATTAGTTACATATCACAAAACTCTAATAAGTTTGTCAAACACTAATTTGCTTTTGCAAAATTACATTTACTTTGTCTGATCATACATGTGGTTTTCTACGTGTATTGTTAAAACTTAATAATAGATTCCAAGATTTTCTCGATTTGATGTAAGGCTAACTGGTCTCTAGTTGCCTGTTTTTTCTCTCTCCGCCCCCACTTTCTTGAATAGCGGCATTACATTTGCTAACTTCCAATCCACTGGGACCATTCTAGAATGTAGGGAATTTTGGAAATCATAACCAGTGCATCCACTATCTCTTTTAGAACCCTAGAATGTTGGCTGCCAGATCCTGGGGATTTGTCGGATTTTAGTCCCTTAAGTGTCTCCAGTACTACTTCTGTGCTGATATTAATTACCTTAATTTCTTCTCTCTTATTAGCCTTGAGGTTACCCTCCAGTTCAGGTATGCAACTTGAGTCTTCTACTGTGAAGACACACAAAATATTTCCTCAATGTCTTATTTATATGCCCCCTGTTGCTATATTCCTGATAGCCAGTTGGTGAAGGAAGAATCCAAAGCCAGTCTTGGGATATATTTTTTCACAGACTGAAACGTTGCAGCTCTATATCAGCTGCCTCCACTCCACTCGTGTCAGTGTCTCTTTATATGTAATCGAGTAACCATCCGATCAATAACCTCCACCTGTATGTACATAGTTTCAATTGATACAATTAACACTTGACCCTGTTACTTGTTACAGTTCAAAACAGCACCGAGAATTACATTCCCAATTTGTCCGCAATACAAATGCTATATCCTATTATGAAAAACTAACACATTATACTCATTCTCAAGTCCACAAAAAAAAACAGGCACACTACTTGAAGGAGGGTGGCAGGTGGCAATCAGCAGGAGCTTTCCTTACTCATGTTTGACTTGATGTCATGGGCATTCATGGGGTCCAGAGTCAATGTCCTCTTAATTGTGTACCACCTCTAATCAGAACTCTTCCAATGAAGGGCCATCGACCTGAAATGTTAACTCTTTTTCTCTCCATAGATGCTGACTGACCCACATTCTCTGTTTTCATTTGAAGTCAAGCCTCTGGGGTATTAGCCCAAGTCTCTGGATTATTGGTTCAGTAACATTATCACTATGCTACTGTTCCCACAATATATGCTCATATACATTCTCAATTACATAACATACTATGATGAATCCGCATTCAGATACATTTTATAGTTGTCAATTTTTTCCTTCCTAAATTCATAAACGGGCTAGTTGAGGTACAGTCTGTATCTTGCCCATTGTGAACAGCAGAAGGGACATGCTGTTTGATACAATCCACCAGTATTTGGGACGTAAGGCCTACATATCTAGTATCACACTATCATATACCACAATACTCACTTGAGAGATAGGCAGGACATCCTTTTGGCTTGACGGCAGCATCCTGTTAATGGCAAATACCACTTGTGTTGCTACTGCATAGTAGCAGCGTGAAACAGCTAGCTTCATCTGTTGCTTAAATTTTTGAGATACCTTGCCCTTCCAGAGTAAACCGAGGTAAACTGGACACTTTTCAGGGCCAAAAGTGACAACTTTAGAACAGTTCATAAATTTGCACAATATACAGTGCGAAATGGTCTGATCAAGGTAGCCATTATCTCACAGGAAGCCTTTGATGTGCCCTAATTCAGCATCAAGCTTGCGTGGTGATTAAATGGCTTGGGCCTTATTTACGAGGTTGCCAATAAGGCCAATCTTATAGCGGGTGGAACTGTAAGAATCCCAATGTATGCATTGACCAGTGAAAGTAGGCTTGTGGTAGACCATGGTAGAGAATCCTCTGGCAGATGTCTCAACTAGTACATCAAGGAAAGGGGGCTCATTTGTCTGCTCCATTTCAAAGGTGAATTTGAGCGCAGGATGGAGCTCATTAAGACATGCAAAGAAATTATTACATGCTGCTATGGATTTAAATATAGCAAACATATCATCCACCCTATTGGGAATATGCAAGTAGTAGGAGGTTGGGTGTCATTTCATTGAGGACACATTTCTCATGGAACCCAACGAAGATGTTTGCGAGAGCTGGGCCTAGAGGGGATCTCATGGCAACACTATCTATTTGGGCATACATGGTGTCATTAAAACTGAACTACGCAAGTTGCCGAGTTCATAAGCTCAATGAATACTGATTCACGTAATGGTAGCGGGTCTACATCACCATTATATAATGCTGCAGCGCAAATATCTATGGTTTCCTTAAGTGGAACATTGGTGAAAAGGCTAGTAATTTCAAACGAGCACACAGACACAGCATTGCTATTGATATGCAAGCCCAGTCTTTGCAAATGTGAAGGAATCCTTCACCACGTATCTGGAAAACTTATTCAAAACTGGTTGTAACAATTTGTCCAACCATTCAGCCAATCCATGCTGTACAGAACCAGTCATAGACATGATAGGGCGTAAAGGGACATCACATTTGTGCGTCTTGAGCAGCCCATACATACACGGACGCAGCGAGCCATAAGGACAAACCCTGTCATATATATCATGTGTAAGAGCGATGAGCTACCGCAAGTCCAGCGAGTGTTTTTTTAAGCTTACTTTTGAACATGGCCATCCGGTAATGTTAAACAGCAGGTCCAATGGATATGAATTTGATATATGAATTTCAGTGCCAGTGTGATGCTAGGTATATGGGCCATACGTCCCAAAGACGGGCGGATCCTATCAAACAGCACGGCCCTTCTGCTGTATGGTACAGACCATACTCAACCAGCCCATGCTTGCAAAACTCAAAACAGTGTCTAACATTAGATGTGATTCCACCATTGGGCAACATTTGCTGAATAATCCACAAGTGTGCTAAGAATTACACGGACAGCCAATTTAAGATTGTCAGTCGGGCTTGCAGTGTGGTGCATTTGCATGTACTGGAAGCTACATATATTCATACACAGGGCCCTGTTCTTTGCAGACAGAAAGAACATGTACACACATTGCACCTGTTTCGGCTGAGCAAAATAAGTGATAGCTGGTTCATTCCTCTGGGCAATGCCTTGACCAGAGTCAAGTTGCCTGGTTAAAATTTCAAACAATGCTAACCAGTTAACTGTCAGTCACCATTAAATGGTGCATTCTCCATGGCAATGCATCTACCAATCAGAGTCCATTTGCAAAGCAATCAGCACTCTCTTCTCTCACATTATAAAGTTGTTGCTTCCCCGGACATTAGTATTCTTGTGATTGTCCTGATGAATCCAAGACGAAAAGCTTCGACAAAATATCTTTTTGGAGCAATATTCAAATAATTGACTTTTGAAATGGCCTTTGAATATAAAAAGCTCCTGAGCAATTAGCGAGATAATATGATTAAAACCTTTTCTAAATGGATAAGCCAAGTGTGTTCAAAAGGCAATTCATGAAGTGGGAAATATGCTCTTGGAGATTTATATGGACCAATGGACCTCATTTTCAGAAGGGCACAACCACTGTGCAAATAAGAATAATCTTTAGATAAACAATCTCTAAATATTCTTATAAATATTTGCAAATTCTCTAAGATTCCACATACTAGAGTAAAGATTTCAAATGCTTTTCGGAAAATTTCATTATAAATTAATACATTTACTGGAAAACCTTCATGATGTTACTCTGAATTCATCCAGCCACTCCTACAAAGCAGGTAAGCTTAGCTTGCAGTGTGCAGCAGTTTGCTTAGGTACTTTTAAAGCTGACAAGGGTTTAGATAAACAGATTCTTTGCCTTGAATGCCTTGTGTATTACAGCATATTCTCCAAAATGCTGCCTTGGAACAATATTAAAACGAGAGATATATAATGTAGAGTGGGCATTATTGCGTGGGTTCTCTATTTCTGAACACACAAGGCAGAAGGAAATCGTCAACCATATCTAGCACAAGGAATAGATTCTCACCAGTTCACGGAAATAATAAAAAAGTGATTCAGAAATGTGTACAATTACGTTATGCACAGAATGTTCCAGTCATACATTAGATAATTTCTCTGTAAACTTTCAATAAATAAAACGCCTAATAAAATGAAATAAGTCCTCTTCTGTGAAGATTATTGAGTGTGACACTACGATATGGGAATGAATTTCCATACAATGCATATTTTATGTCAAATAGACAAGCACCGGGGAATAATTATTTTGTACAATAGAATAGAGCAAAGTTTAAAACCATAAAAAATGAGGTAATTCCCTCATTTCTTAGAATAAATTCAGGAGTATACTGTAATTTTTGTTACTTTATTTTGGCATTAACATTTCCACTCTGTGCTTAAAGATTTAAAATGTATCAATTATTCACTCCTTTAAGAATTATGTTTAAAGCTAACATAGCTAATCACACAATTTTAGAGGGCAGTAAAAGCTGAATGCATTCTGAACCTAACAAAATTAACCCTTGTAGCTCACCCTTGTGCCATATCCCAAATTCTAGACAAAAGGCTGAACTTTCCATGAAGTGACAATCACCGGACAGCCACTCCGCTCCTATTTTCCTACCTTGGACTGGAGCTCCACATTTCTCGCTTGGACTTCTGACCCAAGCCTGCTGACGAATGTGGAGTGCAGCTGCTCCAGGAGGCCTTCAGTACAATGCAGGATCATCAGGGGAAATGAAACCACACCCCCATATTACAGCACTAGTTGCTCTAAACTGAAGTTTAAATGTCTCAGCCACTTTGACATGCGAGAAGGGGTGAGGGGTTAGGATGGGGTTGAGTGGTTGAGGGGTCAGTGGTATAGTTACCCAGGAGTTAGAACTGGTTTTAATGCTTCTAAATTTTCCTGGGTAGCTATTCTGCTAAGGGAGTTGAAACAATCTGAAGTCTCAGACTTTAAATCAGAGTTTCAGAGGGGTCCAGATGCTGGGTAATTGCCCAACGGAAATTGAAACTTCCCAAGCATTCCCCATGCAGTCCTTCCACAGGGACTTCCAAGGGAGGTGCTGACCCCCAGCACATTTTCCAGGGTAACTCCGGGGTACAACCCTTAGAATGGAAAATCTGGGCCAAAGTGTATTAAGGTTCACTATCGTTCTTAACTAGATGTCAAGCTTGACTCAGAGGTAGCACAATTACCTCCAAGTCAAAGGCCCCACTGCAGGCACTTTAGCATGAAACCCAGACTGACATTTCAGTGTAGTACTGAGGGAGTGCTGCACTGTCAAAGGTGTGGAAGAGATGTCTGCCTCTCAGGTGCACACAAAAGATTCTGCGGCATTATTTGAAAAGGACTGGGGAAGATCCCATCGTCCTGGCCAATATTTGCCCCTCAACCAATATCGCTAAAACAGATTAACTGGACATTGCCTCTTTGCCATTTATGGAACTTTGCTGTACAATCAAATCAATCACATTTAGACCATCCGTTATACAACATTAACAATTCTATCATTAACCTATGAAATGGAGAATAATGGATACATGGGATAAAATTGCTGAAATGATGAGGGATTCATACAAAACTCAACCCAGAAAGGCAATGCTCATGCTATTCCTGAATCTCCCTTCCTAACAGCACTGTGGAAGTACCTGAACCAGATGGACTGCAGTGGTTTAAGGCGGCGGCTCATTGCCACCTTCTCAAGGGAAATTAGGGATAGGCAACGAATGCTGGCCTTGACAGTGGCACTCAAATCCCATGAAAGGATTAAAAAACCAAAAATTTGATTTCAGAAATAATTTATATCAAACTTGAAAACTACATCAGCACTGTGAATATTGTAGCACTACAAAATGTAAAACTATTATCCAGCAAAACTGAACATAGCTCACTCTGGTGGCACAGGTACTTATCACATGACACTAACATATTATTTGCTTATAATGACCAAACTTGCATCATGTTACAAGCCTGCACCACGGAAATGTCAATGAAGCAACAGGGCCAGGCAAGTCCCAGTGCTCCTACTCACATTACCATTAATAAATTTAAAGGCTATAACATACTCAAATGAGGTTAAAAAGTATTCAAATTCCACTGTGGATTTATGCCATCATCTAAATCAATCTATTGTCCCACAGCAGAACTGATATAAATGGGTCAGTGGATACAATCCACTTCTAAAAAATTATGGGGTACAACAAATGGTCTCGGCACCCACGCTGAGGAGGAATAAAATAAATCAGGCATGGCTCCTGTTCCCGAGCATTTGCCAGATATCAACTGCCAGAAGTGTGTTTGTGTGAATATGTGGTGCAGATAGAATTTTCAAATAGTTGCTCACTGACTGTGAAGATTGCTACATGAATAATGGCCATTTATGTTAATAGGACCCACGCCAGTTGAAGTCAAAACTAAGACACAGAGCATTTCCTTGTTGAGAGAGTTTACTGACTTCATTCAGTGTCATCATTCCTCACAGTCACCCAGTGTCCCAGTTTCCTCTATTTATATGTGTTCAAATACCTATCACCTGTTTCCCTTAACAATATAACTGACACTAACAAATCTTAACAATATGAATGACATTTATAAACCATAACAATGTAATTGACATTAACAATTTAGAAAAGGAAGTAGAGGGTAACCAACACAAAGGATCAAGACTCCAGCTCAGAGTCAATGCTTTCAAGAGAATATTAATATTAGAGAAATTGGACAAGAAGAAAAAAAATTCGGAGGTTTTGCAAAATAGCTATTCTTACCACATTTACTAAAAAACAAATTCTATATAAAAGCAAAGATGCGGCGCATGCTGGAAATCTGCTCCACAATGGGGAGACCAAATGGATTGGGTCACTGCTTTGCGAACACCTCTGTTCAGTCCGCATGCATGTCTCTGAACTTCTGGCTGTCTTTTGTTTTAATTCTCTATCTTGCCCTCACACTGACCTTTCTGTCCTCGGCCTCCTCCAGTGTTCCAATGAAGCTCAATGAAACTCAAGGAGCAGCACCTCATCTTTCCATCGCGCACGTTACAGTCTTCCAGATTCAATGCGAGTTCAACAATTTTAAACCAATATCTCTGCACCATTTGGTTTCCTTTGACTTGCAGTTTTGATTTTACTCTCTCATTTTTTTCACTTTTGGACAACAGTTGTTCATCATTCCGTCATTCACTCCACCTCTGGACACATCTTTTGTTTCGTTACTTGTCCCATTACCATTCCATTTGGCCTTGCATCACAACTCTTTTGCCAATTAATTGCTCTTGTCTTCTAATCTATCACAGACCTTCCCTTTTCTTCTCTTTCACAACCTCCACCCTTTCACTTGCTCAAACCTAATACATTTCTCACTGAAATGAAAGGTTCTCGTCCTGAGACGTCAACTCTGTGTCTCCCTCCACAGATGCAGCATGACTGCTGAGTATTTCCAGCATTTTCTTTTTTATCTTAATATTCTATAACCCAGATTGGAGGGTCATATAACATCTTCAGAGTTGGGACAGAGAAAACTGTTTTATTAGACCTGAAAATTTAAGGATCCACTTACATCCTTCACACTTTAGGAGGATAGATTTAACTGACAATATTAATTGAGCTTTAGCCAGGCCTGTTAACAACATTTTACAGAATTGTACTTAAAATGTGTTTATAAGTAACTTGGACTTTGCCAATGTTAATTTAATTTAATAATGTTAATTGCCTTTGTTAATTAAGTTTCTTTCTTACGATTTTTCTTATTTTACAATCCACTTTTTATATATGCATCTCATGTGCTTCCCAGGAATATTACTACACATTCAGGATGCAGGCCAAGAACAGCAAAAAAAAAGACTCTCAAAGTCTTAGCCAATGCATAATCAATGCAGACGACATCAGTAAATCCGTAGACAGGTGAAAACTTTCCTTTATGACCAAACAGCCTAATCCTTTTGGAAATTTTGCAGTTATCTGTAGTTACTATGAGAGGCTGTTTTGCCCACTACAAATGTATGGTTTATTTCTAAGTATAATTTATATGAAATATCCAATTTCAAACAGCTAACGATCTTCATAGCTACAATCATACAATGATATTGGTTTTTCAATCACCATTTAATTTTCCAGAAGTACCATGTTGTTTGCCATGAACCAATGCTTTGCAAGCTGGTAGCGTATACTGAAAGTACCACAGGACAAACAGCAAACCAAATGAATGATCCCAATAATAAATCAAATTAACAATCAATGATCAAAACCTTTGCACCAATATCCCTCCTCCCAATTAAGGGAGTAAAGAATTTCACAGACAACAAACATGCCAGAATATGGTTTTCAAAGTTGAATTCAGAAAATATAGCAAAACTCAAATTCAGAATGTTAAGATTAATAAATTTGGAAATTGAAATCTTGAAATTTATCCCAAGAAATTAGAAAAATAACCAATACAAGCCATGTTACTAAGTGAAACACATAATTTGTGTAGGAAAGAGGTAAAAATAGTTAATGATACTGGGAAATTTCAGCTGCAAAAGTGTTTTTCCACGAGCGAGCTGGTTTCCCATCTTCTAGGCACCACTGCTTGACCAATCGCACGTCCCTAATTTCTGACTGCCACCTACTTATATATATTTCAGATCACTGACCTTCAATTTGTCTTTAGCTCCTTCTGAGACAACTCAGATTATCTTTCCAGCTTCAGACTGTCCTAGGTCCAAACTTTTAGCCCTTCTTGGCATCCTCCAGATGCTCAGCTGACTATCATCTCTTTCTCTCTAAAGAGGCTCTGCTTCTGACTTCTTGGCAAACTTTTCCCTGAACATTTCCATTTCTCCTTAACAGCTATATCTTTATTTTCTCCTTGCACCAATTTTCTTTAGTTTCTGTTTTCCTTTCTTATTATTTTCAATCATGTTCCAACTCTGTTTGACCTTGTACCATCCAGGAATGTAAAATGGCCATCTCCCCAATTCCAAGGTCTCAAGCTGCTTAATTTTCTCCATGCATTAGCTTGTCTCAGTGCTAGCACTCTGATTTCTGAGAATATAATCAAGGTAGTATTTTCAGCACTAACATCTTACAGTTGAGACATTACACTGAGGCCCAATCTGCCTTTTCAGGTAGGCATAAAAGATACCATGACACTTACTGAAGAGGTGGGGACTTCTCTCAGTCTCAGGAAGCAATTATCCCTACACCAACAGCATTAAAACTGATCATCTGGTCAATTTCTTACTTATATTTATAGATCCTTGCAGTGTCCATGTTGTCCAACATGTCAGTGAATACACTTTAAAAGTACTTTTTGGCTGTGAACAACTTTCACATATTCTGAAGATGTGAAAGGCATTAATGGAAAACACATGTACTTTCATTTTTCTCATTTGCTCTATTTCCTATATTTTTTTAAATTACCACAACCTCCTTCAGCCCCTTATTACCACTTATACCCCTCATTTCTCCAAGACCATATCAGCTACCAGGCCCCTGAACCCAAATTCTCAAAACAGTCCTCCTTACCACTTCTCTTCTTTCAAAACCCTACTGAAGATATTTCTCTTCAGCTGCACTGCAGGAAACACAAACAAAAGTTGTTTGGTAGCCATTAATTAGAAATCTAGCCAGTCTATTCTCTTCTACATTAGTATCCAGTAGTGTTGTTGCAGTCAGGTGTAAAATTCCATGCATCTCTAAACACCTTAGATTAAATTTTCTGCCTGCTCCTTGGTGAGAAGGAACATGCAATTCCAAATCTGGTTTCATGAAACGGCATATGAAACATCCAGGCCAAATGAAACATCCAGGCCAAATGAAGATAATAAAAAAGACAAGTAATGGATGAAAAGGAATAACAAATGAACTGACCTTGCTTACTTGCACAAGAGGAGGTGTTGTGGATTTTGCAAGGAAGCAAGGCCAGCTCTACATGGATGAATTGCATTAAATGTGGGATTTACTTTGAACATTCACCACTTACATTCTCACAACAATTTTGAGATCCATACTTACAACTGAACTCAGTGTTTTACTCAAAACTCAAGTTTATTTCAAAATATTACACAATACTATTCTGGTTTGAAATAATTGCACTAGGGATTCCAGTTTAAACAGCCACTTAAATTTCATAAACTAGCACATGTATGACAACTTGATTTATGAATTCAAGCACACAGTGCAAACCTCATTCCAAGTACAGTTAAGGTAGAGTTCCAGTAGAATCATGTTCTATCTTGTCAACATTTTCTTTGACAGAGTAAACCAACCCCCTTGAGATTTGTGTGTTTCAGAACCATGCAGAAAACATGTTTGAGCAAAGAATGCTATATGGAATTAGATAGAATATATAGCACAGAAACAAGCCATTCGGCCCAACCAATCCAGGCCGGCGCTACTCAAGTCATAAACTAAAGGATATTTTTAAATAAAATTTATACCACATGTGCAATATAGATAGTTTAAGCCAAAAAGTGGCAGAGCTAGAACCAACTTAAAATTATTGCACTGCATGTACTCCAATGTACTTTGTCTTACTGAGCCTGCCCACTGACACGTACTTCATTTTTTTTTTTGCTGCCTCATTACTTTCCTAATTTATGCTTCTTATGACATTCGACTTCCACAGGTTACTTTGTTCATTCTCAGCACCCCCATTTATTATTTCTGGTGCTTTTACACCTTGTTGCTTTTCATACCATTTTTCAATTTTATGAAGCCCCCGCCATGCTCCCCCAATCCAATCAAATGAGCCTCACCCAAAGTTTTCATGACAGTGACCTCAAATTGTAGTATTCATAGTATCACATAGTACCAACTTTCAGAGGATAATAGTAATATCTTTCAAATGTCAAAATCAAAAATACGTGTAAAACAAGACAACAGATGAGTAGTTTTAACACTCACTGAAAATCTCCTTCCGATTATAGCTGTACAAATTTGTCTGGTACCGAAGAAAACAGTCCACTTGTGTTAACGCTGCAACCAAATTATGATTGGAAGTTTTTCTGTCCCTGGCTGTTCAGCCACGTTTTCCAAAAACAACACCTATCCAATACTTCTATATTTTAATTGAAGGGAAACCACATATAATGTGAACTTTGCCACATGTGTTAGAGTTAGAGTGCCTTTTACGGACACAAAATACGACTGGCAGATGAACCGCCACTCCAGCAAAAGTGAGTTTTAGAGTTGTCTAGTAACAAGGAATCAGAGTGTAGTGTTCTTCAATGTCTGACAGCACTGGTCATGATTGCCTGATGTTAAAATGTACAGGCAAAAATGTGCCCCTAATAAAAACATGTAATGATTTAAAAATAATGCTTGCACAAGAGTACATACAGAATTGAGGGTCAGGATTTAACATAAAGACGTAACCACATACCAAATCATGGTCCATAAACTCAAACCAAGTCCCATTCACCTATTCACTCGCTCTGATTTATATTGAGACTTTTCAGGGCTATAAGCTAAATTTAAAATTCTTAACCTTGTGTTGAAATCTCTAAATGACCTTGCCCCATCTAATCTCAGTAACCACCAATAATCTACAACTCCAAAATCATTGTGCTCCTCCAATCCTGGCATCTTGCTCATCCCAGGTTTCCACTGCCCCATCCTTGCTGAACATATCTTCATCTAAGACATTATGTTCCGAAACTTCCCCCCAAATCTTGTCACCTCTCCAACTCACTCTCTCTCTTTCTTTAAGCTGCTTCTTATAACTTCTCTCTCTGACCAAGCTTTTGGTCACTTGTCCGAATATTCCTTTGTGGCTTGATGTCAAATTTTGTTCATTAACACTCCTTTGAAGTGCCTTGCAACATTTCACTACATTAAAAGCATTATCTAATTGCAAGTTTTATTGTTAATATGGTCCCTAATAATACTGGTGAGGAAAGCAGTGTATCATGGAAGTCGTTTATAACTAGGAAAGCTTTATGAAAAGACAATATTGCTTCACTGTGCATACACACACACACACACACAAAATGCAGGAAGCTCTTAGCAAAAACTTTCCAGTCATAATAGACTATATTTTACATATGTATATATATTACACTATGGGGAAATTCAAAAATTGTGTCCTGTTGCAACTGTGCACAATTAGCTTGGTAGTAATAATGAATACCAGGTCAATAATGAAATTTCCCGTTTTGAAAAACAGATATTCACACCCCCATACACACATACATGCACAAACACAAACAGGACAAAACAAACAAAATCCCCTGAAGAGGCTGGAGAATGGGAAAGTTTCTTTCAAAAGGATAAAATGCGAAGGGATCTCAACACTGTTGATCTAACAGAATTCTGGTCACAATTGGTCTGGAAGTTCCTTCAGATGGATTTTTTTTGGTGCAACTGTCCTTGATGACTCTTTCTTATCACAACTTTGCAAGCTCTCAAAAAACAGATGAGTTACCCTGATGAGATATTTCTGAGGAAGGTTTAACACAAAGGTGGGGCACAGAGAGAAAGAGAGAGTCTTTTTCTTGCAGCCTGCTTCTAAGGTGCACCCCCCCACCATCCACCCACACACACAGACACACACACACAGACACACACACACAGACACACACACACAGACACACACACACAGACACACACACACAGACACACACACACAGACACCTTAGAGTTTTTTTGACAAAGATGTTCAAAGAATACTTCTCTTAGACCAGGTGTTTTTAACTAATCAACAACAGTCTTTAGCCTGGCAACAGCGGTTCTTCGTTAACTTAGATATATAAAGTGTTTCTTCCCTCTCCAGGTGTTCCCTGCCAGATTTCTATCTTGACCTGTGGCTTCTTGAAAAATGGCTTTTTCACAGCTCTGAATTAATATTGCAAACTTTTAAAAATAACTCAGGAGGAAGGATGTCCAAAATTCAACGTCTTTCAAATTTTCCAAAAACGGGTTCCTCACATGCCTCCACCCGTAAGGAATGAAATGCCATTTTCAAATGCATTTCATTACAAAACATATAGGAAAACATATACAACATATATTAAAATTTTAAACATGCACTCACCCATTTATACTTGAAGGTTCTGATCTTTTGATTTATATATTATATTTACAAAAATTACATTCTGGATAACGCATCAGCAATTAGATTATCTTTTCCAGCAATATGGACAACCTTCAAGTTATAAAGCTGCAGTAACAAACTCTATCAAAACAGTCTGGAATTCTAAGTCTTAAACATTTCTATAAAGGCCAGTAACAATCCTAGGGTTTCCTTTTCTATGGTAGAATATCTTTTTGATACTGATGTAACTTTTTAGAAAAGTATCCCACTAGCTTTTCTATGCCTGATTCATCTTCTTGTAATAAGATCGCACCTACCCCTATGTCACTGGCATCATTTGCCACCTTGAAGGGTTTAGTTAAGTTAGGGGCAGCCATCATGGGTTCATGAGTTAAAATTGCCTTCAACATCTCAAAAGCTGTCAGGCACTCTCTGGACAATACTACCTTTGACTTCTTTGGTAACAAGTCTGTTAGTGGAGCAGCTATTGCGTTGAAGTTTGGCACAAACTTATGACAGAAGCTGCACATTTCCAAAAAGCTCATTTCACATTTGGTTTTAGGGGCAGGGAATTCTATCAAGCCTCTACCTTCGCTGCTCTTGGCAATACCTGTCATAATATTTCAGAATTAGCTCATTGAATAGCAGGAGGTTCAATTGGTGAACTGTCAAAATCTCCTGCCTCACTCTCACTGTCTCCTTCATCCTCCACTCTCCTTACTACCTGACATAGCTGCTGCTTCCTATTCTCCTCCCTACGATGGTATCGTTTCAACACGTTGATGTGACATAGCCAATTCTTTTTCCTGCGATCTGAGGTGCCCATCAAATAATTTACTTCACTAACCCTCTTCACTGCCTTGTATAACTGAACCGTGCTTTCAGAGGATCCTCCTGTAAAGGCAATAACCCTGGGTGAAATGTTCAGGTCTCAGTTTTTTTTAAAATTTGCCCATTCCTGCATCTTTGAGAAACTTTAAGATGTTCTTGAATTTGCAGGCTCCAGTGAGCCGTTCCTAGAACGTGGACATAGTATAGTACACATGGTTCGTTCCTCTGTCCGAAAAAACATTTCTTTCATTAATTTCAGAAGATTTTTATCTCATGTCCATAGATTAATTCAAAAGGACTAAAACCGGTAGATTAATTTGGTGAATCTCAGGTGGCAAATAAAAGTTCAGTCCTTTGTCCCAATCATGGAGATATTCATGATAATATGCCTTAATCATTCCTTTGAGAGTTTGATGGTACCTTTCTAAAGCTCCCTGTGTCTGTGGATGGTATGCTGTGGACTTTAACCGTTTTATATCCAAAGTGCTCTTTATGTTTTGAAAAATTTTAGACATAAAATTGGAACCTTGATCTAACTGGATTTCTATTCGTAAGCCATATCTAGTGAAAAATTGGGTTAACTTCTCTACCACGACCTTAGCTTTAACTACTCTCAAAGGGATAGCCTCTGGAAATCAAGTTGTCATATCATTAATAGTAAGGATATACTGATGTCCCACTTTCGTTTTCAGTAACGGTCCTACATAATCTATGAACACCCTACTAAACCTCCTAAAACTGGTATGGGAATTAAAGGTGCCAGTTTGATTGCACAATGTGGTTTTCCCACCATCTGGCATGTATGGCATGTTTCACAAAACTGCACCATATCCTTGTGAAGGCCTTGCCAGCAAAAGTGCTGACTTTTATGTGATTGGGTCTTTTGAATCCCTACATGTCCTGCCATAGTAATCTCATGAGCTATCATTAATATTTCCTGATGATATTTGGGCGGTACCACTACCTGATGAACCACCATCCACAAGTCTGTGAGGAAGTATCCATACCCTCAATAGAATCCTACTTTTAATATAGTAGAATTCCAGAACCCCTTCTGCCTCAGCTTCAGTTTGAGCTGGTTATGCCACTTTACTTAACTCTAGATTGGCTTGCTGAGCCTCAAAGACAACTTACTGAACATTTCCTTCGAATTGTCCATATCTGCGAAGTTTCAGATAGCCAAATATCTGTTTGTGGTGCCAATTTTGCCTCTGATGATGGAACTCATTTAGCCATTGATCGGGTTACTACACAAGGGGGAAAAATTCCTGGTACTTTTCCTGCAAATGCTCTGTCCCCTCGACTTCACTTGATCTTTCTGTACTACTGCAGAAACTACTAGTTTCACTCAGGCCAAACCATATCCAAGGAGTAAGTCAACTCCATCTACAGGCAAACTATGAACAACACCTGCTGTTACCATTCCAGATATTCGGTCACACTCCAGGTGCACCCGATACAAAGGTACAGGTATATACTCCCTGTCAATACCAATCACTAAAACCTTGGCATTTAGTGAACTCTCTGGTGGAAAAATCAGGCCTTTCCCCAGCAAGATAGTTTTGGGTAGCCCCTGTATCCCTAAGTATAACTGTAGGTTTACCTTCTTCACTTGAGGAATAAAGAGTTACTTTTCCTTTTGACAAGAATCCCCTGCAGCTTTCAGGTATCTTGTTCACCTCACCCGCACTCACATCAGTGTTCACACTCTGACTCACAGCTGCAGTTAACATTACAACTTGATCAGATGTATTTTCAATCGGGGTTTGTTTTCCTGAATCATCCTTAAGTACCCTGATAAGTCCCATAGATTTCCCACACAATTTCCAGAAATTTTCCCAAACCTTGTATCCCACCTTGTTACAATGGAAACACTTAGGCCTTTGGACATCACTCCCACCCTCAGAACTTTCCTTTCTGGTCTGAAGAGGAGATTTCAGCACATTCCCAGTTATCCCTTCTCTTCACTGACTACTTGCCACTTCCTTTCACCCCCCCACTTTCTATCTTTCTTGGGTTTATGGGGGTGATGGAAAAAGGATTTGGACTTATGGACAAGCTTCTAATCATCAACCATCTCTGCTGCCTGCCTTGCTGTTGAAACCTTCTGATTATCGACATGAATTCTTACTACTGGAGGAAGTGAATTTTTAAATTCCTCCAGGAGAATTATTTTCTTAAACTTTTCATATGTGGCCTCTACCTTTAGTGTCCGTATCCAACGATCAAAGTTAGTTTGCTTTACCCTTTCAAACTCAGTACAGGTCTGCCTAGGTTGTTTCCTTATGTTTTGAAAATTTTGCCTGTATACCACAGAGACCAACTCACGTGCGCAAAGAATAGCATTCTTTACTGCATCATAATCCATAGACACCTCTTCTAAAAGTAATGCATAAACCTCATGAAGTCTGCCCACTAACCTACTTTGCAGTAGCAATGTCCAGTTTCCTTCTCGCTACTTCATTTGCTTAGTTACCTTATCAAATGAAATGAAGAATGCCACTACATTCCTTTCTCCAAACTTTAGAAGAGCATGTACAAATTTAAACAGCTTCCCACTGGACTCTGGGTTGGGATAAGTCCTTCCGTCCGCAAAAACATTCCCCAACATCTGGTGCCTCAGTTTTAAATTTCAGCCTTTTGAGCTGGTATTCCCTTCCTCGTTTCTTTTCTCTAGCCTGAAATTCCAGTTCTAGCTGCTTAAACGCTCTTTCTTTCTCCGCTCTTTCTTTTTCTCTTTCTGCTCGTTCCTGTTCAAGGTTCTCTATTTCCTTTTTGTGTTCAAGCTGCTTCATTTGCAACCAAATCCTAGCCAACTCAATTGACTCACCCCTTGGAGAATGTGGTCTCTCTTGAATCCCTTCCAATTTCAAATGCTGCGCTATTACCTCAACTATGTCTGCTTTCTTCACCTCTTTGGTTAATTCTAATTTCAGTTTATCTGCCAATTCCATTAGCTTAGCCTTGGGTACATAGGATAAATCTTCCATTTTTAAAAAAGTCAAGCAACTTCCAAAGCCATCCGGTTACCTATGAATCAAAAAACTAGTATCTCTCCTTTTATCCTTTAACAATTATTAATCTGTATCCAATCGCTTATAGTCCATGCTTTAAATCTCATGAGACCCCCCCAATCTTATGATAGGGACCATGACGGGAGGAATGTGCAGTTCATTCTAGTCCCACTTATCCACAGGTTGTAACAATAGTTTACACATTTAATTCACCCACAAAACTGGCCATCTGTTACCTTTGATACTGTTATTCTCAGTATAAAAAGACTCTAATCAGGCTTCTTTCAGTAAAGGCAAAAACATTGATTTATTATAAACAAACTACTTTTGAAAACTCTTACTTATTACAACTTTGTGAACTCTCAAAAAAAATGAGTTATCCTGATGAGATGTTTCTGAGGAAGGTTTATCACAAAGGTGGGGCACAGAGGGAAAGAGAGAGTCTTTTTCTTGCAGCTTGCTACTGAAGGCACCCCCCACGCACACATTGCTGAGAGTTTTTTTGACTAAGATGCTCAAAGAATACTTCTCTTAGGCCAGGTGTTTTCAACCAATTAGCAAGAGTCTTTAGCCTGATAACAGCAGTTCTTTGTTAATTTAGATATACAAAATATTTCTTCCGTCTCCAGGTATTCCCTGCCGAACATCTATCTTGACCCTTGGTATCTTGAAGAATGGCATTTTCACAGCCCTGAATTAATATTGCAAACTTTTAAAAATAACTCAGGAGGAAGAGTGTCCAAAATTCAATGTCCTTCAAATTTTCCAAAAAACAGGTTCCTCTCAAGAATTACAGTATGACAGTGTTCTTTGAGACATTAGAAACAATTTTGGCTACTACTATAACCCTTGGGTGGAAGGTGTACAGCTCTCAACTATAAATGCTACATTTGTTTAGAGGAGAAACATTACAATATAGGGGTAAGGAGAGTCTCAATTGTTTTGTGGTGTTAGGAAGAAGTGCTTTAGATTTGTAATAATGATTCTATTAATCGGAGCGCATTCTCCATATAATTATTAACTTTCCTATATTTAAAATATGTTGAGAGGTGCATTACCGTCTTGTTTTGGCTTGCCTGCATCATCACAGTTAAAAGGAAGAACGGGTCAACTGTTTCCACAACTCTCCTATGTTTGCTCTCATACTGACCGTCAGAAGGTAATTAGGAGTAGGCCTACCATTCATTCACAAGATTCATCCAATATTCCAAAGTATCACAAAATTCTGCTCCTCTCTTCCCCCTAGAAATAAAACCTACACAGTCCCAAGTCCTTTAAACTGAAATTAGAGAGAATGCTAAATCAAGCTTAATATACGCATATTCATATGGAAACCTTTGTATTGTAAACCGAAGAGGCATAGAAAAGCTTAACAGGTTTGAGATTAAAGATTATGAAGTAAAAGTATCAAGAGCAAATTGTGTACAACCGTAGGTTTGCTTTTCAATGTAGAAGACTTTTTCAGTTTTACCAAATCAAATGCCAGCAAGTTTTTGGTTTGTAAAACCTGTAAGTGTTTGGGTGGGCTTGCTAGTGTTAAAAACCCTTTATATAAATTTTAGCATTCACTAGTAATGATGGGTAGATCCAAGTATTATGTACCAATAGACTTTCACACACAAGGGTGGATGTTGAATGCAGTCCTAAATCATTTAGTGACTATCCACATACAAATAAATGAATGCATGGTAACAGCCATAAAGCCATTATTCATTAGATCTTTTAATGCAGTATTCCATATGTATTGCTCAATGAAATTTATTATTAACATATAGTTTACTTCCTTGTGTTGGAAAAGTATCAATTATTTCATTTGCAATCCTAGACTCAGCAGTTTAGTGCTAAACTGTAATGCTCAACTCAATCTTTTCAACTGAGTTACTTAACTTTGCATATATAAATATTATAAATAAATATTATTTGCTTTCATTTTCTCCAACCTCATCTTGAAGGTGCTATGTCACAGTTCAATGGCATTATCAACCCCTCTCAGTAATTGTCACTTAAGTGGCCATTTTTAACACGAAGCTAGGAAGTGAGTTGAGCAGGCTAATCGATGTCATCTGGCAGGGATCTGCAGCCTGTGGCTCCAGAGCCCATGAGGTTCTTTAACATCTCATTTGCGGCTCCCAAAATTTTCCAGTTGGATTGCATTATTATGAAAAAAGCCTACAAAAATTAAGTCAAGAAAAGTAACAGCTGTGTTTTTATTGTGGGGATAATAGGCTTATTAATCCAAGCACAATAACATATACTCAATACATACTCTCAATACTGAGAGGAACCTGTTTTTTGGAAAATTTGAAGAACATTACTCTAAAAAATGTGAAAAAAACACATTAATTCAGAGTTAGGTCTATTTTAATTTTTTCTATTGTACATATATTATATATGCACATTATGCATTCTACCAGAGACATAGCAACTTGTCATGTATTTGGTTTAGAAATGCTGAATTTTCATCTTTTAGCTCTTAATGGTTTTTATTTTAGGCATTTTTTTTTTAGAAAAGCACTTCAGGTAAAAAAGGATGCTGACCTCTGGCATAAGGTATCACAGATGAGGCCTATGCTGTCTTCTTGACGTTAAATTTCTGGCAAAAGTCACTGAATAGCCAACAGGAATAGAACTCCTGGCTTATTTTTTCTCTCCTTACTCTCAGTGGCACCAAGGCGAACTGTAGTAACTGAACCGTGATCAATTAACTCAACATAGGCTGAAGCTTGAATCTAAGACTTTCCTGTTCTGTATTACTGCAACTATTTGCCTGAAAAAAAAATACAGCTTTAAAACCAACTTGGCAATGGATTTTTTAGATATCAGTATTGAATGGACAGTAATGTCCAGTTGGGGGGTGAGTGATTATAGTTAACTTCTAGATTAGCTAAAACCTTTTCATAATTGCTAACTCTGGTGTATTCAAATGGCTTGATCCTCTTATCTATATTGCTTCAAGACTTTGTACTTCCAGGGGCACTCTATTTCTCTAATAGAACAGAATAAAGTTTTTCAGTAAATCGTTATGGCTCAGCTCACCCTATGCATTGCAAACTTACAGTACATCTTTTTAGGTGATTGGTACAATGTTGTGTAGCTTTTGAAGAATTAAATTAATAGAGCGTTTTTCCTCCTTGAATCAAAGGTCAATGTCTCAGGTATAACTCAATAACACTAGAAAGTCATTTTTCTGTAAACAAAAAACTCACGATAAAAATTCTCACCTTATCTTGGTTTTCATTATTGTTGTAACAAAGATTCCCAATCAAATGGATCAAATGAGCTTTAAAACCCATAGCAGGGTGGGAGGTATGAGGGGTGGACGATAAAGATTGGGATACACTGAAGATATTCCTGCTTTGCTTTCCTGCAAAATGTGTCTGATACAAAAGTTCTGGAATAGAAAGTGATATTCAAAAGAAAATATAAATTAACATATCTAATATATTTGCATTAATATAATCCATCTTAAATAAAAGGCTATCATATTTTCAAAAATGTATTAAATTTCTCACTACTGCAGCTGTATATCTGCCTATCCTGCTTGTCTATTTATTGGTCTCAAGTCTTTCACAATGCTTTTCACAATTTGCAATATCTACCACTTTGTTAACATCATATTTGATCCCTCAACCCCCTAAATCAAGATTCTTGTCTGCTTTTGTTTAATTATATTTCCTGTTAGGTGTTAATTTTTACTTTAAATTTCTAGTTTAATCTAATCTCCCTATTTACCCATTGAACCCAATTCACTCCCTTTTATCCATTTACCACAATACCTTTACTCTTTCCACCTCCTATTTAAAATGTTTCCGTTACTGACCTATGGCTCTATTTGCCAATTTTTCCTTCCATTTAATCTGGGCATGGTTTTTAAAAAATATTAACTATAATTTTCATTTTTCCTAACAAGCATCCTGGCCCTTGACTTCTCTTTTTCCATTCTTATTATACTGAACCCACAGTTTCCAAAACATTTACTTACTATTAGATCACTTACTTGTTCCAATTCATTACTAAGACAAAGTCATGTAGTCCTTCCTTCCTTGTTAGATCGGCAATATACTGTTTGAGAAAATTGTCCTGAACAAAATGCAAAAACTCTCCCATCCTTCGCCCAATTTCCCAGAGAGGCTGAGGCTGGTGGAACTCTCCCAGCGTCTTTGCTGATTTTTATCCTACAACCAACATCATTAAAACAGATTATCTGATCATCATCCCATTCTGTTTATGGGAGCTTGCTGGGTGCAAATTGGTTCCTGCATTTATTACACTAAACTTTAGGTGCACTTCAAAAGTGCTTCTCTGCCTATACAGTGTTTTGGGACTTGGTGAGTTCATGAAAGGGGCTATTATAAATGCAAGTTTTTTTTTCCTATTCCCTCGTCTATTTTTGAATCATCAAAATCTTTGTCATGATTTGTTGGTACACACCCAATGCAATTACCAACAAAAGGTATCCCTCAATTTCTTTCTCACTATTACATTACCTATAATATGTTCCCAGTAATTTGCCACTTGTTATATCTCAGCTTTATCCAAAGGGATTCTGTTTGGGCCACTTCTACATAAATCCGAATGCTCCAATGCTGTGACACAGGGCAGGATTTTGCGGTCAGCAGTGAACAAGCTGAGTTCATTCATTGTGATTGCACTTGCTCAGAAATTTCTGTTGGCTTTTACAATTATCAGTCAAAACAGTATGTGTGTGTGTGTGTGTGTGTGTGTGTGTGTGCGTGTGTGTGTGTGGTCATGTCTTTATTCTTTCTCGAGCTTAGTAACTAACAAACTTACTCTTCGACTCAAGAAAACCAGAATTGATTGGGGGCTTATTAACAAATAAATTTTTTTGAATTGGAAAAGGCATTTACAGGGAAAATAAATTTTTAAAAATCGAGGGAGCTGAATAGAAAGGGAGCCAACTGGCTCCTCCTCACCCAGTTGTAACTTAAGGCTTTGATAACTACTTGTCGAAATTGAAGGCTTTGATACCATTTTGAAAATTGATGCTGAGCTTTTTTCCAGCATTTTCTGTTTTTATTTCAAATTTCCAGCATCCGCAGCAGTTTGTTTTTATCTAGTTGAAATATCTTTGGGATATCATCTCTTCTTTTCCTGACAGCCTTACAGGAATTTGGCCGTATTTTTCCTTCTTTGTCTAAGTTAATTGAAATCTTGGATCTTCAATGCCTTTTCAGTCATGGATACAGCAGGCTAGGCCAGCATTTATTGCTTATCCCTAACTGCTCGAGAAGGCAGTGGTGAGCTGCCTTCTTGAAGTGCTGCAGTCCACATGGTGTAAGTATGCTCACAGTGCTGTTAGGAAGGGAGTTCCAGGATTTTGACCCAGTGACAGTGAAGGAACGGCAATATATTTCCAAGTCAGAATGGTGAGTGGCATGAAGGAACTTCCAGGTGGTGGTGTTCCCATGTGTCTGCTGCTCTTATCCTTCCAGATGATAGTAATCGTGAGTTTGGAAGGTGCTGTCTCAGGAGCCTTGGTGGGTTCCTGTAGTGCATCTTGTAGATGGTATGCACACATCGGCAGGACCTAGATGTACAGCAAGCTTGGGTTAACAACCTGGTGGTCACCGCATGGACAAATGTCTGCAGCAGCAGGAGGCAGGTGCGGCCAAGCTCCCCGCCACTTGGAGGAATGCCGTGGGTCAGGCATCTGAGGTCCCAGTCAGAAAACGAGCCTCTAGATTTGGCCTTCCAACATATCCTGGAGAGTCAGCCGAAGGGGGGGCGAACATAATGCAGAGCTGTTGGAAGCCTTCAGCAGAGTGGCATGCGAGTCAGAAGAGTGCGTTCACATGCTCTCAGATGAAGTACTGCCCATATGTGCGTATATGGAGGTCTCCAAGGGTAGGATGACATGGAGACTCTGGCCCAGCGGAACACAGATGTGTGCAGACCTGCACTCCATCGCAGGAGCCATGGGTGAGTTCCTGCAGTGGCAACGCGAGAGGGAAATGGGGCACCTCAATGTCCCTCCAGGTACTCCTTCCCCTCAAGGAGTCAGGCCAGGGCAACCGGGCAGCTGGATACCCCTGGGTCATCTGGATACCCTGGGTCATCCAATCAGGAATCTCAGTGGCTATCCTTTCCCTCCAAGTCCCGTTTGCTTGTGAGCCCCTCAATCTAGTCTTCTGACATCACAGAAGGAGCAGCTGGCCAACGAATGATTTTGGAGGGAGAAGAATGTGTGTGACAGGGCCTTTCGGAGCCTCATGTAAGCACTCTCCCACGGAAGTGGGTCCTTCACATATCATGCTCATCTCAACGGCCTGAACATTTTGAATGCTGCCTGCTGGGGTTCGTTTTCAATTGCCTATCTGAGCTGACTGACATCACCCATACTTTCAAAGCCCCTGGACTCCCTCCCCTCTCCGCACTCCTTCCTTTCCAGGAATCCTTCCCCTCTCCAGACTCCTCCTTTCCCCTGGACTCCCTCCCCTCTCCGTACTACTTCCTGCCCCTGGACTCCCTCCCCCTCCCAACTCCTTCCACCCCCGGACACTGCCCTCTCTCTGCACTCCTTTCCCCTTCTGAACTCCTTCCCTTCCACCTACCTCCCCATTTGCCATTTTCTCCCCCGTTACCCCCTCCTTCCCAGTACTCCCTCCACTCCCGACACCTTCATTCCCTCCCTCCCAACCTTGTCCTCTAAGACCTTCATTCCTCCTCCCAACCTCACCCCCCAGACACCTTCATCCACCCACTCCGCCCCCCCCCCCCCCCAACCCCGACATCTCTTCCTCTTCCAGTTGATCCTGGACCTTCCTCTCCCACCTCCTTGACCACCATCCATCATGAGCATCAACGGTGACTTTCCAATTTCCGTGAGCTGCTTCGCAGCAGATCCACGTCCATAAGAATCCACCCAGCATGCCACGAATGTTCCTCCAGGATCCTGTAGCTGTTGGGCTCCAGCACCTTCTGCTCCTTGGATGTCCGTGATGTGAGCAAGGCCCTGGCAGTAAGTCCTGACTTTTGCATGTCACAGTTGTCAAGACATGTTCTGCAATGGTGAGTTTTCCCGCTGACGTGGCGGATGATCCAGCGGGGGGGGGGGGGGGAGAAAGAGTTTAGCGGGCTGGCCTTATAATGATATGCTGGTATATTACAATGAGGTTCCTGACGTCAGATGGCGGGAAACGCGGCTCGCCAACGACGGGCTGAGTGGGCAATTGCAAACTAGTTTCATGACGTTGTGAAACTGATTTTTGGCCATCTCACCATATTGCTCGCTCACGCCACCTAACACGCCCAATGCCAGTGGGCACGGAAAACCCCGACCAAGGTCCCTAATTTGTATTTCAATTCTTTCCTTAACCTTGCGGAACGTTGTATAAACTGAAAGACTTCACCACCAATCTTAAGCTAGCTGTTGTCAACTTTCAGTTTCTGTTATTGAGTCATGATTTTTCAATTTTAATCAATGATTCTAGCTCCTGATTTTTTTTTATACTAGCCTGGGTTATCAGTGGAATAAAACTGAGGCCAATATTGTCAGTCTAGGTAATGCTGAATTTGTAGCTACACCAAAGAAATAAACATTACTGTAATTTTTGGCACAATTCATGAAACATGAAAAACAAGATTACACTGTTTTGCAATATTCTCTGTTAGCCTTTTCCCCTTTTTATGTTTTCAAGTCATTGGATTGGCACGTTAATCACTACGCATTCTCCTTTTCAGGATTCATATTCCAGATGTCTCATTTGCTTGGGTACATGCCATTTGCGTTATCCATTCAATATCTGCAAAGCTTTAAATGAGACGACTTATAGGCTTGGACCCAGATAAGATTACAACAGATATTTTACAATGCTGGCCCTAATGTATTATATGCCACAGTAGTTTGCTCTCGTGGTTCATGAATTGGATTGCAGCCACCGATAAACGCACACATTTTATTTTTAAAAATCACCATGCAATAATTGCTAAAGGAATGATTAACTAAACATTTTCTTGCCTTTTTTGTTCTGAACTTACTCGTCAAGTTTTTTCTTTTAATGGTAATTTTCTCATCACTGATCAGAATCTTTCTTACAATTGCACAATGTATACCTTTCTTTTGCACTTACCAACAACAGTCTCTAGCAGACCAGGTGAGTTCTGCAAACAACTGAATTTTTCATGATTTGAGGTTGTTTCACAAAGAATATCAAGCAGCCTGATCACAGTAAGGGCTTCCTATGCAAAAAAAAGGATGAATTATTTGTTGGAACACCTAGAAATGATCCACAGAAAATAAGCAGGCCAAAAGTTAATAAAAACATATCACAAACACAAAAACATTTTAAAATTAAATAAGTATTCCATAATATGAATTTAGAAAATGTTTTTTGAAAAGCAAGTTTCAAAATTATTTTACACCAAAACCATATTTTAATTCAAACTGAAGCCAAATATCTATAAATGATTCATTTGTTCAGAACAGAAAATGCTGAAAAAACTCAGCAGGTCTGGCGGATCTGTGGAGCAAGAAACAGAGTTAATGTTTCGAGTCTGTATGGCTCTTCTTCACAGAATGTTGGGTTGACAAGTGTGAAGTAACATTCGCGCCACACAAGTGTCAGGCAATGACCATCTCCAACAAGAGAGAATCCAACATTCGCCCCTTGATGTTCAATGGCATTACCATCACTAAATCCCCCACTATCAACATCCTGGGGGTTACCATTAACCAGAAACTGAACTGGACTCGCCATATAAATACTGTGGCTACAAGAGCAGGTCAGAGGCAAGGAATAGTGCGACGAGTAACTCACCTCCTGGTTTCACAAACAAAGCCTGTTCACCATCTACAAGGTGCGAGTTAGGAGTGTGATGGATGCTCCCCACTTGCCTGGATGAGTGCAGCTCCCATAACACTCAAGAAGCTTGACACCATCCAGGACAAAGCAGCCTGTGCGATTGGCACCACAGCCACAAACATTCACTCCTTTCACCACCGACGCACAGTAGCAGCCGTGTGTACCATCTACAAGAAGCACTGCAGGAATTCACCAAGACTCCTTAGACAGCACCTTCCAAACACATAACCACTACTATCCAGAAGGACAAAGATAGCAGATAGATGGGAACACCACCACCTGCAAGTTCCTCTCCAACCCACTCACCATCCTGACTTGGAAATATGTCGCCATTCCTTCACTGTCGCTGGGTCAAAATCCTGGAACTCCCTCCCTAACAGCACTGTAGATGTATCTAGACCACATTGACTGCAGCGGTTTAAGAAGCCATCTCACCACCACCTCCTCAAGGGCAACTAGGGATGGGCAATAAATGCTGGCCTAGCCAGAGATGCCCACGTCCCATGAATGAATTTTTTAAAAAATTGCTTTTATTTTCATGATTCATTGATTCTACGTATGCACCCAATTTCAACTAGCTGTTGTGACAAATGGTTTAACATGAAACCCATTCAAAAATTTAAAAAACGTTAACCACAAGATCTGCTTACTTAATGCTGAATCAAAGTTGATTGTGGTACAGACAGGATGCAAACGGGAATAAGTAGAAATAACTCCTTCGTCCAAATGGGCTTGAACAATTCATGTTTGTGGAGAGAATATCCAGTTGCATTACTTTACATTTTGTGAAGAGACAGTGACCATGATCATTGGCACCTCACAACCACAGATAGCCCAGAATATCTGGAAACAATTTCAGTCAGATTTGTATGCGTCTTATGCATTTTCCTCATTGGACTCGTCAGTGTGAAAACAGGCATACTATGAAAAACTTCCCAATTCTCTGTTGCCCCAAGGAAACCAAATAGTCAGTCATACCTTCCAGAGAGGAATGGGAAGCAGACTTGGAACTGCATTTCAAACTTTCTAAATAGGGACAAATATGGAGTAATGGATGAGGTATATTGAAGGTCTTGGTTTCAGCTCATTCAGATTATCATCTTCCACAGAACAGATGTAAAACATCAGGCTATTAAAAAGCTGGGCATTTCTCAAAGGCAACCTTTTGGAGTAGACTAGAGGGGTTGGGGGAGGGTTGCCTAAATATATTTATTTTGTCAACATGCAAAACAAAACTCTCTGGGCTAGGAAGCTCAGGTTCTTTCTGATATTACTAAGGAATTACTTCCCTTAAACTGGAGATATACCAGGATTCCTAATCCATTCTTCTGTCTCAAAAACAATAAAAACATTCTCAATGTTACTGATGACCTGAAAACTTTTACTGGTGGTGCAGAAATTTAAATTCTATAACGAACAACTCAAGGATCCAATGTATTTCAAACATAGCTCTGGAATGATAGGCAATAATAATGCAGCAAATTTTGCAGTATTGAGGGTGGCAAAAAGAGTTGTGAAAAAACAGGGCAGAACATGAATAGTAAGGCATGATGGGATGCATTTAAAGTCTCTTAAAAACGTGAAGATAAATATCTTTTGATTGATAAAAAAGTCAGCTAGTCATTAAGGTTCAGTTTGGACAAGAATATTTAAGTTCAGCTCTCAGTAGAATAATTTATGTCAGCAGAGGTATCCTGTCCTGCTATTTCAAACTAAATGTATATCTGTATTACCACACTATGATGGTATAGTGGTCATGGTACTGGACCAAGAACCTGAAGTTCATGAATTCAAATTCCACCATGGCAAGCTTGCTCAGCAAAGGACTTAGTTTCATTCCCTTACATTCTCATCTCAATGAATTTTGGGCTCGGCACGATGCTGAACTCTTCTTCCGCCACCTTCATCTCCGTTCTCACTTCTTTGGGCAGGAGTCCTCTCCCCGTTCAACGGATCCTTTTACCCACCTCCAATATTCTCCCTCCACTTGGACCCCTCCCTCTGAATTCTTACCTTCTCTTGATCTTTTCATTGAGAACTGTTGGCGTGACATTAGTCGTCTCAATTTCTCTGCTCCTCTCACCCATTCTAACCTGTCTCTCTCTGAACTTACTGCATTCTGTTCTCTCAGGTCCAACCCTAACATTGTCATCAAACCCGCTGACAAGGGTGGTGCTGTTGTTGTCTGGCACACTGATCTCTACCTTGCGGAGGCAAGTGTCAACTCGCAGACACTTCCTCCTTCCTCTCCCTGGACCATGACCCCACCACAGAACATCAAGCCATTGTTTCTAGGACTGTTACCTCATCTCCTCTGGAGATCTTCCTCCCACAGCTTCCAACCTGATAGTCGCCCAACCTCGGACGGCCTGCTTCTACCTCCTATCCAAAATCCAAAAACAGGACTGTCCCAGCAGACTGATCGTGTCAGTCTGTTCCTGCCCCACGGAACTCATTTCTCGTTATCTTGACTCCCCTCTCTCTCCCTTTGTCCAGGCCCTTCCCACCTACATCCATGATTCCTCTAACACCTTATATCACATCAACAATTTCCAGTTCCCTGGCCCCAACCGCCTCCTCTTCACCATGGACGTCCAATCCCTCTACACCTCCTTCCCCCACCAGGATGGTCTGAGGGCTCTTAGCTTCTTCCTTAAACAGAGGCCTGAACAATCCCCATCCACCACTACTCTCTTCCGTCTGGCTGAACTTGTTCTCACGCTGAACAATTTCTCCTTTAACTCCTCTCACTTCCTCGAAATAAAAGGTGTGGCTATGATACCCTCATGGGCCCCAGCTATGCCTGTCTCTTTATGGGGTATGTGGACCATCCCTTGTTCCAGTCCTACTCCGGCCCCCTCCCACAACTCTTTCTCCGGAACATCGATGATTACTTCGGTGCTGCTTCATGCTCTTGTCAGGACCTGGAAATATTTATTAATTTTGCTTCCAATTTCCACCCCTCCATCATTTCACATGGTCCATCTGACACTTCCCTTCCCTTCCTTGACCTCTCTGTCTCAATTTCTGGTGATAGACTGTCTACCAACATCCATTACAAACCTACCGACTCCCACAGCTATCTTGACTACAGCTCCTCACACCCCGCTTCCTGTAAGGACTCCATCCCATTCTCTCAGTTCCTTCGCCTCTGTTGCATCTGTTCTGATGATGCTACCTTCAAAAACAGTTCCCCTGACATGTCCTCCTTCTTCCTTAACCGAGGTTTTCCACCCACGGTCGTTGACAGGGCCCTCAACCGTGTTCGGCCCATCTCCAGCGCATCCGCCCTCACACTTTCTCCTCCCTCCCAGAAACATGATAGGGACCCCCTTGTCCTCACTTATCACCCCACCAGCCTCCGCATTCAAAGGATCATCCTCTGCCATTTCTGCCAACTCCAGCATGATGCCACCACTAAACACATCTTCCCTTCACCTCCCCTGGCGGCATTCCGTAGGGATCGTTCCCTCCGTGACACCCTGGTCCACTCCTCCATCACCCCCTACTCCTCAGCCCCCACCTACGGCACCTCCGCATGCATATGCAAAATATGTAACACCTGCCCCTTCACTTCCTCTCTTCTCACCGTCCAAGGGCCCAAACACTCCTTTCAAGTGAAGCAGCATTTCACTTGCATTTCCCCCAACTTAGTCTACTGCACTTTTTGCTCCCAATGCGGTCTCCTCTACATTGGAGAGACCAAACGCAGACTGGGCGACCGCTTTGCAGAACACCTTCGGTCTGTCCGCAAGAATGACCCAGACCTCCCTGTCGCTTGCCACTAGGCACTTCACAGCCTTCCGGACTGAATATTGAGTTCAACAACTTTAGATCTGGAACACCCTCCTCCATCCCCACCCCCTTTCTGTTTCTTCCCCCTCCCTTTTGTTTTTTCCAATAATTTATATAGATTTTTCTTTTCCCACCTATTTCTGTTATTTTTAAATCTATACCTTTTATGCCCTTTTAGTCTTTTTTCACCGCACACCCCCAGAGCTATCTGTACCTTGCGTGTCCTGCCATCCATTCTTAATTAGTACATTCTTTTAGATAATATCTTCACCTTCAACACCTCTTTGTTCTTTTGTCTGTGACATCTTTTGATTATCTGCTCCTATCACTACTTGCTTGTCCCTACAACCACCCCCCACAACTTCTCTCCCTACCCCACCTCAAACCAGCTTATATTTCACCCCTCTCCTATTTTTACTTAGTTCTGTTGAAGGGTCATGTGGACTCGAAACGTCAACTTTGTTCTTCTCCGCCTATGCTGCCAGACCTACTGAGTTTTTCCAGGTATTTCTGTTTTTGTTTTGGTAGTTTATGGGCCAGAACCAGAAAATAACCTTAAAACTGTTGTGTTGCAAAAACCCTACTTCTGGGAAAGAAATCTGTCACCTCTACCCAATCTAGTCTTCGTGAATCCATTCCCACACTATGCTGTTGACTCTTAATGTCTTCAGGGCAACTCAGGATGTGTGGTAAATACAGGCTCGCATGTGTCACCCACATCCCAAGAAAATATATTTTAAAAACTCCTGTAATAAAATCAATAGAATGGTTCAATATTTGTTTTTAAAGAACACTAGTATTCATAGTTGTAACTTGGCAATGAGCAACGGTAATCATTGTTAACTGGGACTAAATGTTAAATTCATCACAGAAATTGATTCATGGATCCTTGCAAGAAACCTAAACAAATTGACTTGTTCAAACCACAGGCAAACAGGCCACTCACTGTACCCCCACACCCCACAAATTCCCCCAAGCTGGGAGTGAAATGGTCAATTCTTTCAAGCTCTGTATACAACGTAAACAACACTGAAATTAAAGCTTTCTTTTTCAGCCTGATCTGGTGAAAGTGGGGCAATTCCCCATCCTACCTCATCCTCTTCATTTGTAGTGGAGGCAAATTTCAACACTGCCATGCATTTCTCTAGGAAACAGCCTGCCAGAAATTGCATCATCCTCACAGCAGCAGTCAATTCATCACTGTCAGCTGGAGATCCCAGTATCTCACTCAACTTTACAGATATCAGATCCAATACAATAATCCTGAAACAAAAGATTATAGGCATCAGAGCTATAACTTGCATTACCTACAGAAAAGTCACAATACAAAAAGATCCTGTAAAATTATATATTAGGGTTGATAAAATATGTGATATTATGATTAGTAAAATAATACATCTAACTAATTCAGCACATTCTGGTGTGCAGTGCCCAATATGGATATAAATTTCAGTGGGATTTATATGTACCAACATAAAGATGTCTATTTTTATGTGCAGTCTTGTTTTGCTTTATAAATTTACCTTGTTGCTGTTAAGATCCATAAAAGTAGTCCTTTTTTAAAAATTTATATTTTTCCATATTCTCTACTTCAGATTCCCACTGCTCCCATTGGCCCAAGCAGAAAGAGGCAGAACTTAATGTGATTCAGCTAACAGCCAAAGTGTGCTTCTCCCTCAAAGCTGGCACAGCTTGGCCAATGAATGTAGCCACTTTTGAGCATCAAGGGCCAGTGTGTAAAATGTATGGAAAAAGGCTACTTTTAGGGAAAATACAAGATAGTAATCTAAATAAAGAGGTCAAAGAATGACATCATCAAGGAAAATGTTTTCACTCTACTATGGCATTTTACCATCTTTGAAACGTGAAGGGAAACATTTCAGGGTAAATAGACAAGTTGGTCTGTTCTCTTATCTGCTTTCAAGACTCAGGCTTCTCTTCCAGATTCTGTGAGGCTCTGCTTTGGGGTGCAGCCTTCACAGATCCCAAAGAAAATGATCAGAGCAGGTTGATGGGGATATATGAAGCATCCTTCCAAGGAAAGGGCCCAGCAAAAATCATTTCACTTCTGAGCAGACACACACTGGAACTTATGGCACACCTTAAATGTGGCACTATTGAGGTCACTCCAAATTGGCACATAATTTGATAGGGTCAACACCAGAGTCCACAAGCGAGTGTGTGGGAATTCAAGCTCTTGAACTGTTGTAAATCACTATTTACTCCTGAATTGTTTAATTACCAATAACTATTGTTCAAGAGGCAAAACTCCAAGTTTATATGGAATGAGAACAGAAAGAAAAGATAGCATTTCTGTGCTAAAATGACACTCTGGTAACTGTGGGTAGAGTAGCCCAATTTGGGTAATCATCCCATTTACAACTGAGGTATGAAATTATAGCTTCTGAGATCAACTGGACTCAAACATTAAGTTCCCCTGGGGGCATCAAATTACCTCTAACCAGGTTACTTTGAAAAATACACTTTTTCAGTTAACTAGGAAAACCATCCAGACTTGTAAGAATTTGACTGTGCTATTTTTTAAAAGTAGAATTTAAAAGCAGTCATATCTGGAATCATCAGGACTTGAATTGCTAGGGCCAAAGATTTGAGAAGCAGCAATTCAAACTGAATTTTTATCTTACCTTTCTTGATTGTTCAATTTAGTGTACGTCATAGCCACGAAATCCTGACATTTGAGAAACTGGTCTGTTACAATCAGAAACCTGAAAAGAGAACATTAAACTCCTGTTAAGTTGTAAAGTTTTAATGTCAGCATGGTATTCTTCAATAAGAGCCCTTAAGATCCTCCAAGAAACGAAGAAAGAACCCAGTCACAATTGAATTTAATGCCTTTCAGGATATTTGCCACAAAACTTCTGTTCACATAATGCATATTTTTGAAAGAGATACAATTTACAGGAAACCAAGTAAAATATTTGCCATTTATTCACCTGGTATTATGTATCATTGACATTTTGCATGTCCATAATATTTAAATATCTCTGGATCACACTCAGTGTTCCCTCTAATTTCATTTAACTGTATGTGGGCCCATTTTTGTTGCACTGTGCAGTTCCTTTAACATTGCAACACACGTATGCATCTTAAAAGGACCACTGCTCATGTGCGGCCTGTTTGTCCCCTGCGTGGCACATGCCCATATGCTGTGAGGCCATGCATCCTAGAGGGAAGGTTGCACACCACTCGGATAATCACTTGTAAAGTTAGATTTTCAAAACTTGTGTAAGCTAAAACTTCCTTAACTTTACAATTCAATACAAATGTTTTACCTTGCATCTTTACTTCAACCCCTCTGAATGAATGAATGCTTAAAATGACAATTATGTCAGGCTATCATTTGAAACTACACAGAAGATTTTTTTCCCCTGCAATTCTACTTAATGATTTTATTTATGGTACAACAGCTTATCCTAGTAATCCCACATAATCATTGTACTTGACCTGAGGCAGCTCCATGTGTGTCTACACCAGCTCCATTCTTGGATTCAGGTCTTTCCAAACCTCTCAAAAGCAGGTCATTTAAGACCCTTGACTTGATCATTTCCTTCAGAGGCCAACTCAACTCTGTTATCCTCTATTGACTACCCATTTTTTTTTTTTTAATTCATTCATGGGATGTGGGCTTTGCTGGCTGGGCCTCGAGAAGGTGGTGGTGAGCTACCTTTTCGAACCGTTGCAGTCTATGCGGTCTAGGTACACTCACAGTGCTGTTAGGAAGGGAGTTCCAGGATTTTAACCAAGCGACAGTGAAGCAACGGCAATATATTTCCAAGTCAGGATGGTGAGTGACTTGGAGGGGAACTTCCAGGTGGTGGTATTCCCATCTATCTGCTGTCCTTGTCCTTCTAGATGGTAGTGGTCGTGGGTTTCGCAAGTGCTGTCTAAGGAGCCTTGGTGAATTCCTGCAGTGTATCTTGTAGATGGTACACACTGCTGCCACTGTGCGTTGGTGGTGGAGGAAGTGAATGCTCATGAATGTGGTGCCAATCAAGCAGGCTGATTTGCCCCGGATGGTGTCAAGCTTCTTGAGTGTTGTTGGAGCTGCACTCATCCAAGCAAGTAGACATTATTCCATCACACTCCTAACTTGTGCCTTGTCGGTGGTGGGCAGGCTTTGGGGAGTCAGGAGGTGAGTTAGTTGTCGCAGGATTCCTGGCCTCTGGGAGATGTTCTACTCCCAAGCTAATTCTGCATGCTTTAATTGCCACTGAGTGACATCCATCACAAAATGAAGGATTAACCAATTGAATGCAATATGGTTCTTATAAATGAATGCAAAGATCAAATTTTGTAAAGTTAAATCAATAAGATTATATCTTAATATCAGATCCACCCTAGCTTCTTTACTGTTTAAGCTCAAAGGTTCACATTATTGCAGCGCATAGCAGCGGGGTTGTGATTCATATTAACAAATATTAGTATTCAACAACAGCTAAACTGATACCTTCTGAACAATACTGGTTCAAATTAGCATAATAGAGCCCTAAAGGAGGCCGTTCGGCCCATTGCATCTGCAACATCTCCTTTGTAGAGCAATTGAGATAGCCCCACTCTGCAGCTCTTGCTTGGAATCTCTTTTTGGAATTTTTACTACTTCAAATATTTATCCAATTCTCTTTTGAAAACTATTATTGAATCTGTTTCCGCCACCCTACCAGGCAGTAAAATCCAAATGCTAATCACTACCTGTGGAAGAAAGGTTTTCCTCATGTCTGGTTCTTTTGCCAAACTCCTTAAATCTGTGCACTCCAGTTATCAAGTTTTCAATAGGGCCAATTAAGAAGATTTCAAATATCAATTTTTAGTCAAAATACAGTTTGATAAACTCAGCCTGGGAGGCATGAGAAACGTAGCTACTGGTTTCAGCACTGCTGAAATGAGAAAGATGGGAATGATGCGGGGGTGAATGAGGAAAAACATAAGCCAAGGTTGTCAATCCTGATTGTAATCTATTAAATCTTGCTGGAAAGTACAAGCACTTGGATATCAGATCATGTTCAGTCGCACAGCATGTTGAGGAAGTAGTTTGCTGATGATGCCTCAACTTAGAATAGCGAGGTACTGCTTTTCTGCTAGAAACCCTGGAACTCACTGCCAGCATGAGCTACCACCTTTAGGGGATGAAGAGAAAATTGAAAAAGTAACAACAAGCATCACAGGTATTGGGAGCCAAGAGTAAGCAAGAAGACATCCCATTTCAGCACTATGCCTCCGGAATGCCACAAAGATAGCAGCTTTAGTCTGGAGGCCACATGTTTCAAAAAAAAAAATCACTGTTTTTGTATTTATTTTAAACCCAAAGTATAAAGACATGGATAAAAATCCAAGGATGAGGTGGAATTACTGTCACGGCCTGAACTATATCTTTTCAGTAATGTCAATCAAAACAAAACCTCATTAATCATAAAAGCACACATCGGCAACTGAAAAAGTTACTTAATAAAGATCAAAACCTCTCCAAGCACCATATCTGAAGCATATCAACGGCAATATATAATCACCTAATTATACAGGAGCAAAGTGCTCTTTTGGGCACCTTTTCACTGTTAAGGTATTAATTAGGAACAGGAAACCATTGTTGTTGGTCAAATATATATTGTAGTTTTATTGTTGAACAATCTTTGTAAAATGGATATTTTGTAATGGCATCCAAGTCAATTGCATGGAAAGGATCTTTTTGTTGAAATCAGTGTACAGTGAATGTATACATGTACTAATACATACACAAGACAGTTCTTTGTGGTCAGGAAAACACCATTATCAGTTAGTCACCAGAGTCTTGTACAATTTGGATCTGGGTTAGTTCATAGAAGGCAAACTACATTTGCTTAATAATTTGTGAAAGGAAGATGGTAATTCATCATTCTGCGCCATTCAAGATCTTTATCTCTCCAAAACTGATGTTAGTTACGTCTAAAAACTCAGCAGATCTGGCAGCATCGACGGAGAAAAGAGTTGACGTTTCGATTCCTCTTGGGTCATGAGGACTCGAAACGTCAACTCTTTTCTTCTCCGCCGATGCTGCCAGATCTGCTGAGTTTTTCCAGGTAATTCTGTTTTTGTTTTGGATTTCCAGCATCCGCAGTTTTTTGTTTTTATTCGTTAGTTACGTCTTGACTATCCTGCTTAGGGGATCTTTGGGACTGAGTTGCCTCAATCATGACACGTCTGCCAATAGAAGACTGAGAATCAAGTCAAACCTCTGAGTCAGAGTAAGTAACCTGATACTATGGCTAAGTGGGTCTGAAGTACTCCTGAGTGCTGTTGATGAGTCAGCCTTGCTCATTAACTGAACCTGGAGGGTAAACCTCTCTTTGCCAGCTGGGTATTTTTTTCCCCAACTAGGCTGGACAAGCAGTGTAAAGCTCATCTTCTGTGTTGATAAACTAAGTGGTTTTCGTTGGTTAAGCTGCAGCAAATGCCTTGTTCACACCTGGGAGTTCTTAAACCACAGCATTTGTCAAGCCCTGTGGCTACATTATTTGAACTTGTGTAAGTAGAAAGTGCACTGTGGGGAGAGCAGGCCTCTGTAATTAGGTAAAAAGTAACTAATTGTGGATTTCTCAGCACACTAATGCCGTTTGTATAGGTTGGACGGGGCAATAACTGAAAACAATGTACTTACATTTTTAATGCCAAATTGTTAGAAACAGGTCTCTTTAAACTGGATTTTTCTTTTAAAAATATGGAAGGACAGTGCATTATTTGGACATTGGAGACTGCCCAAGAATTTTTTTTAAAAAAGGGTCATAAGTTCACCTTGGAACTGTCAACAAGCAGTCCTCTTCCAAGAAATCACCTCAGCTAATTGGCACTTAAGAAGGAGTTGTTTGTTTGTTTTGAACTGCAAAGCTCTTTAATTAGTGAAAAGCTAGAAGACAAAAAGGCAATCACATGGCAGAGGCAAACCTTAAGTTTGTGCCTGTTTTGCTTTCAGTCTTGTTGGGGAAAGGCTGAGAACAGAAGACTACCCTGACTAGCTCGCTCTCTGTCCCTCTCCGCTTTGTGAAACCATGTGTGGTTCTCAACCTGTAGCTGGATAATCCTCATCTGAGTGTAGTTTGTCTGCATAATTTTGGACTTGCTAGCTGAGACGGGAAGAATTGGTCCAGCTATACTCTCCTCGACGCTGAAGCATCGTTGGGTAACTTCACAACATCTACTCAACCTCGAACCTCTGTCAACTTAATTTTTTTTCCTTTCCAAGGAAGTTTTTTTTTCCATCCACCCAACTCAGACTACCTGTGTATCTTTGTCTGTGTAGGTATGTCTGTGTGTGCTGGGGAAGTTTAAAAGGGTTCGTTAGTTACACTTACAATCGTGTATCAACCAGTTTTTTTCTTTAACAAAAACAGAATTACCTGGAAAAACTCAGCAGGTCTGGCAGCATCGGCGGAGAAGAAAAGAGTTGACGTTTCGAGTCCTCGTGACCCATGAGGAATCGAAACGTCAACTCTTTTCTTCTCCGCCGATGTTGCCAGACATGCTGAGTTTTTCCAGGTAATTCTGTTTTTGTTTTGGATTTCCAGCATCCGCAGTTTTTTGTTTTTATCTGTTTTTTTCTTTTATTCATTCACAGGTTGTGGGCCTAGCTGGCTGGGCCAGCATTTATTGCCCATCCCTGGTTGCCTTGAGAAGGTGGTGATGAGCTGCCTTTTTGAACCGGTGCAGTCCATGTGGTGTAGGTACACCTACACTGCTGCCAGGGAGTGAGTTCCAGGATTTTGACCTAATGACAGTGAAGGAACGGCGATATATTTCCAAGCCAGGATGATGGGTGACTTGGAGGGGAATTTCCAGTTAGTGGTGTTCCCATCTGTCTGCTGCCTTGTCCTACTGGATGATAGTGGTCGTGGGTTTGGAAGGTGCTGTCTAAGGAGCCTTGGTGAATTCCTGCAGTGCATCTTGTAGATGATACACACTGCTGCTACTGTGTGTCTGTGGTGGCGGGAGTGAATGTTTGAGGATGTCGTGCCAATCAAGCAGGCTGCTTTGTCCTGGGTGGTGTCAAGTTCTTGAGTGTTGTGGGAGCTGCACTCATCCAGGCAAGTGGGGAGTATTCCAACACACTCCTGACTTATGCCTTGCGGTGGACACGCTTTGGGGAGTCAGGAGGTGAGTTACTCGTCGCAGGATTCCTAGCCTCTGACCTGATCTTGTAGCCACAGTATTTATATGGCTAGTCCAGTTCAATTTCTGGTCAATGGTAACTCCCAGGGCGTTGATAGTGGGGGATTCAGTGATGGTAATGCCATTGAACATCAAGGGACAATGGTTAGTTTCTCTCTTGTTGGAGATGGTCATTGCCTGACATTGGTGTGGCACGAACGTTACTTGCCAATTGTCAGTCCAAGCCTGGATATTGCCCAGGTCTTGCTGCATTTGGACATGGTCTGCTTCAGTTTCTGAGGAGTCGTGAATGATGCTGAACATTGTGCAATCATCAGCGAACATCCCCACTTCTGACCTTATGATGGAAGTAAGGTCATTGATGAAGCAGCTGAAGATGGTTGGGCCGAGGACACTACCTTGAGGAACTCCTGCAATGATGTCCTGGAGCTGAGGCGAAAGATCTCCAACAACCACAACCATCTTTCTTTGTGCTAGGTATGACTCCAACCAGCGGAAAATTTTCTCCGATTCCCAACTTGATGCCACACTTGGTCAAATGCGGCCTTGATGTCAAGTGCAAGCACGCTCACCTCGGGAGTTCAGCTCTTTTGTCCATGTTTGAACCAAGGCTTAAAACTTAAAAGGCATTTTGTTTTATAACAAATAATCATCGAGCTTCTTGAACGAAGCCCGCTCTGAGTCTCTTTTCTTCTGGGCACCAGAAGTATAGGTAAACAATTGGCCATTTCAGAGAGAAAATTAAACACTCAAGTTAATGGTATATCCTGCGGTTTAGTGGGACTTGATAATTCATGCACTCCTTCCCATCCCGGTCGTACCACAAATAAATGGATTGGAAAAAAAGAAATAATTTTGTGTGTCCCAATTGCTTAAATTGAATCATTAGACATTATATTCCAGAGACCAAAAAGGTGGCTCAACCACCCACTCAGTGGTGATAGTATGTTAGCAAACAATTGATTGGAGGTCAAATATGAAGAACCTTATTTTGAAAACAGATTGATACAATTCTTTAATTTTACAAATAATAATTTACAAAGTTTGTATACAAAAATAATTTAGGGAGCAGCAATATTATTTTGCACCTCATTGTACGACAGGTACCAGTTTGATACCATATCCACTCAGGGCAGCAACAGTCAGCAGCAGGTGTTATATTGCTGGCGCCACCTTGACAAATAAAATCACCTCTTATAAAGTTATATGTAAAAATCCTAGGTGCTCTGACATAATACTTGGGTTATACACAGTGTCAAATTTCATGCAGTGGTTGTAAGCTCCAAATGGCAAGTCTAGTTCTTCACAAAGCTTACCAGAATTTAGTGTGCTATCAGATAGGTGACTTAGGCCTAGATTTTCCGATTTCCAGATGGTCGGAGGCCGAATATGCCCTGGAAGATGCACAACAGGACCTCTCAGAAGTCTCATGCAAGGGCTCTGTGGGTGATTATATTTGTCAAGGTGGCGCCAGCAATATAATACCTGCTGCTGCCTGTTGCTGCTCTGAAGTGGACATGGTATCAAACGAATATCTGTCGTACAAAGAGGTGCAAAATAATATTGCTGCTCACTAAATTATTTTTATATACAATCTTTGTAAATTATTATAAAAATATAAAAATAAAAACAAAAAAACTGCGGATGCTGGAAATCTGTACTTGAGGGAATTGTCCAGGAAGTTTGAACTTTGGAAGGGCAATCCCACTGCTCCCTATGTCCCTCTGGAAAAATCTCATACTTTGAGTTAGAGTTTGGACAGTTCTGACTTACTTACCTGGGTAGTTGTCCAGGAAATATTAGACAGAAAAAAACTATAGTCTAAATCCTGGGCAACTATACAACTGACCCTCCAATCACAAACACCGATACCCCAACTCCACACCCAATTCACTGACTCCCCCTTGACCAAACCTGTCTAGCCTCCACAATCTAACTTGACTAGGCTCCATTAATCCACTCTCCCCTGATTACCCCCAAACTGACCTGACTAGCCCCAACCACCTGCCTACCCTCCCAGCCTGACAACCCTTCTCGACCTGACCCAACTACTCACCCCACCTGCCACCCTTACCTTCTCTTCATAGATTTTCAAAGAAGCTTTGAGGCATATAAACTCTTTATTTACAGAATATGGCAGCTAATGATGTAAAAAGGGACTGTGGCTTGTCTTTCCTCGATGCTCCAGCATTATGAGGCAGCTCTTCAAAGAACCATATGCTCCGCATTTCCGGAGAAGCCGGGATCGGAAGTTCTGGCCAGAAATGCGGAGCTCTGGCATAGCAGACAAAAATAGGAGCATTTTGGCAGTCTGATGGCGATTGCTGAAGATTCAGGCCTAAATTTCCTGTACTGCAATTTTACAATACACAACTTGCAACATGACATTAATAAATGTTTACCAAAGTTTACCAAAACATTACAACAAGATATCAACCGTTTGTCAGTAGACTTCTGTTCCTGAGCCCTTGCTGCAGAATAGATGTCTCCAGCTAATCCTAAAATCACAGCTCTGCTCAGGGGGAAAGCAGCAACTATCACTTATAAATTCAAGTTTAAAGGAACACATACAAGCATAAAGATAATAAAGTTCGAAGGGTGTTTAAAGAAATAAGAAAACCATTTAAAAAAAAAACAAAATCTGAAACTTTTTTGCCTCTATCCGCCCTAATGTGAATAACTGTACCTCCATTTGAAAAAAAATGGTAGTTCAATACAACCAAATCAATAAAATCTTGATAAGAGAACCATGCCAGTGTATTTGGTGGACAGGTCGTGCCATAGTTTGAAGTAGGCCATTTCCCAGATTTGGCACAATATATGACTTGTACCAATTTAAGGACACTAAGTTGAGAACTGTACTGGAATTTTAGAAATTGCTGGTCACATTGACGCTAACTGGCTATCAGCAAATTCTGGACTGCTAATTTCCAAAGTCTGTATATAAAAATAATATAGGGAAAGGCAACAAGTTACAATTGAATCACTGTTTCCTCCCGAATGTCAGTTGTGGTTCACTCTCGAACCCCCCAACTTCTGACTCTGAGGCAAGTCCCACTTCAGGATTTGAACACAAAAATCAAGACTGACTCTCCAGTGCAGTACTAAGGGAGTGCTGCACTGTCAGAGGTGCTGCTTTTCAGAAGACACGTTAAACTGAGTCCTCGTCTGCCCGCTGAGGCGGATGTAAAAGTTTGAAGAACAGATGGGTTATTCCAGATATCTTGGGTCAATATTTACACTTCAATCAACAACACAAAAACAGACTTTCTGGTCATTAACCTAGTGCTGTTTGTGGGAACCTGCTCTGTGTATCTGACACTCTAGCATGTATTGCATGCACATGATTGGAACACAGTATTCTCAGCCAACCCACATTCTAGTAGGCAAGGAAAAATACTTGGAAGTGGGAAAAAAAAAAGTACTTGTTTCAAACTGGTGATCAAGAATTCTGATTATAAAAGACCAATACAGACTGCTTTATAATAATCTGGATTTTTAAAATTTACAAGGAAATGTTGGAATACCAATAGAACATGACAAAACTTAATCAGGGGATAAAATCCTTTGGCTATTGTATAGTTTAAATATGGCAGAACAAGGCATTTTCAGTTGGGAACTTATGTTTCCATTCTGGCAATTTCAATGGCATAAGATCACAGCTGATTTTAACAGAACTGAAAAACAAAAAGGAATTTAAAAATGGCAAAGTTGGTCCTTTTCTGGTGGCTCAGTCTGTTTATCCAGTAAATAGCTGACCCATACACACTAGGAAAGTCTCAGGTTCTATTCCATTCTTAGCTAGATTAGCTGAGGTACAATAATTAGCCATGCTTCTGGGAAGGCAAATTTGAGGAGAATATTGCTATCCAATAACTCCGACTGGCAGAGAGAATATATTTGTGGGTTTATGTTTGCATTGAAGTCTTGAATGGTTTCATCCGTGATGCCCTGTACAGTTGAAATGCTTGTGGCATGCGCCTGCCTGTCCTCAAATGAGGTGAATAGCCTTTGTAGTGGTTCTAGTAAAGACAAGTACCAAAAGAAAACTTGCTCTCGTGAGGAGTCAATACCTTTGCGGGGGGAGGTGGGACGGGTAAGAGAAAAACAAAATGTAAAAAAGGGAAAGAATTTCAATTTAGAAACTCCAGCTCAATGAATGGCAATACATTCTTCAGAATGATCAAAAGGCTAGTAATAAAACTTGTAAGCAAACAGGTTACTGATCAGTCCAGTGGTCATTAAAAGACAGAGCAAAAACAAATTAGTGTTGATTCTAATGCTTTTAAGAGATAAAATATGTATTAAGTCTTCTTGCTCAGGTAACTAAGAGAAATTTTTAAACACCAAGATAAAAGCAAAAAAACTGTGGATGCTGGAAATCCAAAACAAAAACAAAAATACCTGGAAAAACTCAGCAGGTCTGGCAGCATCTGTGGAGAGGAACATAGTTAACGTTTCGAGTCTGCATGACTCTTCAACAGAACTAAGGAAAAATAGAAAAGGGGTGAAATATAAGCTGGTTTAAGGGGGGGTGGGGTGGGACAAGAAGAGTTGGATAGAGGGCCAGTGATAGGTGGAGATAGCTCTTTTGTCTGTGACATCTTTTGGTTAAGAGATGTTGAAGGTGGTGATATTATCTAAAGGAATGTGCTAATTAGGGGTAAAAAGCAGGACGAGCAAGGTACAGATAGCCCTAGTGGGGGGGTGGGGTGAGGTGAAGGAATCGAAAAAGGCTAAAAGGTAGAAATAAAACAATGGAAGGAAATACATTTAAAAATAATGGAAATAGGTGGGAAAAGAAAAATCTATATAAATTATTGGAAAAAACAAAAAGGAGGGGGAAAATCGGAAAGGGGGTGGCGATGGAGGAGAGAGTTCGTGATTTAAAATTGTTGAAATCAACATTCAGTCCGGAAGTCTGTAAGTTGGAAGATGAGGTGCTGTTCCTCCAGTTTGCGTTGAGCTTCACTGGTACAATACAGCAAGCCAAGGACGGACATGTGGGCATGAGAGCAGGGTAGAGTGTTGAAATGTTAAGCGACAGGGTGGTCTGGGTAATGCTTGCGGACAGACTGAAGGTGTTCTGCAAAGTAGTCACCCAGACTGCGTTTGGTCTCTACAACGTAGAGGAAACCACATTGGGAGCAATGAATGCAGTAGACTAAGTTGAGGGAAGTGCAAGTGAAATACTGCTTCACTTGAAATGAGTATTTAGGCCCTTGGACGATGAGAGAGGAAGTAAAGGGGCAGGTGTTGCATCTTCTGCGGTTGCATGGGAAGGTGCCGTAGGAGGGGCTTGAGGTGTAGGGGGTGATGGAGGTGTAACGGAGGGAACGATCCCTATGGAATGCCGCCGGGGTGGTGAAGGGTAGATGTGTTTGGTGGTGGCATCATGCTGGAGTTGGCAGAAATGGCAGAGGATGATCCTTTGAATGCGGAGGCTGGTGGGGTGATAAGTGAGGACAAGGGGGACCCTATCATGTTTCTGGGAGGGAGAAGAAGGTGTGAGGGCGGATGTGCGGGAGATGGGCCAGACATGGTTGAGGGCCCTGTAAACGACCGTGGGTGGAAAACCTCGGTTAAGGAAGAAGGAGGACATGTCAGAGGAACTGTTTTTGAAAGTGGCATCATCAGAACAGATGCGACAGAGGCGAAGGAACTGAGAGAATGGGATGGAGTCCTTACAGGAAGTGAGGTGTGAGGAGCTGTAGTCGAGGTAGCTGTGTGTGTCGGTAGGCTTGTAATGGATATTGGTGGACAGTCTATCACCAGAAATTGAGACTGAGAAAGTTTATTACATGGTCCATCAATGACACTTCCCTTCCCTTCCTTGACCTCCCTGTTGCTTGCCATTTCAACACTCCACCCTGCTCTCATGCCCACATACCCGTCCTTGGCTTGCTGCATTGTTCCAGTGAAGCTCAACACAAACTGGAGGAACAGCACCTCATCTTCCGACTAGGCACTTTACAGCCTTCCGGACTGAATATTGAGTTCAACAATTTTAAATCATGAACTCTCTCCTCCATCCCCACCCCCTTTCCGATTTTCCCCCTCCTTTTTGTTTTTTCCAATAATTTATATAGATTTTTCTTTTCCCACCTATTTCCATTATTTTTAAAAGTATTTCCTTCCATTGTTTTACCTCTACCGTTTAGCCTTTTTCAATTCCTTCACCTCACCCCCAATAGGACTATCTGTACCTTGCTCGTCCTGCTTTCTACCCTTAATTAGCATTCTTTTAGATAATATCACCACCTTCAACATCTCTTTGTCCTTTTGTCTGTGACATCTTTTGGTTATCTCCACCGATCACTGGCCCTCTATCCAGCTCTTCTTGTCCCAACCCCACTTAAACCAGCTTATATTTCACCACTTTTCTATTTTTCCTTAGTTCTGTTGAAGAGTCATGTGGACTCGAAACGTTAACTGTGCTTCTCTCCACAGATGCTGCCAGACCTGCTGAGTTTTTCCAGGTATTTTTGTTTTGTTTTAGAAATTTTTAAACGTTGCTCAAAAAATACATACGCCCATTCTAGTTCAGGTTCTCTCCTACATATCTTGATGACAGTTTCAGCCAGTTCAACTCCTTTCGTGTGGCTTAATAGGTCAGCTGTTCTCTCAGCATTAAGACAGGTGAACAGAACCATGCAGCAATAGGTAACAGCTTTCTTGTCTGAATGATTCATGTAATTCCTTAGGAGAAATTAAAAACAAATTTCAGACACTGGTTCAGGAAATCAATCTTAGCTGCAATGCCCTTCATGTCAAATGCATTACAATATATATGTTGTGACAGTAAATGAGTCCATCTTTTAAAAACAAGTGAAAGAAATAGTAAAGAATCAACAATATATTCATTTCAGTTAATTAACTTAAGGGATTGAAAAAACACTCAAAATTAATAGAAACACAAGATCTTCATAAATTATAATTTTTAATTATTTTTTATATTTCTAGAAGAAAATTATTTCTTGCTAGGACCACAGCTGCAAATCTCAAAACAACTATTTCAGAAATAAGAAGAAAGATATTACAGAATAGAACACTACACTTAAGTGGATGAAAAAGTTCCATTAGAAAAGGGTGGAGTAGTGGGAAAGTGAAATACTTTAGTTTAGCAAAACATAGGACTTTGTTCACTCAAATCTGTTACCAATTTTTAGCAGGTATGCAAATACAGAAATTCAAATAGAAAAGGCTTGCAGGTTTTCTGAAAGTCGTTTGATCTATACTCAGCAACAAATATTTTTTGCTCCTAGCTAAGTGAAATGTGCTAAGGTACTTCACAAAATTGATAGGGGTATGAAACAGACATTGAACAGGAATCACAAGGCTTCAGGGAGGTGACTAACAGTCAAAAGCAAGAGGTTTTAAGCAAGTTTTTTGAAGGTGCAAGCATTAGATTTAGCAAGAAAATGCCAGGGTATAGTGGGTTGCAGCTGCAGGCTCTGCCACCAATATTGGAGCAGAGTGGATGCATTGTACGCCAAAAGTTGGAATGTCAGGAGTCTGAGGAGCTTGCATCTTGTTTTATTAGAGGACCTGTTAATTCAGTCACTAGTTACAAGCCTGGTCTTTGAATTCCATTCACCACAATAATTCTGCAGCTTGCAATTTTTAATCAATCACTTCCTCATCCCCAGTTTTAATACCCTTGTCCCCAGCAAAACCTTTACAAACTCCCATCCTGGTCAATTCCCCTGGTAAGTACCCACCTTTTTTGCTCTCTCAAGAAGTGCAAGGGGCTTGTAGGCTTTATTAAGATGGAGGCCATCTGTTCAGCTGCTACTGTTGCTTATCCACCTTCCCCAGCAAGTCAAATCCTCACCTAGACTTCATCCTGCCCTAGCCTAGGAACCCAAGTGTCATTCTCTGGTTTCTCTCCCATCGCCCCTCCTGCACTTTTCAAGCTCCTGTTTTCCGAGATTCACCTCATCTCTTCATGCCAATCCGACTAAACTATAAACGACCCAAATTTACCTCCTAGTCCCCAGGCCATGTGACAAGGTTCCCTCTTCCCATTTCAAATCCACCAACCACCCCACCCCACCTTCCACTGTTAACACCTTTGCCTCCTCAGAAATACCACTGATCTCTTCATTGTAAGCCATTGCCTCATCTCCAACCTCCTTTTCCTATCCAAAGTCCTTGAACATGCTGTCATCTCCCAAATCCATCAGCACCTTTCCACTAACTCCATGCATGAAGCTCTCTAATCAGATTTGCTTCTCTGCATCAGCATTGTAACATTTTTAACCAAAGTCACAAGTTATATCTTCTGTGATCGTAACAAATTCTCTCTATATCCTCTCTGCAGCTTTTGATAGTCGAAAATATTATCTTCCTCCAAGCACCTCTTCACCATTGTCCAGCTGAATGGCAGGGCCCTAACTCCAGCAATGGCTTCCGAGTGTCCCTGAACCTGTACTTTGGAATCCCCCAGGGATCCATCCTTGCCCCTCTCCTTTCTTATTCACATGCTACAGTTCAGCTACATTACCAACAAACATGGGACCAGCTTTCATATTTACGTTGACAACAGCTAGCTCTACCTCATCTTCAACTCACACCACAAACGGATTCAACAAATCGAGCTTCGAGGCAATAAAAAGATGAGTAAAGGTTTCAGCAGCGGAGGGGATAAGATGGGGTGAAGGCAGGCAATAGCATAAAGTTGGAAAAATATTGTCTGCAAAAAGTATAGATATTGGGATGCAGTACAGAGTTGGACAGGTGTCAGGATACATTGGAAACAGGTCCTGTTACTGTGGATATTGTTCCCAAGGGAAATTACAGAATCATAGAATGATTGCAGCAGAGGAGACCGCTGCCAGTCGTAGCATACTAGCAAGCAGAATGCAGGAAAGAAGATGGCCTCTGGTCAAAGAGGCACATCCTGCGCCAATCTAAGGAATCCAGAAGATTTGTCCTGGCATGGCCAGGGTGGGTGCACGTTACTGCTGATATTCAGTTCGGGACTTCTCCAAAAACTGAGAGAAGAATCTTTTCACAATCATGTTATAGCTTGGCAAAACAAGGAAAAGCAAACCCATTGGAAGCTGACGTGATGTTGGACTGGTTCCTGTAAAAACTGCAATTATTCTACTATTCTTTCATGGTATGTGGGCATCGCTGGCTAGACTTTTATTGTCCATCCTTAATTGCCTTTGAGAAGGTGGTGACGAGCTGTCTTCTTGAACTGCTGCAGTCCATATAATATAGGTACAGGCACAGTGCTATTAGGGAAGGAGTTCTAGAATTTTGACCCAGAAACAGTGAAGTGATATAGTTCCAAGTCAGGATGGTGTGTGGCTTGCAGGAGGTGATGTTCCCATGCACCTGCTGCCTTTGTCCTTCTGGGTGGTAGAGGTAGCAGGTTTGGAAGGTGCTCGAAGGAGCCTTGGTGAGTTGCTGCAGTGCATCTTGTAAATAGTACACATTACTGGTACTGGGTGTCGGTGATGAAAGGAGTGGATGTTGAAGGTGGTGGATAGAGTGCCAGTCAATTAGGCGGTTTAGTCCTGGATGGTGTCAAGCTTCTTGGGTGTTATTGAAACTTCACTCATCCAGGCAAGTTGAAAGTATTCAATTGCACTCCTGACTTGCACCTTGCAGAAGGTGGGCAGGCTTTGGAGGGTAAGGAGGTGGGTTACTCTCTGCAGAATTCCCAGCCTCTGACTTGCATTTGTAGCCACAGTATTTATATGGCTGGTCCAGTTCAGTTTCTATTCAATGGTAAGCCCAGCGATGTTGATTGTGGGGGATTCAGCGAGGGTATTGCCATCAAATGTCAAAGGGACCTGATTGGATTCTCTCTTGTTGGAAATGCTCATTGCCTGACTCTTGTGTGGTGCGAACATTACTTGTCACTTATCAGCCTAAGCTTGAATGTTGTCCAGGGTCCTGCTGTATTTGGACATGGACTGCTTCAGTATCTGAGGAGTTGTTAATGGTGGTGAACATTGTAAAATCATTAGCAAAATCCACACTTCTGACCTTATGATGGAGGGACGGTCATTGACGGAGCTGCTGAAGATGGTTGAGTCTAGGACACCACCTTGAGGGACTTCTGCAGTGATGTCCTGGATCCGGGATGATTACATTCTGTGGAATGTGGACAGTGACGCCTAACTGTGGTGCGGGATTTTTGGTTGTGGGTAAAAAGTTAAGGGAGAGGTATCTTTGCTGTAGTTTAAAATACTAGTTGCCTACTAAGTATTCAGCCAACATTGCTTTTGGTTTGTTTGTTACAGTAGAAGCCTTAAAACTTGAAATCTTGTCATGCAATTCCTCTAAGTCAGTCAGAGAATGCAAATATCGTTAAAAAAATTATTGGTCTCTAAGGGGATCGTAATAGATTCTTTTTTTTTAAGGCACATAACAGCATTAGATCTAAAACCCGTTAACTTTGCATATAAATCCGTTTTATCGCAGCTTGCATTTGGATCTTTAAATGTTTGAGACATGGTGATTCAAACATCACTTGAAATGGTTTAAATACTTGTAAGTGCTTGTAAGAGTCTAATACATTTTCACTAATCATTAGGTTTACAATGACAGGATGCTCTCGAATTGAACTAACACTGTTGTTCAAATCTCTTAAATTTTCATGTCAAAGACTGAACATAAAGTTGAAGCTTGTGAAGTTGAACCATCCCAATTTCAAGTTCATTTTTTCCTTACAGGTACTTCTGGGGGAAAATGCTCTATCAGTGACTTCCCAGGTCTAGTGGAACATAAAAAGAGAACACCTGAACAGCCCAGTTATTCAAATGTTTTTCATTTCAAATCCATAGCCCCAGATATAACCTCTCTTTAGCAAAACAAAGAAGCATTCTCTCTTAACAATTAAAAAGGGGCTATGTTGGGATGGTATGCTTTAGGATAATGCTGTGATAGCATGTGAGTTTTCTGCACCTGATCTTTGAGCTTCTGTCCTTTACTTAGTTAGGTGTTGATAAGGAAGGAGGGATTGGAAAGGAAAATAACAAATCAAAGGGTGAAAAGAACCTGCATAACTGTAACACCTGTCAACAGACACAGAAACATTTAGGCAATGCCTCAGAGCAGGTGGCCTATCTATCTTCTCAGCAAGATGGAAGCATTTTACGGTCTCAAACGGAAAAAAAGTAAACTGTTTGGAGAACCTGTTCAATGCAAAGAATTTGAATTCTTTCATTCCTAACCTCTTTCCTTGGTGCGCAGAACAAAATACATGAAATGGGCTGTTTAACATCTCAGAATGGAACAAAGCTGGATCAACTGAACATCGATTTACATAACGAAATTTGGTGCAACACTCACAGGAAAAGATCCGGAAAGGCATTTTTCCACACATTATGCTTAGACTCCTCATTGCCAGCTACAAGGTTTCCAAGGAACTGAAGGCCACATCGAAAAGCTAAGCAAAATCAACAGGACATTTTTAGAACAAATTTCTGAAATACAATTTATTTTCTAGAAGTAGCTTGTAATCTGTATTACAAGAATTATCAACCTAGCTGACATGACTTTCAAGAAGTATTATCAAATATTCAAAAAATTCAAATATGCATTAGAGATCAGGAAAATATTATCATTTAGGAACAGCATTGATTAAACTTTTGGTAACGTGATAAATATGTTCATCTCAGTTGATGAAACCTTCCTCTTATTTGTTCAAAACCAAGGATATATTATCTCTTTGGTCCTTGGCAATCTCAACACATGTCCAATCAACCAGGCTGTATTTTGTTTAATGTGCACCAGGTTTCTATCATTTCTGCCCTGAAATAGATTGCTGGGGAGCATTTGAGCATGCCAAGTGTGAATCACTGTCTGAGGTTCAGAACTCAGCATATAGGAGAGATTTGCAAATGCTTTCTGTTAAGATTGCCTGCAATAACAGATATATTCTCCAGAACCCTTTAATCTAACTTCCCAAATACAGTGCCACCTATCCATAGAAAACAAATATTTTTATGAGTAAATAATCTAAATAGCAAGTTTAAGAAAGTACAGAAATCAGATGACACGCTGACAGAAATCAGATAACATCACAGATCTTCTAAAGTTCAAGGATGCTGATTTGAAAACAAACATATTAAGGATTGTTCTCGGCACTGATATAGCTGATAACAAAAGTTCTAAAATTTTCAAATCCATTCTATTTTCTTCTCCGAAGTAAACTAACTCCAACACTTGGCAAACTGGTTAAATATCAAGTACAGTTTCCTAATTCAGTTACGTGCTTCAGTTTTCTCCAAAAGGGAGAAGAAAATTAAAGGGAAACTCAGCCTCTGCCATTCTTCCATCTTGCTCATAACAGATTCAGAGTAGTTAAGAGTTTCTAATGGTTGTCCTGCAACAGTCCTACATGTGGAAAACAGAATGAAGACAATGCTAGCCCAAAACAGCTGGCTACTGCCAAGTCTGATGTCCAAACAGCTCGGCTTTACAAACTGAATAAAGACAATGACGATCTCATAGAAAACATGTGAGAAAGCAAAATTTCCATTGAAAAATCAAACAATGGCAGTTATAGCATATGAGCTAATAGAGTACATCGAATAAAGTAGGTATTAAAAATATATGATTGCTGCAAGCATTTCCAGTGCTTGCAGGTTTTCTTTTAAATTCCATGCTTTTTGGAAGACACAAATATTCTACTGTAGATAATTGAATTATTTTTCTGTAATTACAGAAAATAAATGGCCCCAAGGTCTATCAATTATAAAGAAAACATCTCTAGTTTAGGACACATTCAGCGTAATTTCTGATTTGCAATATTTAGCAAATGGGGACTGAGCAACTGGATGGTCTGTGGTCTCATTTGGTCTAACCTGGACTGGGAAATTAAGTGGCCAATACCCTCACTTAGTCACTGTCCAATCCAGACTGGGAAATTAGGGACCAGTACTCTCGCTTGGTCACTGTCCAACCCTGCGTAGTGATTAGGTTTCCTCTGAGGGTTTACACCTGTTGAATTAACTTCTGCTCCTTTGGAGTGAGAGCCAAATTACACATGCATCATAATGAAAAGAGGCCATAAGCAACCTCCTGAGAAAGGGCTGCAAATGTCTGATATGTTTGAATGTGACAGATCTGCGTGCAAACAGAATATATGTTTCCTTCAGAAATTACATACAACTAATATTGGCAGCATATAAATTATATGAATTAAGTAAGACTATTTACACTATCCTTTCTTCAAGTTCCATCTTTTCTTTTTAACTCTTTCATAAAAAGTAATTTTATCCTCTCAACACATTGTTGACTTCTTCCTGAGGGAGTCTTACAGGCACCAATCATTTTACAGTGCCTCTTTAAATGGAGATTATTCATAAACAAACAACATTGAACTATACAGGACACCGCAGCAAGACCAATCCTGTCCTTACACACATACATTTCTGGCAGGACTTGCTTGTTGGTGATTAAAAGCAGGAACACTGTTTGATTTTCATCTCCCTAACCCAGCAATGCTACCGCCAAAATGCTTCATTTCTTCAAATTAGATCAGTGCTTCTAATAAATTTTTTTAAAAAGAAATTAATATTCTTTTTCAAATAACTCTCTCAAGAGTAAGGGGGGGGGGGGGGGGGGGGGGAACGGGACAGTTTGGTTAGATGCATTGTAGAGAAAAGTACCAGGCACATTCTTGATAGACGAAATGGCCTGTTCCTGCACTGTAGTCTATAACTGTACGATTGTTACTTTGGATGGAAAGGGCTTTCTTGGTTTCAAACTTTACAACTAGTTTGTATATTTATGTAATAGCTATAATTAATCTCATTATGGCATTTTGCATTTGCTTAAATCTTTCCATGTAAAATTTATTCAGAGAGCTTGACATCTTCGTTACTACGAATCAAATGCAAAATATTACTGCAACTGTTTTGCTTGGATCATGATTCGTCTAGACAACAGTACCACTTGAACCCATACTGCAACAGCTGAGAAATAAAAGCTATACTGTCTCCAGCATTTTTATAAACTACAGTAAATAGAAATAATTACAGCTTATGGAGTTCAAGTAATTTTAATGCACTTGTTATTGCTTTAAAATCATCCATTTCCAATGACTAAACCTAAAACATGTGGTGTATTTCTACTGATCAGCTAAGTACAAATCATTTTATTAAAACCACCCTGTAACAAGACCACTAAACCTCAATTCAATGACTGAGTAATGCCAAAAAATGATCTGATGTAGATAGATGTTTATCCTACATTTGTAAATAATTTCATCGAATCCAGTGATTCAGCTGGCTGGCTGACCGAAGGCACAAATTCCTGATGCGATCGGTATTTTAAGAAAATAAAATTCTGGGAACCTACAGTTAATCACAGAATACAAGGGTAAATCCAAAGGGCAGAGAAGTAAAACAGGAAATGGAAAGCAGAATATTAGTAAGTGAGTATGAAAGGCAGAGGAAACAAAAGCTAGAAAATAGACAACAAAGGATTTGGTTCAGTGATTAATTGTGTACACTTCAATGCAAGCAAATTCGTGAATAAGGCAGATGAGTGGAGGACACAGACAGGCACAAGTATGATATCAATAGCTATTGCTGAAACATGGTTTAAAGGCAGGCAGGAACGGCAGCTTAATATCTTTAATTACATTTCTGATGGGACAGGGAGGAATAAAAAGGATGGAGAAGGGGCCATTATGTTGGTTAAAGAGATAATCACAGCTGTGAGCAGGGTGATATGCTAAAAGGATCTTCTTCACATGAATGCAACAAATAGGAGGAGTAGGTCACTGGCCTTTTGAGTATGGCATTTTGATTCAACAAGATCATGGATGATAATCTATTTCAACTCTACCTTCCCACACTATCTCCATGTTCCTAATTTCTTTAGTATCCAAAGATCCATGATCTCTGTCTTGAATATACTCAAAATCTGAGCATCCACAGCCCTCTGGGGTAGGCTAGTCCAAAGATTCACAATCCTTTGAGTGAAAAAATTCTCATCCCAGTCCTAAATAGTTGGCCCCTTATTCTGTAATTACAGGGCAGTCAGCCTAAATTTGGTTAGGCAAATTATTGGAAAAAATTCTGAGGCACAATATAGATCAGCATGTAGGCAGTCAGTTTGGATTTGTTAAGGGAAGGTTGTGTCTAACTTGCTTGAATTTTTGTCAGGATGTAACAAGGAGGGTTGTTAAGTGCACCACATTTGATGTAGCCTACACTAATTTTAGCAATCCTTTTGACAAAGTTCCACCATGCAGACTGATCAATAGATTAAAAGCCCATGGAATCCAAGGGAAAGTGGCAAGTTGAATGCAAAATTAGCTCAGTGGCAGGAAGCAAAAGGCAATAGTTGACTGTTTTTTTGTGACTTGAAGGCCGATTCCAATGAGGTTCCACAGGCTCAGCACTGAGTCACTTGCTTTTTGTGGTGTATGTCGATGAATTCGACTTAAATGTATTGAGCATGTTAAGATGTTACAAAAATTGGTAATGTGGCTGATAGTGAGGAAGAAAACTGCAGACTGCAAGAAGATATCAATGTACTCTCAGGTGGGCAGAAAAGTAGCAAATGAAATTGAACCCAGAGAAATGCAAGGTGACACATTAGGGCAAATAAGTCAAGGGACTACACAACAAATGGTAGGAAACTAAGTAGTATAGAAGAGCAGAGGGACCTTGAAGCACATGTCCAGTTTCTTGAAGGTAGCAGGATAGGTAAAGGTAATTAAGAAACTACAAGGGTTACTTTGCTTTAGTAGCCGAGGCACAGAATATAAGTGGGAGGTTATGCTATAACTGCATAAAGCACTAGCAAGGCCACAGCTAAAGTAATGCATACAGTTCTGGTCTCTGCATTACTGGAAGGATGTGATCACACTAGAGAGGGTATAAATGTTGCCAGGGATGGAACACGTCCAGTTCTGGACACCATACTTGAGGAAGGATGTGATGGCTTTGGAGAGAATACAGAGGAGATTCACAAGATTGATTCCAGGGATAAAGGACTATAGCTATGAGGATAGATTAGAGGGGTTGGGATTCTTTTCCTTGGAGAAAGGCAGCTGAGAGGAGACTTGATAGGGGTATTCAAGATCCTGAGGGGTACGTACAGGGTGGATTGTCAGAAACTATTCAAGAACTAGAGGGCACAGATTCAAAATAATTGGCAAAAGGGGTAATAGTGATGGGAAGAAAAGTTTTTTCACCCAGAGGGTAGTTGGAGTCTGGAACAAACTTCCTGAGGGTGGTGGAGGCAGGTTCGATCAAGGTATTCAAGACAGAATTGTATTGTTATCTGAAAAGAAAGAACGTGCAAGGTTATGGAGATAAGGCAGGGGAGCAGAGCTAGGCAGAATGCTCCTTCAGAGAGCCAGTGCAGATTCGATGGACTGAGTGGCTTCCTTCTGCACTATGATGATTCTGTGATTCTGATTCTGTGATAATAACTACAGGGAAAGATTGGATATGCTGGGGTTGTTTTCTCTGGAAAAGAGATGGGTTAAGAGATATTTAATTGAGGTGTAATAAAATTATGGAGGGTCTAGATAGAATGGATAGGAATGACTTATTTCCCTCAGCAGAGTCTATAACCAGGGGCATTGATTTAAAGTAATTGGTGGAAGGATTAGACTGGAGTTAAGGAGATATGTTTTCACCCAGAGGGTGGAGGGGGTCTGGAACTCTGCCTGAAACTCTCTGCCTGAAAGGATGGTGGAAGCAGAAACCCTCCAACGTATTTTAAAAATGCTTGCATCTCCAATTGGAAGTGAAGTTACCTACAGAGTTACAGTCTAAGGGGTAGAAAATGGGATTAGGCAGAATAGCTTTTTTAGAACATCTTGCACAGACAGTGGGTTGAATAGGTTCCATCTATGCTATAAATTTCCTATGTTGTATGCCTAGTAAGGTATGACCCAGATAAAACTAAGACCTACCTGGACCTCACCAGGAATAGTCGGTATGGTCTATTTATGGAATTTGGCTTCGATACTTCATTTTAAAAAGATAGTGAAGGCACCAGTGTATAAATTTAGAAATCTTAAGCAAATTACTGAGGTATGTTATCAGTGAATTGCTGAGGTAAGCTTGTGTTTTCAAACTGTACTCCCAATAACAAATCTTTTCTGAAGTCTATTTGTGTCATTGTCAAATTTAGATAACACTTTTTTTTCCAGGACAAGGATAAATTGATCTCCAATATAGTGAAAAGCACAATGACAGGTTTCCTTCATCAATATACTTTGAGGGCTGACTTAAATTAGCAATCTCCCCAGGTTCTATATCAAGGGTTGAAAGGAGTTCTCGACCCTCAAGGCAACTGCCCAGTTTTTTCACGTGTAACAGTTAAATAGCCATTGTGGTTTGTTTAGGAACATTCCTGAGAATCTAGCTATGAGCAATGTGGTTAATTTCATTCTTAAGGGAATAAATCAGCAAAAATCTGAGCTTACAGTGGAGGCATGAACTGGGTGGAGGTGGTAATTCTTGTTCCTTCTGCAAGGGGAACGAGAGCGAATGGGCACAAACTCCTTAAACTAAATTTCAGGATGATTCAAAAATATTGAACTGACCAGGTTGATAACCTACTTCATTTGTCTCCTAACTGACTACTATCCAAAGTACTATTAGCAGCATTACAATTTTCCATACAAGAAATCTAATCTCTCAGATTCAAAGAGGTTCAAATGGCGGGTAAATTAACATGTGAAACACTAAACTGAGGTCCCAAATGGGAATCAAGGGCATCTTTACATGGGAACAATTCCCAAAAAGCTTACATGATAGCAGCGGGTGATCCCATAACAACAACAGCTTGCTTTTATACAAAATCTTTAATGTAATAAAACGTCCACTTCACAAAATTTAGCACCAGGCCACATTTGGTATATTAAAGCAGATGGCGAAAAGCTTGGTTAACAAGGTAGATTTGTAAGGAGTGTCGTAAAGCAACAAAGAGAGGAAGACAGAGAGGCAGAGGAGTTTAGGCAAGGATCTCAGAGCTTTTGATCTTGGCAGCTAATGATGGAGCAATTAAATCAAGGGTGTTAAGAGGCCAGAATTGCAGCAGATAACTCACAGGGTTGTAAGGCTTCAGGAAGTTGCAGAGATAGGAAGGCCATGGAGGGATTTTAAAATTGAGACATTGCTTAACCATGTGCCAATGTAGGTCAGCGAACAACAGGGGTGATAGATGAACAGGACTTGGTGCAAGGTACAACACAGACAACAGAGTTTTGGATGAGCTTAAGCTTATGGAGGGTGGAACGTGAGAGACCGGTCAGTAGTGCACTGGGATAGTCAAGTCTATGGGTAATAAACATAGGTGAAGATTTCCAGAGATGAGCTCATGCAGGGTCAGAGCGAGGCAATGCCTCAGAGGTGGAAACAGAATGACTTAATGATAGCGCAGATATGTGGTCAGACCTTGAGATGAAAATCAATAAGAAGGCTGGGAGCATCCTAGGTCAGATGCAGACAGTTGACAGGGAAAAGGATGAAGTTGGTGGCTAGGGAACAGAGTTTGAGGCAGGTACAAAAGATAGTAGCTTTGTCTTCAATATTTAGTTGGTGAAAATTTCTGCTCATTCAGTACTGGATGGCTGATGTGCAGCATGTCAATTTAGAGACCATGCAGGGTCAAGTGAGGTGGTGTTGAGGTAGAGCTCATTGTCATCAGCGTACATTTGGGGAACCTGACATAAACAAGTTATAGAGGACTGAAATAACAAAGTTAGAAGCAAATTGCAGCAATTTCAAACAGATGATACAGATTCTCCAACCTATGCAGTACTAACCAACTTAATAGAACATCCTTTTTCTCAATTATAGGATTACTCTTAATGAACGCCCCACAGAAACACACCAAGTGGTTTACTACCAAGAACAGGAACCTCTGGTGTAATAGACGCCATGCTTTACTAACTGGGCCATTAAATGGAATGGCTCCAGGTTCCATCACAAGTTTTGGAGCTCAATTGATCATTACCATAAGGACCAAGAATAGGTTTGCAATAAGGTTGAACATCTACTGCTATGTTACCTATTTCAGTTAAATGCCAAAGAAAGAAGGAATCTCATGATCCAGACAGTGTATTAGTAGGGACACATTGCTACAAAGGAAGGCCCTCCTCCTCCTCCTCCTTGTTGATATAATTAACCAGCATATTGGAGTCCAGGCACACACTGATTTGCTGCTTTGTATTATGGTCTGGCATTGCTCCCGAGCCATCAAATAAACAGTATTAAAATGCAGAGGGCTTGACAATTGCAGCTGACACAACAGATTCATCACTGCAAAAACGAAATGGTTACTGTGTTTGGCAACATCCAAGTAGACCTGATGTTGCACAAAGTTTCTCCAAGCTTATCACACTAAGCTTTACTCCTGTGTGTGGAGGATGCAGCAGCTCAATTTTGTTGAGAGTTTTGAATATATTGGATCCTTGAAGATTTCTCAAAGGAAGTTAAAACCAAATTGGGTAGTGGGAGAATTTTCACAAATTTAAGCATCATCTGAAAAGGCAGATTGTCTCAAATTTCAAGCTCAGCAGCAAAGTGACGGCAACCTCTGTGATGTGAATTTCCCCTTTCCTGACGTACATTTGAAACCGGCAATAAGGGGATCTCCAGGTGTCCAGCAACATTGATGTCTTCAAACAGGGTAAGTAGCCAAAAACACAAGAATTATCAGACAGCAAGCCAGGAAATGAAGCATTGAAATTTTCACTTTTAATCAAAATTTTACATACAGCGAAATAAATGATTGGGATATATACATGGGATTAAAGGTAGAAGCTGAAATATCAAATTATAAATATATTTTAAAATGTGTTTGTTTAAAAATCATAGTGGGGAAAATTTGACAGTCCACAAATATATGACTAGTTTTTTCAGTGAGAGTATTCAGCAGCAATTTTGATCTTAGTACATTGTACCTCATTCAACAAGGTGTAATTTTTTCAAGGTCTTACCTTCAATCACAACCATCTTCCTTTGTGCTAGTTACGAGCCCAACTAGTGGAGACATTCCCCCAATTCTGATCAACTTCAGTTTTGCAAGGACTCCTTTAAGCCACACTAGGTCAAATGCTGCCTTGATGTCAAGGGTACTCACTCTCACCTCACTTATTGAGTTCAGCTATTTTGTCCATTTTGGACCATGGCTGTAATGAGGTCAGGAGCTAAGTGGTCTTAGCGGAACCCAAATTGTGCATTAGTGAACAGGTTATTGTTGAATAAGTGCGCTTGATGCACTGTCAATGACACTTCCCAACAATTTTGTTACACCCAGGTGAAGAGGAGTGTACTGGCTCGCCTTTATTCAGCCCCCTCAGTTGGTCACAACGAAGATTTTTTAAAATTTCTTTCACCCCGTAAATGCCTTTTCCAATCCAAATGTATTAACTTTTCAAGAAGGAGTCAATCAAACCATGCTTTGCTGAGTCAAGAAAGGGTAAGTTTATCAGTTTGTAAAGCAGAGGAAAAAGGGTGAAAGGGAGGAGGGGGAGCAAGCGAGTGGGAGAGAGGATGGGCGGGAAGATGGGCAGGCGGGCAAGCGAGAAGGGAGGGAGGGCGGGTGAGCTGGATGAGATGAGTGTGCGAGAGTGAGACAGCAGTGTTTCCAGATAACTTTGATGATCTCTCTCTGTTTCTGGCTTGATGAAACCAATTCTTAAGCCTCCTGTCTGAACATTCCAAGAAGGAACTTAATTAACATGTTTTGCAGTCATTATTGCAGAACAAGTAATCACATTTTTGATCCTTCATCTCAGAAAATTTTGACACAGTTCAGGATAGTGGAAACCAACAGGAGACGGGGTAATGTCATTCTCCACAGCGGGTTTTGAGTGTTGGTTGGGGTATATCTAGTCAGTGAGCAGTTCCCATTGTCCTGACAGAATTATCATTGATTAAAGTCCAGCACTTTGCATTTTTAATGCCTTATTTTCAAGAGTTCCTTTTTGATGTGGACTTTGACAACCCCCAGGTGTGAAATTCCATGCAATGTGACAGGGGGCAGGTCTGCAGTGCAATCCATATAGGAACTTTCCAGAAAAGTGGTCAACTTACAATTCTAGACATCAGGTGACTGGTGTTAGCCATCTTTGGTCACTGCCTTTTCTTGTATTTAAAAAAAAAAGGTCCTCTTTAAATAGTTCAATGTGTTTTTAGTTAGCTGAAATTATAGATAGATGTCGTCGTGACATCTCCTTCTCCTGGAGAATGAAATAAGATCATTAGACGTAGGAGCAGAAGTAGGTCTTTCGGCCCATCAAGTCTACTCCACCATTCAATGAAATCATGGCTGATCTGATAATCTTTCCTGCCTTTTCCCCATAGCCCTTGATTCCCTTACTGATTAAAAATCTGTCTAGCTCAGCCTTGAACATACTTAATGACCAGCCCCTACAGCCCTCTGCAGTAAAAAAATGCCACAGATCCACTGTCTGCTGAGAGAAGAAATTCCTCATCATATCTGTCTTAAACAGGTGACCCTTGCTCTGAGATGTAAATTAGATTATATAAATTTTAAAAATACATAAAACAACAAACACATTCACTCTCTTTGCCTTAGTCTGGTTATCGTGTTAGAACCATACCTACAAGAATTATATTTGTTTTAAAATTTGTAATGACATTGCATTATTTGGACACTTGGGAGCTGACCTGGATTTTATTTTTAAAAAAAGGTCATAAGTTCATCTTGGACTGGAGCAAGCATGTCTTTTCTAAGAAATTACATGATGCCAGCTAAATGACCAGTATGGTAATTGTGGAGGAGAGCTATTTGTCTATTTGAACTGCAATCATTTTAATTGATAGAAAAAAAAGTTTTAAAGGCAAAGGTCTGGCAACTTACTGGAAATCACCTGACGGAGGAGCTTTATGTTTTGAACTTGTTGTTTTGAACACAGTTGGGAATGAACTAAGAAGGAAAAAGCTGCCAAACTCACGCTTTTCTTTGTTTGAAATACAGTGTGGTCATCAGCGTCCAGCTAGGAATCCTCATCTCAGCGGAACTTGTCTGCATTTGGAAACCCAAGAGGCTGAGACAAGAAGGATTGATGTGGTTCTATTTTCCTTCACACTGAAGCTCCATTGCTGAGAATCTCAAGACATCTAGCGACCCGTCCTTGCACGAGGGAACATCAGGTCGACAGCGTCAAAACCCTGCCAACTTTATCCTTTAGTTTTTTCTTCAACCACCCATCTCTGCAGGGACTCTACTTGTTTGTCCTTTGTTTGTGTGTGAGCGCACATACACTGAGCAATTTTAAAAAGGATAGGCAGTAACACTTTCAGATTACAGATTGTGTCAACCAGTTCTTGTTTTCAACAAGAAGTTTGGTTTTATAATAAAAATTAAGTCTCTTTTATTATGAATCTAACAGTAGTGAAGGTAAATAACTGGACATTTTGGTAAGTGAATTAAACATCTACACTGATGGTATGACTTGTGGAGAAGTGGAGCTAGATAAAACTGAGCATTCCTTCCATCCCAGTCATAACACTTGATACCCAGATGACCCTGAACTGTGTTAGGCCCTGGATAACCTGCTCATACATTGTTTTTTTCTTTCAAGTGGTTGGTTACATTCATTTGAAAGATTAGGCTGGTATCAGGGTTCTGAAGTTACTTTATCTCTGGTGGTAGTCATGACAGATAATTTTGTGCCTGTCACTTTCTGTACTTTGGATTAAGTATCATCAAAGGATTTATCTGTCTGTTAGCTCTGAGGACTGAGCAAATGTGCTGTTTACATTGACAACTTGGTTGTTTTCAGTCAAACTTAGAAGGAGCATTTACAACATCTAAAAGTACTGTTTGATCAACTGCAAGAAGCTAATTTGGTGGTGAACTTGGCTAAGAGTGAATTTGCAAAAGTGTAATTACATATTTAGGCCACACCGCTGGACATGGTCAGGTGGCCCCACGACATGTGAAAGTAAAAGCCGTTATGAATTTCCCAGTGCCTATAACAAAATGGGAAGTTTTGAGATTCTGGACATGAGTGGATTTTATCAGAAGTTTGTACCAAATTTTAGCAATGTGGTTGCTCGATTGACTGAGCTACTGAGAAAATAAGAAATTTCAATGGACACAGGAGTGTCAGAATGCATTTGACAGTTTAAAAACCGTGTTAATTATGACACCAGTTTTGGCAGCACCTAACGATGCCAAGCAGTTTAAATTGGCAACTGTTGCAAGTGATCTGGGTATTGGTGCTGTGTTGTTACAAGAAGAAGAAACAGGAACTGAAAAGCTGGTAGGATATTTTTCACAGGAGCTGAATGTACATCAGAGAAGATACTCAAATATCGAGAAAGAGACTCTAGGTCTGGTGTTAGCGTTGCAGCATTTCAAGGTTTATGTTGAAAGCAATTCTTCAGAAACAATTATTGATAAAGACCACAACCCTTTAAAATTTCGAGACCGGAATGCCAGACAGTTCAGATGGAGATTATCACTGCATAAAAACAAAAAACTGCAGATGCTGGAAATCCAAAACAAAAACAGAATTACTTGGAAAAACTCAGCAGGTCTGGCAGCATCAGCGGAAAAGAAAAGAGTTGATGTTTCGAGTCCTCATGACCCTTCAACAGAACTGATTGAATGGGGGGTGAATTATAAGCTGGTTTAAGGTGGGGGGGGGGGGAAAGAGAAGAGCAGTGGCGGGGGTGGGGGGGTTGGTGTGGTTGTAGGGACAAGCAGGCAGTGATAGGAGCAGATAATCAAAAGATGTCACTGACAATGGAACAAAGAAGTGTTGAAGGTGGTGATATTATCTAAACGAATGTGCTAATTAAGAATGGATGGCAGGGCACTCAAGGTACAGCTCTAGTGGGGGTGGGGTGGAAAGACTAGCCCGGCATACAAGATTTAAAAATAAAGGAAATAGGTGGGAAAAGAAAAATCTATATAAATTATTGGAAAAAACAAAAGGAAGGGGGAAGAAATGGAAAGGGGGTGGGGATGGAGTTCAAGATCTAAAGTTGTTGAATTCAATATTCAGTCCGGAAGGCTGTAAAATGCCTAGTCGGAAGATGAGGTGCTGTTCCTCCAGTTTGCGTTGGGCTTCACTGGAACAATACAGCAAGCCAAGGACAGACATGTGGGCAAGAGAGCAGGGTGGAGTGTTAAAATGGCAAGCGACGGGGAGGTTTGGGTCTTACTTGTGAATCATTCCCTCCGGGACACCCTGGTCCACTCCTCCATCACCCCCTACTCCTCAACTCCCACCTTTAGCACCACCCCATTCCCACGCAAAAGATGCAACATCTACCCCTTCACCTCCTCTCTCCTCACCGTCCAAGGGCCCAAACACTCCTTTCAAGTGAAGCAGCATTTCACTTGCATTGCCCCCAACTTAGTCTACTGCATTTGTTGCTTCCAATGCGGTCTCCTCTACTTTGAAGAGACCAAACGTAAACTGGGCGACCGCTTTGCAGAATACCTGCGGTCTGTCCGCAAGAAAGACCCAAACCTCCCCGTCGCTGAGGACTCGAAATGTCAACTCTTTTCTTCTCCGCCGATGCTGCCAGACCTGCTGAGTTTTTCCAGGTAATTCTGTTTTTGTTTTATCACTGCAACTGTTTAATTTACAGGTTATACATGTGGCTGGATGAGAAAATGTAATTGCAGGTGAACTGTCAAGAGTTTAAAGTCCAAAGGAAATTGGACATTTGAAACATGGACAATGGACTGAAATGACCTCTGTTGATACAAAGTCCTTGTGTATATTGTCATGTAATGCAAGTACCTGGTAGTGTAATAGCTGTGTATAGAGATAAGTAATGAGAAATAGGTTGAGAAAATGAAACCGTCTATCAGAATTATGACAGTTCATTTTTTCATAAGGATGGAGGTGTAAAGAAAATATCATTTTATCCAATATTACAGTGTGAAGTGGGCTTGTGCGGGCTGTGTGCATATTGTGTGTGCGTGACTAATTTAATTAAACTGAAGACAGTCAGACTGCAAGGTTTAAATCATCAAAGGGATGGGTGTAAAAACAGGCATTTTGAAGTGGAAATGAATGGGCTCAGATAGGATCCAGTAGATATAGCTTGAATAGAAATTTGCATCAGGAGATAGATAAGGAGTTGAATTTTTAGCTGCTGAATGTCAAAGAGACATAACAGGAAGTTTTACAGCTGGCAAAGATCATAAGTAAATAAAGTAAAGTTATTTAAGTTTATTTTTCCCCAAAAGTGCTGGCCATAAAGACAACCATGAAAATTTTTAGATTCTGGAAAAGGTAACTTTCAAAAGAAGGTTATGAACAAAAGGGGAGTAAATATATTTAAGGAAAGGTTGAAAGTTGTATGGTGTGTGGCTACGTGAGATCTTGACAAGTGTACTATGAAGTAACAGCTTCTAGCCACCCCAGAGAAGTGTCTGTTAGTTCCAGAAAGCAAGGTTTTGTTACAAGCCTTGGATTTCTATTGTTGAGGGAGAGGGGGAGAGAAGCTTGTAAAATACCTCCCTTTTAGCAACAGTGGGTGCCTTTTGTTAATAAATGTTTTAATTTAATCGACAAAGTCCCACATAGGAGATTAGCGTGTAAAATTAAAGTCATGGGATTGGGAGTAGTGTATTGAGATGGATAGAAAACTGGTTGGCAGACAGGAAACAAGGAGTAGGAATAAACGGGTCTTTTTCCGAATGGCAGGCAGTGACTAGTGGGGTACCACAGGGATCGTTGCTGGAACCCCAGGTATTCGCAATATATATGAATGATTTAGATGAGGGAACTAAATGTAATATCTCCAAATTTGCAAATGACACAAAGCTGAGTGGGAGGGTTAGCTGTGAGGAGGATGCAGGGATGCTTCAGAATGATTTGGACAAGCTGAGCGAGTGGGCAAATGCATGGCAGTTGTAGTATAGTGTGGATAAATGAGAGGTAGCAAAAACAGGAAGGCAGATTATTATCTGAATGACTATAGATTGAGAGAGGGGAATTTGCAATGAGACCTGGGTGTCCTCGTACACTAGTCGCTGAAGGTAAGCAAGCAGGTGCAGCAGGCGGTAAAGAAGGCAAATGGTATGTTGGCCTTCATAGTGAGAGGATTCGAGTACAGGAGCAGGGATGTCTTGCTGCAATTATATAGGGCCTTGGTAAAACCACACCTGGAATATTGTGTGCAGTTTTGGTCTCCTTACCTGGGGAAGGATGTTATTGCTATAGAGGGAGTGCAGTGAAGTTTTACCAGACTGATTCCTGGGATAGTGGGACCAATATATGAGGAGAGATTGAGTCGGTTAGGATTATATTCGCTGGAGTTCAGATGAATGAGGGGGGATCTCATAGAAACCTATAAAATTCTAACGGGTCTAGACAGGGTAGATGCAGGAAGGATGTTCCCGATGCTGGGGGAGTCCAGAACCAGGGGTCACAGTCTGAGGATACGGGGTAGACCATTTAGGACTGAGATGAGGAGGAATTTCTTCACCCAGAGAGTGGTGAGCCTGTGGAATTTGCTACCAAAGTTGAGGCCAAAACATTGTATGTTTTCAAGAAGGAGTTAGATATAGCTCTTGGGGCGAAAGGGATCAGTATGGGGAGAAAGCGGGAGCAGGCTGTTGAGTTGGATGATCAGCCATGATCATGATGAATGGCGGAGCAGGCTTGAAGGACCGAATGGCCTACTCCTGCTTCTATTTTCTATGTTTAATATTTAAAATATCCAAAAGCGGGAGTGGAATCTTTACTTCTGACTTCAGTACACATACCTTCTCGTAACAAAATTCAAATTGCAAATTGTTGTGATAGCTTGGCCAGGTTTCCCTTCGGGACTTGGTCAGCCCAGCATTTGCCACCTGCCATATTATAATTGTTCACAACAGCCAAGCTGTTCTTGGTTACCTGTCGGGGCATTCTGTGCTTCTCCCTGATCCTGTCTTCATACTGCTTTTCACAAAGGCTTTCAATATGCAAATTTGTTTGACTGTAGGGCTGAGCTGCTCTTGTCAGAGTGAAATCTTCCCTGTCCACCTCTGTAATGCATGAATTTATTTGCTCAAACACAGACACTTTTACAAATCTCATTGCTAGGATGATAGTGGACTGTACTTGGATTTTCACCTCCTGTAGAGATTCTGATTTAGTGTCTGGCACTTCACTTCTGGTGAATTTTCCATCAATACAGTCCTGGTTGAGGTTTAAAACTTGGTCTGTTTCCTCTTGCTTATCTGTGGTTAACCTTGCATGAGTTTCACTGCTCTTCCCTTGTGATCTTGGCAAGTATTACCCACTTTGAGGTAGTTTACCTTCCCTTTCTTCTTAACAAATTTAATTCCTATGGTGGGAGTGGGTTGTAACTTGAGTTGAAGCTCTTTGATGAACCAGGGCTGATCCCCTGCTTGATGGTAATGGTGGAGTGTAGGATATGCTGAGCCATGAGATTGCAGATTGTGACTGAACACAGCTCTGCTGCTGCTGATGGCCCACAGCGTCTCATGGACGCCCAGTTTTGAGTTTCTAGATCTGTTCAAAATGTATTCCATTTAGCACAGTGGTAGTGCCACACAACACAATGGAGGGTACCCTCAATATGAAGATGGGACTTTGCCTCCAAAAGGACTGTGCAGTGGTCACTCCTACCAATACTGTCAGATACAGGTGCATCTGTGACAGGTAGATTGGTGAGGACAAGGTCAAGTAGACTTTTCCCTTTTGTTGGTGTTTTCACCATCTGCCAAAAACCCAGTCTAGCACTTAGACTTGACCAACTAGGTCAGCAGTGATACTACTGAGCCAATCTTGGTGATGGACATTGATGTCCCCACATAGAGTACATTCTGTGCCCTTGCCACCCTGTGCTTCTTCCAACTGGTGTTCGACATGGACGAGCACTGATTAAATAGTTCGGGGGTGTGGGTGGGGGGTAGTGGTAGGTGGTCATCAGCAAGAGGTTTCCTCTGTCCATGTTTGACTTGATACCATGAGACTTTATGGGGTCTGGAGTCAATGTTGCGGACTCCCAGGGCAAATCCCTCCCGACCACATATCACTGTGCCGCCACCTCTGGTGGGTCTGTCCTGCTGTTGGAACAGGACATATCCAGGGATGGTAATGGTAGGTCTAGAGTCACAAGTAGGCCATAAGGGAATCAGATGAGTCTCATGGTCTCACGGTCACCATTATAGTAGTTTTTAAATTCCTGGTTTATTAATTGAATTTAAATTCCCCCAGCTGCCACAGTGGGATTTGAACCCATGTCCCCAGAGCATTAGCTGAGCCTCTGAATTGCTAGTCTAATGACATTACCACTATGCCACTGCCTCTCCCTGTATACCACCTCCTCCTGCTTTTCACTATGCAACAGTGGTTCCTCCAGACCCAGTTCACAGATACTTTACCCAATCCAAATCCTCCACTTTCACAGGCACAGATTCTATGTTTCTAACTTTTCAGCTCATACAAGCACTGGTCTCCCTCCAAACATGCCTCAACTCAACTTGGCAATCTACTGCCCCACCAACCCTCCAGTTCATACTTGCTGTACTTCCTATTCAACTAACATGCTACTTCCTTCCAACCCAGCTCAAGTTTTCTTCCTCCTCCAACTCCCTCAGGTGAAATTGGTGCTCTTCCCTTCATTCCCGGTTAATACAGGCAATCTCCTTCCTCCTCCACTCCAAAATTCTACTCCCTGCTGCTTCCCCCATCCATCTCCCATTCATTTCCTCGCTTCCCTTTCCTCTTCATCGCCATTCATTCACCAATTATTGCATCCCACTCAAGAGTCCAGCTCCTAACAGACCAAACTAGGCCCCTCTTCAATGCTACTGCTACCACTTATGGCTACGATTCCTGATGCTGCATACTATAGACAGGAATGCTTGTAAGAAGTCCATCTACAGCATGCAGTGGCTGGAGTCACTGACATTAGTGGTCAAGAGTAATACTACAGAAAGCCCCATATCCAATTTATTAGCAGGTGGAATTAAATAGCATCAGCACTGAGGGGAGAGAGACCCATTCTGAGTTGATTAATGGCAACAAATATTGACCCAGGCCCATAAATCACTAACAGCTGGCACATTTAAGTTGGTTTCTTACCTGCTAACAAGGTATCGCTCTGGAAATGACTTAATCTGTGAAGAAACTGGAGAATCTGGATAGTTGGGACAATCAGTCCTACATTTCTGGAACAAACAGGTAAATTGTAAGACTAATGCATCTGTTAGAACAAAAAGGAAAAGTTATCTTGAGATCACTTTCCCCACTAGCACAATAAACAATTTTTAGGACAATAGGACCTGCTCCCAGAATTCCATCAATGAGGTTATAAAGTAGTTATGCAGTACATGAGTAGTTTTCTTTATAATACCTCCTTCCCAAGGCACAGCAACTAGCCCCATAACTTAACAGCTGATGGAATTTAAATTCAATGAAGAAACTGGAATTGAAAAGTTAGTCTCAGTAATGCTGCTCACGAAACCATTGTCGATTGTCGTAAAAACACATCTGGTTCACGAATGTCCTTTAGGGAAGGAAATTTGCCATCCTTCCCTTGCCTGACCTACATGTGGCTCCAGATCCACAGTGACGAGGATGACTCTTAAACAGCCTCTGAAATGGTGAGGCAAGCCACTCTGTTCAAGGATAATTAAGGATGGGCAACAAACGCTGGGCTTGCCAGTGACGTGTACATCACAAAATAATGAATAAAATTAGAATTAACAGTTGTTCTACCATTAGCTACCATTTGCATAAGAGTCTCAAACTTTTACTACCCTTTCCATGGACAAGGGCTTCCTAACTTCATCCTTTGAAAGGCAGAGTTCTAATTTTTAGGCTATGTCCCCTCGTCTTAGATTACCCAACCAGTGGAAATAGGTTCTCTCTATTTACCCCATCAGCTCCCCTTAATATCTTGCAAACTTCGATCATGTCAACCCTTAACCTTCTCAATTACAGAGAATACAACCCTTGTTTGTGTAATCTCTCCTCCTAATTTCCACATTTTGTTACAGAAAACAATTATATTTTCAAGGTCAAAAATTATTTTGGTTCATCAGCAGCGTTGCTGCTAATCATCAAAAATTCTAAAACTCATCTCAGAAATCCAAGATAAAAGTCTGAAACTTCATACTGTCTTTCATATTTTATCCTAACAAAGCAAATGACCATCTCCAACAAGAGAGAATCCAACCATTGCCCCTTGATGTTCAATGGCATTACCATCACAGAATCCCCCACTATCAACATCCTGGGGGTTACCACTGACCAAAAACTGAACTGGACTAGCCATATAAATACTGTGACTACAAGAGCAGGTCAGAAGCTAGGAATCCTGCGGCAAGTAACTCACCTCTTGATTCCCCAATGCCTGTCCACCATCTACAAGGCACAAGTCGGGAGTGTGATGGAATACTCCCCACTTGCCTGGATGAGTGCGGCTCCCACAACACTCAAGTAGCTGGCCACCGTCCAGGACAAAGCAGCCAGTTTGATTGGTACCTCATCCACAAACATTCATTCCCTCTACCACCGATGCACAGCAGCAGCAGCGTGTATCATCTACAAGATGCACTGCAAGAATTCACCAAAGCTCTTTAGACAGCACCTTCCAAACCCACGACCACTACCATCCAGAAGGACAAGGGCAGTAGATAGATGGGAACACCACCACCTGGAAGCTCCCCTCCAAGTCACCCACCATCCTGACTTGGAAATATGTCGCTGTTCCTTCACTGTCGCTGGATCAAAATCCTGGAACTCCCTTCCAAACAGCACTGTGGGTGTACCTACACCACATGCACTGCAGCAGCTCAAGCAGGCAGCTCACCACCACCTTTTCAAGGGCAACTAGGGATGGGCAATAAATGCTGGCCCAGCCAGAGTAGCCCATATCCCGTGAATGAATTAAAAAAAATTCCAATGCAATGAATTGGGGGCATACAAACAACCAATCCCAGCTATGGATACCTGCACTTCACATCACCTGGCGCCTATGTTTTAGATTTGCTAATCTGCTACTACACTCCTGATGCACTCAGAGCACACAGCGCAGCATTGCATGACCCAGCCTGTGATATTCTAACCATTATCTTGGCTGGGAACACTGAAACAGAGCTTTTCCTTTTAAGTAATTTAATAAACAACTGGTTGATTATGGGAAAGTGAAGAGAGGGGTACATTATGCAATAAGATAAAAGGGGATGAAGATGGGTCAGAGCAAGAAGATGATGGGTGAGAGGGTGTGTGGTGCAGGGCGTTGGCCCAAAAGGGGTTGAGGGAAGTCTGGGCCTCCTTTCTCCTGAGTTCAACTCCCTCACGAGGCTGCTAATCGCTTCTCCCTACTTCCCCCAATTCTGCCAAGTCCCAACAACCCAATATTGTCAGACTGAACTAGCCCCTAAGTTTTCAAAACTTCTCTTGCCAATTTCCAAGAGCCCCACCACTCACTCCTCTGTTTCACTTCCCCAAACCCCTGCCAAGTACCCCTAGACCTTTGTGTGACTCCCATTGCTGGATGTCAAACTTGGCATTACATTACATAGAGAACTCAGGATAGAGAGAGAGAAATTATTCCCACTGGTTGGGAAATCCAGGGCTAAGGGACATAGCCAAAAAATTAAAGCTAGGCCTTTAAGGAATGAAATTAAAAAACACCTTAATATGCAAAGTGTAGTAAAAGTTTGGAGCTGTTACACAAATGGCAGTCAATACTAGATCAATTGTTAAGTTTAAAACAGATTGCTAGATATTTGTTCACCAAAAGTTTTAAGGGATATGAGGTTTCGCATTTACATACTTGTAAAACTCCAAGTTCAGTTACCAATATCATAGAAATTATCGCTTTCATAATCCTCGAGTAGTTTCTCATTAATAGTTTTAACCAACTTCTTTTATATTGGCTTGGACATTCCCCAAATCCTCAGTTCTGATTAGTCATTATCTTATTCTGAACCAATCAAACGGACATCAGAATATGTGACAAGGTGTGCAAACATAAGTAGGTAGAATAAATATTAACAACCAAATATAACAACCAACCACATCTGGATATTTGGAAAGCAAAGTAGATAAATTAACAAGTTAATTTTTAGCACTAAATTCACAATTTAGTTTTACTTACATGATTTTGAATTTTACATAATTCAATAGTTTCAGTGCAAAAGAGCACAAATTATTAGAAGAATGAAGAGCACAAAGTCTGCAAAAACCCTAATGCCATGTGAGAGAATCAAACATCCATGGAACAATAATAGGGAAAGGAAAACTAAGTTGATAAAATATGAGGTTAATTTTGACTCTGCTGCTGTGGGAAACGATCACCAAAATATACACACAGTGGTGTTCTGCAGGAGTCAGCAATAAAATCAAGAAGCATCAGTAGGTGCATGTGATTTTTTTTTTTAAATTATATTATAATATAGCATTATTCTCAATAATACAAGAGTTTGTTTTTACAGCCCCCTTCAAAAAATTCTATTGAGCCAAGTATTGTTTTATGTAAACTTTTTAAATAAATTAAAAACAGAAAATGGAATGCTTGGAACATTTTGCCAGACCTCAAACCTTGTACAATTGATTGGAACATTCGATAAGACATGTGGGAAGTATAGCATTCTATTGGTCACACATGACCTTCAAATTCACATTCAGCCAAGCTGAGATTGAATGGCAGCCAGTGACCTGGGAACAGCTTATATCAAAGTTTTATCACAATTCAAATTATCAACATATAACTGCATGACATGAATGTCGCTGACATTACGCCTAGACGCAGCAGAAAATGGCAAATCCAATTTTTTTTTTAAATACTTTGCAAAATGTCCACTTTTGTTAATAATAGCAATGATACTTTTTTTTCAAAACTAAGAATTTGATATATAGATTACTAGGGCGCAAGGCACATACTTTATGTTGGATATAATTCATAACCATCAAAAATCAAGCATATAAGACAAGAAATGTATTTCAATACTCTAAAGTTAACAATTTGGAATGACCAAATTAATGCAATTGCCATTGACAACAGCAAATGTAACCAGTGAACTTGTTACTCCCCTGTATGGCTGTCTCCAATTTTTATATGTCTTTTTAAAGCTTATTTTATTATGATAAGTTCACCACTATAATACTGTGTCTGGGACTTACAAAAAGTGTTGCAGATTATGGTGGTGGAACAATGTAAAGTTTTGCTCACTGAGGCCCTTGAACACATTATTATAAAAGCAAAATACTGTAGATGCTAGAAATCTGAAATAAAAGTAGAAAATGCTGAAAAACTCAGCAGGTCTGGAAACATCTGTGAAGAGAGAAACAGAGTTAATGTTTTGAATCTGTATGACTCTTCTTCACAGCTGAAGAGAGGTAGAAATGTGATGGATTTTATGCTGTTGAAGAGTTGGTTGGGGGGGGGGGCAGCGCGGGTGGAGCAAAATCGATGGTCAGGGAAAGGTGGGAACTTAGGAGAGATTTGACAAAGATGTCATGGGCCCAAGACAAAGGGAGTATTAATGGTAGTGTTAAAGACTAAAGAAGGTGCTAACAGTGGCATAAAGGTAAGATAGCAGGATGTGTTAATAGCAGAACAAGGGTTAGTGCTCTGTGAAAGCAAAACATATGAATTAAGTTACAGGTAGCCCCATGGGGGAGATGGTTGGGGAAAAAAATTTACAAGATCAAAATGGAGGACAGAATTCATGGTCTGAAGTTGTTGAACATAATGTTAAGTCCTGAAGGCTGTAAAATGCTTAATTATTCCTCCAGTTGGAATTGGGTTGCACTGGAACATTGCAGTTGACCAAGGATAGAAATGTGGGCATGACAACAAGATGATGAATTGAAATGGCAAGCGACAGGAAGGTTGAGGTCATGCGTACAGACTGAACGAAGCTGTCCCGCAAAGCAGTCACCCAATCTGCATTTAGTCTCCCCATTGTAGAGGCGACCGCATTGTGAGCAGCAAATACAGTGGACCAAATTGAATGAAATGCAAGTGAATTACTGCTCCACCTGAAAGGAGTGTTTAGGGCCTTGGACGTTGAGGAGGGAGGAGGTAAAGGGATAGGTTTTCCATCTTCTGCGATTGCATGGGGAAGTGCTGTGGGAAGGGGATGAGGAGTTGGGGGTGATGGAGGAGTGGACCAGGGTGTCACGGAGGAAACAGCCCCTATGGGATGCTGACAGGGGAGGTGATGGGAACACGTGTTTGGTGGTGGCATCATGCTGGGGCTGTGGAAATGGTGGAGGATGATCCTTTGAATGCAGGGGCTGGTGGGATGGAGCACGTTGAACCCTTGAACACGTTGTCACCTTATAGCCTTATGCCCATTTCTCAAAACTGCCTGTCTGGTCTGAATACCTCCAGTCTAATATCTGCCCTGGCCAAAGTTAAGAATGGCTCCCTCTATGACTGCAAGTTTAATGCATCTTCCCCCACACAATTACCACCCTCCCCTCCCCCCACCTTGAACATCTTGATCTCTCCAACCTGTTTAATTCAGTTGACCACATCGCACTACACTGTACCAAGTTTTTCTCTGTCACCCAGCTCAATGGAATTGCCATTGCATTGTAGTCCTATCTATCCAAATGGAGCTAGTTCTTCTCCAGCAATGGTTTTTGCTTTAAACAATTATCCCATCAGTGCCCTAACAATCATTCATCGGCGCCCTGCTCTTTCTTACCCGTGCTTCTCCTTAATCAGTTATGGTGTTAATTTCTAATTGTATGTCAATGGCATTCACCTACCTGTTACCACCTCTCTCAAACCCACACATCTGTGCTGCAGACTGACTATTTGACATTAAATCAACAATAAACCCCAATATCGTTCAACTGAACATAAAGGTGATCAAAGCTAGTTTGAACTCTGTTTCCTTGCCCAAGACTCCCTCAAAATTTCCCATCCCATCATTCAAACTGAAACAGAAAATGAGATGTTAACAACCTACTCATGTTAAAGTTGAGCTTTAAATCCTACATCGTATTTATCAGCCAGGAGGTAACATATCCATATTTGCATTTTTGTTCTCTTTGACTGCTGAAAGCCTCATCTTTATACGTGTCACTTCCACATGCTCTCTTTGTCATCCTCTCATGCTCCATTCTCATGAACTCCAATGTGCCCAAACCCCAATCAGCCACAATGACCCCTTTCTTGGACTCACTCAAGTTCTGTCGAAGGGTCATGAGGACTCGAAACGTCAACTCTTTTCTTCTCCGCCGATGCTGCCAGACCTGCTGAGTTTTTCCAGGTAATTCTGTTTTTGTTCCCAATCAGCCACAGCCTGTTCCAGACTAAGTCTGATTTGCCCATCACCCCATGCTTAACGTTCAAAGGTTCCGTTTCCAATCACACTATGTTACAAATATGGGACACTTAATAATAAGTTTGGGAAGCCACTCATCCACAAAGAACATCACAGCATAATTCTTTTCTTAACCACCATTAAAACACTTGAAATAAACCAACAAAAAGGACACTCTGGATCCTGGACTAACTGTACACAATTGCACAGGAGTGTTACTAGTTTATTTGAAGTACTTTAATTTTTCCTTCCAAAGATGTTTGCTGATTGAATGATTAACTCATTACTAGGAATTACCCAGTAGGTAATTCATACACAGGTACCATGCTTGGCCTGAATAGCCAAGTGGTTATGGTACTCGGTTTGTAACCCCAAGATCAAGAGTTCAAATCTCACAATGGCAAACTATGAAACAATGTAACTTCATCTGAAACAGATGGAAACAGGTTTACTCAAAAAGAGTATCAAGAGTTCAAATCTCACAATGGCAAACTATGAAACAATGTAACTTCATCTGAATAGGAACAGATGGAAACGTGTTTGTACTCGAAAGAGTTACAAGCTATCAAGAGTTCAAATCTCACAATGGCAAACTATGAAACAATGTAACTTCATCTGAAACAGATAGAAATGGGTTTGTACTCGAAAGAGTTACATCCACTGATAAACATGACTTTTAAAAGATTATCAAGAGTTCAAATCTCACAATGGCAAACTATGAAACAATGTAACTTTAAAAGATTATCAAGAGTTCAAATCTCACAATGGCAAACTATGAAACAATGTAACTTCATCTGAATAGGAACAGATGGAAACGTGTTTGTACTTGAGTTACAAATGGCTTGGCCTAAGTAGCCAAGTGGTAATGGTACTGGGTTTGTAACCCCAAGATCAAGAGTTCAAATCTCACAATGGCAAACTATGAAACAATGTAACTTCATCTGGAACAGATGGAAATGGGTTTGTACTCGAAAGAGTTACACAGGTGCCATGTTTCAGCAAATTCTGGACCAATATTTCTAATACTATTTCCTGAAGAAAAAATATTTGCTTTTAAACCTTCCTCCTTTTTCTCAGTTACTTACATGATTGAGATTTTTTTCTACCATGGTCTTTTACTGGATTTGTAGTTCTTGCTGATACACTAGAATCACAGAATTGTTACGGTGTAGAAGGAGGCCATTCGGCCCATCATGTCTGCACCGGCTCCCTGAGCGTTTTAGCTTAGTATCAATCTTCAGCCTTTTCCCCGTAACCCTACACATTGTTTCTATTTAGATAATCAACCAGTACCCTCTTGAATGCCTCAATTGAACCTGCTTCCAACACACTTCCAGGCAGTGCATTCCAAGCCCTAACTACTCGCTGTGTGAAAGTTTTTTCTCACCTATCATTTGCTTCTTTTGCAAATCACTTTAAAACTGTGCCCTCTGGTACTCGATCCGTTTACAAGCGGGAACAGTTTCTCCCTATCTACTCAGAAGTTTACCCCCATTATCTCCTCCAGGGACACTCTGAATTACCACGGTTCGAGCTTGGTTGACTGAGACTGCAGTGTTCATGCACAGCATCAAGACCAATATTCACCCTGTCACAGACATTATTCCACTAAACCAGCACTGAGCCTTAAGTCATTTCATTTTTTTGTTATTTAACAGATTAACCTTTAAGATGGGTGAAAAAAAGTATTTTTAATGTGTTATTGAGACTATAGATGTGCAATGAGCTGATACAATGTCTTTTTTTAAAAAAAAAGCAACACAACAAATGCACATGAAACATAAGACTTTGAAATATATAGAAAACAAACAACTATCTTCACAAAACATGCTAACTGTAATTGATGCACGAGAACCAGTTACATTCTTAGTGGCTCCTTGCCCATGAAAAATCATTCAGCCATCAGTATCTTACTTCCTAATTTGGTGTTGGCTATCAATATGGTTAGGGGCAAGAGCTACTTCACTAAACAGGGAAAGCGGCTGAACTTGTTTGACAATGACAGTTTCCAGGTTTGAATGGGTTTCTTAATTTTAGAATCTGTTTATTGTGGTTAATAATCAGGCTTAAATCAGCTTTAATCCTAAGGCGGCTTCATTCAGCAGAGCCAGGTTAAAAAGAGTTTCAACAGTATGACTTAACTAAAATGTCTGAAGAAAATGTCCTATTTCCATCAATGCATGACTTATTTCCCACATCAACCATCCTGCTCCATACATGAATTAGACTGCCGATCTAAACAGATTAATTTTAAAACAACAAAATCTTCAGAGTGGAACCTTTCAATGAAAACTGCATGGCTCGCATTAAAACAGATTTAATCAGACTTGAAACCATATGCAGTTTTTGACACATCTTGAACAAGTTGGCAGTTTATTTCTAAGCCTCAAATTTTGTTTAAGACTTGAGCTTCCAATGAATGTTTAAGCATTAAAATTAGAATGTTTGCACAAATCGTTCATTTGTTACATTTAAAATACGTTTAGCACTGTTAACAGGCGAAGCAGGCTCAGCTTCAAACTAACAATGAACTGGTGTACTATAAATCAGATGTGAAGTCTCTAATAAGGAATCACTCTGCTTCACCCAAGCATCAGGTTGAGCCCCAACTCCAGATTCAGGCTGCTTTTACAATATAACTTCATATTTAGTTTTTGTGTAAATGTGCTCTTTAGAAATAAACTTGTCACATAATGTGGATCAGTTAAAGATATAATATTCACTTTGGTTGGATAAATAGCACTCAAAGACCAATTTACTGCACCAATGGTGACAGGATATAAAGCAAAAACACATTCTTCTCAAAAATCGCAGATACTGTATCCTTCTTGATAGCAAGTGTGATCTTTGGTTATGGAAAACCATGGCTATTGCAAATCTAAAAAACAAGAATTATTTAATAGAAATTACATAACATGTTTCTAATATGGAAATGTTCTTAATTTGGAACATGAAACATCCCCCTCCCCAATCCTCACCATGTAGATGAATATCACTGGAGAATTCACAGCGAAATTTTGATACAGGAACTTCTACTACCAGGTTGATTGACCTGTAAGAAGCAAGAGCTAATGCATTTCTCAATGCAACGTAATCATCTTTAAAAGTTAACACTGGCACTTCGCTACAAAATTTCACTTGCATACCTTGGGAAGATGGAAAGTGAAAATAAGAGGGAATCAGAGTTACATCTGTAGCACTTGAAAATTCTGGCACACTATGAAGCAAATATTATATATCAGTATATCAGTATATTATGATGCATTGTTACCACTTTGAATAGCTTGTTTCATTCACAATTTATACTGTAGAATAAAACCGATTTTATACATTCACATTCAGAATGTTTCTCAAAATCTGCTCACCACCTAGTCCTGCTGTAGAACTGCAAGGATGCAGATTTTAAATAAAAACAGAAAACGCTGAAAATACCCAGCAGATCTGGCAGCATCTGTGGGGAGGGAAACTGTTAACAGGCAGAATCTTGTGATGATGTTGCAGGCAGGACCATTTCCAGGTTCCGACCCTGCACAGGTCTGTAGATGGAGAAGTGTGATCTTCTAGTGGCCTCCTAATTGGCCATCTCCACTTCTACTGTCCAATTAAGGATAACAAGTGGGTTCCCATGACTGCAGGCCCAATCACCTTCGGGCAGCTGGCAGCCCAACAGGAAGAGGTGGATGTTGCTCAGTTGGAAAGGAGAGCACAAGGGTGCATCAAAATGGAGGCAACCTCAGAAGCAGGCAAGAACTTTCAAAAATGGAGAGGGATAAAACCAGAAGGCTCAGAGTGAAGGGGAGAGATCCTGGCGGAGTTCTCCCTGTCCTGCTCATTAGCCTCTTAATTGATGATTATTGACTACCACTGCTGCTGGGCAAGTAGCTGCTGCCAATATTCACTCGCTTCCAGCAAGATTGCCCAAAGGTGGAAATGTGCAATTCCCCTCCTGATGCCCAAATCTCTAAGTTTTCTCCCAATCTTACCTTCAAAGCTGCCTCCATGGGATGAGGAAGATTCTACTCAATCTTTCAGATCTGTTTCAATGGACCTGAAAGGTTAACTGTTTTTCTTTCCACAGGTGCTGCTAGACCTGCTGTGTATTTAATACGAACAAAGAGCAGGTGTAGGCCCTCAAACCCGCTCCATCATTTAATAAGATCAAGGCTGATCTGATAGTAACCTGAAATCTGCATTCCATCTACTGTCGATAACCCCCTATCACCCCTTTGCTTACAAAGAATCTATCCACCTCTGCCTTAAAATATATTCAAAGACACTGCTTCCACCACCTTTTCAGGAAGAGAGTTCCAATGACTCATGACCGTCTTGAGTGAAAAAGTTTTGCCTCATTTCTGTTTTAAATGGGTGACCTCTTATTTTTAAACAGTGACATTTCTAGCATTTTCTGGATTTATTTCAGATTTCCAGCATTTGTAGTATTTTGCTTTTGTATTAATTAAAACTGTTGGTGGGGAATAATCAATCTTTAGGATTTCCTTTCTCCAATCATCCTCTAAAAAAGTTTTCTGCTGACTTGGCTCAGTTATTAAGTAGTGAGTTACTCCCTATTCACACCCATCTTCTACCATTTCATCTAAACTGTGCCACGCTAGCATGAGTGGTGTTTTTCAATGATTAATAACAAAACTATTCTAAATTTTGGCTCTGGTGTTCTAACACTTCAGCACCAATGTAACATCTTGCAACCAAATGTTACTAAATTATTGTAAAGCCTCTCATGGGAGTAATATTACCCGATAACCTGACAACAGCTAAGAAATCATAAGCACCGAAGTACTACTACATGAGGCCAGCGCAAAGTTAAAATAGACTTTATTAAATAGCTTTTTGCGAACTTATCTTTAAACATCTGCCTTTGCATGCGTGGAGAACTTTTATACACACAAAAAGTTTCAAGAGTCTAAATTAGAACTAGAGAATAGAAAGATTATTTCTGGACCATACTGACATCTTAACAATAATCATCAAAAGGGATAACTGAATGCAGCTTGTCCATTTGTACTTCAACAAGTAGTGCAACAACTTCTTCCAGTTGTGCATCTCCATTAGGCTATACCAAAAGCAGGATACCACAGATGCTGAAAATCAAATTAAAACAGAAAATTCTGGAAAAAACGCAGCAGGTTATGAAGCATCTGAGTAGAGAGAGAAAAACAGAGTTAACATTTCAGGTCTGTGACCTTTCATCAGAACTGGGAAAAGTTAGATATGTAATTGGTTTTGAGCTAAGGGTGGGTGGGACCAGGACAAAAGGAAGTTGTGATTGGATGGAAGAAATGAGATATTGAATAACAGAAAAGTTAGTCTTCCAGGGCCAAAGGGAATGGAGTTGGGCAAGAAAAGAAACAAAAGATGTGCCTGGAGCAGGTGTGCTGCTAATGGAAAGAGGAAAACCGAAACAAGCAAAGAAAAGCGAACAAAATGGGGGACAGTCTGAAATCGTTGAACTCAATGTTGAGTCCAGAAGGCTGGAGAGTGCCTAACTGAAAATTCAGGTACTGTTCCTGAAGCTCACATTGAGCCTCACTGCACACAATGCAGCAGGCCAAGGACAGAGTCGTTGGCTAGAGAACGAGGTGGAGAATTAAAATAACAGGCCACCGGAAGCTCAGGGTCATTCTCACAGACAGAATGAAGGTGTTCCGCAAAGCAGTTACCCAACCCATGTTTGGTTTCCCCAATGTGGAGGGGACTACATTCCATTAGGTTATACACAAGTCAAAATGGAATAGTTATAACGCAGAAGGAGGCCATTTGGCTCATTACGTCCATGCATGAGCAACTCATAGCCCCACTGCCCTGCCATTTCTCCACAGCCCTCTACAGGTGCTTATGCAATTTTCTTCTGAAAGCCTCAAATGAATCTGACTCCACCACATCGCCAGGCAGTGCATTTCAGATAATAACCACTGTTACCATTGGTTATTTTGCCATTCTCTCCAAATCAGTGTCCTCTGGTTCTTGATTCTTCCACCAATGGGAACAGTCTCTCCCTATCTACTCTGTCTAGAGCCCTCATGAAACTGAACAGCTCTCCTCTTAACTTTCTCTTTAAAAAGAGAACAACCCAGCTTCTCCAAACTATTCTCTCCATCCCTGGGACCATTCTAATAAATCTTTTCTGCAGCCTCTCTAAGGCCTTCGCATCATTCCCATCAAGCCCAAAATTGGACACAATACTGCAGTTGAGGCCAAACTAATGTTTTTATAAAGATTCATCATAACTTCCTTGCTTTTGTACTCTACACCTCTATTTATAAAGCCCAGGATCATTTATGCCTTTTTAATTACTCTCAATCTGTCCTGCCACCTTCAATGATTTGCATACCTACATCCCCAGGTCTTTCTGTTCTGCACCATCTTTAGCATTGTACCTTTCAGTTTATATTGCCTGTCCTTGTTCAAAAAGGGTGCACAAGGGTGTAAAATTCCCAATTCTCCAGTTCTCTGGCACCACCCTTGTATCTCAGGAGGATTGGAATATTATGGTCAGTACCTTCACAATTTCCACCCTTTCTTCCCTCTGTATCCTCGGATGCATCTCATCTAGTTCTGGTGGCTTACCAATTTTAAGTGTAAGAGCAAAACGTTACAGATAGTGAAATTCTGAAATAAAAACAGAAAATCCTAGAAATGCTTAACAGATCAGGCAGCATCTGTATAGAAAGAAATAGGGTCAATGTTTCAGATCAATGACCCTATATTTCTAACTTTTCCCCAGTTCTGATATAAGTTTTAAGTAAGTGAAAAGGGAGAGAAAGGAAAAACAACAAAAGGGAAGGTTTGTGATAGGTTGGAAGAGATGAAATGACAAGAGTTGGTGCTGCGGGGCCAAAGGGAGTGTTAATGGGACAAAAATAAAGAAACAAGGAAACGTAAGAAGTGTCTTGAGGAGGTGTGAACCTGATTCTCACTTGTATTGTCAAGCTGACATCCGTCATTAGCACCCTTTTTCTGCTGCATCTTACTCTGGATCTCTATTGCCATCAAGGAAGCTCTGGCTTTGGTTCCCCCCCTCATAGGAAGCTACCACGGCTGTGCCCAAACCATCTCCTCCTTAAACGAAGCTCATTGTTCCATTACAGTTTTGCCTGCTAATCTGTGATTCCTACTTGCCTGGGCCCCACTGGAATTGGTCCTCCTCCAGCTAAATATTTTTACTTTAGATTGCTCCTTGCCTTTTTCCATAGCTATTCTAAACCTTATGATACTATGATCACTGTTCCCTAAATGTTCCTCTTTGACATGATTTACTTGATCCACCTTATTTCCCAGAACCAGATCCAGCAATGTCTCCTTCCTCACTGGGCTGAAAACATACTTATAAAGGAAATTCTCCTGAAAACATTAAAAAAATCTTTGCCCTTTACACTATTAGTATCCCAGTCTATATTAAGATAATCAAAGACCCCATTGTTACCACTCGAGAGTTTGGTGCCTCTGTAGCTTCTCTGAAAATTTGCTCAATATATTTCCCATTAGTTGGTGGCGTATTGAATACAACCAGTAGTGTAAAGGTACCTCTACTGTCATAACTCCAAACAAATAGATTCTGTCATTGACCTGTCTCGGACATCCTCTCTCAAGCATTACAATATTCTCCTTAATCAAAACTGCCACCCCTCATCCTTTCTTTTCTTCATAATCTTTCTTGAACACCTTGGATCAAGGAATATTTAGTACCCAATCTTGCCCTTTTCTGAGCCAGCTCTCTGTTACTGCCACAACATGATTTTCCATGTGTCTATCTACACCTGCGATTTACCAACGTTATATACTGTGCTTTGTGTATTTACATACATGTGCGTTTACATACATACAAAACGTTCTGCCAATCACACAAATGAGTGACGTGGTATATGAACTTAGAGCTGGTGCAATGCCAAGTATGTAGGTAGTACATCTCAATGACTGGTGGATTGTATCAATCAGCACCTCCCTTCGGCTGTTCACAATAGACAATAGCCTCTGACTTGCTCTTGTAACCACAGTATTCAAATAGCTAGTCCAGTTCAGTTTCTGGTCAATGGTAACCCCAAGAATGTTGATAGTGGAAGATTCGGTGATGGTAATGCGATTGAACATCAAGGGGCAATGATTAGATTCTCTCTTGTTGGAGATGGTCATTGCCTGGCACTTGTGTGGCACGAATATTACTTGCCACTTGTCAGCCCAAGCATGGATATTGTTCAGGTCTTGCTGTATTTGAACATGGACTGCTTGAATATCTGAGGAGTCACGAATGGTAATGAACATTGTGCAATCATCAGCGAGCATCCCCACTTCTGACCTTATGATGGAAAGAAGGTCATTGATGAAGCAGCTGAAGATAGTTGGGCCAAGGACACTAACCCGAGAACTCCTGCAGTGATGTCCTGGAGCTGAGATGATTGACATCCAACAACCACAACCATCTTCCTTTGTGCTAGGTACGACTCCAACCAGCGGAGAGTTTTCCCCTTGATTCCCATTGACTCCAGTTTTGCTAGGGCTCCTTGATGCGACACTTGGTCAAATGCTACCTTGATGTCAAGGGCAGTCACTCTCACCTCATCTCTGGGGTTCAGCTCTTTTGTCCATGTTTGAACCAAGGCTGTAATGAGATCAGAAGCTGAGTGATCCTGGCAGAACCCAAACTAAGCTTCAACGAGCAGGTTATTTCTAAGCAGTGCCACTTGATCGCACCGTTGATGTCCCATTCCATTGCTTTACTGATGATGGAGAGTAGTCTGGGGTGGTAATTGGCTGGGTAGGATTTGCCCTGTATTTTGTGAACGGGGCATACATGGGCAATTTTCCACATTGTCAGGTAGATGCAGTGTTGCAGCTGCACGGAACAACTTGGCTAGGGGCACAGCAAGCTCTGGAGCACAAATCTTTAGTACTATTGCCGGAATATCATCAGGGCTCATAGCCTTTGCAGTATCTAGTGCCTTCAGATGTTTCTTGATATCGCATGGAGTGAATTGAATTGGCTGAAGACTGACATGTGATGCTGGGGACCTCCAGAGGAATTCAAAGTCACTCTGAATGAATTGAAGAACCAGTTGGCAAAGAAGAGTCAGCAATGTTCTATATTCCAGGAGGAAGCCAAGAGGTACACGAAAGAAACTGAAGAGCCGAAGAATCAGCTGAGTGGAAAAGAGGAGGCATTGAAAGGAGAAGTTGTAGAACTTTCCAAGCTTCAAATGGATGATGAAGCCACGAGTAGCACAATTACAGAACTGAAAGAAGTTAAGACTTCACCGGAGATGGGCCTGGCCAACAGTGAAACCAAAACGATGGATAAAGACTAAGCTCTGCTGCAGACAGAGAAAGGAGACAGGAATAATATCGGAAAATGTAAATCCAACACTAAAGCTCAAGGAACAAGAAGAAAAAGCACCGGATGCCTCAAGCATACTGAGAACTATTGAGTTGTTGAAAAATGACATGGCTGAAATTGTGAAACAAGTGGAAATGAAGGTTCCATTTTTGAAACGTCAAAGTCCAGCAAGAACATGGCTGACCCCATGAAACGAATGGACTGTTCATTCCTGTCAGAAGAAATGAGACAAACCTACAATATACGAACAAAGCAGACTGACTGTTAGTAAAGAGGAACACAACTCGAAGTAGTGCAAAAAGCGAATTAAATGGAGACGACCAAGTACCAGAAACACAGAGTACTACAATTTCAATGCTAAACCAACAAAGTCAACCCAAAGCAACTGAGACTACTACTCCTCCAAATGTGACAACGAGGTATGGAAGAGCTATCAAGCCTCCAGACCATCTGCATTTATAAAGTCAGAGGCTTGAGAGGAGGGAGAAGGGGTAGCAAGTACAGCAAAGATTATATTGTAAATGTATTTGTGTAAGGACCCTGGCGCGGTGGGAGGGGTTGGTTTGGTGATGTAGGATAAGGGTGTTCGGCAGAGCAAGTGTTAATGTCCAACTGGAGAACAGTATCACCCACAGTATGATGTAGAGTGTGACATGATAGTAGACTGTCTGTGGAGTAGAGTCTGAAAGGAGCCTGCATGGAGACAGCACCCATACATTGCTGCACCTTGGATATGTACTTATGGGTTATCAATAAACGGTTGATGTTCAACTATAGAAGCCTCCAGACCTCTCTGTGAAACACCAAACAACCTTAATGATGGATTCCAGCATTTTCCAGACATCTGACAACAGGCTAACTTGCCTGTAAGTTCCCTGTTGTCTTTCTTCCTTTTTAGGAGAGATTTGCATTGTCACGTTTCAATTCACTGAGACCATTCCAGAATCTAGAATTGTTCAAGATCGCAATCAATGCATCCACTATCATTACAGCCACCTCTTTTAGAGCCTCAGACGTAAGCCCAGAGGATTTTTCAATTTTTAACTCCATTAATTTCTCCAGTATATTTTCTTTACTTAATAATTATGTTTAAGTTTCTCATTCAACCTGGTTCCTCACCACTTCTGATATGTTTTTGTGTATTCTACTGTGAAGAAAGGGTATTTGTTTAATATCTCTGCATTGCCTTATTCCCCATAGTAATTTCTCCTGTATCACCCCAGGCTTATTAATTACGGATGAATCGGGGGTCATTGTCCTGCCGCCGCCGCCGCCGCCGCCGCCACCGCCACCGCCACCACCACCACCACCACCACCACAAAAAACCTGAGGGCTCCTTAAAAGATTTTCTTGAGGGCTACTTTTTGTTTCTCAGGGCCTTTGTTTTCATTGTCACCAACTCCTTTATTAGGAATGCAGTTATATATTATGATTACCTTCTATATTTCTGTTGAATTTTCTTTAGGGTTCCTTCTTTAGATAGGCAAGATAGTACATATACCAAAGGCTGTATATTTATTATTAAATCTTTTAAGTTGGAATTTGCTGAATCCCTCATTCATGCCTTCATTACCTCTAGACTCAACCATTCCAGCACACTCCTGGCTAGTCTCCCACATTCTACCCTCCTTAATCTTGAGGTGATCCAAAACTCTGCTGCCCACATATTAACTTGCAGCAAGTTACATTCCTCCAACCTATTTGGCTCCCAATCAAGCAACGTCTTGATTTCAAATTTTTCATCCATGTTTTCAGATCTCTTCATGGCCTCACCCCACCCTACCTCTGCAACCTCTAGTTCCACAAACCTCCAAGTTATCTAATTCTGGCCTTCTGTGCATCCCAAATTGTAATTGCTCCACCACTGGTCATGCCTTCAGTTGCCTAGACCCCAAGTTCTGGCATACCCTCCCTACGCCTCTCTGTTTCACTACATCATCTTCCTCTTTTAAAACATTCATCATGGCCTAGCTCTTTCATCAAACATTTGGTCATTTGACTTACTGTCTCCTTATGTGGCTCGGTGTCATACTTTGTTTTATAATGCTCCTGGAGCTTTAAATTTATATGGCGTGTTAACATAATGTAAGATACTGTTTTGGATTTCACTTACTCAGACCTAAATGCCTATCTAAGGCTTTGAGGCTGTCTGACTCCTTCTGTTCTCCCATCTTCAAGCTTAGTTTGCTAGCACTAAAACTCAGTCCCGGTTATTTGTGTAGATCAGAAGGCTCTGGCATAAATTTCTGGGCATTTCTCTCATAATTTTTCCATCCCCCATCCTTATATTGAGAGGGTAAAGTCTTTCCTGCTGCCTTCTGCCACTTTATCTTTTAGCTAGGTTAGTAATACCTAGGTCTTGGACTGAGGTAGCAAAAGGGCAGTGGCCTGTTGCATACTTAATATAATAAATAAGAATAATCAACATCCTCTGTGGTGTAATGTTGTGTTGCTGTGCGTTTTGTTCCCATTGGAAGTGCAGCAATAAAGGAATGAGGATTTATTTTAAAAGTGGCTCACTTTGGTTGCAACCATGATTAAGACTGATGAGGCTAGCTATACCTATAGGAAGTGCGAGTTCTGCTGGGGTGTAAAGTTGCTATGGACACATGGTGCTACTGGTTTGTGGTGCTTGGGTCATTTTGGAAAGCTGTTGCCAACACTCCACCTGGCAATCTCTTAATCAGGATTGAGGGGCAAGTTTAGATAGAAATAGGGGGTCACTGGGGAGCTCGGGAAATCCCTCCCTGTGTCAATCCCAGTGGGCGAGGGGATAGATTGGAAGTTGGAGAGAGAACAAAAGTTTGAGTCCAGGTCCAGAAGGAGGTATGGCCTCCTTTCTTACCACAAGTACCATTAGTCCATCGCAGAATAAGCCTTGGTCCGCCGGCGCCCTGGAATAACAGGCCGGGTGTTGGGGATGGCCCAGACAGCAGGCTAAGAGGAAAGATGAACTGAACGAGCAAGCGTGGAAAATATTATATTAAGGAAATTTTAACGACTGATTTTGAAAAATTGCTGCACAAGGAAAAAGTGTTTTTAATTACTAGATAATTTCTCTCAGTCGATATCGGGTCTTGGGTCTCATGCTCTATCTGCTCCTCTAACCACAGTTTCTGTCTCTAAACGAACAGAAAGATCGAGATAGAGGGTATCCCAGTGGAGGAACTGGAGCAACAGCATGGGAGAGAAATGGCAGAGAAATTTGAGGAGCAGCTTCTCACAGATTCTGTCACTCCCATGTACAGGAGTGAATTTTCTTTCACTTTATCAACTCCGTGTATGAATTTGATGGCTTTTTGGCAGTTTTTGAGGGCAAATTTGGCTGCCATACCCGTGTATTTTGAACCCTGGGGTGAATCATTCCAAATCACAGGCAACGTAGCTCTATACAAGGCAGTCAAAACCAGACCGTCCCAACATGACACACCCTGTTAAACAACTTGAATGAATAAAATTAACTCCATACAGCTGGAACTAATCACTATTTCCATATGGGGTTGGGACAGAAGTGCAGGAATAAAAGAAGTTTGTTTGGTAACACTGAAGTTCTTAGCTTGAAACAAAGCTGTGATATTTAATTACATAAAACTGTATGCAAATGCAACTATTTCTTCCAGTATTGTTTCTTTATTTAAACCTGGCTTTCCACTCTGTCACAGATCCAATTCATCAATTCTGTTCCTAACATTATCAGTCTTGGCATTTGTACATGCCCCCGAAACTCAAAACATAGCCCTTGATATAATCTCAAGAACAGTTCTTGAAAATAAATCATGGGGGAAAAGCAGGAAAGTGGAGTTGAGGATTATCAGGTAATTTCATTGAATGGTGGAGCAGACTCGATGGGCCGAATGGCCTACTTCTGCTCCTAAGTCTTGTGATCTCACTGACAGACTAGTGTTGGCAATATCAGTGCACAAAAGTGGACAGGTGGGAATTTTTTTTTTTTCATTCACTCATGAGAGGTATGGAAAGCTGTTGCCTCTGGTAAGCAATACCCCACAACAGCACAGGTGGAATCAGAAGTTCTGTTCCCAGGCCACAAACCTCCAACGAATGTTGAAACACACATTCACTCTCTTACACAATATGCCAGTGCATTAGTTACACATCTCACTCTCGAACAAAAATATAAGCTTTAATTACCTTCCATGAGACTGGTTCTTGCCACATTGTATACAGGCATTTCTGAGACATCGGAAGCACTCAGCAGTGAGCTGCAAACAAGCTTCAAGTTGTCTGTTCCTGTTACTGTCAGGATTGTCAGTGAACACCTCTATCTCAGCCAACTGTTTTGTTAGGATGTATACAAAACTTTCAAATAGATATTCTGCTGCCTCCTCCCTGCAAAAAAAGACATCTAAAAGTGAGACACATCTTATATGCAGGCAAATAACTGAAACATAGCACACGGTAGGCAAATAGCAATTATTCTCTCAACAGATCACACTGTAGTTCAAATGCATCCCAATGTCCATTCTTAAACATAAGCAATACACAAATCTACATCTTCACTAGCTTCTGAACACGTGGAGTAACCCATTTGCGAAGCATCACTCCCATCAATAATGAGGGGAATAGATAGGTGTTTATGTGGCCACAGACATGAATCCAGGATGGTGTGTTGCCTCCCTGGTGCCAGGGTCAAGGCTGTCACTGAGTGGCAGCAGAGCACCCTGAGGGGAGAGGATGAGCAGCCAGCAATTGTGGTCCACACTGGTACGAACGACAGCATAGTGTGAAGATAGATATTATGTTAATATTTTTGGGAATACGGTGGTATTCTGTAAAAAAGGCTGTGTGTGTGCGTGTGTGTGTGTCCTTGATTAATTAAACTGGAGGAAGATTCATGAGATAACTTGTCTATGGGGGCTGAGAAATGAAAGGTAAAGAAGCTAGATGCATGCATTTGTAATGAGAGGCTATGGTGAAGTTGGAATTACAAGTAAATAAGTTGGGTTTTAAAACTTACATTAGGTGAGAGGTAAGGACTTGACTTTTCAGCTGCTAAATTTCAAAGGGAGTTTAAGGGACTTTTACAACTTACAAAGATTTCATAAGTAAATAAGGGAAGGTTATTAAATTTTATCTGACCCAAAAGTGGAGGCAATAGGAAGACATGAAAGATTTTTATATTTTGGAAAAGTTGAGCTTAGGACAATGGATTCTCAGATGAAAGGGGAAAAAAAGATATTTAAGAAAAGATGCTTAGTTGAGTTGAGGTGCCTACGTGGGGGGAGATGTCCTAAGACCAGCTCTGTGCTTAGGAAGTTTGAATTTGAAGCAGCCATCTAGTTTCAAGCCAAAGAAGTCTTTGCTTTCAGAATGCAGTCTATTTCTAAACTTCCTTTGGATTTCCACAGCAGAGTGGAAGAGATTGAGAAGTCGTGTGGTACACTTTAATAAAGTAGCAGCAATTTTTGCCTTGAGCAATATTACTAGATTTTTATGGTTAAAAATCCATAAGGGAGCTGTTGCCAAGTAGTTTACTTGTGTGTTCTGACCAAGTGGGGTTTTTTGGGGAATATTTTGTAAGACTGTTTCAACTGTGTAATTTTACTTGTGTTTAAGCTCTCTTTTATTCTTGTTAATAAATCTTTTAATTTTAAAATCCTAAACGTGTTACTGGGATTCTATGCTTCTGGGATCAGAAGTTTTCCCCTTGTTTTCAAAATACAAAAATAAAAATTATGATCAGTAAGACAAGTTTCCCTCTGGGATTTTGCTTGCTTAGCGAATAACATCAGTTGCGGTCATAACAATAGGTAGAAAGAGTGATGTAGTCCTGCAGTCAGAATTTAGGGACCTAGGTAGGAAATTAGCAAGCAGGACCTCAAAACTAGCAATCTCCTGTGAGGGACTAAGACCTCACACTGTATATTGTTATACGATGTATGTTGATATGCTCATCGCTATTTCTAAAATTTAAAAAACTGAACAAAGGCCTTTTAAATGGCTGAAACTATGTCTGTCTGTGGCAGTTTTTGGAAAATCCACACAGCGTTCTCTCTGAAGAGCCAGTAATGGCCTCCTGTGCACTGTACAGCCCAACTTTAAAGCCAGCTATATAAAGGGCATTTGCATCTAATAACCCAGGCTGGCCAGAAGGAGATGGATTGTCTCCTAGGACAAAGGCCCCGCAACCTTCCTTTCAATTCCTAATGCCTCAGGCATTTAATAATCGTTGGAATCCAGATGATGGATACACATCCTTTGTCAAAGATGCTGAAGAGGTGAGAATCATGTGACATGTGCCTCTGGCTTGTGGAACAAGTAATATTGCCTTGCTGAACTGGAAAGCTCAGTCTGATGTTTAACATCTGACTAGCAGGCCACACTAAAGGAGCTCTGGCCCAGGTTGGACATCTGGCCCCATCTACCCTGCCTCTGCTGGAAGTTCTGTACCATCACCTACAAGGCTGATTCATCTCTGCATGCCTATCTCATCTCACCTTGTGAAGTTCACACCATCAGAAAAGTGAATTCTACAACATGGGTTTTCAGCACACCCACCTCTGTGGAGGAATACCCCACTGGACTTTGACTCTGGACCTCAAATGTACCAATATTTAGTTTGGGTACACAAGGGGGAGAGGGTGAGGGTGCGCAAGGGAGAGCAAGCAAGAGCGCACAAGGGGGGGGGGGGAGAAAGAGAGAGAGAGCGCAAGAGCGCGCAAGAGGAGGAGAGAGAGCAAGAGCACGTGGGGGGAGAGCAAGAGCACGCAAGGGAGAGAGGGAGCGTGCACATACAAGGGAAAGGGAGAGAGCAAGAGAGAGATCATGAACGCGCAAGGGAAAGAGAGAGTGAGAGAGAGAGTGTGCATACACAAAAGAAAGAGAGAGTGTGTGTACATGGGATGGAGAGAGGGAGAAAGAAAGAGCTAGTGATAGCAAGGAAACAGGAAAGAGAATTCCAGTTCCAAAAATTGGAAATGGAGTTGGTAGCTCAAAGGGAGACAGAGAGAGACCAGACAGCTGGAAGGTGTAGGGGGAAATCTCTCTCTACCTGGTAACACCCTATGTCTCCCTACCCCAGAACCACATTCTGAGGACCTCAAGTATTCTAGATTCATGGCCAAATTTGAAGAGAGTGATGTGGAGTCATTTTCTGCCACTCTTGAGAAAGCAGCAGGACAGCTAAAATGGCCATCAGGTGTCTGGACTGTTTCAATTCAAGGGTAGCTGCCAGGAAGAGCCCAAGAGGTCTACTCCATGCTGATCCCTGATATGTCCATGAATTATGAGCAAACCAAGGCTGCCATCCTAAGTGCCTACGAGTTAGTCCTGGAGGCATATCACCAGCAATTCCGGAATGCTCGCAAGAAACCCATGCAAACCAACCTCGAGTTCAAACATCTGAAGCAAATCGCACTTCATCAATCAGTAAGGTCCCTAAAGATCCAACACACCTATGAGGGATTGCTGGAGTTGATATTGTTATTGGAATTTAAAAACTGCTTACCCTCCAGCCTGAGGACGCAATTGGATGAGCAGAGAATCCTTACAGCCAGGAATGCAGCCATCACAGCAGATAGCTACAATCTCACCCAGCGGTCTAGAAACTCAGGCAGACTCTTTCCAGCTCATTCCCATGAGCATTGAAAAGATAAGCAGGGCGACCTAGATAGGAAAGGAACCCACCCAGAAAAAACACAGAGGAGGTTGCAAGGAGTCCTCCTGCAGCCCAAAAGGAAAACTCCCGGAGGCTGGTGTGTTTCCATTGCAATAAAATAGGCCATGAGTGCTGGAAATTGCGAGGAAAGCCTGTAGGTCTAATAGGACTCCATCCGAGTAGTCTCCCAAAGGACTCCCCAATGGGTAGCGTAGCAGAGCAGGCAGAGAGTCTCGCTACAGAAACGTGCCCCTTGGAGAACATGGCACTGTGTGTCTGAGTCAGACAAACTCCCAGAGATTCCAGAGTTTTGTCCTTCCAGGAACAGTGGCCCTCTACCTGTCCCAAAACATGAGCAAGTCTGTTGTACTGCTCCGGGACACTGGGGCCACTTAGTCCTTAATGTTGGAGGGAAACATAAATCTATTTCCCCCCATCTCCGCCGAGTCCTCCATGAAGGCTAAAGCACTGATCAGTGTACTGGGAGGTGGATTTGTGTTTACATCCCACCATAGGGTCCACCTAGAGTGTGGCCTTGTTTCAGGCTCTGTCATGGTAGAAATTGTCCCTGAACAAATGATTTGGCTAGCAGCAAAGTGTTAGCCAGCAAAAGAAGAGGTCAATGTCAGCCAGTAGAAACCTGCAGGAGTGCAGAAGGCTGGGGAATGTTCAGAGGCCCAAAAGGGTGAAATAAAACCCATAACCATTGAGCGAGAGCTGCTTGAATGTAACAAGGCCAAAGCTAGGCCAGTGAAGTTAAAAGAGGTCCAGGAAGGGTCAATAGAATTTAAAATAGACTTACAGAATATCCCAGAATTAAACAGGGACCAGAGGAGTCCCAGCAGGGAAAGAGATGGTGAGGGAGATGCTCCATGCAGTTTAAGGACCTGAAGGAAAGCAAGTTATTACACCAGGAAAGGAAAAGGTTAAGGAATTGTGTAAGGGGAAACATATAATGGATATAAACGAAAACAGAAAATGCTGGAAAAATTCAGGTCTAACAGCATCTGTGGAGATAACAAAAAAAAGTGTTAACGTTTCAAGTCCTCATGACTCGAAATGTTAACTCTGGATTTTTTTCCTCTTCACAGATGCTGTTATTATTGCAAGGATAATGGAATATAAACGCAGGGAAGTTTTGCTACAATTACATAGGGTATTGGTGAGATCACATCGGGAGTACTGTGTACAGTTTTGGTCTCCTTATTTGAGGAAAGGATATAATAGCATTGGAAGCAATTCAGAGGGGGATCACTCGATTGATTCCTGGGACGAAGGGGTTATCTTATGGGGAAAGGTTGAACAGGTTGGGCCTGTATCCATTAGATCTTAGAAGAATGAGAGGTGGTCTTGTTTAAAAATATAAGATGCTGAGGGAAACTGACAGGATGGATGGTGAGAGGATGTTTCCCCTTGTGGGAGAGACTAGAACTAAGGGGCACATTTTAGAAATAAAGCATCTCCCATTTAAGAGAGAGGAGGAATTTTTTTCTCTCAGAGGGTCATTGATCTGCAGAATTCTCTTCCCCAGAAAGCAGTGAAGGCAGGGTCACTGAATTTTTTTAAGGGGAAGTTAGATAGATTCTTGACTGGTAAGGGAGTCAAACAGTATTGCGGGTAGACAGGAAAGTCGAGTTGAAGCCACAATCAAATCAGCGATGATCTTATGAAATGCCAGAACAGGTTCAAGGGGCAGAATGGCCAACTCCAGCTCCTAATTTATAAGTTCTTCAAATGAGTCAATTCTATCACTGAACCCTTCCTTAGGAATAATTTTCTATCGTGCATGTAGACTACACTCCCAACTTGAAAAATCTGCCACCCCACCTGCAGCTTTTTAAAAAAAACTAGAGCAACTTCCAAATTAAAATGATATTCAGGTCAAAACTATCAACTCACAAGAAGTAAAACATAAAAGTAGCACAAAATATGTTGTTTTACTATAATTACTTAAGTTATGTCTTATAATAATGAAATCTAAGTCACAATAAAGTAAGCATTTAGATTTAGTTTGTAAACAAAAGAAAAATTTAAGTCAAGACCTTAAAGCTGCAATATTTTTTATTTTATGAAGTTGGAAAGCTCAAAATTTAGATGCGCAACATCTTAATGCCACACCTCGTTTCAGAAGAGCCCAAGATGGCAAAATACATCAATTTTTAAAATACAGAACTTCATTGAATACTTGAGTAGCATTAGTTGAAGGAAGGCATTTGTGCCAGTTTTGATTTATAAGCAGTTGCAGGAAATGAGTTCAACAGCAAAACTTACATCTGGACAGCTGCCAAAATCGAGAGTATCTAATATGTTTGTTTCACTTATTGATGTTATTTTAAATAGCGCAATACCTTATCTTTGCAACATTTTTAAGCTTATTTAGTTTGGTTAAAGATGAAAATCTGTCTAAATATAAGAGGTAAAGTCATTATTTTGTTTTAAACAAAGCAGCAAAGATGCAAATTCAACAATTACTTGTACTGACATTTGATTGCATTCAAAGTAAAAGTTTAACAGTATCATTTTGCTTAAAAAAATTGAAGTGGCTCCAATATATCAACCAAACATGACATAAGGGCAAAAATAGAACTAGAATCAATGTTTGCTGAAATGGTGTACATTTCAAGGCATCAACACATCCAAAGATTTGGATGATGGCAGCTTCATTCATGGTTTGACATGGTTTGATCAGAAAGCCAAAACAGATAGCTTGCAATATACTATAAACTATAAAACAGCCTACAAGCTAAGGGCAGAACTGTGACACACCATCTAAAGGAAGAGAGTTTCGTGGATTTGATTAAGGCTAAAGGATCAACAACTAACTCTCCACTGAAATTCAAATACTACCCTGACATTACAGGCCAATATTCAGATAGCTTGCCTAAAGAAAAGATTGCAAGTTAAATTTAATGCAAGAACTTAGCAAACTGGATATTAAAGTAAGGCTCATTCTGTCCTTTCACGTGGACATAATGAATCCTATGGCCTTATTCGAAGAACAACTAGGGAATTCTTCAATCAACATTATTAAAGAGAGATTATCTGATCATTCTTTCATTTTATTTTGTGGTATTGACAGTGATTGGAGGGTAGGTTGCTGATGTGCGCTCTCGGCCAGGAATTGGATGTGAATTGGGAAACTACAGAAAGGGAGCATATAGTAGTTTAAAGCAATTCCTTCACAATTGCTGGAAAATTGAAGGACATACTTAGCAAGGAGCTACCCAAATTCATTAATCAAAGGTACTAACAAACTGAAGTGGAACTTTAAAAGTTTAAAATGCAAACTTTGCTTGTGATGAGGTTTTGAAAACTCAAACTCTAATTTATTTTGAAGTTTTTTTCTCTTGGAAAAAGAAACACTATTCCTCACATGATGAGGGAAACTGTTTACACCTTCAACTCAGAAATACCTGGCAGTCTGGTGAAATTCTAAAAACTGCACTTGTTCAGAATACATGTGTGGTCGATAACTCCCTTCACCTGTTCCAAGGAAAGTATCCAGTCAAAACAAACTTCTGATATAGGCTGAACCTTGATATATAAATTTAAATGAAGGAAACTTTATTAGAAGGTGCAAAGCACAATTAAATGTGTAACTGTAATTATGTTACTGTGAAACATGAAATTTTGATGCCAGAGAGAGAAGTTGTGGATTAAAGGGTGCAAAAATACTTTTTTAAAAATGTGCAACTGTTTTATCTTTTTTTTTAAAAAATCTGTACATTCTCCTGACTCATTCAGGATTGTTAACATATGTGCTTTCTCACTGTTTTCTAATTTTCTAGCCACATTCCTCACTTTTGATTCATAAACTTCCCATCTCCGGTTCTAATTTGCTTTTATTTAACTTTGATCCAATTCATAAAGAATGACAGAAAGCAAGAGCAGCAAAAGTGGCAGTTACAGGAAACTCATACTAAATACAAGACTGACAGAAAAAGTGAATCTTTTGTGGAATTCCCCATGCAAGCACGTAGATAGGATGGGAAAGAAATAAAGCAGTAGACTGGTAAACGAATAGAAGAAAAACATTTGAGATGGGGTAAATAAAGATTTACGGTGAGAGTGATTGCTTTTAGCACATAAAATTAGAATGATCCATCTATATAAGTATGTAGTGTTGATATGCAAGCCTGGCTTCTAATCAACCTAAACATTAATTTCAAGAATCCAAAAAAACGACAATTTTAGCCTTAAAAGAAACATGCATCTAGAGTGTATTAAATGGTATGTGTTGCTGTTCTTATAAAACAGCACTTTATCTGACTTACCATAAACAAGACAGGAATGCATGTTTATAAAAAATAAATCCAAATGTTTATTCCATTGTGCAAGATAAACTGAATTATTAGTTTCTCAGCAACACAAGTGCACATATATCATGTAACTACTGCTTCTCCTTATGTAAAAATGTTATGTTTCACATGTACACTGACAACACTCAGCTCTACCTCAACACCTCTGCTTGTTGGTCTTTCAGTAATGGATGAGCAAAATTTTCCTCTAATTAAACATGGGAAACCAAAGCCACTGTCCTCCGTCTCTGCCACAAAATACATTCCCTAACCACCCCCTCCAGAGCCGGTGTCTGAGGCTTAACCAGACTGTTTGCAATTTTGCCATCTAATTTGACCATAAGTTGAGCTTCCAACCCCTTGTCCTCTTCATCAGCAAAACTGCCTAATTCTACCTCCACAGCACCGCTCCTCTCCTCCAATGAAAGCATCATCCATGCCCTTGTTATCTCAAGGCTCAACTATTTCATTGCCCTCCCAGCCAGCCTCCCATCTTCCAACCTCCATAAACTTGAGCTCATCCAAAAACACTGCTGTGTACCTCCTAACTTGCACCAAGTCTCCTTTACCTATCACTCACATTAGCTCTCAATTCAGCCACTCTTCGATTTTAAGATTTTCATCTTATTTAAAAATCTCTTTATGGGCGCCCCCCTCCCCACCTCTGTAGCCTCCTCCAACACTATAACCCTCCTTCAATTCTAGTCTTTTGCACATGCCCCATTTTCTTCAGTCCATCATTGGTGGCTGTCATTTCTATTGTTAAGGCCCTAAGCTTCAAAATTCTCTCCTCCTCTACACCTGTGTCTCCTTAAAATTTATATCTTTAATTACATTTTTGCTCACATGTCCTAATATAACTTTGTTGCTCTTGTCAAATTTTATTTGATAATCATTTGTGAAGCAACTTGCAGCATTTTACTTTAAGTGCATTATATACATGTTTATTGTAACATATACACAATCCCTAAGAAATCAGATTTAAGATTAATTTTCAGAGAAGTATATGTGTATAAAAATTTAAGTTACTTTTTTCCCCTGACAATTCCCTTCAACTTCTTAATATCAATACTTAGCTGTATTTCCAGCAAAAAAAAACCATTTAACTGATGGAATCCCAAAGGTTTGTTTAAAAAGCCATAACTTGAACAAACGTTGAGAAGTGTGTCTTCGCCCCATTGAATATGTAAGATAGACATTAATACGAGGAAAACCATCGAAAAGTAAGCTTTCCTGGGCAAACGCATTAGGAAAATTCTAGCAATAAAAAAACCTCACTGTCACCTATTTTAGTCAGACACCTGCGTTTTAATTGAAGCCTGAACATAGAAACAGTCCCCCTTGTAATTTAGTTCAACCACTCACTGACGCACCTATTCTGTTGCTCTCTGAATGCGATAGTCAAACTCTGGATTGATGTCATAGCAACCAGCACAAGGTCCTCTTTTTGGCTACTCCGTGTTAACTCATTGAGCCGAGCTGCTAATTCAGGCACCGACTGACTAGGCGCCGCCATCTTGCATTCCACAGCAGCTACGAGACTGGCGTCATGACGCAAACGCGACTTAAGCGTCCATTGGAGGGGGAGGGGGGTGGGGCGGTGTTTGAAGATTCACCCAAACAGCACGATGTTAACCTCTGAATAAAGGGATCATTACAGCGGAGTACCCACTAGATGGAAAGGGAGATCATTGTGACTGTTCTGGTCAAGAGGAGAGTAGGATAGAGGTAAACGGATAATGTGCGGTGTGCCGTTAAAAAGAAATAAGAGCCGCAAAATTCGGTTTATGCCGCTAGTTCAGGTCCAAATTGACAATCAGGCAGGTTTCTGGTGAGGGCTGCACTGGACACCATTTTGGGAAGAGTGTTAGCGCGGGCGGTGAGAACATCCTGCAGAAATATGCAGATCCTGCTGTCAGCTTGATTTAATGCCAACAGTACTATTTTCAAAACAAAAATAAAAATACCTGGAAAAACTCTAACTCTGATAGTATCTGTGGAGAGGAATACAATTAACGTTTCGAGTTCGTATCTCAGACCAGCTGAGTTTTTCCAGGTATTTTTATTTTTGTTTTTGTTTTGGCTTTCCAGCATCCGCAGTTTTTTGCTATTATCTTAGTGCTATTTTCAACCTGACTGTTCCAGCTTATACTCTTAACCTCACCCAGCTGAACATGCATTCGTCAGCAGGAAGGATCCCCCCTAACATTATTTAAAACGATCACCCACTACTTTCAAGTTAATTGCTATCTACCATATTATGATGGATTAGGTACCATTCTGATATTGGCCAAGACCGGTAATTTTTTAAAAAGCAAAATCCGAAATCCCAGTTATTTACTGAAAGAATGAAGCCACATGGCTTAAAACAAAATAATTTTTACTCTCCAAGAGTCAAAGCAATCACTAAATATTATCTTGTTAGAGGTTGGTAACGTTTTTTTTTAATGATCCGAAAACCCAGGCATTTATCAAATGAATGAAGCCACATAGTTCATGGTTTAAAACAAAAGAATTTTACTACTCCAAAATCAAAGAACATGGATCCTAATAACTACATTCTATTTTAAATAGTCAGTTACATTAAGAATATTAAAACACAATGGACTCAGTTTATAAACTCAGCCAACACCATTAGACCAAACCCCAAAACTTAAGTCAGATACTTTTCAAAAATTGGAAAATGGATCACTTGGTCTGTATACTGCTTTGAAGATTCGTACAAGGATTGATATTTCTTGGGCCTTTTGCTCACTTCTGGCAAGGTTGTCCCTTCAAATCTCCTCCAACTCCTCCAGAAGTTCAACTCACTGTTAGGAGTCCTTCAGTTACAAGAGTTTTACTCTCTTTTAGCCAGCCCAGAAAACTTAAACTGAACTTTGAGAGAGATGTTTTCTCGCCTGCAGCCCACTTGTCGTGCTTGAACACAGAACTGCCCTAATTAACTCATGTTGACTTTTTTTGCTGATGTTTATCTTATAAGCAACCTGGTCACATGATCATTTACTAGAAGCCAGGTGATTTACCATGAATCAATTCCAAGAGAAACCTAGTTCTTAAAGGGATAAAAACAAAAAGCTGCGGATGCTGGAAATCTAAAACAAAAACAGAATTACCTGGAAAAACTCAGCAGGTCTGGCAGCATCGGCGGAGAAAAGAGTTGATGTTTCAAATCCTCATGACCCTTCAACAGAACTCATGAGGACTCGAAATGTCAACTTTTTTCTTTTCTGCCAATGCTGCCAGACCTGCTGAGTTTTTCCAGGTAATTCTGGTTTTGTTCTAGTTCTTAAAGGGATTACCACCCCAAATAAAATATAATTTTTATTCCCCCAAAAGCACATGGACCATCACAAGCTAGACACTAAAACTCAGAATCAACATAAGTTAAACATGATGTCATGACTCACTAGGGCTTGTGCGCTGCAATATCAAGCCCCACTGCTCATTGAGCCATGACAAATGCGAAAAGTTTGCTCAATCCACCTACTTGTTTAGGTTAACAGAATACGAGCACCAGGTTTATAAACTTAATAAGTACATAACTGTTTGTTGAACAAATTGTCTTTAACCAGTGGCAAAAGAAAGAAATATGAATGACTAATTCTTAACTCTGTAACTTAAACTCTACCCCTTCTTAAATCCCTACACAGACACATACAAGACACATAAGACACACAAAAACATGAATTTTACAGGCGGAATAAAAGAGTTCAATAGCACCAATTCCGGGGTAAAGGATTCGATGGGTTGATTTTGATTGATGTCTTCCAAATTCCTTTCAGCTCTTAAACAGAGCTCTGAAGAAGGGCCATACGGACTCAAAACAATAACTATGTTTCTCACTCCACAGATGCTGCTCGACCTGCTGAGTTTTTCCAGCATTTTCTGCTTTTGTTTCAGATTTCCAACATCCACAGTATTTTGCTTTTATCCTTTCAGTTCTTTGTTGATGACACGAGGTGCTTTTCCCAGCACTTTCAGTCTTTAGTTCACTGGTTGAGCACTTGCTTTTCAATGTCTCTGACGGTGATTTTTCCCTTTTCCTCTTGACGGGCTTTTTCAGAGAGCGAGCAGGTTACAGAGATATGAGAAAAAAAACAGCTGGCTATCATTGTAGAATTACTGGAATCTTGCACACACAGGAGAAAGAGGTTTTAGCTCTTCTCTCTTTTCAAGCTAGGAGCTTCTTCTCTGCACTGCTCTCACACAAATCCTAATCATCTGGTTAGGAGCCAATTAAAATGTTGTTGCCAGCAGTTCCCCATTAGACCGGACTCCTCCTTGGCACTATCCTGTCTTTCATGGCGCATTCTGTTCCAGGACGTCAATATTGTGTATATCCCTCACACTGTTTCAAACTGCAGCCATTGTAATTTTAATCCACAGCTCAACAGAAATAAAAAGATATGTTCTTTACAATAGTCCAACAGAAATAAAAATATATATTCTTTACAATGAATTAACAGGCAAATTTAAGTTAACTATAAACTATAAATTACACATTAAATGGTGGCTCCTCTTCTAGTATTTAGCCTGATCCCCAGCTGCTCAACTCAGTTTGGATAGGGTAGATCTACCAGTGTTATCTTCATGTAACAGAAACAGTTGCAGCAACTATATATTTTCCTATTCTTACCTCCTGGATCTAGCCTCTCTTCTTCAGCCTGCCTATACTGCACTACTGGGATCATCATCTCAGTTCTGATGGCTCCTTTAGATGGTTTTTACCAGTTTCACTCTCTCCAGAAGTTTTGCTTTCCAATCTCAATTTCAGTCTTGGTTTCCTTGGAAACTGGAAACGTTATTTATTTTCTCAGTTTCCCTTTTCCATTACAGTCTGGCTGAAAAAATAGAACCTTTGAAACCACGGACTCCATCACAGTACTCAAAGCCTGTCAGCACAATTGTCCACATCCAGCAGGAATTGGAAGTCTGCTGGGATGTTACCTAAAATATACTAATCAGTCTGGCCCTAAAAATTCAACCAGGGTTGGGATATTGAAATGAGATGTTATATTAGCTTTAGGCTAGAATTCCACAGAAGAAAACAATCCCAACCAATGGCTCAAAGGAAATTGGGCTAGAATTCTGTCAGAATAACAATAACACAAACACCATTTGCTGTTATTTCTGTGTAAATTGTGCAGCAACTTCAAGCAAAGAGCAGATCAGCTGTTAAATGTGAATATCCTAAAGTTGCTGTCCACTCCACTGTCAGCTTCAAAAATATACTGTCTTGTCTTTAGCTTCTCTGTGTTTTAGAAACTTGCTGTATTTGTCCATTAATTGCCTCATCACAGAAAATTATGTCTTGGCATTTCAAGTGCCATTTCCTCTGACATGATAAGTGTTAATGACTGCTGATTAGCCTCTCTGGCACCAAATAAATTTCCAGGGATATTTAAAAAATGTCAAGTTTTTAATTTTAGGATCATTTTTCTCCTTTTCTCTTTCTGTGTCTTTTCTCACTTAATCATTCTTACTTGCCTTCTCTATATTTCTCTTTATGTACCTGATTTGACATTGAGTTCAGAGCCATAATTCAGCCCTCTTTCTCAGTCCTCCCTGTGATTTTTCTATGGTTTTATGAACTTTTCTGGATCATTTAGATTATTTTGAATTAGTTGAAAAATTTAGATGCACATTTTGAGTTATTTATATAGTTCTTTCTTCATTCTTCTATTTATAAAGATCATGTTGCTTTAAAAAAAAGTATCCCATGTAATTCTAACGTATATGAATGTACAAACTGAAACCTGACAACTTCTTACAGTGGTGTTTCTCACAACAACTTCCAGAACTTCAACTTTCTGCGATTGGATAACAAATGGGAAATAATCCTCAGTGTGCTAAGGATTACGCTGACAACCAATTTAAGATTGTCTTTCGGGCTCTCATTGTGGCACATTTGCGTGTACTGGAAGCTACATATATTAATACAAAGGGGCCCTATTTTTTGCAGACAGAAGGAAATTGTGCACACATTGAGCCTGTTTCAGCTAAACAAAATAAGTGACAACCATTTGCTAGTTCATTCCTCAGGGCAATGCTTTGACCAATCAAAGTCAAGCTGCCTTGTTTAAATTTCAAACAAAGCTCGGCAGTTAACTGTCAGCCATCATCAACAGGTGCATTCTCCATGGCAACACTCTACCAATCAGAGCCCACTTGCCAAGCAAATCAGCCCTGTTTTCTGATATGGTATAAATTTGTTGTTTTCTCTTATAGTGTATTCTTGTGAATTGTCCTGATGAATGCAAGACAAAAAGCTTTAACAAAATGGATCTTTTTTCATTCTACCAGAGTGCGATGTATACAAGGAATTCTAATGCATTGATGGCATTAATGCTCAAGTTCTACACTACCAAACGCCTATCAGTTTCCACTTGGTGACTCTTGAAATGTCTACTAGATGGTAATAAATATGTGATATTATAGGTGTATGCCTAACTTCATGTTGCCGGCCTATCACATGTGAGGATGCTACTTTGCTCCTGAAGGTTTAGCTAGCCTGGCTTTACAGAATCTCTGTGCTAGGTCTCATAAGGCCAATCAACATGAATCTCTGAATGTGACAGTGCCATCAGTGTATTAGAATTCCTCGTATACATCACACTCTGGTAGAATGAAAACGTGAAGGACTGTAATGGGTTGAGAGTGAAGCTCCTGCATATTTCCTCAGTGGTATTTAGTATTTACGAGGGAACTAAGTTATCCTTAAATGCTGCGTCGACATTGACTGGGCCATGTCTCTCCCAGATGCCAAGGTAATGCTGGACCTGAACTTGGTAAGCTCCTGACAAATGCAGGGCCATGAGTGCTTGTCAATGATCCCATGATGGTCCTGTTGAAACACTCTGTGCACACAAAGGTAACCGGACTCACAGGCTCACTTCTATTCTGTAGGGTGACAGATCACAGCATCCTGAAGAGTGATGCCATCCTGGGAGCTCAGTATCAGGATGAATCCTAACCATTAATCATGCATAAGAGATGGCATTTGGAGAGATGCTGCTATCTGGATTTAGATCCATCCTCAGACAGTCAAGCGAGAACCAGTGATGGGTAATTTTCTTCCTTGAGGCACCTTGCAATGCTCCAGTCATATTGTCATGAGTGCATTGATGTTTGCAGTGGCGTTTCTGCCTCTTGAAGCCTGCCATGGCCAGTGAAATGTTGGCGCAATGCTTGAAAGGAAAGCAGCATGTCTACTTGCTTTAGATTGAGCATTTCAAATTGTGCGGCTGGACTTCTTATCCCATCACAGAATGGCCGCATGCTCCATAGACAGCTTTGCCTTCCAAGAATGAGGCCATCGTGAGGCACAATTTTGGCTACTCATTTTGAGATTGATGCCCTTCATTGAGATATTGAGGATAACAAAGAAGGTCTTAATGTCTACCCAGCATCGAAGGGACAGGTGAAATGCGCCTGTATGAGCTAGTCTTAACCTTAGTGGCCCTGAAAGCTTGTCGCTACAAGGGTCTCAGGCACATCTGCTGCATTTTGCCCGTCCAATGGCCTCTTCCTGTGGGGTGTCATCATCCTCGCCCTCTTCAATGTCACCCCTTTCTGAATCCTCATCCAAGGAGCTCATCCTCCATGTTTCCATGTGGCCACTCATCCCTCTTTGCAGCGCCAGTTTGTGTAGGGTGCAGCAAACCACAATGATGTGGGACACTCTCTGTAAAGAGTACTGGAGAGCGCTGCCTGATTGGTCCAGACATCTGAAACACATCTTTACCACGCCAATTGTCTGCTCAATTAAAGAACGTGTTGTAGAATGAGTCGCATTGTACCTTTCCTCTGATGCAGCCTGTGACTGCCAAACGGGTATCATTAGCCATGTCTTTTGGGGATACCCTTTATCACCGATGAGCCATTCATGACTGCGCTGAGGGCCCTCAAAGATCTATGGCACCTGCATGTGATTCAAAATGTATGAGTTGTGTGAGCTCCTAGGGTACCTCATTACAGACCTGCATAATCTGCTTTCGGTGATCACAGATCAGCTACACATTGAGAGAGTGGAAGCCTTTTCTATTGATAAATCTTGCAGCTGCCAGGGAGCTCTTAAGGCCACATGTATGCAATCGATGGCACCCTGCACTTGTGAGAACCTACAGATTGCTGCAAATCCCACTGCTCTGGCTGGCTTCATCCATGAAGGAATGGACAAAATTGTGTGCCTTATTGAAAAGGGTATTGATGATCTCCCTTATGACCATAAGTGCATGTTGCATTTATGAGACGAGGATTGCGATATTTTGCAGAAGTCCCTGTTGGAGCCCTGGAATGAGCCGCTTGCAAAAATGTTCAGTGCGGCAGTCACCTTTAGAGCTACTGGCAATGGATGGCCTCCCAGTCCATGCGACATCATTTACCAGAAACTGAACTGGACTAGCCATATAAGTACTGTGGCTACAAGAGCAGGTAAAAGGCTAGGAATCGTGCGACGTGTAACTCACCTCCTGACTCCCCAAAGCCTGTCTACCATCTACAAGGCACAAGTCAGGAGTGTGATGGAATACTCCTCACTTGCCTGGATGAGTGCAGCTCCCACAACGCTGAAGAAACTTGACACCATCCAGGAAAAAGCAACCTGCTTGATTGGCACCACATTCACAAACATTCACTCCCTCCACCACCGACACATAGTAGCAGCAGTGTGTACCATCTACAAGATGCACTGCAGGAATTCACCAAGATTCCTTCGACAGCACCTTCCAAACCCACAACCACTATCATCCAGAAGGACAAGGGCAGCAGATAGATGGGAACACCGTCACCTGGGAGTTCCCCTCCAGTCACTCACCATCCTGATTGGAAATATATCGCTGTTCCTTCACTGTCACTGGGTCAAAATCCTGGAACTCCCTTCCTAACTGCACTGTGTGTGTATCTACACCATATGGACTACAGCAGTTCAAGAAGGCAGCTCACCACCACCTTCTTAAGGGCAACTCGGGATGGGCAATAAATGCTGGCCCAGCCAGCAAAGCCCACATCCTATGAATGAATGAAAAAAAAGAGGCTTGGATCTGGGTCACGGCTCTGTCAGACTGCCTCCTTTAGACTACATGCCAGCCTTGCAATAATTTAATGACTGCAAGCGTTCAACCCTGTAAGCCATGAACATCCCAACTACAATGTGTAGGGCTGGCTGGAGTATGTTGCATTTGTCCTGCAGCTGTGTCCCCCTAATAGTTTGATCCTTCTTACCTTTCCATATTCCTCTGTGATGGACAAATGATCAATCAGACCAGATCAAATGTTGCCCCAAGCCCCAAGGATTCTTGCAAGAATGCGCAACATGAATTAAGGTGCCCAGATCTTTCAATTGATATTTGACTCATCTTAACATCTCAGCTGAGCCTTGATCTCCTTGTCTTCAGCCAGTAATTATTAGGATGCCCCTTCAATTGGCTCAAAATTGCAGTAGTTCACTCCTCCCATAGCCCCTCAGACTCCTCCCTGGCGATTTTTTTCGAAGTTATTTTTCCACTGTATCGTTGCATCTTGCTGTAGAAATGAAGCTGCTCTGTTTCCACTTCAAGACATGCTTCCAAACTCCTCCTGCTACCATCCAAGTCCCTCCTATCCTGCTCGTTTCTCACCATGTCCAAGTTTCCATTCCTCCGATCACTCTCCTGCCTCCCCCTTTAACCCTAGAGCCCATCGTCATTGTTGTCAATATTCCTATCCTCCCCTCTGAACCACTTACTCTCAATGTCCCCATGTCCATGTCAACATCACCCCTCTCCATCTTGAGGCCATAATTATAGTGACTACAGGGACACCTTCTCCCCATGGACCATCGACTACCCCCCCTTATTTACATGTTCCCCATTTACAGATTGCAGATGCCTCCCCTGACAATAGCAGTGCCATCTGCTGCCCAATACCAAGCCACCAACCCCCAGGATCCAAATGTGTGAAGAACTGACCACACCTGAATAGCATGCAGTGCACTGCACAGACAGGCCTTCCCCCTTTCTGGGCCGGGATCAAGACATGCGTGCCAGGCATAGCCCTGTAGCATGATCTACACAGCCACAGGACTGCCTTTACATTCTGCCCCCGACAATGTGGTCTGCACAGTCTCAGGACGGACTCACACTTCTCCCCCCTCTTCCCTTAAACCCCACCGCCCCATGTGTGTCCACCCCTTCCCTCACTCACTCCAGCCAATCCCCCTCCCCAGTCATGCGCCTCTGTCCACCCCTTCCCTCCCTTGCTCCAGTTAAACTCACTCTCAGTCATGCCTCTGCCTTCCCCCTTCGCCACATTTGCTCCAGTCAATTCCCCTCCCCCCCATTCATGCCTGCCACCCTATCCCTTCCTGCTGGTCTTGCCTGACAATGTGCAGCCTTGACACAGAATCAGAGCAGCTGTGAGATATGGGAGCAATGCAGTTAAAGGTATGCAAATGCTGCATGTACAAACCTCAAGGTTTCCAATGAAGTGAAGGTCGCCAGGTGCACACCGTGCAATCTGGTTCATGCATCTATGGTGTGGCAATTAGATTTGGAGGGAGAATGTGATTCCAGCTAAATGGATTTTTATTAAGTGTTCATGTTACGGAAATGCATGTAAAAGTTGTTTGGAACTGGATCAATGGATAAGGTGACCCGCCATTAGACTGCCCTGAAAGTCGGGAGGGGAAAACACCAACTTATTTTCCCGCTGGCAGAAAATTGACTTTTGGCAAATTTTGTGTCCTGCCTGCCATGACCAGAAAATTCTGGCCCATGTCATTGTCTAGTAATCATTGCCTGTTAACATTTGAAATATGTTAAAAGGTTCATTAAGTAACTTGGACCTAACTATTTTTAACCATTAATATTTTTCCATTTTTCCCCATAAATGGACCATCTTTGGTATTCTGTTTAGGAACAATAGTGAGGGTGCACTGCTTCCATTTTATCTTGAGTTATTTAAAATTAAAGATAAAATCTCAGTTTCTGTCAGAGCAATGTTACCAGGGGACCTAAGCAGGAGACAGGTGTGTAAAACCTCTTACAATAATAGGTTTTTGTAAATGTAGTTAAATAGTTAATATTAAAAAATGCATTCATGTGTTTAAATAGCAACAGGTTAATTAAGATATACAGATTAAAACATGAAAGCAAATTAGTTATTAGCATTTCATTTCAGTGGCTTTTTTGGCTTGGCTTTAGAAGGACATTTATATGTAAATCGTAATTCTGGTCTGCAGATATCAGCAGTTGGCTCCTTTTCATCATTTTATACAAAGGCACAGGTTTATCAGTCATCTGTAATAACAAGCATATCAGAGGTACATCTGTCTTCTTAATCCTTTTAAATACCAGGTTGAAACAAATAATTAGTGACAAAATCAGAAGCTGTTCATTTTTGCCTCCTTTTGCAAACATTCAGCTACCTCTCTTCCTCTTGGCGTGTCTCCTATCCCATCCCCCAACTGTAATTGATCACAGACACATCACAAAAAAATTAAGGGAATCTTTTTCATTCTCCATATTAGCACAATTTCATAATGACGAACCAGTGGTTTGAAGTTGTGCACGTGAATAATACAAGAGACCCTGAGTAAATAGTTGGAATTGATTACCATATGGCCCTAAGCTTGAATTCTGGCCTTAACACTTCTGTTGGTGCCAGTAACTATAGAGTGTCAGAGAAAAGAACTGTAATTTCAAAACAATTTAAGACAACGAAGTGACTTGATTAGTCCAATATTATGATATTTTCCATTTTCACACATCTCATCTGCAGATTACATCATATTGTCATTTTTAATTATTAATCTGTTGCTAGTAACATTAAAAATATGGAGTGACTTTTTGGGATAGAAATTCATCAGTGCCTAGTTTTGATGTGAAAATGCAATGCGCACCTGAAACAGTAGATCCCAATGCAGACTCGAAATTGTGCCTCTAGGCTCTTCTAAATAATCTGGATGAGCTTTGGCACTTGTCGTATCTCCAGAGGGAGTTTGATCTTCTGTAATAATTAATTTTGAGCCACTTGCCTCTCTGAACAGGAATGAGAGGTGGAAAGAGAGCAGTAGGTGCGGTTCACTTATGGCTGGTGGGAGTTTCAGGGAGTCAGGAAAAGCATTCCTGCTACTCCTGGCTACACATGAATCTTTTAAGAAGTTTCTAAAACTCATCTTTTCAGTAGCAGCTGGTACCTAGGCTATATCCATACCAAGTGAGCCAGATGTCTAATTCGCTCATTGGAACACCAATATTCTGGGTGAGGTGGATCCAAAAACAGGCATTGGGCTTGTATACATAGGTGGCCTAATATCCAGAATTACCTGGAAAAACTCAGCAGGTCTGGCAGCATCGGCGGAGAAGAAAAGAGTTGACGTTTCGAGTCCTCATGACCCTTCGACAGAACTTGAGTTCGAGTCCAGGAAAGAGCTGAAATATAAGCTGGTTTAAGGTGTGTGTGTGGGGGGCGGAGAGATAGAGAGACAGAGAGGTGGAGGGGGTTGGTGTGGTTGTAGCGACAAACAAGCAGTGATAGAAGCAGATCATCAAAAGATGTCAACAACAATAGTACAATAGAACACATAGGTGTTAAAGTTAAAGTTGGTGATATTATCTAAACGAATGTGCTAATGTTTCGAACCCACCCAGGATTACAGGTATCTCCGGGACATAAAACGTTTCTCGGACTGCTGTTCCCGTCACATTCTGAAATCCACTCTCAGTGCCATGCGCCGCCATATGAACACACTCGACCTCTCCCTCCAGCAGCACCGCCGTACCCTTTTTCAAAGCTGCGCGTGCCCCCAGTTTCATTTTATTCTTCGGCTCATCCGACGCCTCAACAAGAAACTTTTTCTGTTTCTCTCAAGTGCTAAGGAACGCAAGCTCCAACAACTCATCGACACCAACACCCATCTAGGACCCTCCACCCCGGCCTGTCCCTCCGTCCCCACCCCATCTTCCAATCCCAGCCCCAGCCGTGTATTCACTATACCCCCTGACCTTCCCCTCTCCGATGCTGAACGTTCAGTGCTCAGCAAAGGACTTAGTTTCATACCCTTACGCCCTCACCTCAATGAATTTCAGGCTCGGCATGATACTGAACTCTTCTTCCGCCGTCTTCGTCTCCGGGCTCACTTCTTTGGGCAGGAGTCCTCTCCCAGTTCAACGGATCCTTTTACCCATCTTCAATATTCTCCCTCCACCTGGACCCCTCCCTCTGGATTCTTACCTTCTCTCGATCTTTTCATTGAGAACTGTCGGCGCGACATTAGTCGTCTCAATTTCTCTGCTCCTCTCACCCATTCTAACCTGTCTCTCTCTGAACTTACTGCACTCCATTCTCTCAGGTCCAACCCTGACATTGTCATCAAACCCGCTGACAAGGGTGGTGCTGTTGTTGTCTGGCGCACTGACCTCTACCACGCGGAGGCTGAGCGTCAACTCGCAGACACTTCCTCCTACCTCTCCCTGGACCATGACCCCACCACTGAACATCAAGCCACTGTTTCCAGGACTGTCACTGACCTCATCTCCTCTGGGGATCTCCCTCCCACAGCTTCCAACCTGATAGTTGCCCAACCTCGGACGGCCCGCTTCTATCTCCTACCCAAAATCCACAAACAGAACTGCCCCGGTAGACCGATCGTCTCAGCTTGCTCCTGCCCCACAGAACTCATTTCTCGTTATCTTGACTCCCTTCTCTCTCCCCTTGTCCAGTCCCTTCCCACCTACATCCGTGATTCCTCTGACACCTTACGTCACATCAACAATTTCCAGTTCCCTGGCCCCAACCGCTTCCTCTTCACCATGGACGTCCAATCCCTCTACACCTCCATCCCCCACCAGGATGGTCTGAGGGCCCTTAGCTTCTTCCTCGAACAGAGGCCCGAACAATCCCCATCCACCACTACTCTCCTCCGTCTGGCTGAACTTGTTCTCACGCTGAACAATTTCTCCTTCAACTCCTCTCACTTCCTCCAAATAAAAGGTGTGGCTATGGGTACCCACATGGGCCCCAGCTATGCCTGTCTCTTTATGGGGTATGTGGAACATTCCTTGTTGCAGTCCTACTCCGGCCCCCTTCCACAACTCTTTCTCCGGTACATCGATGATTACTTTGGTGCTGCTTCATGCTCTCGTCAGGACTTGGAAAAATTTATTAATTTTGCTTCCAATCTCCACCCCTCCATCATTTTCACGTGGTCCATCTCTGACACTTCCCTTCCCTTCCTTGACCTCTCTGTCTCAATCTCTGGTGATAGACTGTCCACCAATATCCATTACAAACCCACCGACACCCACAGCTATCTCGACTACAGCTCCTCACACCCCACTTCCTGTAAGGACTCCATCCCATTCTCTCAGTTCCTTCGCCTCCGTCGCATCTGTTCCGATGATGCTACATTCAAAAACAGTTCCTCTGACATGTCCTCCTTCTTCCTTAACCGAGGTTTTCCACCCACGGTCGTTGACAGGGCCCTCAACCGTGTCCGGCCCATCTCCCGCGCATCCGCCCTCACTCCTTCTCCTCCCTCCCAGAAACATGATAGGGTCCCCCTTGTCCTCACTTATCACCCCACCAGCCTCCGCATTCAAAGGATCATCCTCCGCCATTTCCGCCAACTCCAGCATGATGCCACTACCAAACACATCTTCCCTTCACCCCCCTTATCGGCATTCCGTAGGGATCGCTCCCTCCGGGACACCCTGGTCCACTCCTCCATCACCCCCTACTCCTCAACCCCCTCCTATGGCACAACCCCTTGCCCACGCAAAAGATGCAACACCTGCCCCTTCACTTCCTCTCTCCTCACCGTCCAAGGACCCAAACACTCCTTTCAAGTGAAGCAGCATTTCACTTGCATTTCCCCCAACTTAGTCTACTGCATTCGTTGCTCCCAATGTGGTCTCCTCTACATTGGAGAGACCAAACGTAAACTGGGCGACCGCTTTGCAGAACACCTGCGGTCTGTCCGCAAGAATGACCCAAACCTCCCTGTCGCTTGCCATTTTAACACTCCACCCTGCTCTCTTGCCCACATGTCTGTCCTTGGCTTGCTGCATTGTTCCAGTGAAGCCCAACGCAAACTGGAGGAACAACACCTCATCTTCCGACTAGGGACTTTACAGCCTTCCGGACTGAATATTGAATTCAACAACTTTAGGTCGTGAGTCCCCTCCCCCATCCCCACCCCCTTTCTGTTTCCCCCTTCTTTTTTTTCCCAATAAATTATAAAGATTTTCCTTTTCCCACCTATTTCCATTATATAAAATAAAAAAAAACCCACTAGAGCTATACCTTGAGTGCCCTACCATCCATTCTTAATTAGCACATTCGTTTAGATAATATCACCAACTTTAACTTTAACACCTATGTGTTCTATTGTACTATTGTTGTTGACATCTTTTGATGATCTGCTTCTATCACTGCTTGTTTGTCGCTACAACCACACCAACCCCCTCCACCTCTCTGTCTCTCTATCTCTCCGCCCCCCACACACACACCTTAAACCAGCTTATATTTCAGCTCTTTCCTGGACTCGAACTCAAGTTCTGTCGAAGGGTCATGAGGACTCGAAACGTCAACTCTTTTCTTCTCCGCCGATGCTGCCAGACCTGCTGAGTTTTTCCAGGTAATTCTGTTTTTGTTTTGGATTTCCAGCATCCGCAGTTTTTTTGTTTTTATTTTTGGCCTAATATCCATCCCTTTGATTTTCTAGTATTAAAACAACCAAATTCGACTAAATAAATTAGAGTAATTTAAAATCTGTAATGTCATCATGAAAGTTGTTTTTAAACCACTTAAATACCACTGGTAAAGTTTATGATGTGACTTATCTTAACTGCTGTATGGATGGCAACCTTATAATCATTCTCATGTATCAATTATTCAATGCAAAATAGATTACATTAAAGCCAGCTGCACCTCAAAGGTGCTGAGAACACAGAGAAAACTCTGTGCCTCCATTCTGGCAGCAGTGATAAACCCCATCGTGGTACAGGCATTACAGATGTGTCCAAAGACTGTGAAGGCTCACCATCAGTATGCTGGGAAGGTTGCACAAAACACAGGGAGGAGGCCCTGGACACCTGCCATTACCCTGTGCAGGAATCAAGCTTTTACTTCAGACTGACAAGAACACTGCTCACCATAACAAGGAGCCATAGACAGGGTAACATTGTTGGGAGTTTATTTACAATAGTTAATATTATGTACAAGTAATTAATGCCTGTGCCCATGCGGTGAAACTACATTTTCTTAACGTCCCTAACCCTGCCACTACGTCTTAGTGTTCCCCCAACATCCACAGTGGAAGTGGAGGCAACCTGCTGACAGCCACGCCCAGTCTGTGATGACCTTAGCAGGTGTCCTCTGGACAGCTAAGACGTGGAGGGCCCTGTTTTGGGTCTCCTGCTGTGGGGCAGGTGCACCTTCCTTGGACTGTGCTGCTGATGGTTGCCCAGAAAGAGGGGAGTTGGATTGGTTGGACATTCCTGGAGTCACCTGAGTGGATGACCCTGGGGTGTCAAGCTGCTGGTCCTTCTCCCTATGGGTTGCTGACGGCCCCTGGCTGACTCCTTGAGGAGGAGGGGAGGCTGGAGTGAGATCCAGCTCTCCCACACCCCTCTCACGCTGACACTGTTGGAGGCCAACTATGGCTTCAGTGATGGAGTTCAACCCGCGCAGCAATGTAGGATAGATGCCCTGGACCAAAGTCTCCATGATGGCCACCATCCTGCCAATGTTGACCTCGTTTCATTAGCATGGCGATGCAAACACCTTGGACTAAAGGCGATTGGACTCCTCCATCGTGCCTTGCAATCTGAGGAGTACGCTGTCATCCCTTCCTGCTGTTCCTGTGATTGTCGCTGCAGCTCCCACAACTGATTGATGACTGAACCCAGAGGTTCATCATCTGACTTGGACAGCAGATCCCTTGCTTCCAGCTGTCCTTCGAGTGCCAGCGACCTCGGTTGTCCCTGCCTCCACCTGCTGTGGAACGAATTGTGTCCTGTGCTCATTAGATAGCAAACCTGAGCCTGCTGTACATGTAGGTCCCACCGAGGCATGTGTCGCTGCGCTGATGTAGGTGAGCACTGTGATAGGTCTTTGAGGGTGCTGTCCTTGGGGTCCTCATCCGAGGTGCTATCGGCACTGGAGTCAGGGCCAAGGTTGCCTGAGGGCGACATGGCAGATGTGCCTGTGAGAGAAAGTGGAGATTATTAGTGCAAGGCTGCCACAGTACACAGCTGAGTTGCCAAAGGGATGATCTGGTGCATGATCCTTACTTGGATGCTTGGCACCGACCTCGCTGTTGCCGCAGGAACTGCCCACATCCTCTCCGGCCAGCTCTGATGTGCGGTCTTCAAAGGGAGTAAGGAACTTGATGTTCAGCACTCCACCCCTGGTCTGGGACCCCTCCCTTTTATTGTGTGCGATCTTGGCCTATATAAAGACAGATGGAGAGAGTATGAGCAAGGCTATGCCTGGCCAAATGAGAAGGATGCCAAGTGTATGTGTGTGTGCTGAGTGGAGCCATGGACGGGATGAGGAGGCGATCTCCAGAGGAGATGAGGCTGGATAGAGATGTGAAGTTGTGTGGGAGAGTGAGTGATGATGTCCCTTGAGCTGTCAGTGAATGAGATGCCAGTGAATGTTTGATAGGCTTGTGAGTGTGTGAGTTTAGAGTGATAAGATGGTTGACTTACCCTGGTGGCACAGATGAGATCGTTTATCCTCTTTCTGCACTGGATGGCTGATCTCTTGCATGCAGTGTTGACACTGACCACCACCTCCTAAGCCGGATTGGTAATGCTCCTGCACCTCCTGCGGCCAGAGGAGGTAGAGGACATCACAACAGGCCTCCATGGCACCCAAAAGGTGTTCCAGGAACATGTCACTGAATCAGGGGGGTTGCAGTCTTCTTGACTTTCAGGGCCATGTCTTCTGTGGAAGCACTGAGATGTTCACACGGCTGCAGTTTAAATATGGCGCCCGGCGTGAAGAAGCCGTGAAGTGATGGCATAGAGGGCGAATTGGAGATTGCCCGGCAGCGAAAAGGCATACTCCCTGTGGTTGAATAATTAATGAGGCGAGAAAGGGATGATAACGATGCGAAAACCTGCCATTCCGGCCAGCAAGTAAATCGACTTTTTTCCCGCCTGCAACAGCACTTTGTGCAAATCTGGAACGATTCTGCCCTTACTCTTACTGGGCCAAAGGGAATGGTGATGGGGCAAGAGCAAAAATGCGAAGAAACAGGTGTGTTGCCGCCTGAAAGCAAAAATAAGAGAAAAGAGAAAGTAAGAGAAAAACCGAAACATGCAAAGAAAATGAAACACAATAGACAGAGTTTATGGTCTGAAATTGTTGTTCTGATTGTTGAGTCCATAAGGCTGTAAGGTGGCAAATCAAAAAATGAAGTGCTGTTACTCAAGCTTACATTGAGCTTCACTGTTCCATTTTGTTTCCTTTTCTTTGCATGTCTCCATAGAGGCAAGCTACTTAGACTCCTGGTCTGATAGCTCTTAAGAACATTAGAATTAGGGGCTGGAGTAGGCCTTTCAGTCCTTTGAGCCCACTTTGCCATTCAATAAGATCATGGCTGATTTCTGCCTCAACTCCACCTTTCCACACTATCCCCATATTTCTTAATTCCCTTAGTATTCAATAATTTATCATTCTTTGTCTGGAATATATTCATCAACAGTGTCTTAACTGGCCTCTGAGATAGAAAATTCCAAAGATCCATAAAACTTTGAATGAAGAAATTTCTCCCCATCTCAGTTCTAAATGGCTAACCCCTTATTCAGAAACTGTGACCCCTAATTCTAGCCCCCAGCCAACATCCACCCTATTAAGGTCCTTAAGAATTTTATATGCTTCAATTAGATCATAGTCATAGAGGTCTAGAGCACAGAAAAAGGCCCTTCGGCCCATTGAGTCTGCTCCAGTCAAACAAGTACCTAACTATTCTAAACCCATTTTCCAGCACTAGACCCATAGCCTTGTATGCCACGGCATCGCAAGTGCACATCCAAATACTTCTTATATGTTATAAAGGTTTCTGCCTCTACCACCCTTTCAGGCACCTCTGGGTGAAAAATTTCCTCCTCACATTCCCTCTAAATCTCCTGCCCCTTACCTTAAATCTATGCCCCCTGGTTATTGATCCCTCCACCAAGGGAATAAGTTCCTCCCTGTCTACCCTATCTATGCCCCTCAATTTTATACACCTCAATCATGTCCCCCCTCAATCTCCTCTGCTCCAGGGAAAATAACTCCAGTCTATCCAATCTCTCCTCATAACTAAAACTTTCCAGCCCAGGAAACATCCTGGTAAATCTCCTCTGCACTCTCTCTAGTGCAATCACATCCTTCCTATAATGCGGATTCCAGAACTGCATGCTGTACTCTAGCTGTGGCCTCACCAGCGTTTTATACAGTTCCAGCATCACCTCCACGCCCTTATATTCTATGCCTCGGCTAATAAAGGCAAGTATCCCATGTGCCTCCTTAACCACCTTATCTACCGGTCCCGCTACCTTAAGGGACCAGTGGACATGTACACCAAGGTCCCTCTGATCCTTAGTACTTCCCAAAGTCCTACCATTCATCGTGTATTCCTGTACCATGTTTGTCCTGCCCAAGTACATCACCTCACACATACACGGATTAAATTCCATTTGCTACTGATCAGCCCATCTGTCCAGCTCATCTATATCCTCCTGTAGTCTAAGGCTATCCTCCTCACTATTTACCACCCCACCAATTTTTGTGTCATCCGAGAACTTACTGATCAATCCTCCTCCATTCAAGTCTAAATCGTTTATATATACCACAAACAGCAAGGGACCCAACACGATCCCTGAGGAACCCTACTAGACACAGGCATCTAGTCACAAAAACACCCCTTGACCATCACCCTCTGCTTCCTGCCACTCAGCCAATCCTGGATAAAATTTGCCAAATTGCCTTGGATCCCATGGGCTCTTAGCTTCATTATCAGTTTCCCATGCGGGACCTTATCAAAAGCCTTGCTGAATTCCAAGTAGACGACATCAAATGCATCGCGCCCATATACACGCCTGGTCACCTTTTCAAAAAATTCAATCAAATTGGTCAGACATGACCTCCCCTTAACAAAACCATGCTGACTGTCCTTGATTAATCCCTGTCTCTCCAAGTGTAGATTAATTCTGTCCCTCAGAATTTCTTCCAATAGTTTCCCCACCACTGAGGTTAAACTGACTGGCTTGTAGTTTCCTAGTTTATCCCTTCCTCCCTTCTTGAATAATGGTACCACATGGGCTGTCCTCCAGTCCTCTGGCACCTCTCCTGTGGCCAGAGGGGTATTGAAAATTATTGCCAGCACCCCTGCTATCTCCTCCCTTGCCTCACTCAACAGCCTGGGATACATTTCATCCGGGCCTGGAGATTTATCTACTTTTAAGCTGCCAGACCACTTAGAACCTCCTCCCTTTCTATGCTAATTTCTTTAATTATATCACAGTCCTTCTACCTGATTTCCACAGCCACGTCGTTCCCCCTCACTTGTGAACACCGACACAAAGTATTCATTTAGAACCCTCCCTATGTCTTCCGGTTCCACACACACATTACCACTATGGCCCTTAATGGGCCCTACTCTTTCCCTAGTTATCCTCTTACTCTTAGTGTACTTGTAAAATAACTTTGAATTTTCCTTTATTTTACCTGCCAATGTTTTTTCATGCTCCCTTTTTGCTCTCTTAATTTCCTTTTTAAGTTCCCCCCTACACATCCTATACTCCTCTTGGCCTTCCGCTGTTTTGAGCCCTTGGTATCTCCCATAAGCCTCCCTTTTCTTCTTTATCCAATCCTGTATATCCCTCGACATCCAGGGTTCCCTGTATTTATTGGTCCCACCCTTTACCTTTACTGGAATATGTTGGCCCTGTACTCTCCCTATTTCCTTCTTGAGTGAGTCCCATTGCTCTGATGCAAATTTACGTAAAAGTAGCTGCTCCCAGTCCACTCTGGCCAAATCATATCTGATCTTATTAAAATTGGCCTTCCCCTGATTTAAAACTCTGAATTCTGGCCCATCCTTGTCCTTTTCCATAGGAATCTTGGATCTAACGTAGTTATGATCACTATCTGCAAAATGCTCCCCCACTGATACCTCTAACACTTGCCCGGCTTCATTCCCTAAAATTAAGACCAGGACCGCCCCCTTGTTGGACCTTCTACGTACTAGCATAAAAAGCTCTCCTGGATGCATTTTAAGAATTCTGCTCCCTCCAAACCTATCACACTATGACTAACCCAGTTAATGTTGCGGAAATTGAAATCCCCCACTATTACTACCCTATTATTTTTAAACTTCTCTGAAATTTGCCTACATATCTGCTCTTCTATTTCTCTCTGACTGCTCACCTCTCATTCTTTCAAATTCGAGGGAACGTACATCCTGTTTACTCAATCTCCCCTCATAAGACAATTCTCTCTTTCCAGGAATCACTTTAATTGACCTTTTTTGCTCTTCCTTTGAGGCAGGTATATCCTTCATTAGGTACAGAGATCTAAAACTGTGCACAGTAATCCAGGCATTGTCTCACCAAGACCCAATACAATTACAGTAATCTCTCTGTAATAAAGGTTAACATACCATTTGTTTTCCTAATAGTTTGCTGTACCTGCATGTTAACTTTCTGTGATTTATGTACATAGACATCAGGTTCCTCTCAATACCAACATTTCCCAATCTCTCAGCGATCACCTAAGTCATTCATAGAGATATTAAATAGTTCAGACCTTGCAATACCCCACCAGTTAATAGCCTGCTAACCCAAAAAAATCCTTTTAACTCTATTTTGTTTTTTGTCCATTAACCAGTCCTCAATCCCAATCCTCAATCTATGCTAATATATTACTTCCAATCCCAATTTTGTGTAGTAACCTCTTTTGTTGAACCTTATCAAATGGTTTTTGAAAATTCAAATACACTGTATTGACTGGTTCCCCTTTATCTACCCCACTAGCTACGACCTCATAAGATGCAACAGATTTGTCAAACACAATCTCTCTTTCATAAATCCATGTTGATTCTGCATAATCTTTTTACGGCTTTTGGCAATTGTGCATTGTGTTGTGCATCCTGTGAGAACCCTGCTGGAGACTGCTTCATCTGCCCCTCTGCAGGGGCAGATTTGGTCATCGGGACATGAGGCAGATTGTGGGGTACTAATTGAGTGAGGTGATGGGTGGGAAGGCAACAGGTCAGAAGTGTTGCACTGAGTCCCCACTTCCAATTCCTCTTTCCCCTTTCACCATTACCCCTCGTGGTCCAGCTGTAGTTTCCTGCTATCAATGATGTGGGGAACACTTTGTTGCAGATCACTGGGGCGATAAATGGCCAAGGCTAGGGTATTATTCATCCCATTTAAGGTGACATTCATAGTGTGCAACCTATTGCTGAGGGCCTGCATGCAATTCTAGGATTGTTGTATTTGATGCTGCATGCAGGTGACCACTCTTTCCATGGATGAAGACATTATTTTACATGCCCTCGGCATCATGCCACTCATGCTTGAGACAGACACTTCTAATCTCTCTGCAAGCATGCACAGTGCAGCAGGAATGCCCACCAGTATTTCGCACATTTTCTGGATTTTCATAGGTGGCACAATCTGGTGAGCACTGCACACATTTGCAGGCGGAGATAGCTGTGACAGCTGCAGCCATTTCCTCTTGGAGGAATGAGGAGAGACCCAATGATGTACAGTTTCAGGCAGATGGCAAACCTCAGGTTTCATTAGTAAAGCATCAGATGCTTCAGCAGCAACATGAAATGCATGAGCATCTGTCAGAATTTCCAGAGACAATGCAATTCCAATATGCAAACATGTCCATATGTGCCATGTGTGATGCCATTTCTCTGGCATGTGAGCACATGGCAACCTCGATTGAGACAGTGGCAAATCAGTCAACACATCACCTATTATGGAAAGACATAGACTGGTGAGACAGAGAAACACAGAGAGGAAAGGAAGGTTAGAGATGGCCCTGCAGTTGGAGATGATAGAGGAATTGGGTGTATGCTTTTTAAAATCCAGTGGCAATGGCAGTTTTGGAAAGAAATAATGCCTTTCAAAGGAAACTGTTAACAATGTACACAATGATTGGGGCAGTATTTAATGGGGCCTGTAAGAGCAGGAAATTTCGTGAAGAGGGGGACTTAATTAGGCAAAGTCTCAGTTTCCCGACATCGGGTTGAGCTCTTGAGATAAAATGGGTGGCATCTCAGTGGCGGAGTAGCCAACACGTCACCCGATGGTAGGAACCTATGCACCATTCATTTTCATTCCACAGGTTTTCATTAATTGGGTCCTAATTTTCATCTAATTAAGTCCTAACTTCAAGATTAAGTCAATGACGCATGAACAACTCATGCCCCCTGTTTCCCGATTGCTTAAAGAGGTCATGCACCAGGTGAGGTTCTTCAATCTTTGGATCTGAGGTGAGGTTTTGTCTTTGTCTAACCAGCATGGGTGGAGGAGGGGGATGGAGAGTGGTGCATGGGTCCTCAACAGTGCAGTGGTAGGGCTGCAAGAGGGTGGGGCTGTGCTCGGGTCCTCAAGCTGCAGCACCGCAGGCACAGACATGTTTGGGGGTACGGGGGGACAGGAGGTGTCTGAAGAGAGTCAGACTCCGGCCTATAGGATAGAGTCCGTTGTGGCAGTGGTCTCATCCTGTGTGTCCAAGGGAGGCAGCTGCCTCCACACAACAGTTAGGGAAGGGACCTTGAGTTTGAAGCAGGGCAGGTTCAGCTGTAGAGATCAGGTCACTGGCCTCTGAGGGAGGGTCAAGGGAAAGTGAAGGCAGGTGAAGGATGATGGAGGGAGGCTCCAGGATGATGGCAGGAAGGTCGAGGATGAGCGTGGCAGGGTCGAGAGTGAGAGATGGAATGGTGAATGACTGTAGATCTAGGGTGATGGTCCAATGCTGCAGGATGATTGGGGTAAGGAGCAAGGTAATTTTGGAAGGGCCAAGGGAGATGGGAGGAAGCTCGAGGGTGACAAAGGGAGGGTGGAGGTGGATGCACTTCAGCAGCTGGGTCAGTGTTAATGTCCATCGACACGGCTGCTAAGAAACTGCTACCTTGCTGGAGATCAGATGCTGCTAGGAAACTTTTACCTTGCAGGAGGTCTGGTTGTTGTGGGAGGAGTACACTGTCGATGAAAGGAGCACCGGATGTGGCCCATGGGAGGGTCATGCATTCCCAGTGGCCAACCTCAGCTGCTCTAGGAATGAAAGCTATGTCAACAGATTGCTCATATGTTCACCTGCCTTCTACACACCACTCACTTTGTGGATTTGCAGTGGGTCTCAGAGACCCAATCTTTTTGCAACCTCGGGTGACGGAGGAGAGGATTTAGCAGAGGACAGCCATAATTGAATAGCAACATGGGCCACAAGGCCACCAGACGAGGGGGAGGGAGGTCAGAAGGAACCCAACCAGGGTCGTCTTCATTGCTGAAGAGCATTAGTGCGTCAGCATGTGTTCAGAGCACACATTAACTACCTCAGACATCTGAGAGGCAATGTCAGAGACAATTAAGGCTCTCTTAGTGGGTGGTTACTGAAGTGTGTGCTCCTGCTCCCGTGACTTTGGAGGGAACCCCATGTCAGTTGCCCTTAAGGTAACTATGGACACAAACTTTTATGCCAACAGCTCATTTCAGGGCTCCACAGGGGACATGTGTGACTTTTCCCAGGATGTAATATGTAGATGCATGCAGGAGGTGGTCAATTTTCTTTTCAGAAGGGCCAAATAATTCATCGGATTCTCAAAAGATGCCCATAGACAGGCACTGGAGCAGTTGGTTTCGGAGCCATCATATGGTTCCCACATGTACAGGGTGTGATCGAGGCGCACATGTGGCCATTAGGATTCCCTGGGACCAGCCAGCTGTATTTGTAAATCAGAAGGTTAAGTCCCTTAACCTTCAAGTTGTCTGTGACCACTGGTAAAGAATAATGCATGTGTGCACATTTCCCAAGAAGCTCCCATGACATATACATCTTAAGGAATTCCCTCTGCCACAGACACTTGAAGCCCATGCCAAAGTGCAGGGTGTGTTCCTGAGTGACAAGTCCTGTCCCCACAGAATGTGGGTCATGACACCAGTGTGTCACCCCCAAAGCCTTGTGAAGGAGCGTTACAATACAGCACACTGCTCAAACAAGGACAATCATGGAGCATACCAAAAGATTGCTCAAAATACACTTCCAATTCTTTGACTGGTCCAGCGGAGCTTTACAATACCCGCCACAGAAGGTGTCCAGGATTGTTGTTGTCTACTGTGCCTTGGCATTGCAAAGGTGAGAAGAATTGCCAATCAAGGACGTGGAGGAGCTGATAACCTCCTTAGGTGGGAGAAATATGAGGATGGTGACAGATCTCATGGCAGCTCTCCCAGTTGCCAGGCCCATGGAGAGATGTGCTAGAGATGTCAAGGACATCCTCAGCTTCAATGATTTTGATCAGGAATGATGCACCTACCCGACCATCATTTCCTCACCTGCAAACCTTCGCCTACTCCACTTATGGTAGCCTCCATCAGACCTACCTCATTATATATGTCCTCTACTCCATAAAATACCAAGGGGAGTGGTCAATTCTCACACGGGATGAAGAGATGACTCCTCCCGAGGATACCGGCTTTGCACTGGCGCTGAAGTCAATGAAGCTATCATGAACCATCTGTCTGCTCCTTGCCTATATTGTCAAGGCCATGATTGCATGAGCACTTCACTTCTAGTGCTTGTTAGTGACCTCAGCAAATCTAGGCATGTCACTTTTGGGAAAGCTAGCCGATGCTGCATGTTCAATCACGCTGCATTGCCTTGAGCATACAAATCATGTCACACATATTACCATCCAATAAGGACAGACCTTTAACATAACACCACATTGTTGCCTACACAGGTGGGATGTCCGTCAGTCACCTTCATCCAGCAATGACTGCCAAACATGCTCTTGCAATGTGGAGGTAATGGGGTCAGTGTTGGAAGGAATGAGGAGATGCTGCTGACCCTGGGAGTGCCGTGGCAGGAAGACCTCAGGGCAACTGGCAAGCGCTCCTCCTCAATCTGGGTGTGTGATGACACCTGCCTGAGCCCTTGAGGGGAAGGGGCACTTGGAGGGAGGTCAAAGTAGCCATTTTCACCTAGCCACTGCTGTATGGGGCCAGTGGCTAGAATGACAAAATGCAGGTCAGAGCGCATGTGGGTCTTATGTTCGACCTGGCTCTCCACAGCAGTCGCCACTCTCTCCGTAGAGGAAGGCACATATGCCTGGGACATGCCAAAACTCATGGCTTGTATGGTCTCCTCCATCGCTTACACTAAGCTACACATGACCTCTGACATTTCTGACGTATGTTCCTTTCACTCCAGCAGGCTTATTTTGGCCGTGACCAAAGGCCCATTATCAGAGTGGGGCTAGCAGAGGCCTGGTCCCCAGCAGTCCTCCAAGCATCATGGCATCCTGCTGTCACAGTCTCCCTCAGCTGCTGGGACGTGTCTGTGCTATTCTCACGAAATTGTGACCTCAATTCTACACAACCCTCCAGGGGTCATGTAATGTAACTGCACTGGTAGAGGTTGCTGATGAGGCAGGTAGTGATGCATCCTCTGGGGCATTGGTGTCACCATTGCCAGAGGTGGAGTCTTCTGGCCCCTAGCTTGGCTGCAGCCTTGTCCTGGGTTGGCCATGACCTGTAGCGGAGAACAAAAAACCACAATAAATATCATCATAGTATGAGTGCATCACATTCTCTCGCGTGCCTCCCCTGTGGCCGTTTTCCACCACCAGGATGGTTGCCTTGTCACCCTTACATCTGGCCATTCCAGCCTTGCTGTCTCTGATGCTTCGACCTCCCTCCGCTTCTGTAAGCTGGATAGCCTCCTCTTCTGCTGGATGAGTATCCTTATGTCTGACATCCACCCCCTATCTTGGCTCTCTCACAGGCATTATGCATCTGTTTATGCTGCATGATGAACTGCAGAACTAATGACATGTCAAGTGGTACCTAACCCCGTTGCCCATATGCATCCCCATCACACATATTGGCCTGTCAGTCGCATATTGCATCCAAATGCACGCAAAAGCCAAACTTCCACAGACTTTGGCCTCAATTGCCATGTAGCACTAAGGTTGATCACCTATTGCATTGACAACTGCAAGTTGGTTTCACAAATAGAAAGCTGCCCCTGCTGTGGGATCGCATGTGTCTCCCTTGCCCCACTGTCCACACTTTAAATTTGAATTGGAATTGCATGGGAACTGGCAAAAAGGAAAAGAGTGGAAGTGGTGCCCACTTCTGATTCCACCATCAGGAACAGCACACCACGGATAAAATACTGCTCTTGGAAGGAAAGATCAGTTGTTTAGTTTAGCAGAGGGTTGAGAGAGCAGGAGGTGGGTTTCACAATCTAGTTAAGCCTAGTGATGTCTCACCACACCGCGCCCCCCCCCCCCCCCCAACCACCCTTAAATTAGCTTATATTTCACCTCTCTTCTATTTTTCCTTAGTTTTGTTGAAGAGTCATACAGACACGAAACGTTGACCCTATTTCGATCCCTTACCCCCATCCCACCCCCATTAGGGCTATCTGTACCTTGCTCATCCTGCTTTCTACCCTTAATGTCACCTATTAGCACATTTCTTAGCTAATATCACCACCGTCAACACCTCTTTGTCCTCTTGTCTATGACATCTTTTAGCAATCTCCACCTATCACTGGCCCTCTATCCAGCTCTACTTGTCCCACCCCCCCCTTAAACCAGCTTATATTTCACCTCTCTTCTATTTTTCCTTAGTTCTGTTGAAGAGTCATATGGACTCAAAACGTTAACTGTATTCCTCTCCGCAGATGCTGTCAGACCTGCTGAGTATTTCCAGGTATTTTTATTTTTATTTTTGTTTTGGATTTCCAGCATCCGCAGTTTTTTTGCTTTTAAGCCTAGTGATTGTTGGGAGGAGAAATGTGGCAAAAAAGACTACAGCAGGCTGGAGGTGAAGAGAAGGAGTCTGAGAAAGCTCAGTGAACTGTTCCAATCCTGAAAATGAAAAAAATCCATAAGCTCCCCATTAGAACTGAAGATGGAAGCAACATGATTGAAGGAAACAACACATTCTGTGCTCACTGATTAGGAATGAAAATCAATCTATTATGATGCAATGTCTCAATATTGAAGTTGATCACAACAGAAGGAATCTCATTATCATTAATCTAAAGAGGTGGGTTCAACAGGAAGTATCATCACTTCTTCATTCAAGCTTGACAAAACCACTAATATCTGACCATGGGTTTGCCTTAGCCATTCAATCAGAACAAAACGTTTGTGATTAATCAGAGGGATGTGCCTCAACATACAGGAAACATTCTAAAAGCTGTAAATGATTACTGCCAAAATCAATCACATAATTTTAGTCTAAAATTGCACAGAGAAAGAAGCTACATCCACCTGAAAGTACAATGCCACATCAGAGCAATTTCTTTCTCATTGAAGTTTTGTTTTTCATATTGCTATATTTATTTCGGACATTGTGGGACTGAGATGAGATCATGAACATCACCAAAACTGTTTTCTTTTCGTTTTGGATATCAAACACATCAGAATGCTTTTTAGTTTTTGAATGTTGTTGAATAGCTTAGCTCTGGGTCGTTAATTATGTGAAGCAAAATCAGAAACATGCTCTTTATAAACTTGTCAACCATTTCTATGCACGTTATGCACCAAGCAGTTTCATTGGCTGACTTTGGTAGTCCTCATGGTTATTGAATTCTACTTTGTTTCAGTTGAAAGAATAGACTTTTCTGAGTGGTTTTATTTGTCCAATTTGTGTACTATTTATCAGTAGCTACATAGTTCTGATACATCACAATTTCATGAACATATACTTATGCTAATCAGCTGCCAGGAATTTTCATAGAAATATGACACCAAAGTGTGATGCTAAATGAGATTTCTTGGCCATGGAATGGGTACGGCCCGAAAAACAGCACAGGTATTACAATGCATAATTAAGCCACTTGGAAACTTCATGCAGCCTGCTCATTTAAATGATTGGTGCGTGCAATCGGCGATAAATGTGCTATTGAGTGGCTGCATGCCTCAGCCAGGTACCCAAGTTCATGTGATGCTACCACCACTTAAAGCTAGCCTGCACCTTTTAAAGGGGAGGCACGTGCTGGCTGGAGGATTTGCTGGAACTGGTTGCAGAAAAGGGTCTGAGCAAAGAAATCCCTGAATTATGGTGCAACAGGGCACAGAGTATTCTTTAAGATTCTCTGATTCTCCACCGGTTGTCTTAGTGGAGGAAATGGAATGAAGGAGAAAGATCCTCTGTACACAAGGGGCCAAGAGTCCCTCCAGATGAACACCGCAAAGGCAGTGGGAGCAGGTAGCCATGGCAGTCAAAGCCTGGAGTCTGGCTCCGAGGAACTGAATGTAGTGCCACAAGATGTTACATAATCTCACACAACTGGTTAAGGTCAGTGAATTCATCATCAAATGCCTTATCCTACCAACTTCACCACTAACCTCACACACTGCTCTATGCACTACACCTTCATCGCTCACCTATCAACAATTTCTATCAATCACAATTTATCTCATATTTATAGCTCATCTCATGCAACCAGCACTCCTGCAAGTCTCACACTCACATCTCACAGCTTGCACACACTGCCAGCTATTCAGCTACCATAAACAACACATCACATATCATACTTCTCTCCATCCTGCAGAACAAGGTAGTGCATAACAGCAACTTGGCCAGATAATGGTGGAGGAGCAAGAACTGGAAGAGCAGGAGGACAGTGGTTAAGAAGAAACAATGTTCAGTGAACTGGCTTCTACTTTACCCTTGGCCCTGGCTGCAGACCATTCGTAACTGGATCTCACCATGTGGACATCCCATCCCTAAGCTATGCTCTAAATTTCATGCATAGTTGGTATCTGAGCTAGTGGCTGCAAGTGTGGGAGTGATGGTGTTTCTTCTTAATTGCTGCCTTCCAACTCTTTTGCCTCTTCCCCTTCCATTACTGCTTGGCCAGGTTGCATTTCTTGGGTATCTGAAAGGTGAATGGCACAAGTTTAGGGTTGTGGAGGGGAAAAGAGGGAAAACAAGAGTAGTAGTCTTACAGCATTTGCAACTGTAATTAAGGAAAGATTGTGTGGTGAGGGGGAAGTGGGATGCGAGAAGGAGGATCAGATATGAGTATACCATCATCCTCTATAGTATCAGCCCTGCTGCTGGCCATGGCCTCAGCCATTGTCACTCTAATAATGGTGATCACCATCCTTCATTGGGGAAAGAACATGTAGTTAGGTGAGGCTAGCAGTACAGTTGTGGAATACAGTAAACCCTCACTTTACATTGCCATGTTCACATAGCTTTGTTTTAACATGTATTATTTAAGTTTTTCTGATTTGAATCACCATTTTTGTTTTACATCATCTGCACTCTGGCCCCAGCCCCTTCCCCACCGCACTGTGCGCTGCACTCTAGGCCGGCTGCCACCATGTTCTGATGCTGGAGCTGCTGCTAGCACCAGAGGCTGAGGCTGCGGGGAGGCCCAAGATCTAGGAGCAGGAACGCAGGCAAGGGACAGAAAGCTGCCGACTGCTGATTGGGTGGTGAAATATGAATAACCCAGGGCAGGGGGTGGAGGGAGTGGAACCCCCAGCTCAATCCTTGGCACCAACCCCTTGGGAAAGGAGACAGAGAGAGAGAAAGAGTGGGAAAGGAGATGGAGAGAGAGAGCGACAGAGTGGGAAAGGAGAGCTAAGAATTGGAAAGGCGAGAGAGAGAGACAGCGTGGGAAAGGAAAGCAAGCATAAAGTTGAGCAGAGTTTCAGAAGTGTTGTGGATGAGACACAAAGGGCGAAATTGTCCCAGATTTGCACCAAGTGCAGTAGCAGCATGAAAATCAATGTTCTATCCACTGAATTCATTCACAGATTTTTGCGCCATATCATTCCCTTCCTGGCGCATCCTGCCTCACTAACATTGCATTCACGGGAAACACACTGCATCGCTGGCAAGCGAACTTGGATTTGCCCACTAGGCCGTGACCTCAGCACTTCCTCACTCCGGGCACCACATTTAAAGCACACCAGAGCGTAGCCTACTTCATGTCTACAGACTTAGATTGCTGCAGGTGACAAATGGACCCAAAAGCAAACATGACGGCAGCTCCACATTTGGTGATGTATCACTCGGGTGCCTGCTGGACATAGTGGAAGCCGCCATGATGGCATCTACCCCAGCTCTGGCTGCAGGAGGTCCACCAGAATCACCAGTCTGGCCTGGGAGGTGGTGGCAATGGTGGTCAGCGCCACCAGAGCACAGAGGAGGTCAGCCATTTAGTGCAGGAAGAGGACGAATGCTTTCATTCGTTCTGCGAGGGTAAGTCAACCACCTTATCACCCTCAACTCGCACGCTCACAAATTCATCACGCATCCACAGGGATCTCACACCTCAAAGGATAACCCCACTAACTTACACACACCCTCACATCTCCATCAGGCTCATATCCTCTGGAGCTTGCATCCTCATTCCATCCATGACTCCGCTCACAACAAAAACTTTGCAAGTAGTGTCATGCGTACTGTTCACACTCTCTCCATCTGTTTTCATGCAGGAGAAGCTGGTTGACAGCAGCAGGGAGAGGTCCCAGACCAGGGCTGGAGTGGCCCACATTAGGCCCCTCACTCACTCTGAGGAGCGTGCCATCATGCTGACTGGTGAGGACGTGGACTGTGCCTGTGGCAACAGTGAGGTCGGTGACAAACACCATGTTAAGGATCCTGCATCACATCATTCCTCCCTCAATGGAACTGAGTGAGTGTTTTCTGTCCTGCTTTTGACTTTGTTGCCATGCATTAATTATCTCTACTTTGGTTCACAGGGAGCTCTGCCAAGCTACCAACACCCTCAGCCAGCCAGTCCCTCACCTGCATCCATGTCCTCACCTCCAGCCAAGAGGACACCTCCTCCACAGAAGAGTTGGAAATAAGCAGCCCGGCACAGTACTCACACACCCTCCACCAGCACAGAGACACACCTCGGTGGGACCTAGATTTAGAGCAGGCTCAGGTTCACAATCTGGTGATCACCATATGGACACATGCCGCAGCGGGAGGAGGCAGGTTCAGCCGGGCTTCCTGGTACTCAGAGGACCGCTGGGGAAGAGGCATCTGTGAGGTCCAAGTCAGATGACTAGCCTCTGCATTTGGTCTTCCATCTTATTGTGGAGATTCAGCAGAAGGCAGGGAACATCATGGTGCAGTTGGATTCTCTCAACAGAGTGGCACACGGGTCAGAGGAGTGTGTCCATCTGCTCGCTGATGAAGTGGTGCCCATATTGCGCGTATGTAGGTCCCCATGGGAAGGATGGCAGACACCATCGCACAAGCTGTCTCCAACCTGTTGCGAACATCAGAGCAGGAATGGTGTGCCTAGAAAAGTTAAGAAATTCTGATCACAAGTTGTTGCATGGGTGAACACATTTTGTCACTTTATAATCTGAAAATATATTCACTTTAACTGAACAATGTTAATGTCGTCTTTCAGCTTCATTGACAGGTTTCTCAAGTCCTCCCACAGTATTCCCCCCACCCCAACTGGCAGATCAGCTGCACACAGCCGGACCATGTTCTGGAGGGAGAAGTGTGTGTGTGTGGCAGAGCCTTTTGGAACCTCATGTAATCATTCTCCCACACACACACAGCCTTCCCCATCACACTCATCTCAATGTCCAGAACATTTTCAATACCGCCTGCTGGGATTTTCTTTCGGTTGCCCATCTGAGCTGACCTCCAGCTCCGGCCACCCACTGACTGCAGTCCCACGTGGCATCTGTGCCCGTCCAACACGAGGCTCCTCTCACTTTTGATTTCGACAGCCATGGTTGTGGTCAACTATCTTGTCAGCTCCACTGACCTTTCCCCTCACCCAGTCACCCATATCCTTTCTCCCTTCACTGCCAAGCCCCTGGCATCACCTTCCACCTCCCCGCCATCACCTACCAATCCGAACCCTTGTCATTCCAGGATGCCCAGGTGAATGTGCATGTTCCCTACCTTCCTGAGAATCCCACCCCCATCCACATTGACCTCCCCAACCTCCTCCTTCCCACTCCAAGATCCGTGTGTGCTTCCAAGTCCCCACCAACCACCCTTGCTGTGTCTTTTACAGTTACCGACACACCCTCATCCTCCCACTCTACTGGCTTCCTCTGCCCCTCTCATACTCACCATTCCCTCCTACCACGCCCAACCTCAGTTCGCTCCCTAGGAAGCAATCATTGACTACATTTTCCTCCTTTGCACATTCACCTGTACATGCCCCCCTCCTTACTCCCTCCTCCACCCTTACTCGCTCCTCCACCCTTACTTCCTGCTCCTCCTGAGCACCTTCCCCCCTCCACACTCTCTCCTCCCCCCAAGCACCTTCTGCCTTCCCTACTCCCTCCTCCTCCGGACACCTTCCCCTCTCCGCACTCCTTCCTCCCCCCCCAACGCCTTCCCCTTTCCGAATTCCCTCCCTTACACCTTCCTCCCACCTTACCCCGACCTCCCCAGTTGCAACATTCTCACCTGTTACACATTCCTCCCCTGTACTCCCTCTTCTCCCTCCAATCTCACCCCCCCCCGACACCTTTGTTCCTCCCCCTCCAGGAAGTAAGGGTGGAGGAGCGAGTAAGGGTGGAGGAGGGAGTAAGGAGGGGGGCATGTACAGGTGAATGTGCAAAGGAGGAAAACGTAGAGTCAATGATTGCTTCCTAGGGAGCGAACTGAGGTTGGGCGTGGTAGAAGGGAATGGTGAGTATGAGAGGGGCAGAGGAAGCCAGTAGAGGATGAGGGTGTGTCGGTAACTGTAAAAGACACAGCAAGGGTGGTTGGTGGGGACTCAGAAGCACACACGGATCTTGGAGTGGGAAGGAGAAGGTTGGGGAGGTCAATGTGGATGGGGGTGGGATTCTCAGGAAGGTAGGGAACATGCACATTCACCTGGGCATCCTGGAATGACAAGGGTTCGGATTGGTAGGTGATGGCGGGGAGGTGGAAGGTGATGCCGACACTTTTGTCGCCCGCCCCTCCCAACCTCACTCCCTTCCCCCCGGTAGACCTTCCTCTCCCACTCACAGCTGGACCTTCCTCTCCCCCCGCCTCACTGATCACCCGTAGCAGCCCATGGTCAAGACCATGATGTTCTGAAGCAAACCCGAAGCACGCAGCAGAGCCATATTCATGAGGATCCACCCAGCATGCGATGCACAGGGTCCGGTAGCTATAGGGCTGCAGCATTTTCTTGGATGCCTGCAATCTGGGCAAGGCCCTAAAGATGAGTCTCGACTTCTGCACGTCTCGCTATGCAAATGTGTTCTGGTCCGGCATCTTTTCTTGCCAGGTAATCAGTAAATTGTGGATGGGGGTGATTCTGGTTGGGCCTTACTTTGCATTTCATTACCGGGCTACAAATTGGGTTCACATCAACCTCCAGTGGGATTCGCGTTCCATGTCCATGGCGAACACCATCAGATGATCCTGCTGTGCTTTCACGCTGACGTGAAACCGATTTCTGCCCCTCCTGCTGAATTGTCCCCTGCGCCTATCATGACACCCACCGCCAATGGGACCAGATGATTCGGCCCTGAATCTGTGCTACTTCGGGCTTGTTTGGGTGATTTAGTGTTATCTAATTTGAATTTATACAGCATTTCTGTTATATTTAGTGATTTCTTTTATTTTGCAAGTTATTCCAGCTGGGAATGCGCAGTGCTGCAGATGCATGGTACAGCATTTCAACTTGTACGTTGGTTTTTCCAGGCAAGAAATGTCCGAAGGAAGCTACCTCCGGCTTTAACATTGATTCCAATGGTAACCCGTGATTCACTTAAAGTTGTTTCACTTAAAGTTGTGATTATCAGGAATGCAACCACAACTTTAAGTGAGGAATTTACTGTATAACATTTGAAGATGCATCCAGACTCATGATCACTCATGTGAGGTCATTGAACTTTTTGTGGTACTGCATTTAGTCCTCAGGGTATGAATCTTGACATTAACCGGGCTTCTGGACCTACTGCTTCACAAAGTTTGCCTGAGGGTCTCCTGACCCCCTAAGGATAGTTCACATCTCTTCTCCTCTCCACATCCTCTATCAAGTGTCCAGTGCAGTGTCAAAACCTTGGAGCATTCATTCTCCCCTGTTGTGCCATTATTCACTCTTCTTACTGCTCAGACTCCCTTTTACAAACAGTTCCAGCCCCTGTTCATGCCAGAATTCACCTTAAATCATGCAGGTTGGCTTTAAGTAGTGCAGGCTTGCATCTGGTGATATTAACCTCACACAAATTTGTGTCTCTGTGCTGAGGCATGCAGCCACTCAACAGTGCAGTTAGAACTATCTGCATGCAGAAACATGAAAATTAGAAGGCAGCACAAAGTTGGCCTGCTGCCTTAATTGGAAGCACTTAATGTGGTTTCATCACACATCCCATTTTCAGGGACTGCTCGAATTAGCCCTGTCGAATCTGAGTTGAGTTACCGCCAAGGCAGACAACATTGTGGAGATGGAGGGAAGCAACCTATGCGAATGACAGGATCTTGGGTTTGAACTCAAATGCAGTTAGATCTTCAGAGAAAGAAGAAACAATAGTGAAGAGAGAAAGAAAGACTGCTGGAAATGTGCTGCCCACATTTGGATCGGTAAAAATAGAACCATATGAAAACAGTTCAATGTAATCCAACAGTGAAGTAGAGGCATTGAGACATAGCCAACTCATTGAATAAAGCAGAGTTTGAAGAAGCTGATGAAATAATGTGCCATGGTCATAATCATAGATAATATTGTTTTTGGCTTTGACTTGAACTCTTTTCAAAGCTGGATCGGAGAGCTTTAAGCAGGGGCCGGGATTTTCCATCCTGGGACTAAGTCCACGGCGGGGGCGGGAACTGGGAGTGTTCCCCCCACCTCGGAGGCCGGTGGGAATTCACACTATATTGCCTGAGGCCGGCCTCATTAATTATGCAGGGTGTTTCCTGACATTTTGCACAGCAGGGCAGGCTGGATGGCATGTGCTCCACTGTCATATCTGGGGCACCATATTTAAAAGGCACCCAGACATCAACTTACCCCCTGTTGAAGAAGGAAATGGTTCGCTGATCACAGGGATCTCCAGTCCCTAGGTTCAGTGATGCTTCCTTAGAAGTCCTTCTTAGTGAAGTGGAGGCCAGGAGGGCCATCCTCTACTCCGCAGGAGGCTGAGCCGTTGCACGGACCCAGCATGGGAGGAAGTCTCCGGGGAGGTCAATTCCCAGGGCCTCCACCAGAGGACTGCCATATAATGCAGCAAAATGACCTCATCTGCTTTGCCAGGGTAGGTGAACTTTTAACTGCTCGCAGTCACCTCAATCAATGGGACATGGGCCTCAGTGGCAAGGGCACCATACATGTGGTCCATGTATAAAAGAGCTGCTCAACATTATATAAGTGGTGCCTCATAGCCCTACTGCAGTCCATCTAGTCTGCAGGTGGAAAGGCCACTGTGGGTCCCTGACTCATCTACACAGAGAGCTCAGATACTGGGCGGAATCATCCCAAGTTTGCATTAAGTGCGGTAGCAGGTGGGGAAAAAAGATGCTTTACCTGCCGGCCGCAATGGCGGCTTTTCATGCTGTCTCATCCCAAACCCGCCGCATTAATCATGCATTCCTGGGATACATGCCATTTCCATGGCTGGCGGGCTCTCATTCAGCTGCCACGCCATCACCTCACCGCTTCATCATGATAGGCACCACATTTAAAGTACATCTGTTCTCGGTGCTTCCAGCCTAGGACTGCTGGAAAGAAGACATTGCCCCAAAAGGCAAGAAGCCTGCAGCCCTCAAGCGCCTTTTGGATGCCGTGGAGGCCCGCTGTGATGTCCTCTACCTCCGCCCTGGCCACAGGAAGGGCAGCAACATTACCACTCCAGTTTGGTAGGCAGTGGCAGTGGGGATCAACGCCAATGCTGCACAGGAGACGTTGGCCATCTAATGCAGATAGAGGATGAATGATCCCATCCATGCCACCAGGGCATGGCAAGCTTCTCATCACTCTAAACTCACACGCTCAAGCCCATCATACAGTCACTGGCATCTCACTCACTGCCAGCTCAAGGGACATCACCACCCGTTCTCACACACATATCCTCACATGTCCACCTGGCCTCATCTCCTCTGAAGACAGTCTCCTCAGCCCTCACCATCATGAGGCCACATGCGCAGATCAACATTTTCCCCCACACACATCCTTTGATAGCCTCCTTCCGCAGTACAGCCTTCTTCCTGCAGCCTCTCCCCTTGTCTGAGGGCACTTCTCACCCCTTCTCCAAACAAGCCCCAGCCCTGCAGCCATTAAAAAGCCACCCACATATAGCTGACCTGGTAGGTAGAGACCTGCCCATGAGCCCCCTTAAAAGTGATGTGGTGCTGTCTGAAGCCTGGTGCTGATGACTGTGAGTGCTGACTGAAGCAAGGCAGGCAGACAAACCTTGAAGCCCCAAGCGAAGTGCAGCCCACCAAGTGCATGCCTTACATATGCTGCTTTGAAACACTTTGGCGTGTTTTCCTGCCAACGTGGGTGGTCGATCCAGCGGAGGTGGGAGGGGGGGGGGGTTGGTGGTGGTGGTGGTAGATGAGACCAGCGGGCTGGCCTTATAATGATATGCTGATGTATTGTAGTGAGGTTCCCGAATTCTGATGGCGGGGAATGCAGCCCGCCATCAACAGGCTGAACGGACAATCACAAACTGGTTTCACCATGTCGTCAAACCGATTTTTGTCATATGGTCCGCTCACACCCACCGAACACGGTCGATGCCAGCGGGCATGGAAAATCCAGGCCCCTGTTTGGGAAGAGTGTTAGGCCTTGAGGACACCAGCAGCTATCGCTAATGACATGCCTCTGTGAGCCTTATCTTTCTATCTGCAAGAAATAAGTGCTCTGGAGAGTTATTTGTAAGACTGGAAGCATGAGAGAAAGATACATGAAGCCCAATTGCTCGCAACTCCATCTTTTCTCTTTGCGCAGGAAATGTTGAGAGAGACAGAGAAGACGGGAGGGGGCTGGCCTGACCTCAAGAACCTCATGGATTTTGAGGAGTGGGCAGCCTGGTTGGCTGGTGAGGAACCAGACAGAGCCGTTGGTGATGGAGAGGTCGGTTGGTGGCCTCCATCCAGTAAGGATCCATGCATTTCACATAGAAACCTAAGGGTCATGCGTTCCTCCATGTTGGAGGCAGCTATGTAGTCACACACTCTTTCCTGTCTCCATTACAGCTGTGAGAGGTAGGGGAACATCAAGTAGAGGTGTCGGAGGCCCTCAACAGTGAGGCACGTGAGGCGGAGGAGTTTGCCTGCCTGCTGGCTGATGAAGTGTTGCTGAAGTGCGCATATCAAGGTCTCCATGGGGAGGGTGGAGGATTCCATGGAGAACCTGGTCCAGCAGAATGCCCAGTTTCTGCCAGAAATGTGCACAGACCTGCACTCCATCGCTGTAGCCATGGGTGAGCTTTTGCTGTGGCTACACGAGAGGGGGTCAGTGCACTTAACCTCTCTTCAAGTGCCTCCTCCCCTCAACGATTCAGGCAGGGGCCCTTGGGCATCCAAAGAGAGGAGGAGTGGATGTTGGATACCTCTTGGATCTCCACTCAGGAGTCACTCAGGGTGTCCTGCCCTTCCGAATCCCCCTTGCCTGTGAGGCCTTCAGCTTCATCCTCTGTGACCGCAGGAGGAGTAGCTGACCCACAACAGGATAGCCATAGTAAGCTGGGGCCCTCCAGGCCTCGGATCTCTAGTGGATGCACGCCAAGGTCATCCAAGACAATGGGGCAAACAGATCAGCAGGCTACCTCCGCCCCTGCTGTCATTGTCAGTGGAACACCTAGAAGAAGTATTGATTAAGAAGATTATTGATTACAAGTTTAAGAAGTATTGATTTTACGTGTGGTTGCATGGATGCTCACATGTGGTTGCATGGATGCACTATAATTGTAAATCTCATGACACTTTTGTAAATATAGTCCACTTGCACTGTAATGAAGTCTGTTTATTTGTGATGCAGTCTTTAAGCCTGTGTGCATCCCCCATCCTCCCAAAATCTTTCGAGCAACCCCCCGGACTTGGTCTCTGAAATCAGGCGAAACCCCCAACGTCATCCCACCCCATTTAAATTTTGAGGAAGGCGGGGCCGCAGCAAAATCAGCTGTGGGCCCACCGACCTGTCAATGGCCAATGAGGCCATTGACAGGATCATTTAAACAATTAAAGGACCTGCCCGTCTAACCTTAAGGTTGGCGGGCAGGCCAGGAGCCCCAGTGGCAAATAGAGAAAACATGAAATCCCATCCAGCAGCAGGATGAGGTTTCATGCAGGGTTTTAAACATTTTAATAAAGTTTTTCTGTAAATTATTAACATGTCCCATCTCATGTGACATTGTTACATGAGGGGAACATGTTAGGGAATTTTTTTTTTCCAATTTTTAATATTTTTCAAAGTGGAAGTGATCTCCCTGAGGCTGCACTTAGCCTCAGGGAGATGTGCGCTCTTTCGTGTGCATGCACGAAAGATCGCACTCTCGCTTTTGGGGAATCCCCCCGCCTGCACAGGGAACGCATAGCGCTTCCTGCTGAGCGTCACGCTGGGCGGGCCTTAATTGGTTTGCCCATGTAAAATGGCGATCCAGCCCGCTTCGCTGGCAGGATTGGCTCCCCACCCACTGGAGATTGGGTCAGGGCCCCCCCACCCGACAGGCAGAAAATTCTGCCCTAAGTTTATTAGTTACTAAAAACCCAATAGAAATAACAAAATGCAGCACACGTACATACAGATCAGAAATGAGAAATTAAGAGTCCAAATAAAAGTTTAAAAAGACATATGAATTCATCTTTGACTTGTCCGTGAGGTGTGGATGGCAAATCGTTGCAACCGTTAAGTTGGGTGATTCCTGCAGAGTTGATTTTGGCAGCTTCACAGTGGGTTTGGAGGCACTTGATCCTGCAGGATAGCTGAAGAAGCTGTCCTATTCCTTTTTGATTGTGGCTTCTGCTGCCTTGCCTTCAGCAACAGAAAGAAAAAGACTTTGCCTGCAACTACAGGGATGACTAGTTGTCTTCTTATGCTGTCACTCTCACAGCACACTAGCACTGCTCTGCAGGTAGATTTTAAACCATTTTCCCTGTGTATTCCTGTAAGGGAAAAAAACCATATCTTGTGCCCAGAGTCTATTTTCTTTGATCTCCAACCAGTCTGAGATATGAATCAACAGGAGATGGATATTAGATGACTGTTGAGATGTGTTAATTAGGCTTTTGTCTCTGCAACCACAGGAGATTAAAGTTCAGTCTTTTGCATCTTTCCCATCTCCCTTTTAAATGTCTTTGTTTGAAGAAGACCATGACACCTTTTCAAGTGCAGTATTTCATGTTCTCTCAGGACATTCATTCCCTGTCAGTATAATCCACGTAGGAATTTTTCCAGACAGTGGTCACTTTACATTATCAGCCATCTTTTGCTCAGTGTCCTTGTTTGTATTTCTTTAAAAACACACGTCTTCCTTAAAAAGTTCAATATGCACATAGGCAATTTGTGGCTGTGATTGGCTTTCTTTGACATTATAATTGATGAAAATTAGTCAAGATTTTTTTAAGAAGGGGAATCATGGTGACGGTTTTGTAACAGAGGGGGACATTGCCATTACCAGAGGAAACTATTGACAATATGAGCTAGCATGGATGTGAGGAAGGGGAACTGGATGGTTAACAGTTAAATAGGATCAAGGGAGCCTTAGATGCATCTCTGGAATAAGATAAGCTTGAAGAAAATGGGGGAGAGAGAAATGGAGGAGAAGGGAAGGAGGAGAGAAAGATAGGAGTTGAGGGTGTACCTGGGTGGGAAATTTAGGTAACCTTCATTTTTTTTGTTGTTATTTTTTCATCTCTACCTTAAGGTAATCATGAGAAATCTTTGCTTGTATCGGTATTTGATAATTCATCCAACGGAATATAACAAATCCTGAGGAGTTGAGAGCTCTAAATATGAGCAACAGCCACACAAAAGGAAAAACCCCTTGAGAAAATGAGCCCCAGGCACAATGAATGCACACAGAGGATGAAAATGGTACCTATTATGAACAATGATAAATAACAGAGAACAGTTTCAATGCAGTAATTTAATCTTGGGTTGATGGTTAGAAAATCATTCAACCTGAATTCTTATGGTTTATGTTGTGCTCCAGTCCTTTAATTAGACTTCTGCCATATAATCACACCTAAGTATTAATTATTTTCTATTCAATTTGCAGGTTGATACACAGTATTCAGTGCTTTGCTTGTGTTACAATTTCTACATATAGACTGGATACCACTTATACTTTACCCTATATTATGATTTAAACAATAATGCACATTCAGATTAGTTCAGCCACTCTTGTAGATAAACAGGAGTGCATCACATAAACTGGCAGGTTACCAGAAACTGGCTCATGTGTTACTGCAAGTGAGCAGAGGGCACCAGCTTGACAGGTGGTAGCTAAGAGCACTTAGCCATCCCAATAAGTGTCATGGAAATCATGTCCATACTGTGTGAAATGTGTGGCCAAAAAGTCACAGTTAACTCAGTTAATATATGCTGCTGGACTGGTAAATGTAGGTTATTGTTATTATTTAAATAATGAGTAAAAGAGGGAAAGGAGACTTGGTTATACTTAACATATATATATTTCTAAAGGATGTTATCTCCAAGATATTATAAACAAGCAAGGTATCAGAATTTCATGTTGTGATGTATCCATTTAGAAGCACATACCATCCAGATCTTCCATCCTTGAATTCCACCATTCTGTTATGAAGAATCAGAGGGAGAGTTGATCTACAACTATTACACAACAGATTAATTTTAGCACATAGTTATTTGTCTCTGGACCTCTGAAATGACCATTCAGTGTGATAGAATGTAGTTTCCAATCTTTTAAACTAAATGCTTTTCTCTAACTTAACATTGCCAAAACTAAAATAAAAACATAAAATGCTGGAAAAACTCATCAGGGCTGGCAGCACCTGTGAAGAGAGAAATAGAGTTAACATTTTGAGTCTGTATGACTCTTCTTCAAAGCTTTCTCGTGACCCTATCCCGCAAAACCCCTCCCACCATCACTAAAACTAAAAGTGTGCTGACCTATGCCTCAAAATTCTTCCCTTTCCCCGGTTGCTAACTTAGACCGAACTATCAGTTCTGTCGAAGGGTCACGAGGACTCGAAACGTCAACTCTTTTCTTCTCCGCCGATGCTGCCAGACCTGCTGAGTTTTTCCAGGTAATTCTGTTTTTGTTTTTAACCTAACTCCTTGCTGGCATGTTGCAATACTATTTGTCGTACAGTGATTTGGAATGGCATAGAAGGTCAGTAACCTGAATCAGTGGGTGGTATTTTATGCTCTTCCCCCATGGCATGTTTGGACATGGGGAGGGCATTTAATTGGGTGGGATTGTGGCAGATGGGGAACCTGCCATCTTCCTGCCTCTACCCTGATTAAGTCCATGACAAAAAGGTCTGTGGACGGCCTTTCCACTGCTAATTGAGGCCTTTAAATGGACAATTAATGCCCAATAAAGGGCCGCATCCCGCCACTGCTGGTTTTAAATCACTGGCGAATAGGCCTGTTGCAATGCAGGGGAATTGACATGCAAACATGCAGGATGTATGTGGTCTTCTGGGGAGAGGAGCAGGGGAAGCTAGGATCCTTTCCTTAAAGGTACCCAGTGCCTAATCGAGGGACCCAACATTGGGAAGGGGCTTCTGCTGAGAGCCACCTCCCTACCCTTGCTGCTGACGCCCCTACAAACCTTTCCTCATGACTTCTTCCCGCCATCACTTACCCCTGGCCTGGGTCACTGCAGGCATTTGGGCCGCCAGCAGGTGTGTTTCCCGCATAGCAACTGCCTCCCTGCTGGTGCAACTGAGCAAAAGACCTGCAAGCCTCTGATGGGCCAGCAACTCTCAGTGGGCAGGACTTCCCACCCCTGGAGTCTTGACCCTGTGAAAGACCCGTCGGAGACCTCTCAATTGCCTGATTGGTTCATAATATGGCGGGCTTTCCCAGGAGGAGGCAGCGTGGGTCTACTGCCAACTCTCGAGCCTGCTCTTGAGATTCTTGTCATCTCCATAAAATTTCTCCCCCCCCCAACCCATGACATTTTCTGTTTATTCACAGATGCTGCCTGATCTACTGTCTATTTTCAATATTTTGTGTTAATACACAGCGGGCATCCTTGTTGCAGCTGCCTATGTGCCTACCGAAGACTACCATTCCATTTATATGTTTATTTATACATTTATAAATCTTTCCTAAAGCTGCAAAGATTTTTGCTTCCCTTTTCTGGTATTAATGTTTAATTGCCTGCATCTTATAAATTTCACCACTTTTCCACTTCCACCAATCTCCTACTCTTCGTTAAACATCCAAATCTCACCTGAGGTTATGCAGAACTATAATAATGAGTTGAGCACATAAAATTGGGTGCAAACAGTAAACTTCACTTCAGGTCAGCATATTGCTCCTTTCAAATTACCCTGTGTAAACTGTGCTCATATCAGAAAACCTAAGCAGAGTTTTGGACAGGACTTCAGCCATTTATAATATATTTTTAAAATCCATTGTATATTCTTGAAAAAATTTGCAAATCTACCTCAAGTAGATTTTATCATTGTGGAAAGTTGGCATTAGATTGTTATTATCACTGACCCACCTTGATTTACATGGAACACACACAAGAACTCCAAGCCCCTTTTGCATTGGATTGGAACAGCAAAGGTCAACTCTAGCCTGAAAACTGCCTTCTTGCAGCATTGCTAATCTATGGGCAAAGAAGGGTCTCAAGGCATAGAAATGAATCTGCAAGCAAATAACAGTAGAGCTCACTTTCGGCTCTGATGTCATTAGAAAGTAGCACATCATCAGTCACTGAGCACCAATGCTAAGTTAATCATTCATCCAAAAATAGCTTGTAGGTTCTTAAAGTCTAGACATAAATTCAAATCAGGGCTCCTCTGAGCTCCTGGTTGGTAAAAGTACTGATTGTAGTATGGCGAGCTTCAGGTTTGAGCCTGTGAGTTGTTTTGAGTTACCTACCAGGATATTGGAGAACCAATGGGGATGCTAAATTAGCTACACTCTCCAGGTTCAGAAGATGGTGGTATTTATTTTAAATTTAGCTGCACCTGGTCACTATCCTGGTCCACCTCGTATGGACAACAAGTGAGGACAGAATTAGGTTAGTTTGAGATGCTCCCAAAGGTCACATCACCTGCTGACAGGTCATGTATGTAGACCGGTTACTTGGATAAAGTGCAAGAGAGCTGCTGTGTCCTGTAATAGTTCAGCATGCCAATGAATTCAAGGGAGAAGGAGTGAAAACTGAAAAATAAATAAAAAGATAATGAAAGATGGAGTCTGGTATTTTAAATGAATAAAGCAAATCCATAAAGATAATAAACTAGCAGAATGTAGAAACCAGATAGTTGTAAAAAGAGAACTTGCAGACACAAAGGCTGCAGGTAGGTATAACCGAGCTCTGAATATATATATGTACTGAAGATACTGATTCAGGCCCTACAATGTCTAAAAATTATGCCTGAACACTGCATTTTTAGGAAAAATCATTTATATTTAGGAATGGGCCATCGTTGCATTTTGACTTGGTTCTCAGGAAACACAATGTAAAATGGTATAATTTAAATAGATCCTAACATATAATGGGTCTTCTGAACCTTAATGAAACACACTTAAAGGGCTGCAGAAGTGAGAAGGAGAGACTTCAGTGACTAGAACTGGGTTAAAAGAGAAATTCTGAAGCCATTAACTCTGTGGGAATTTCTGACTCCATGGGCAAAGCATGAGCCATGCACTGTAAAGCAAGGTCTAGTACTACGGTAATAAAATCACTTTACTGTCAGGATTATTCTTGTAATATACAAGAGGTGAAATGCAATTTTTGAAAAATGATCAAGATGACTTTGTACTGTAACATTTCTATGATTCCACCTACCTTGAGTATCTTCCATCATTTCTCATTCTTTTGTACAAATATTTTTACTGTTCAACTACCTGGCAAAGCAGTAGCGGAACCAACTAAGAGAGAGCTAACTACTAAAACATGAGCATAAAATGAGACAAAAAATATTCCATCACAGGATGTGGGCATCACTGCAAGGCCAGATATATTGCCCATCCCTAATTGCCTTTGTGAAAGTGGTGGTGAGCAGCTTTCTTGAACCACTGTGGTCTGTGTGGCCCACAATGTTGTTAGGTAGGGAGTTCTAGGATTCTGATCTAGGGACAATGAAAGGAGTGACATTACATTTCAAAGGTCAACATAATGGGAATTTTACGGCCCTGTTGCTGCGGGGGTGGGCTGTGAAATGTGACAAACCATTCAAAAGTCCATTGACTTCAGCAGGTCCATAAAATACCACTGGCGTAAAATTCCGCCCATTATCTGACTTGGAGGGAAAGTTGGAAGTTATGGTGTTCCCATGCATCTGCTGCCCTTGTCCTTCTAAATAGCAGAAGTTGCAGATTTGGCAAGTTGCTGTAGTGCATCTTGTAGATGCAACACACCACTGACACTGCACTTGCAGTGGAGTGAGTGAATGTTTAAGGTGGTGGATGGCGTGCCTTTGTCCTGACTGGTATCAAGTTTCTTGATTGTTATTGGAGCTGCACTCATCCAGGCAAGTGGGTTCCAATGGACACCTGACTTACACCTTGTAGGTGGCAGAAAGGCTTCGGGGAATCAGGAGGTGAATAACTTGCCACAGAATGCCCAGCCTCTGACCTGCTCTTGTAGCCACAATATTTCCAAGGCAATATTTCCAGTTTTCTGGTCAATGGTGACCCCTTCCCCCCAGGATGTTGATGATGGGAGATTCAATGATGGTAACAACAGCTTGTATTAATATAGAACCTTTAATGTAATAGAGCCCCAAGGTGCTCCAAAGAACTATTATAAAATAAAATATGACATTTAGTCATATAAGGAGATATTATGGCAGATGGTCAAAAGCTTGGACAATGATGTACACTTAAGGAACATCTTAAAAGAGAAAAGAGTGGCTGAGAGGTTTAGGCAGAAAATTCTACAACTTAGGACCAAGGTTTCTGAAGGCACGGCCACCAATGGTGGAGCAATTAAACTCAGGGATGCTCAAGAAGCCAGAATCAGAGAAGTGCAGATTGTTGTGGGGCTGGAGGAGATTATAGAGATAGGGAGGGGTGAGGCATTTGAAAAGAACGATGAAAATTTTAAAATGCTTAACATGGATTCTGTGCAGCTCTGTGAGCATGGGATAATGGGTGAATAGGATTTGCTCTGAAAAAAGACACAGACAGCAGAGTTTTTAATGACATCAAGTTTATGGAGGATAGAATGTGGTCAGCCATTTAGAATTCCATGAGAATAGTCAAGCCTAGAGGCAACAAAGGCATGGATGAATGTTTCGGCAGATGAACTGGGCAAGGCAGAGTAAGGCGATGTTAGGGAGGTGGAAATGGACGGTCTTAGTGATGGCACAGATGTGTGGCTGGAAACTCATCTCGGAATCACAGAATTGTTATGGCGCAGAAGGAGGCTATTCGGCCCATCATGTCTGTACTGGCTCTCTAAATGTATATTATGACTTAGTGCCATTCTCCTGCCTTTCCCCGTACCCTTGCACATTGTTTCTATTCAAATAATCATCTAATGTCCCCTTGACTGCCTCAATTGAACCTGCCTCCACCACACTTTCAGGCAGCGCATTTCAGATTTGAACCACTTACTGTGTGAAAAAGCTTTTTCTCACATCACATTTGCTTCTTTTGAAAATCACTTTAAACCTGTGCACTCTCATTCTCAATCCTTTTCTGAGCAGGAACAGTTTCTCCCTATCTACCCTATCCGGCGCCCCCTCATGATTTTGAACACCTCTATCAAATCTCCTCTTAGCCTTCTCCTCTCCAAGGAGAACAGTCCTAACCTTTCCAATTTATCTTGTTAACTGAAGTTTCTCAACCCTGGAACCATTCTTGCAAACCTCTCCTGCACTCTCTCCAATGCGTTCACATCCTTCCTATAGTGTGGCGCCCAGAACTGTATACAATACTCCAGCTGAGGTCTAACTAGTGTCTTATATAAGCTCAGCATAACCTCCTTGCACGTGTACTCTAAGCCCCTATTAATAAAGCCCAGGATACTGTATGCTTTATTAACTGCTCTTTCTACCTGTCCTGCCATGTTCAATGATTTATGCACATATACATCAAGGTCGTTCTGCTGCTGCACCCCTTTAAGAATTATACCCCTCATTTTATATTGTCTCTCCATGTTCTCCCTACCAAAATGCATCACCTCACACTTCTCTGCATTGAAATCCATCTGCCAACAACCTGTCCACTCTGCCAACTTGTCTATGTCCTTTTGGTGTTCTATGCTGTTCTCCTCACAGTTTACAATGCTTCCAAGTTACGTATCATCTGCAAACTTTGAAATTGTCTCCTGCATGCCAAGATTTAGATCATTAATATACATCAGGAAAAGCAAGGGTCCCAATACTGATCCCTGCGGAACTCCATACAAACCTTCCTCCAGCTCAAAAACTATCCATTGACCATTACTTTCTTTTTCCTATTACTCAGCCAATTTTGTATCCACATTGCTACTGTCCCTTTTATTCCGTGAGCTATAACTTTCTTCACAAGTCTGTTGCATCGAATGCCTTTTGAAAGTCCATGTACACCACATCAATAGCATTACCCTCATCAACCCTCTCTGTTACCTCTTCAAAAAATTCCAACAAGTTAGATAAACATGATTTGCCCTTTAGAAATCCATGCTGGTTCTTCCTCATCAACCCACATTTTTCCACGTGACTACTATTTCTATCCCAAATAATTGTTTCTAGAAGCTTCCCCATGACTGAAGTTAAATTGACTGATCTGTAATTGCTGGGCTTATCCTTCAACCCTTTTTGAACAATGACATAATGTTTGCAATTCTCCAGTTCTCTGGCAGAGTCTAGGGAAGACTGAAAGATTATGGCCAGTACCCCTGCAATTTCCAAGTCTCAGGGTCAATAATAACACCATTATATACAGCCTGGTTTAACCTCAGACTACTACCAGGGAGAGGGTTGTAGTTGGTGGCTAGAAAGTGGAGTTTGTGTGGGGACCAAAACCAATGGCTTAATAATCATAACATTTAATGCAAGAAAATTTCTGCTCATCCAGTACTAGATGTTGGACAAGCAGTTTGAAAGTTTACAGACATTAGAGGGTTTGAGAGATGTAATGATGTCATTGGCGGAAATGAACGATGTGTTTTTGAGTGATGTGGTCAAGGTTCCTCTATGCATGAAAAATAGGAAACAATTAAGGATAGATCCTTGAGGAATCACCACAGGTAACTGCAGGAACAGGAAGAGAAGCCAGGTATTGCCATTGCATGTCAAGGGTTAGACTCCCTCTAGTTGGAGCTGGCCGTTGTCTTGCACTTGTGTGGCACAGATGTTACTTGCCTCTCACCAGCTGAAACCTGAATGTTTCTGAGATCTTTCTGTATGTGGGCATGAAGTGCTTCATTATCCAAGAAGTTGTGAATGGAATTGAACACTGTACAGTTATCAGGAACGTTTGAGGACGGTCTATATTCGATGGAGTTTAGAAGGTTGAGGGGGGATCTGATTGAAACTTACAGAATACTGAAAGGCCTGGATAGAGTGGACGTGGGGAAGGTGTTTCCATTAGTAGGAGAGACTAAGACCCAAGGGCACAGCCTCAGAGTAAAGGGAAGACCTTTTAGAACAGAAGTGAGGAGAAACTTCTTTAGCCAGAGAGTGGTGAATCTATGGAATTCATTGCCACAGAAGGCTGTGGAGGCCAAGATATTGAGTGTATTTAAGACCAAGATAGATAGGTTCTTGATTGGTAAGGGGATCAAAGGGTACAGGGAGAAGGTGGGAGAATGGGGTTGAGAAACTTATCTGTCATGATTGAATGGCGTAGCAGACTCGATGGGCTGATTGGTCTAATTTCTGCTCCTATGCCTTATGGTCTAACATCCCCACTTCTAACCTTATGATGGAGGGTAGGTGATTGATGAAGCAGCCAAAAATGGCTGGGCCTAGGGCTCCGAGGAACTCATGCAACAATATCTTGGGAATGAGATGATGGGCCTCCGACAACTACAACCATCTTCGTTTGCTACAGGCATTACTCCAGCCAGCAAGAGTTTTCCCCTGATGCCTATTGACCTCAGTTTTACTAGAACTCCTTGATGCCACACTCAGTCAAATTCTGTTTTCATGTCAAGGGCAGTCATTTTCACCTCACCGCTTGAATTCAGCTCTTCTTTCCACATCTGGACTGTAATGAGATTTAGAGCTGAATTGTCCTGGCAGAACCCAAACTGAGCATCAGTGAGCAGTTGATTATTGAATAAGCACTGCTTGATAACATTATTCATGACTCCTTCCATCATTTTGTCAATGATCAAGATGGCACTGTAATTGCGAGATTGGATTTGTTCAGCCTTTTGTATTTAGGATACCTTGGCAATTTGCCACTTTGTAAGGTAAATGCTAATGTTGTAGTTGTACTTGAACAACTTGGCTAGAGGTGCAGATCATTCTGGAGCACAGGTTTTCAGCACTACAGCCAGGACGTTGTTGGGGCCCATTGCATCCAGTGTGCTCAGCCACTTCTTGATAACATGTGAATTGAATTGAATTGACTGACGTCTGGCTTTTGGTAAAGTGGGGACCTCAGAAGGAGGCCAAGATGGATCATCCAATCAACAGTTCTAGCTGAAGATATTTGCAAGTGCTTCAGGCTTGTGTTTTGCACTTATGTGCTGGGCTCAGGCATCATAAGGATGGGAATGTTCATGGAGCCGCCTCCTCCTCCTCCTGTTAGTTTTTTAATTGTCCACCACCATTCACAACTGGATTTGGCAAGACTGCGGAGCTTTGATCTGATCCATTGGTTGTGGGATTGCTTATCTCTGGCTATAGCACGCTGCTTATGCTGCTTAGCATGCATGTTATCCTGCGTTGTCTTTACCAGGCTGGCAACTTATTTTTAGGAAAACCTGATGCTGCTTTTGGCATGTTTTCCTACAGTCCTCATTGAACAAGGGTTCAACCTGATGGTAATGGCTGAGTGAATGATATGCCAGGTCATGAGGTTACAGATTGTGGTGAAATACAATCCTCCTGCTGCTGATGACCCACTGCACCTCATGAGTGGCTAGTTTTGAGTTGCTGCATCTGTCTGTATCTATCCAACCTAGCAAAGTGGTAGTGCCACAGAGTAAATTGGAGTCTGTTCTTAGTGTGAAGACAGGCTGTTACCTCTATGAAAACTGTGCAGTGGTCACTCTGATGAATACTGTCATGGACAGATGCAGCTGTGACAGATAGATTGATGAGAACAAGGTCAAGTAGGTTTTCCTTCATGTTGGCTTTCTCATCACCTGGTGCAGGTCCAACCTAGCAGTATTGCCCTTTAGGTCTCAGCCAGTTCGGCCAATAGTGGTGCTACCAAGTCCCTACCTCAGAGTACATTCCATTTGATGGATGACATATTTCAAGAAGATGTGGATGGAATGATTCATGAGGCTTCTTATTAACTGAAACAGATCTACCAAGAATTAAGCCTATGGAATCCTCAACTACAAAGAAGAAGTAGCTGGTTCAACAATATTAAATACCTCCAGGTACATTCCCTCTTATAACCTAAAGCTATTTCACATGGTAATTAAATTATTGACATCCTGAAGATGTCAGTGGAATTATATTTTAAAAATTGATCTGCATGTAAAAAGCAGCTAGAAAGGGGGACCATTAGTGAAATCAGTTGAAGAAATGCCTAATATCTAACACAGCATTTAGCAATGGTTTGAAAATACATATAGTTCATTGTTTTCTTTCTGAGCATTTTGTTGTCAGGCAGTAGAGCTTTACAGTGGACTGATTTACACAGCTCACATTCAATAAATTGAAGGCATTTTAAGGATTTGCCTTGAACTCCATTACAGTGACTTTTACAAATTTAAAACATTCAGCATAGATGATCATGGATGACTAGTTGGCCTTCTCTGTATTCCCTGAGAGTAGTATGATAATGTGGGGGACCCATTTTTACTCTGCCACTCTCTGCAAATGTACTGGCTCACATTTCACTGCATGCTCTGTCTCCAATTGGTTTACACTGCAACAATCTTTTCTTTGTTTTTCCTTGAACCTATCTCTTCTGTTTTAGCCTTTAATCCCTGTCAGTGTTTCACCTCTCCAGTGGGCAGCTTATGGCTCACACTGCATTAGAAAGAAGTTGAGTTGATCACTGTGAACAGAACCAGATAATGTTGTCTTCAACAGGACTACATTCTTAATCTTCAAATTTAAACTAATCCTTACACTAGAACCCACCTCCCATGAGATCTTTTCAACCTCAATTGTAGTCTTTTTCCCATGCTCAAACTGTCTGACCTGAAGAAACAGCATACAGTAGACACAGTACACACCATTTAAAAGCTGGTTTTATGATGCAGGGACAAAGCAGATGTTATATGGCAATAGCTGAATGCCATATAGGCAGGAGAAAAAGGTCACTTGTATAGAGATATTTTTGCATCTTCTATGAGGCTTGAGAAATTACTGCTCCATTATCGACATGCTCAGGGTCTGGACCAAGATGAGATATAGGAATGGTGTACTTCACACCCACTAATTTGGTTGGAGGCGAGTCATTTCTAGACTTACATGAGCTACTTCATCAATATTAACTTGATCCCACTCATGGAGAGCTCATGATTTTGTGGGCGGGAGATCTAGGTGTGCTAGAGGCTTTAGAAAAACTGTGGCTGGATTTTAAAGGGGAAAGTGTTTTGTGGAGGCACAATTTATATTGCAATGGTAAAGAAAATGAAAGACTGGAAGAATAACACAAATAGCCCCAAAGTTTCCCAGGACACAATGGAACAAGTGCATTCCAAAAGGACATCTATTTTTTGGCACTTAAGGTCAAAAGGCACCATTGAAGAATGGTCTAAAGTGCACAGAAGAAGCTGATAACAAATGTCAATGCACATAGTAATTCCAAAATAATATGATTTTAGGTAAACAAGAATTTCAGAGTCCCTAGTCAGTTTGTTAAGTTGGTCTAGCCATCACAACAATCTCTTAAGCAGATAAAGGAGGTAACCAAAATATTTGTGGCACATTACACTCTGTCAAGCTCTTCAGACATTTTGATGTTTACCATACATGACCATTTTGTTACAGCGCACCTTTCACATTCTCAATAGCTACCTCCAATGTTGCGAATATCTAGTTCACGCTTCATGTTAATTTTTTAGAGGTAATGTTTAGTTCTGGGAGGACTAAAGTTTAACTGTAGAAAATGATCTAGTTGTAACTAAAGCAGCTTGGATTCAATTACACTTAAAAGGTTGGGGCCATGTTGACTTAAGGGGTTAACAGCTAGAAAGGTAAGAACCATAAACAGCAGATGGGCTTACTTAGCTGGAGAAATTATGTCTACACTGCTTGCAAAGAAGTGCAGTCCAGAGAGTTGCTTTGTTTTGGAAGTTAGAGCTAAGTTATTTGAAAAGTTTTCAGTGAACTCTGAATGGGTGGAGCTTAAGAAGGTTCTCTGGTTTCTATTTATCTGGGTATTGCAGGGAGAGTGAGTATTCTGTAGCAGGGGAAAAAGCTGGATACTGAAAAAGTGCTTCTGTTAGCAGGCTGAAGGCACTTAGGGCTCAAAGAAGTTTTGGGGAGCTGAGAAGGTGGAGGAAGATCACTGGTTCACTGCTGGAGGCTGTTAAGGCTCAGGAGAAGCCTTGGGAACCATGTATAGCTCAGTGCAACTGGGAAACTGGAATTCGGAGAAACCCAGGGCAGTACCAGCATAGTGATGCTAGTGGTCTGTGAAGGAGCTGGATTCTGCTAGTAGTTAGAGGCAGGAGTGAAGTTTCATGAATCCCTGGAATTCAGTCTTAGGAGAAGACATTGAACCATCAGGAGGTGAGCAATTGCTGAGGCAGTCAGAATCAGAGTGTCTTTTGAGGGAATTCAGAAGCTAGGTCTTTGAAAATGAAGATTTGAAATCACTCCTGAGGGGGTCAGTGTTTTACTGAGATTTTGTGACTCACATTGGTCTCTGATGTCTGGGTGGGTTGCTTAGAAATCTATGGGATCTGTCTTGGTTGCATATGCAGTATGGTGAATTTGACCACAATTTGCCTGTTAACTCATATTTACCTCATGCTAATTCTGGATGTTAGAGTATAAGATAGATACTTTAGATTGTTTCACTTTGCTAACTCAGCTGAGAGAAAGCAAAAGCCAGGCTTTGACAAATTCATGACTTTAAAATGCTGAGCAAGAGATCTTTGCAGGCAGTTGATCCAGGCAACCATAGTTGAAAATTTTTTCAAGCTGAGCATGATCACCGTTGAAGCAGAGCCTGTCAAACCTGGCAAGTGTGGGAAATCCCTTTGTCTCCAAGTGAATAGCGACGCCATCCTGAAAGCAAACTCTTAAAGCAGAGCCTACATGGTTAAATTTTTAACCATGGATCAGGATTCCATTCATCCACAATACTTTTGGATTTATCCAAGGACCAAACCTAATGAAAAATTGGGCATCCTGGAGAATAGAATTTCTAAATTTCTGGAGTACATCAGGTCTAAGTAGAAAGTCAGAAAAAGTCCAGATTAATATCTTTTTATACTGGTTTGGTGAACTTGCGGAAGAAATAATCCTAATGCAGTGCATTTATGAATCCTCAACCAGCTTCGATGAAATATTAAAAGCCTGTGATGAAGATTTTAATTTTTAAGTTATGGAGTGTGCAGATCTTAGTGAGAAGGATAGTGAACCCCCAGTTAAACGATAAAAGGGAACAAGATTCTACCCAAGCAAACCACATGAGGGTGCCAGAGAAGCAGAGAACTTTCCAGAAGTTCCAAAAATATATCTTTTTGGAAAGCCCATAGGAGCCTTGGTGAGTTGCTGCAGTGCATATTGTATATGGTACACACTGTTGCCACCATGCGTTGGTGGTGGAGGGAGTGAATGTTTATGTTGGTGGATGAGGTGTCAATCAAGCGGGCTGTTTTGTCCTGGGTGTTAAACTTCTTCACTGTTGTTGGAGCCATACTCATCTAGGCAAATGGAGAATATTCTATAACACTCCCAGACAAGGACTGAGGACTAGGACTGAGATGATTGACATCCAACAACCACAACCGTCTTCCTGTGTTCTAGATATGACTCCAAACAATGGAAAGTTTTCTCCAATTCACACTGAATTCAATTTTGCTAGGGTTCCTTGATGCCACACTTAGTCAAATGCTGCCTTGGTGTCAAGGGCAGTCATTCTCACCTCACAGCTTAAGTTCAACTCTTTTGTCCTTTTTGGACCAAAGTTGTAATGAGATCAGGAGCTGAGTGGCCCTGGCAGAACTCAAATTGAGATTCAGTGAACAGGTTATCGCTGTGCAAGTGCTGCTTAATAGCACTGTCGATGACACCTTCCATCAATTTGCTGATAATTGGGAGTAGGCTGATAGAGTGGTAATTGACCAGATTGGATTTATCTTTCACATGAGCCTTCTCCTATTCCATTTTCCTCATCTCAGCCTTGCAAAATTTTAAAAAATTCTCTTTTTTCTCATTTACTCATCTGGTTCCTTGTTAAAGCATCTAAGCCATTTGCATCAATCACTATATTGCATTGTGAGTTCCACATTCTAACCACACAGCTCAGTACAATCTTGGATTTATTAGTAACTATCTCATGTTAATGGCCCCAAGTTTTGGGTTTTCCTACAACCAGGAACATTCTCTCCACATCTATCCTGTCCATCTCATTCATAGATTGAAAGAGCTCTATCAAGTTTTCACTTTTCTGAAGAACAGCCCCAAGCTGTTTAATCTTGACCAATAGCTACAATCTGTAAATTCTGGTCTTTATAAATCTTTATAAATCCCTTTTGCACTTTCTGCAATGCTTCTATGCCCTTTTTTATAGCATGGGAACTAGAACTGAACTGTGTTCAGTACTCTTGTGGTGGCCATTCAGGGTCCTATACAACATATAACATAACCTTACAACTTTTGAATTCCATACCCCTAGAAATAATGCCCAACTCTTTGTTAGGATTTCTGATTTCTTTGCTTACCTACAATGCTGCTTTTATGATTTGTTTACATTTATTCTATACCCTTTGCATTTTTATCTCGTTCAAGTTTTTTATTTTCTAAGGCAAATGTGATGTTTCTATTTCCCCTACCATGTTGGGGGTCCTGCAGATAACTGAACACTTTGACTGAATTGGTGCACTGCAACTTGTTCACAGCTATTTAGTAACTTCATTTTTTTAAAAATGAGAAGAAAGCAACATTGGCAGATAATTGGTAAGGTCTCTCTCAGTTGGAGATAAGTATTGGGACAAGCAGAAACACAACAATTTCAAAATGAAACATTAGTTTTGCACCAAACTGGAGCAAGTCTAGTGCATGTACTGTCAATAGCACTGAAAACAGATATTTTAAATATAATTTTTAATGGTCGAATTATTTATTGAATTGCTTTGTTTTGGCAACACAACTTATCACAATGATTTTATTTGGCTAAAACCTATGTTAAAACATCTTGTGAAATCAAATGTCAAATTAAAGAAGCAATAAATCCGACCTTATATGCCATCCTGTTATTCTATAATCATTTAAAATTCCTGGAGATAACTCCAAACTTGCTCTGGGTTTTATATTTGTCTTAGTTATGTCAGTAACAACTCATCCCATTGTATTTCTAATTATAAAACTGGGCTGAACTCTTCCAAGTACAACTTCTTGAAAATTTATGAAAATCAAAACTAGAAATTAGGCTGCATACATCTCATTCCAAGAACTGGTATTTGTTATTGAAACATATTTCCATCCCTCTTCTAATTTGATGTGTTTTTTGGAGGGGGATTCTTACCCTTAATAATTATGAGAACAATAAAAATAAAAACAGAAACTCTCTGGGAAATCATCCAGTTAAATAGAATAACAGTGTGCTTTACTGTTCACTTTACTGTTCTTTCTTTGTCTTTTCCGGGATTCCAACTGATCATCCCACTGAATCCAGGGCTCCAAAACAATCAAGACTGTTCTAACCCTAATGGATACTTTTTCTCTGAATGGGAAGTCTTTTATCCGTATGACTGCATGTCTCTCCATCGAAAGATTTAACAAGTGACGTTTAAGAAGAATGAAATTAATGCTATAAGGAGAATGTGTGTTTGACCACATTAAAACTCTCATCCTTCATATTACTGATTTAATTTTCCCCATTGGAAACAGTGGAAAATTCTATTTAAATATGGGAAATGGCAATTCTATTTGCTTTTGTTTACAGTAGATGTAACCAACAACAAACAAAATTATAGTATATCACATACATTATATGGATTTTCTAAATAAAAAATGAAAATGTGGATTATGGAGCGAACACCGTTAAAATGCAATAAAGGGCTAGGTCATTCTCTGTTTAGATTTGGTCTGGAGGTGCAATTCTTTTATGATGTACTGAACAGCACAGTCCAGACGGTAAACCTTCTGGACCTCCAGGCTTGAATTCCTGTAACTCTGTAGACTGATATCAATCAAACAACATCAAAAAACTAGATAGAGCTAAACTCCACGCTGTCAGGAATTTCTGCCAAGATTTTGTTCCGATGTATAATTATAAAATCTATTTTCTGATCAGCACTTGCAGTGCTACGAGGTTTTGCTTCTTTATTCCATTTTTCATCTGTGTCTCTTTTCTTAGCATCTCTGCGGATGCACCCTGTTTTCTGACAGAGAAACACAAGGACACACAAATCCTTCCCTGGCCTCTGCCTGTGGCCTTTCTGAGACAATTGAAAGGATGTGCATGGGAATACCTTAAGCATAGACCTGGAGCAGAATTTTCCCTTCATCAGGCGGGCGCAGTGGGCGGCCCTGGGAGTGACTGCAAAATGGTCCACCGCCTGTGATTGGGCCCTGACCACAATTTCACGCTGGCTGGCCAATTAACAGCCAGCCAGGGTGAAAGGTGCACTGAGGAGGTCAGCGCTGTCAGGGTGGGGGCAGGAGGAGCGTGAGTGCTAAAGTCTGCACATGCGTGGGGGAGTGCACAGAGCTGCCTCAGGGAGCTGAAGAATTTTACAGCCAAAAATAAACATTTTGAAAATGAGAGAAACATGTCTCCACATATGAGTCAGTCACATGAAGAGGCACATGATTAAAATGAGGTTTAAATTTTTAAATTTTTTTGTTTAATTCCTTCTGGAAACCTCATCCTGCCTGTGGGTGAAGTTTCATACAAATCCAAAGGCTGCCTGGCTGATTCACCCACCCACCAACCAAACAGTTGGACGGGCAGTGAAAAATACAGATTAATTACCTGCCTAAGGGCCTTAATAGGTCTCTTAATTGTCAATGGGCGCGCTGCTGAGTTTCGTGCGCACCTGCTGACTGAAAGAGTCACGATGATGTCGGGACGCTCGCCCAACATCATTGCGTGTGATTTTACACCCTACCTGGTCGAGTGCGCACCCGCCCACAGGATGTAAAATCCTGCCCCTGGTCTTTACTGGGCATTTCCTTTAATGGAATATCTCAGGATCAGAAACTAATCACGTGGAGAATCGCAGGTATGGTCTTGAGTCCAGCCACATTTTTAGTACAGCACGGTAGTTCAGTATTAAATTGTAATGATAATTAGCAATCATAATTTTCTTTGTTGCAATTTAGTCAACAAATGACTTTTTGAATGAATTGGGATTAATTCTAACTAAATGCACCTTTAGAGCAAAGCTTTATTATGATGGCAATCAGTTGACATTATTCTGATGGCTAAGTTTACAGCTTGCTCAACTATTGGTTGTTGCTCCCATCTGACCAAGTAGATGCATCTGCAAAAAATAAAGATTTATTTTGCTTCCATGAATAATGTATGATTTGTAAAATATTGATACATTTCATTGATTTGAAGATTCTGTAAGGGATCTTGTCTTCTCCTTAAGTTCTCTATCCAAAAGCGGCTCCGACCCACATCATCACAACCTTCACTGTGGGAGGGCAAGGAGGCAGGTTCCAACTCTAAACCAGCTGGAACGAGGATCAAACCCCAAGTGGGACCAATCTGATCCACACTGGCCGCCCAGCCAACTGATCCAATTGGCCCCCCAAGGAGTCTGAATTGCTGTGGCAACATGCACTTTTACATGCATGTTGTAGTCTGGAGCTATGGATAGTGATGGTAGAGGCTCCAATTTCTTTCCGTCACATGGCTGGCCAGGAAACCCTTCCAGTCTTACCACCTGCCATTGACAAATGTTGGAAGGATTGACAAGTTGATATCAGCCTGTTTGGCACAGCATTGGCCATCAAGTCCTGGAGCAGGACTTGAGCCTAAAACTTCTGGCGGAGAGGCAGGGACTCTACCCACTGTGCTACAAGACTTCCCACTCAATAAGGAATACTGGGAAAGTTATGAGTGCGTTTACACTACAGTGTTGCATTGGTGTGAATCGACTTCAGTAAACACCAACACTGCAGTTAGTGTGTAAATTTGGCCTGAGTCCTGACTCAAGGCCCAATTTGATATTGAACTATCAAAACAATGCAAAGGAGATTCCTTGGAGAAGGGAGTCTCACTGTGCTTCTCTTTGGAGTCACTTTAGGACTTAATGTCTGATTTACACTCCCTAAGTTCAGTATTGGTGCAAAGCTGGAACTGTTTCACACCATTGCTAAACTAGTGAACTAAATGCATCCCTCAGTTAGCTATCTTCAATATGAGTTTTAATCAAAATTTATTTTTCACATATGGAAGAAGAGCTCCAGCAACAAACTAAGAAAATTACCCTGGATATGGTTAATTCAGCAGATTAAAGTACATTTTTCTAGGTAAGAAAGAGGGATTTCTATTCACTTATTAGCAACTCTCCCTCATCTCTTGCTTTTCTGTTTTATGCTTTGGATCTGTTGGCTTGAGGTAACTGAGAAGCAGACATTTTATTTAAAATTATGATTTTTTTCCCCTACTGACTTCATGAATAGGAAAAGTGAATAATGGATACATTTCCACATACACAGTGTCAGTAGGTGGAACACCACTATCCAATATTTAGGTAAAACATTCTCCACATGAAAAACATCTTGGAGTAAAATTGGGTTGGGATAGGAGATAAAAAACATGATCAAGGAAGCAGGGAGAGAGGAAACAAGTCAAAGCTGTTATGAAAGACAATTCCAGATGCCAGGAGCGAAATAGCTGAAATATCAGTCTTCAGTGGTGTGATGGAGAAAAGGAGAGAGTTAGCCAGGACCAGAGGAACAGAGGCAATGGGTTGGAATACATGGCTTAAATAAAACTTTCAAAAATAACCATTGGAACAGAGGTTATGGGCTGAAATACATGGCCTAAATAAAACTCTCAAAAACAAAGTGGAAGAAGCAGTTAAGGTATTTAAAAACAAGGAGAAAGATCTCAAGACCAATTTGCTGAAACACGGGGAGCTGATGAAGCTTGGAGGGGACAAGACAAATGATTGTGCAGGACCCATATACGGGAGATGACTTTACCTATTAGACAAGCCAAAACTTGTGAAGACTGAAGGAAACAGGTCAGCAATGAAAAGTTTTGATGAACAAATCCTAGAAATGAAGAAAACAACAGATAAGGATTTCAGCATTCAAGGACTCAGCAGGGGAAATTCAATGTGGGATGTCTGATTCCATTAATATACAGATACTTTCTATCATTTAAGATATGGAAATTCAGCAGAAGGTACTTTAAGCAACCAGTAACTCATCAAGCCACATCATTTCATTTCCTGCCATAGACTCGCACCATATAAATATCATGTGCTATTCTGATGGCATACAACACAGAAATTAAATTTGGGATGTTTCTGTTTGCCATTGGAAACTTTGAGATTGGATTACACAGTATCCTTCTTGTACATTATCTACCCACTGTTTTGTGTGAAATATACCACTAGTTCAATAACTATTGTTCAGAGCAAATTTCAATATAACTTTATTTTGCCTTTAGCTATATTTCATTTTTAGTATCTAGAGATAAAAGGTAGTAAATGTGACAAGTCAAACACCACCTGATCAATACTGTCACTTTCTTAGTTTCTTCAGAGACCAAAAGCTGCAAGCCAAGAAAACTGGTGTGACCAAATGATTAAAATACACTCTCCATCACTAAATTCAATGATTTGTGTAATGAGCAGCATGTTTTGTGATGATTTTCCAAATAATAAGCAAAATATGTGAAAATACTGACCTCAAGGAATTAAACTTTTGAGAAAACACTACATCTTGTTCTTTTATGAAAGCATTCAGTCCAAGTGGATTAACTGTAGTGCATCAGGAATTTAAGTATTTTTGTTCAATATAATTTCAAGTAATTGCATTGAACTTGATGGACTATGTGGGTAGCTGGAAGATTCCTGCCAGCAAAAGCTAATTTTTCCACAGTGGCTTGGATGAAGAGGATGTTGGATAAGCAGGAACACACAAACCATTTGGTCAACAGCTTTAAGATTTCAGTCACTGGAAGATTCAATCACATTAAACACTGATGCCATAAAATAATAACCATACTATAAAGATAATACTGCAGATTCACAGTTTTCAAGTGACACTGCCTGTGTTCAGCCATCACAACCTAACTCTCTAGAATTCTCTTCTTAAATCCCTCCAACTTGCTTTATCTCTCTCTGAACTGTAGTCTAAGGGCCTGGCACACAAAGGGACTGAGTCCACACAGTGATGCAAGAGAGCACATGACCCACACCTAGAGGACAGTGTAGTGTTGGACAGAGCCGTGTGTAGAATCAAGCATGGAGACAGCTCCTAGCTTGTATCTTTACTGTACTTATGCATATAGTTTTTGCTAGTTAATAAATACTTACTGTTGAACCATCAAAGATTACAAATACCTTAATAAGACCTACCAAACTATATTGAATGCCTTACAACATGGTGGTAGCACATGGAACAACTCAAAACCTCGCAGGGACTGCAGAAGAAAATTAAAATCCTGGAAAACTGAAGGAAAAAAATCGAAGCAGTGTTCTGACCCGAAGAAAAGCTCCAGAAGTGAAGTCACAAGAGAAAAACTCCAAAGAGTTTGGAAGCTGAAAGCAGAAATTAAATTCCTCACTGCAGCAGATGATTCCATTGAACACTGCAGAAGTCCAGCTTCAATACCCAGAGTGTGCAGAGTCAGCAGACGTGGCAGGGGTGAGTAAAATTCCCAGACAACATGAGCCCTGAAGAAAGCTAAATATTGCAGTGGTCATAAATTGCAGTTTAAATTGCACTACTAGAAACCTGGGGCAGAAATTTTCACCTTGTGGGTGGGTGCATGTCCGACCCGAACGGGAATAAAATAGTGTGCAATGGCGTCAAGCTAGTGTCCTGACCTCATTGCGCACTCGCGTGATACTTCACTCGGCAGGCATACATGGGTGTCACAGCACTGTCCGCCATTAATTAAGCAGCTATTTAAGGCCCTTAACAGTCAAATTGATTGATTTTTCCTTGCCCATGTGATTTTCTGCTCTTCGCATGGGTAAAACGGGCAGGCGGCCGTTTTCATAAGCCTTATCCATGGGTGGGATAAAAGGATCAGCATCATTGCCAGTGTGAGTAGTCAGGAGTTTTGGAGGTAGTCAGAAGTTTTGGAGATAGTTTGCAGCTGGTTGCTTGTTGGTACCTGTCAGCTTCATCTCTGTTCAGGCCTTCATTCTTAGCATTTCCAGGCTTCATTTCAGGACTCAGTGCCGTCTGCCAGCACCCCCCGGAGCATTCAGACAGAGTGGACCCTTCTAGGTATCAGACACCCTTCCCTTAGTCTGGTAACAGTGATTGTGATCTCTGCTGGAGGCACCTCCTCTGAGGAGGAAGAGGGGGGCAGAAGGGAGAGGAGGCCAAGAGTCCCGATGCAGCTTCCAGAGGTGGGACCTGTGGGAGGAGAGGCACAAGGGGCGCAGAGCCAGCTGGTAGTCCAAGGCAGAAGGGGTCACAGATGACGGCACTCTCCTGCTGCCAGGGTTTACAGGCTGCGATGCAGTTACCTCAATATGTTCGAGGTGCAATGCCGAAGGAGGCTTCGCCTCTCAAGGGAGACAGTGACCTCCATTTGCCAGATGATTGGGCCTGAGATCAGCTCAGACTGTGTGGGTGGACACCCCATGCTAGTGGCTCTGAAGGTCACAGTGGCTCTCAACTTCTTTGCGTCTTTCCAGGGCTCAGTGGGGGATCTGTGTGGAGTCTCCCAAATATCTGTCCACAGTTGTATCAAGCTGGTGACAGAAGATCTGTTCAGGCGGGTACTGACCTTTATTCTTTACCATACAGATCAGGCCAGCCAGGCTAAGCGAGCCAGAGGCTTTGAAGTGATTGCTGGGTTCCTCCGCGTCCAGGTTGCCATCGACTGCACACATGTGGCTATCAAGGCACTGTGGGTCAGCCGGGTGCCTTCATCAACAGGAAGGGATTCCACTCCATGAATATGCAGATAATGTGTGACCACAGGATGCAGATTCTGCAAGACTGTGCAAGGTACCCTGGCAGCTTCTCAGACACTCCCAGGTGCTGAGGTTCTTCAGTGCTCCAGCCCGAATGGATGAATGGCTGCTGGCTGACAACCGTTGAAGAGGTGGCTCATGACATCTCTTCGTCACCCAAGAACAGAGGAAGAATAGAGTAACAATATGAGTCATGCCTCCACAAGGGCGGTGGTAGAGAGGATCATAGGTCCTCTCAAGATGTGCTTCCGCATGCTCAAGATGCCTGGACCATTCAGAGGGATCACTACAATAACCTACAGAGTGGTTGTCACTGACTGTGATTGCATGCTGTGCTCTCCACAATCTGGCACTGGCAAGTAGGGACCTATTGGAGGAAGAGGATCTTGAGGCAACTGCACAGTCACAGATGATGAGTCCGGTAGTGGGTCTAAAGATGAACATGGTGAGGAGAACACTGAGGACATAGAGCTGGACCTTGGTAACCTGCAGGGAGGCAGGGACTCCAGGGACGCCTTGATCCAACTATCCTTTAGCTAGGTTACCAAAGATCAGCTTCAACCGCATGCCAGGTCTTCTGCCTCCATTCCAGATGTCTGAAAATACCCTTTCATTTAAATACAAAGAACACTCAGTGGCTGTGCAATAAAGTTCAGTGCCACCTACATCCTGCATTACAGACTGGCATTCCCTGCACCAATGAAATAAAAAGGTGAAGCATACTCAGGCTATGAAACAAAAACACAATTTATGTCATCTGACAATTCAATAATCTTAAGAGAAACGTTTCTGGTATTCAGCATCAGACTAGTTATACATAAAGCTAACAAAAATGAACATAAAATCACCCGTGACCTGTCCCTCTTGTGCTCATGGTGCCTTTAACTTACATTTGCGGGTGCTTTGTCTAAGTGCTCCCCCCTCACTGGTACTGGCATTGGAGACAGCCTGCTGACTCTGCTGACTTGTGGGCCTTGATGACCTTGGCAGTCGTCCTCTTGCCAGTGGAGTCTGTGCTGGCCCTGCCTGGGAGGAAGTGGCCAGTGCCATGGCTGGCATCTCCCCAGTTGCCACAGGCTCATCAGATGCCACAGTCACTGGCGGAGGGGCGAAGGAGCTGCTGCCGTCATCCAGAGTGCCCTGAGAAGAGCTTGCAGAGATAACAGGCTGCTTGTGCACCAATGTGAGATTGCTGTAGACCTCCCAACATTGATGGACAGGCACCTAGCTGGGATACTGGGTGTCTCATCCATATCCCACACTGACACTGACCACCTGAGATTGGTGCCTGTGTGAGGGCTTACAGGTCTGAGCACCACTGTCCCTGGAGCTGCATCTTCATGAGAGTCGCCACTCTCTCAAAGGACGAGGCAGTGCACTCAACTATGAAGGTCAGCACAGTGCTCATGCTCCCTTGGACTCCTCCATCATGGAGACTATGGCACGTGGACCCTCATAGATCTCCGCCAGAACCTCCCACACATCTCGCTGGACATCCAGCATCTGCCGCCTAATGGACGACTCCATAGGCTCATCATCAGCCTTCAACTGAGCATTTTCCTGATCCCTAGCAGTCCTGCCTGACAAAGGGAAAATCCTGCCCCTGCTTTCCAAGTCGGCACCTGAACACGTGGTGGCCAAGCTCGCTCCAAACAAAGAAAAAGGTAATAATTAATTAAAAATTAATTGTGATAAAGTAGGCAGTTTAAAAAACCCAGCAAAAGCCAAGATTCGACGCTGCCAAGACCTGAGAACATTGCGCTATCTCAGGGAAGACTTTAAACAATCGATCCATGCAGCCATTGTCAAAAAACATTAAAACCCGAGGTCACGAATGCCATTACTGCAAGATCCTGCCAAAACCAGCAAGCGCGGAAAAACCCTTTGTGAAGAAGCATACAGTGGCGCCATCTTGGATTTTCAGAAACCTCTTAAAGTGAACCTGCAATTAAAAAATTTTAACCATGGTTCAGAAATCCACTCTTCCAGATCAACACACTGCTTTATTCGGTAAGCCCGATAGCCGATGATATAATAGCTAAACAAGGAATCGACTAATCATCTGCAAAATTTGATGAAGTTTTAAAATCATTAGATGCTTATTTTAACCTTCCTCTTGATTCCAGGTTGCTGACCACGTTCATCAAGAGGAAGGTTTCATTCACATCAAAGCGATATTCATCTCAACCAACATTCTGACCCACTATCATCCATCTCTGCCCACCATCATAGTAGCAGAAGCTTTATCCACAGGCTTTGTAGCAGTCCTATTTCAAGAGCAACTGGATGGAAGTCACTAACTGGTGTAATACACTTCCAGTGGACTGTTAGACACAGAGATGAGATACCCCATCATCAAAAAGGAAGCCCTCGTAGTCACATGGATGTGCGAGAAATTTTCAGACCACAGCCTTGACCTAAAGGTCACATTTGAAACAGATCATAAGCCACTGGTCTCATCGCTAGATGAGAAGATGCCGGCGAAGATGCCTCCCAGAATCCAAAAACTCCTACCCCTCATGAGGTTTGCCTATGAGACGGTATACGTCCAGGGCAAAAACCAAACAACTGCAGACATACTTTCCAGGGCCACAGTCCGACAAAACAGGATGTCAGTCTGTTTGAAGAGCTTGAAGCATACTCCTAATTGACAAGGAGACACCTGCCGGTGGCCACCAGTAATCCCCAACAGATTCGCCAGGCATAAATGAGAGATGAGGAGTGTGCCAGCATCCGCTGTTACTGCCAACAAGGGTGGCACAACAGAGGCCAAGCAGTGGTACTATGAAAGCTTGGTTCGAGCACCAAAAACACTTTACTGTCATTGACGATCTCCTGGTCTACACTGAGCAGCTAGTCATCCCAGTTTCCCATTGGCCGGAGATCCCAGGGTCACTTGGGCATCACCAAATGCAGGGCATGGGCCCAATCTGCCATCTGGTGACCAGGCATTTCCAGGGCAATTGAGGACATGATAGTAAACTGTCAGGTGTGTGCGCTGCACAGGCAAGACCAAAGGGAGCCCCTTATCACCACACAGCTCCCTACCAGGTCATGGGAAAGGCTGGGCATCTATTGCCTTCAACCTTATCCTCGCCAACCTGCCTTCCCACATGTGCATTTGTCCATGACAGCATTAGTTGGAGTGACCACTGCATAGTCCTGTGGAGGTAAAGTCCTGTCTTTACACTGAGGATATCCTCTATCATGTTGTGTGGCACTACCACCGTACTAAATGGGATAGATTTTGAACAGATCTAGCAACTCAAGACTGGGCATCCATGAGGCACTGTGGGCCTTCAGCAGCAGCAGAATTGTACTTACCATAATCTGTAGCCTCATGGCCCGGCGTATCCCCCACTCTACCATCAAGCCAGTGGATCAACCCTGGTTCAATGAAGAGTGCAGGACAGCATGCCGGTAGCAGCACCAGGCATACCTCAAAATGAGGTATCAACCGAGTGAAACTACAACAAAGGACTACTTGCATACCAGACAGCATAAGCAGCAAGTGATAGACAGAGCTAGGCAATTCCACAACCAATGGATCAGATTTAGGATCTGCAGTCCTGCCACATCCAGTCGTGAATGGTGGTGGACAATTAAACAACTCACTAGAGGAGGCTCCACAAATCTCCTCATCCTCAATGATGGAGGAGCCCCGCACATCAGTACAAAACACAAGGCTGAAGTATTTGCAACAATCTTCAACCAGAGGCGCCGAGTGGATGATCTATCTCGGCCTCCTCTGGAGGTCCCAAGCATCACAAATGCCAGTCTTCTGTCAATTCAATTCACTCCATGTGATATCAAGAAACGGCTGAAGGCACTGGATACTGCAAAGGCTATGGGCCCTGTCAATATTCCGGCAATAGTACTGAAGACTTGTGCTCCAGAACTTGTCACACCCTAGCCGAGCTGTTCCAGTACAGCTACAACACCGGCATCGACCTGGTTATGTGGAAAATTGCCTAGGTATGTCCTGTACACAAAAAGCAGGACAAATTCAACTGGCCAATTACCGCCCCATCGGTCTACTTATGATTATCAGTAAAGTAATGGAAGGGGTCATCAACAGTGCTATCAAGTGGCACTTGCTTAGCAATAACCTGCTCACTGACGCCCAGTTTGGGTTCCACCAGGGCCACTCAGCTCCTGACCTCATTACAGCCTTGGTTCAAACATGGACAAAAGAGCTGAACTCCCGAGATGAGGTGAGATTGCCTTTGACATCAAGACTGCATTTGCCCGAGTGTGGCATCAAGGAGCCCTAGCCAAACTGGAGTCAATGGGACTCAGAGGGAAAACTCTTCACTGGTTGGAGTCATGCCTAGCACAAAGGAAGATGGTAGTGGTTGTTGGATGTCAATCATCTCAGTTCCAGGACATCGCTGCAGGAGTTCATCAGGGTAGTGTGTCCCCAGCCCAACCATCTTCAGCTGCTTCGTCAATGACCTTCCTTCCTTCCTGAGACCTGACATGGGGATGTTTGCTGATGATAGTACAATGTTCAGCACCATTTGCGACTCCTCAGGCACTAAAGTAGGCCACGTCCAAATGCAGCAAGATCTAGATAATATCCAGGCTTGGGCTGACAAGTGGCAAGTAACATTTGTGCCTCACAAGTGCCAGGCAAGAGAGAGAATCTAACTATCGTCCCTTGACATTCAATGGTATTACCATTGCTGGATCCCCCACGATCAACAACCTAGGCGTTGCCATGGACCAGAAACTGAACTGGACTAGCCATATAAATACTGTGGCTACAAGAGCAGGTCAGAGGCCAGGAATCCTGTGACAAGTAACTCACCCCCTGACTCCCCAAAGCTTGTCCACCATCTACAATCCACAAGTCAGGAGCGTGATGGCATACTCTCCATTGGCCTGGATGAGTGCAGCTCCAATAACACTCAAGAAGCTTGACACCATCCAGGACAAAGCAGCCCGTTTGATTGGCACTCCTTCCACAAACATTCACTCCCTTCACCATCAATGAACAGTGGCAGTAGTGTGTACCATCTACAAAATGCAGTGCAGGAATTCACCAAGCCCCTTAGACAGCACCTTCCAAACTCATGACCACTACCACCTGACGGACAAGGGCAGCAGATACATAAGGACACCATGACCTGGAAGTTCCCCTCATAATCTTGTATACCTCAATCAGGTCACCCCTTAGCCTTCTCAATTTCTAGGAAAACAACCCCAGCCTAACCAATCTTTCCTCGTGACTGCAATTTTCAATCCCTGGCAACATTCTTGTAAAGCTCCTCTGTACTTTCTCCAGAGCAATTACATCCTTCCTGTAATGTGGCGACCAGAACTGTACAAAAAAAATCCAGCTGTGGCCTAATCACCATTTTATACAGTTTCATCATTCCATTCCTGCTTTTGTATTCTATACCTCATCCAATAAAAGAAAGCATTCCATTTTGAAACTTTTTTTTTACCATCTTATTCACCTGTCCTGCTACCTTCAAGGACCTTTGGACATGCACTCCAAGGTCTCTCACTTCTTCTACCATCCCATTATCCTTCCATTTATTGTGTATTCCCTTGTTCTGTTTGCCCTCCCCAAATGCATGACTTAACACTTCTCTGGATTGAATTCCATCTGCCACTTTTCTGCCCACTGAACCAAACCATTGATATCATTATGGAGACAATAGCTATACTTTTCCCTATCAACTGCACAGCCAATTTTTGTGTCGTGTGAAAATTTCCCAATCATGCCACCTATATTTAAGTCCAAATCATTAATATATACAACAAACAGCAAGGGACACAACACTGAGCCCTGTGGAACACCACTGGAAACTGTTTTCCATTTGCAAAAACATCCATGAACCACTACCCTTTGTTTCCTGTCACTGAGCCAAGTTTGAATCTAACTCGCCGCATTCCTCTGTATCCCATGGGCTTTTACTTTTCTGACCAGTCAGCCATGTGGGACCTTGTCAAATGCCTTACTAACATCCGTGTAGACAACATCCACTGCACTACCCTCATCAATCCTCCTTGTTACTTCCTCAGCAAATTTCATTAAAATAGTAAGACATGACTTTTCCCTAACAAAACCATGCTGACTATCCCTGATTAATCTGTTCCTTTCTAAGTGATAGTTTATCCTGTCTCTCAGAATTGACTCTAATAGGTCAGAATTTTCTGCTCGTCGGGTGGGTATGCACCCGACCCGAACAAATGTAAAATGATGCGGGATGATGTCAGGCAGGTGTCCCGACATTATCGCGCACTTGCATGAGTTTTTGGTGGCAGGCACACGTGGGAATTGGCAGCGCGCCCGTCGACAATTAACAGGCTTATTAAGGCCATTTAAATACCAATTAAATTAAACTTTTCACTGTCCATCCAACCTTACGGTCCCAGTGGGAGGGATGAGTTTCATTTGGTGATTAAAAAGAAAATAAAAACTCTTCATACTAGAGTCACATGAGGGGACATGTTACAAACATTTTTAAATTCTTTATCTCATTGTTCAAAATCTTCATCTCCCTGAGGCAACTCTGTACTTCAGGGAGCTTTTCCTGCATGCACCTGCGCACATGCGTGAACTTGCACGCTCGCTCTCCTCCCCCCCGACACAGGCTGCGTTGAGCGTTGCAGTGCGTGTTTCATGCTGGGCAGGCCTTAATTGGCTCGCCAGCATGAAATCACAGTCCAGCTCTGATCACGGGTGGCGGTTGGATTCCCAACCGCTCCCGTTCACCCCTCCGAGCCTGCCCGATAAGGGCAATATTCTGCCTATAATTTTCCCACCACTGAAGTCAGACTGACTAGCCTATAATTATTTGGTTCATCCCTCGCACCCTTTTAAAATAATGGTATAATGTCCACAGAACTCCAATCCACCTCGCTTCTATCAATTGTGGATTGGAATATGACCCTCAGAGCATCCACTATTTCCGCTCTGGCTTGCTTTAACAGCCTGGGATACAATCCATCTGGCCCTGGTGATTTATCCACCTTCAAGGATGTCAGTTCCTCCAGTACATCCTCTCTCACTATGCTTATGGTATCTAATATTTCACACTCCACCTCTTTAACTAGAATATCTGCATCATCCCCCTCCTGAGTGAAGACAGAGATAAAGTACTCAGTGAGAACCCTGCCCACACCTTCAGCATCAGCACACAAGTTACCATGCATATCTCTGATAGCCCAACCCTTTCCTTAGTTAGATTCTTGGTCTTAATGTACCGGTAAAATATTTTTGGGTTTTCTTTGATCTTACCTGCCAATATTTTTTCATATCCTCCCTTTGCTTTCCTAACTTCCTTTTTTGCTTCACCCTGTACTTTCTATACTCCTCTAGGCTTTCTACAGCATTAAGTTTTTTGTGACTGTCATAAGCTTTCTCTTTCGGCTTTATCTTATGTTGTATGCTTCTAGAAATCCAGGGGGGTCTAGATTTGGCAATACCGACTTTTTTCTTTGTGGGGACGTGTCTACACTGTGCTCACAGAATCTTACTTTTGAATGCTTCCTCCTAGTCTGTCATTGATTCCCCTTCAAGTAGCTGTAACCAGTCCACTTTCGCCAGATCACTTCTCAGCTTCGTAAAATTTGTCTTTCTCCAATTTAGAACTTTTACACCTGTTCTACCTTTATCCTTTTTCATAATTATGCTAAATTTAATTGTATTATGGTCACTATCTCCAAAATGGTCACCCACTGCTATGCTATCCACTTGCCCAACTTCATTTCCTAAGACTAAATCTAAAATTGCACTCCCTCTCGTTGGGCTTAAGTACTGGCTAAAAAAATTCTCTTGAATGCAGTTCAAGAATTTTGTGCCCTCTGTGCTTATTACACTGTTTGTATCCTAGTTAATATTAGAGTGGTTGAAGTCCCCAACTGTTATTGCCCTATTGTTTTTGCACTCAGAATTTTGCCTACATATTTGCTCTTCTATCTCCCTCTCACTATTTGATGTTCTATAGTAGGTTCCTAGTAGTGTGCCTACCCCTTTTTAATTTCTGAGCTCAACCCATATAGCCTCATGTAATCATTCATTTAATATATTTAAACAATAATGCTACACCCCCACCTTTTTAGCTCCCTCTCTACCCTGCCTGAAAACCCTATATCCAGGGAAGTTGAGTTGCCATTTTTGCCCCAAATCAAGTTCCTGTTATAGCAATGATATCATGTGTCTATCTGTGCCCTCAGCTCATCAGCTTTGTTTGCTTGCATTTAAATATATACCTTTTAACACTGCCAAATTCCTCTGCTGTCAACCTTTTTACCTTTGCTTCTTCTGTCTTTCAGAGTCATTCACTAATTTTCTGTCTCCTGCTCCCTGTTCTGGAGCTGCTGTCTCTGAATCTGCCCTCGGGTTCCCATCCCCCTGCCAATCTAATTTAAAACCTCATTGACTGAGCCAGCAAAAATAAATGGAACAATACATGGGATAACCTGGGATAACTTAGAAATATGATGGATAAATACTTGCGGGGGGTGGGGGGTGCAGTGTTGTATAATGGTCTGGCACATAAAGGATTAACCTTGCACTGACTACAGTACTGCCCACATAGTAGTGTTCAATATAGTATTGGAGCGAGCCATGTGTAGAAGCAAGAATGGAGACATCTCCTAGCTTGGACTTTTATTGTGCCTATGTAGCTTCTAGTGATTAATAAATACTTACTGTTGAACCACCTAAGATTTTGAATACCCTATTAAGACCTACCGAACCATGCTGAACAGCTTACAACTCACACCTTCAAAATACATCAAACTGATTTCTTTGACCATTCTTTCATGCACCACCCCTAATTCTCTTCTTATTCCAACCCGACCTCCCCTCAAAGCATCTTGGGAAATTTAATTATGTGAAAGTTGCTGTAGAAATTGTTCCCTTTCAGATATTCAGCCATCCATTCCCTCTGCATATTGCCCCATAGGTCAGCAATATTAATTTTATTATTAGTAGAATTGTATAAACTTAAAAATATACTTAACCGATGCCCTTACCAATATTTTATCTTTCAATTACCGGGGGGCTCACACTATATTTTTATAAAATATATAAATATCAGCATGGCTAATTTATAAAATCTTAAAATCTTTAAAACTGGACAAAAGCTTTAAAATGACTGAAGCCATGACTGGCTATGACTCACATGAAAGAAATTTCTGGTCTTCAGAATGCAACAAACTCATTATCTTCAAAGAGGCACTAATGTCTTCCTGTGACTGCAGAGACCAAATCCCAAGGAATTGTATAAAGGCCCTTTACATTTCTAAGACTAGGCCCTGGCGAATGGAGGTGATCTGTCTGTGAGGACAAAAATGCACTGAAACCTCGGTTGAATTTATTAACGGTTGAAACATTAATCATCTCAAGAATCCAGACAAGGAATATACACCCTTTGTCCAAACCAAGGTAGAGAAGTGGGAATCATGTCACATGACATCCCCCCCCACCCTACCCCTCAAAGCTGCTTGAACCAGTTATCCTGCTTTGTCTAGCTGCAAAGGCAGACTGCCATTTTCCATTTAGCAAGCAGCGGAAGAAAAAGGGTTCTGTCCAGATTTTTGAATACCAGGCGCTTCACCTACACTGTTTCTACTGGAACCTTTGAACTTTTGTACCAGCGCCTACAAGACTACATCATCTCTATGTGCCTATCCTATCGAGGAAGTCATTTCTACTGGAAGAGTGTATTATCCCAGCCTCCGTCTTCTACCTGCTGAATCTGTGAAAGAATATATCGTTGGACTTTGATTCTGGACTCTGGAATCACATGAAACAATAATTCTTATTTTGTCTGTGGTCTTTGCCCTGTTCTTTATCCCACCTTTATTGTATGAATCAAAAGGAGGCCACATTGTGCCCCTCCTCTCACATTTGAGTATGTGCAAATAAATTAACCCTTTTAGTTCATCCTCTCTTGAGTCTGCTGCGGGATTATTAATAGAGAATTGGATCACACCAAAACTGATGGGTTGGAAAAATACACCACCACATATAAAAGGGGAAATCAAATATCGAAAACACCTTTCTGTTTATGGATGGATGGGGAGAGGAGAAATCAGGGCTGTTTAAATTAAAGTCCCTCCTGCCTGTAACACAACCAACACTGTCAAAAACAGGTTATCGAGTTATTTATTTCATTTGTTGCTGTGGGAACTTGCTCAGTTTTTCAGTTTGCCCTGTTTCTGTGCTTTTTATATTCATATTCTTTCACTGGAGCACCATTCTCCATTTTTTTATTCATTTATGGGATTTGGACATCACTGGCTAGGATGAACATTTATTGTTCATCCCTAATTGACCCTGAGTAGGTTATGAGCTGCCCCATTATTGAGATTTGCCACATACCTTAATAGTATGAGACGGGAAATGTTTGTGGGTATTTTAAATGAAGGGCATACTCATCTGAGGCTATGATGGTTCAAGGAAAAGAAGATAATATATCATTGAAAAATATTAACACTATTGTTAATATTTTATACAAGAGTGTACAAAATACAGTATCAATAAATTATGACAAAATAATGTTCTCACACAGCATCATACCTGATGAAAGTGAAGTTGGAGCTGTTGAACAGGGTTTCAACCATTTCACGGTCCTGCAGCCTTAAAATCGCTTCTATGAGCCTTGCCATGCTAATCATTGTAGTGATCAATTTTTTACAACAATCAAGATCGCTTTCTCATGTGTTTTCAAAAGTTGTGTTGTGCCTTTGATAACCAGGCACAGTTGAGAGGAAGAATAAAGAGGAACTTTTCACTTAATTGAAACAAGATTCAGAAAATATAATGATAACTATTTTGATTTTACCTTTTAAGCCTGTTTTCTCTCACTGTTTCCTCATACAACATGCCCTTCCCTGACAGTAAGTATATTTGTGTTTTAAGTGTATTCAAAAACATTTTTGTTCATTGATCTCTGCTTAGCTTGAGTCTTGACTGCTTTCAACGCAGTTTTTGAATCTGTTTTGCTTCCTGCTTTTGATCATAGTTTACACAGGGCCATTAATTGTGCAGTCTGCATGTGCATAATTGAGGCTAAATTCACAAGAGCCTTTTTTTTCATTTCTTAATGCATTTTAAGGATGTGGGCATTGCTGACAAAGCCAGGATTTATTTTCCAATCCCAGTTGTCTTGAGACGGTGATAGTGAACTTTCTTGAACTATTGCATGTGATATTCCTTTTGCATTTTGATACAACTGAGTGGCTTGCTAGGCCACTAGAGCAGTTAATAATCAACCATGCTGCTGTTGTCTTGATTCACATATAGCCAGACTGCATATAGATAATAGGTTTCCTTCAATATTCATGTTATTCATGCATTTCGTTTATTCCCAAGGGTTTTGTTTTTCTTTTATCTAAGAACAAGGCATTTGCTAATATACAAATGTGACATCCGAAGTGTGATGCCTTAAATGTGATGAGCAAAAGGCATGACCAACATGCAAGTAACTTAAATAGAAAAAAGTTGACATGCTTAAAAATTCCCAGGAAACCTCGGTTGGGGGAAAAAGGTGTCTGGGTGTTAAAACAATGAGGAAGTCAATCTACGTGTAATCAGAGGCAACATCTCATCTTTCAACAACAACGATAAATCCAAATCCCAAGCTACACAATTCTTTACCTTCAATTCTCCCTTTCCTAAAGAACTAGACTGCTTTTATTTCTTGTGCCAATCTCTCCTCACTACATGGTACATTTCCACTTGCCCTGACAGATTAACTTAATTGTACCTGTTGATATAATACAAGTAATAGTTAGTGATGGTGTGAATCCCCCTGGGTCAGGGATAATATAACAAAGCGATGACAGTCAAATGGAGCTGCAAGCTAACTTGGAGGTATTGTCTTCCCAAAGAGACTAAAAGACTTTGGACAGGAAAGAATAGCTCCTGATTCATGCTCGCAGGGCTCTTTGTTTCTCTGCCTCTGAGTAATTTTTTTGCATGCCCCACAAATATCCAACACTTAACTACTATTTTTTAAAGGAACACTTTTTTTTAATAGACTTTTGAAGTCATGTGACTGTTTCAAAATGGGAACTCTTATTATGAGAACTGATCCAAAGCAAGTCTGGTATATTGGTTATGAAGAACGCAACACAAATCAAGAAGCTAACATTTATTTCTTTCCAGTTTTTTTAAACAAAAGAATAAAAATCTGGTAGAAATCAGATGAAGAACTCAAAAGCTGGTATACTGTAATATAACCCATTTTACGCTGCCAGACACCTTTATCTACTGTATTTTCATGCTCATGGGTTCTGCAGTCTAATATCACTCAATACTTTATTTCAGAATTGTCTGCTGCTCTTTTATTAATGCTCTATAACTTGGGCAGCATCTCTTCTTCCATTTCCATTTACCTGGTTGCATGATGCCAAATTAACAAAGGCTTTTGAGAAATTGTGGCCTATTGTCACAGGATATTGTCACCACACTTGCTGAATGAAAGAAGTGGAAATCTGTGTTATGCATGTTTTTGTTCATGTCCATTTTCCTTTCCTTTCAACAGGCTTTGGGATGGTAATCAACACAAAACATCTTCTTGCAATCAAATTGGTGAGCTCAAAGGCATCCTCATCTGCTGACAGAACACTTGTTAGCATGAGTGGCTGAAGACAACACCTCCATTTTGAAAATTATTCTTAACAGGGACAAAGCCAGGTTGTGACATAGATATTCTAAACTGAATTTTTTTGCTATAACATCTAACTTATGAATTGCATGAACTGACGATGTACAATACTTTCAGCTCTGTGCAGTTCAGATCAAAAATATTTGATGAATTTTGAAAAATGCTTCCTAAACTTTGTAAACAAAAATGGCTCACAAGAAGTGAACAGATCAAAAAATTGTTTGGTGGCAAGAAGTAGCTATTTGATCTTTTTGGCTTCACAATCCTGTTTTTGCAAGGCGTTGCAGGCAACTGGGGTGTAAAGGAAAACTGATCTCAGCCTCAAAAGCTCAATTCTCTGGACAACCAATTTTCCAAAGTATAATTTTGGGCACAGGTGGGAGGCAATGTTCCTTCTAATTTCCCTTCACTGTGCATAGCTTGTTTATTGTGAGGTCCCTTTAAGATTGGCCATGCATACATGCATCTTAAGGGACTACCACTTGTGCATGGCCTGCTTGTCCTCTGCACAACACATTTCTGGTTAGTGTGTAGTCACACATCCGCACAGCTTAGAGGGAACATTGGTGGGAGATGTTCTGGAATCCAGAGTCCTCAGTTAAATGAGGTGGGGGAGGTGGTGGTATAGTGGTATTGTCACTGAACTAGCATTCTAGAGACCCATGGTAAAGTTCAGGGGACCCAAGTTCAAATCCCACCCTGAAGTTGAATTCAATAAAAAATCTGGAATTAAAAGTTTAATGATGACCATGAAACCATTGTCAATTGTTAGGAAAACCGGTTTGGTTCACTAATGTCCTTTAGGGAAGGACATCTGATATCCTTGCCTGGCCTACATGTGACCCTAGGTCCACAGCAATGTAGTTTACTCCTAAATGTTCTCTGAACAAGGGCAATTAGGGGTAGTTAATCAATGCTAGCTTAGCCAACAATGCTCTCATCCCATGAATAAATTAAAAAAGTGATCCAACAACTAATATTACAATATTGGGGAGGCTACCAATGATGGATGAACATGGCCAGCTTTGTCATTTCCTGAAGGGAGCTTTTGGTATTTCAAGGTACATTTCAAGTTGTAATTTTTGTGGTACAAGTATTTTCACACTTCTTCATTGACCACCTGGGATCGAGTGCGAGGAGAGTGCGAGATAACTCTAGGACAGGCAGTCAGCAGCACCTAGAGGAGAGTGCAAGAGGAGGACTCTGGTACAGGCAGACAGCAGCACCTAGAGGAGAGTGTGAGAGGAGGACTCTGGGTCAGACAGCAGCATCTAGAGGAGAGAGCGAGAGGAGGAATCTGGGACAGGCAGTCAGCAGTACCTAGAGGAGTCAGGAGTTGAAAAGGAGTGCGAGAGGAGCTGGGAGTTGAAGAGAAGCATGAGAAGAGTCAGGAGTTGAAGAGAAGCACGAGAGGAGTAAGGAGTTGAAAAGAAGCTGGAAAAGCAGGGGTGACTGAGGGAGTTTGGTGAGGAGGGAACAAGGTGATCCTTTGAGTACCATGAGGACGGCCAGGTAAGCATTTACTACTTTTATTGCTTATGGTTTTTAAGGTCTTATTTTGTGGTTCATCATTTGTAGAGGCTATATTCTGTAACAACAAGGAGCAGAGAAGAAGGACCCGAGAGTAATTGATATTAGGTATCTTCCAAAAGGTTTAATTTAATTTAAAAGGTTAAATCATGGCAGGAAAGCTCAAAGCCGTGGTGTGTTCCTCCTGCTCTATGTGGGAAGCCGGGCACATTTCCAGTGTCCAGAGCCAGCTTTTGTGTGGGAAGTGTCTCCAGCTGCAACTCCTGGAAGCCTGGGTTTTGGAGCTGGAGCAGCGGCTGGGGACACTGTGGAGCATCTGCGAGGTGGAGAGTATCGTGGATAGCATGTATAGAGAGGTGGTCACACAGCAGGCTAAGAGTCCACAGGCAGGAAGGGAATGGGTGACCACCAGACGAAGCAAGAGGACTTGGCAGGCAGTGCAGGAATCTCCTGTGGCTATTCCCCTGCAAAACAGACATACCGCTTTGGATACTGTTGGGGGAAATGGCCTCTCAGGAGAAAGCAGCAACAGCCAAATTTGTTGCACCACGGTTGGCTCTGCTGCATAGGGGAGGAGTAAAAAGTGTGGGAATGCAAAAATTATAGGGGATTCAATTGTAAGGGGAATAGATAGGCGTTTCTGTGGCCGCAAATGAGACACCAGGATGGTATGTTGCCTCCCTGATGCTATGGTCAAGGATGTCTCAGAGCGGCTAGAAGACATTCTGAAGGGGGAGGATGAACAGCCAGTGGTCGTGGTACACATGGCTGCAGGGTGATCAGGGATGGGAACTGAACATCCAGGGGTATTCAATATTTAGGAAGGACAGACAAAAAGGAAAAGGCAGTGGAGTTGCATTGGCTGGTTAAAGAGGAAATTAATGCAATAGTGAGGAAAGGTATTAGCTCCGATGATGCGGAATCTGTATGAGCAAAGCTGAGAAACACTAAGGGGCAAAAAACGTTAGTGGGGTTGTATATAAACCCCCAAACTGTAGTGGTGATGTTGGGAATGGCATTAAACAGGAAATAGGAGATGCATTTAATAAATGAGCATCTGTAATTATTGGTGACTTTAATATGTATATAGATTGGGTAAATCAAATTAGTAACAATACCGTAGAGGAGGAATGCCTGGAGCATATACGGGATGTTTTTCTGGACCAATACATTGAGGAACCAACAAGAGAACAGGCCATCCTTGACTGGGTATTGTGTAATGAGAAAGGAATAATTGGCAATCTAGTTGTCCAAGGCCCATTGGGGACAATAATATGATAGAATTCTTCATCAAGATAGAGAGTGACGTAGTTGATTCTGAGACTTGGGTCCTAAATCCTTTAAAAGGAAACTACAATGGTATGAGGCGTGAGTTGGCTAGGATGGATTGGGAAACATTACTTAAAGGGATGACGGTGAATAGGCAATGGCAAACATTCAAAGAGTGCATGGGTGAACTGCAACAATTGTTTATTCCTGTCTAGCGCAAAAGTAAAACAGGAAAGGTGGTCAAACCATGGCTTACAAGGGAAATTAGAGATAGTATTAGATGCAAGGAAGAGGCATACAAATTGACCAGAAAAAACAACAGACCTGAGGATTGGGAGCAGTTTAGAATTCAGCAAAGGAGGACCAAGGGATTGATTAAGAAAGGGAAAATAGAGTATGAGAGTAAGCTTGCAGGGAACATAAAAACTGACTGTAAAAGTTTCCATAGGTATGTGAAGAGAAAAACATTGGTGAAGACAAATGTACAGTTTGTATATTTGTCTTCATGTACCCTTACAGTCAGAAACAGGGGAATTTATAATGGGGAACAAAAAAATGGCTGACCAACTAAATACTTTAGTTCTGTCTTCACAAAGGAGGACACTAAAAACATACCAGAAATGTTGGGGAACACAGGGTTTAGTGAGAGGGAGGAACTGAAAGAAATCAGTATTAGTAGGGAAATGGTGTTGGGGGAATTGATGGGATTGAAGGCTGATAAATCCCCAGGGCCTGATAATCTACGTCCCAGAGTACTTAAGGAAGTGGCCCTAGAAATAATGGATGCATTCGTGATCATCTTCCGAGATTCTATAGACTCTGGAACAGATCCTACAGATTGGAGGGTAGCTAATGTAACCCCACTATTTAAAAAAGCAGGCAGAGAGAAAACAGGAAATTATAGACCAGTCAGCCTGACATCGGTAGTGGGGAAAATTCTAGAGTCCATTATAAAAGATTTAATAGCTGAGCATGTGGCAAACAGTGGCAGAATTGGACAGAGTCAGCATGGATTTATGAAAGGGAAATAGTGCTTGACAAATCGACTGAAATTTTTCGAGGATGTAACTAGTAGAGCTGATGAGGGGGAGCCATTGGATGTGATTTATTTGGACTTTCAGAAGGCTTTCGACAAAGTCCCACATAAGAGATTGACATGTAAAATTGAAGTGCATGGGATTGGGGGTAGTGTATTGAAGTGGATAGAAAACTGGTTGGCAGACAGGAATCAAAGAGTAGAAATAAACGAGTCTTTTTCCAAATGGCAGGCAGTGACTAGTGGGGTACCGCAGGGATCGGTGCTGGGACCCCAGTTATTCACAATATATATTAATGATTTAGAAGAGGGAATTAAATGTAATATCTCCAAATGTGCAGATGACACAAAGCTGGGTGGGAGGGTGAGCTGTGAGGAGGATGCAGAGATGCTTCAGTGTGATTTGGACAAGCTGAGTGAGTGGGCAAAAGCATGGCAGATACAGTATAATGTGGATAAATGTGAGGTTATCCATTTTGGTAGCAAAAACAGGAAGGCAGATTATTATCTGAATGGCTATAAATTGAGAGAGGGGAATGTGCAACATCCTGGTGTCCTTGTACACCAGTCACTGAAGGTAAGCATGCAGGTGCAGCAGGCGGTAAAGAAGGCAAGTGGTATATTGGCCTTCATAGCCAGAGGATTCGTGTACAGAAACAGGGATGTCTTGCTGCAATGGTACAGGGCCTTGGTGAGACTGCACCTGGAATATTGTGTGCAGTTTGGTCTCCTTATCTGAGGAAGAATATACTTGCTATGGAGGGAGTGCAGCGAAGGTTTGCCAGACTGATTCCTGGGCTGGCAGAACTGACATATGAGGAGAGATTGAGTAGGTTAGGATTATATTCGCTGGAGTTCAGAAGAATGAGAGGGATCTCATAGAAACCTATAAAATTCTAACAGGACTAGACAGGGTTGATGCAGGAAGGATGTTCCCAATGGTGGGGGAGTCCAGAACCAGGGGTCACAGTCTGAGGATACGGGGTAGACCATTTAGGACTGAGATGAGGAGAAATTTCTTCACCTAGAGAATGGTGAGCCTGTGGAATTTGTTACCACAGAAAGTAGTTGAGACCAAAACATTGTATGCTTTTAAGAAGGAGTTAGATGTAGCTCTTGGGGCGAAAGGGATCAAAGGGTATGGGGAGAAAGCGGGAGCAGGCTATTGAGTTGGATGAGCAGCCATGATCATGATGAATGGTGGAGCAGGCTCAAAAGGCCAAATGGCCTTCTCCTGCTCCTAGTTTCTATGATTTCTTTCCAGTCCTTGGTGCTGTCTTTTTCCTATTCAACAAAAAAAGGGGGGACAGTTGGAAGGTCATGACATTGAGTTTGTGACCTCAAGCTTTGTTGTAGAGAACTACTTCCAGCAAGTGATACTACCTTCACCTACTTTCAACCTATGATATTTCACACAGTGGAAGCTCAATGTTACAAATTTTGGATCTGCTCTATGTATTCTTTCCAGTTCAGTGACATTGGTCTCTCCCTTAAATAGATCCACTGTCTCCTGTGATCAGGTGTTTACCTTTACTTCTGAATATGATCACTTGACCCAGGAAATTGATAGATCAACTGGACAGGATCACAGAATCACATAGTGCAGAAGAGGCCCTTCGGCCCACTGTGTTGGCACCGACACGTGAGAAACACCTGACCTACCTACCTAATCCTATTTACCAACACATGGCCCATAGCCTTGAATGTTATGATGTGCCAAGTGCTCATCCAGGTACTTTTGAAAGGATGTGAGGCAACCCACCTCCACCACCCTCCCAGGCAGCGCATTCCAGATTGTCACCATCCTCTGGGTAAAAAAATTTTTCCTCACATCCCCCCTAACCCTCCTGCCCCTCACCTTGAACTTATGTCCCCTCATGACTGACCCTTCAACTAAGGGAACAGCTGCTCCCTATCCACCCTGTCCATGCCCCTCATAATCTTGTACACCTCAATCAGGTCGCCCCTCTGTCTTCTCTGCTCCAATGAAAACAACCCAAGTCTATCCAACCTCTCTTCATAACTTAAACGTTTCATCCCAGGCAACATCCTAGTGAATCTCCTCTGCACCCCCTCCAATGCAATCACATCCTTCCTATAATGTGGCGACCAGAACTGCACACAGTACTCCAGCTGTGGCCTCACCATGGTTCTGTACAACACCAACATGACCTCCCTACTTTTGTAATCTATGCCTCGATTGATAAAGGCAAGTGTCCAATATGACTTTTTCACCACCCCACTAACATGCTCTATGGACACACATGCCAAGGTCCTTTTGTTCCTCAGAACTTCCTAGTGTCATGCCATTCATTGAATACTTCCTTGTCAAATTACTCCTAAAGTGTATCACCTCATACTTTTCAGGGTTGAATTCCATCTGCCAGTTATCTGCCCATTTGAACATCTCGTCTATATCTTCCTGTAGCCCAAGACACTCAACTTCACTGTTAACCACCCGACTAATCTTTGTGTCATCCGCAAACTTACTAATCCTACCCCCAACATAATCATCTATGTCATTTATATAAATGATGAATAATAGGGGACCCAACACAGATCCTTGTGGTACGCCACTGGACACTGGCTTCCAGTCACTAAAGCATCCTTCTGTCATCACCCTCTGTCTCCTACAACTAAATCAATTTTGAATCCACCTTATCAAATTACCCTGTTTCCCATGTGCATTTGTCTTCTTTATAAGTCTCCCATGTGGGACCTTGTCAAAGGCTTTGCTGAAATCCATATAAACTACATCAACTGCACGACCCTCATCTGCAAATGTGGTCACCTCCTCAAATAATTCAATCAAATTTCTTAGGCATGACCTGCCTCTGACAAAGCCATGCTGACTATCCCTGATCAAGCCTTGCCTCTCCAAGTGGAGATAGATAATCTCATATCAGCAGACATGTGCACTTCTCCAAACTTCCAAAAGGCAGACTGATTTGCATTGCACTGAGATAAATGTAAATAAAAGAATTGCAACACAAAGGAAAAAATAAAATCTCAAAATTTATTACATTGCTTAGGCAGCAGTGAAGCAATCCACTCTCTACATCTTTACGTCCTTTTAGTAACTGCATAAAGATTTCTCCATCAATTTCTTAAAGTTAAACAGTGCCAAAGTGCCCCTGAGTGGGAGGAGCAGGTGGGATGCTGTGGTACAGGTCTTCTGGATGCAGGGACTCCAAACATCCATGGCATCTGGTGGCCCACAGCACTGACTGCAAGCTCAATGGAGTAACTCAGCTTGCATTTCATGCCTCGATGTCACCATGCCCTGAATTTCCAATGCCCCACATTTACCCTCCACTCCCCTGGCATTTTTAAAATTGTATTGCTTACAAAAAATACTACACCAATATGCTGGATTATGAGAAGAATCACTCTGAGGCTGATAGTTCCTAAGAAAATAAATCAACTGAAGCTTCATTCTGTGAACTATTTCCTCCTATTCTACCACTGTTAGGGTTGCCAACCCTCCAGGATTGGCCTGGAATCTCTGGGAATTGAAGATCAATCTCCAGGACACTGCTATGTGCAACCCTGGAGAAAAATCATTGGGACATTAAAAAAGGTTTTTTTTTTGTCATTTTCTTTGAACGTTTCTTTCTACCAGATATAAAAGTATTAAAAATGGTAAAAGAAAAAACTGTTTGGCTAATAGTCAAGCATCTTCCAGTTGGTAATGAGTCTTTTTGCTTTCCAATTGACATAGGAAGGCAGTGCATCACAAGGATGGATGTGTTGGCCAATGAATGGCTGGACCATGGGACAAGTCATGAGATAAAATCTCCAGGAATACATTTAATCAGAGTTGACAACCCTAACCACTGTTAGAGTAATAATGGGCAGTGTTTTATGCTCTCCCTCATGGTGAGCTTGGAGGTGAGAAAGGGATTTAATTGAGCAGGTGAGGATCACGCCACCTTCCTGCCTCCACCCCAATTAAGTCCATGGCAGGAAGGTCTGTGGATGGTCTTCCACCCATCACCAATTGAAGCCCTTAAGTGGGCAATTAATGCCTGTTGCCACATGGGGAACATACAAGTTGTTTGAAGTCTCCCAGGGGAGGTGAGCAGTGGGAGACTCCCTTGTTCAAAGGCACTCAGTGCCTGATCAAGGGACCTAGCATCGAAAGGCCTCTGAGAGCAACCCATGCCCTTTTTGCCAACACCCCCTCTGCCCTCTCCCCATGACACCCACCCCCTGAAACACCTCTCACCATCAATCACCTGAGTCCAGGGATCCAATGAAGATCTTTTCTGCAGCAGCCAGCCAGCCCCTTCCTGGTGGCATTGCTGAGCAAAAAAGCTGCCAGCCTCTGATTGGTCAGCAGCTCTCGACAGGCAGGTCTTCCATCCCTGGGGTCCCTGATCCCAGTGAAAGGCCTGCTGGTGACCTCTCAATTGCCTGACTGGCACATAATTCTGGCTGACTTTCTCAGGGGGAGGCAACACAGGTCTTATGGAGTCACCTCCATAAAATTCCCCCCAATGTATGAAGAACGTTATACTCTTAAAATCATCATGTTCCTCCCTTCATGAAGTGAGAAAACATGTCACTGAAAGCATATAGACATCATTTTGTAATTTTTTTGGAATTACAGGCTCCCTGCTGAAAAGCATGTGTTGCAGAGCCACACACATGGGGGAATTTTTATTGGGTTTGCAAGAGCGGGAAATGTGGTGGGTGGGGTAACCTAATTAGGTGGGAGCCAAAATTTCAGTTTCCCAACAGCGGGTTCAAATTTAGGGATTAACTCAGCAACATGTTGGCATGCAAATGTATTGCGGTGTTGGGACCCTTTGCTGTTTGTGTTATATATTAACGATTTGGACGTGATCGTGGGGGGCATGATTGGGAAATTTGCAGATGACACAAAGATTGGCCGAGTAGTGGATAGTGCAGAGGATAGCCATAATCTCCAAAACAATATAGATGTGTTGGTGGAGTGGGCGGTAAAGTGGCAGATGGATTTTAACATAGAGAAGTGTGAGGTCATACATTTAGGGAGGTCAAACAGTTACAGGGATTACACAATAAATGGGAATATACTAAGTGGGGTAGATAAAGTGAGAGATCTTGGGGTACAAGTATACAGGTCCCTGAAGGCAGCAGTTCAAGTAGACAAGGTTGTAAAGAATGAAATGCTCTCCTTCGTTGGCAGAGGTATAGAATATAAAAGTAAGGATATAATGTTGGAATTGTATAAAACACTGGTGAGGTCACAACTGTAGTATTGTGTGCAGTTCTGGTCACCACATTACAGGATGGATGTATAGCTCTGTAGAGAGTGCAGAGGAGGTTTACAAGAATGTTGCCAGGGTAAGAAAAGTGTAGCTACGAGGAGAGATTGGATAGGTTGAGGTTATTTTCCTTAGAACAAAGAAGGCTGAGAGGTGACTTGATTGAGGTGTACAAAATTATGAGGGGAATAGATAGAGTGGACAGGATAAAATTGTTTCCCTTGGTGGAGAATTCTAGAACCAGGGGACATAGATTCAAGATAAGTGGCAGAAGGTGTAGGGGGGACCTGAGGAGGAGCTTTTTTATGCAGGGGGTAGTGGGTGTCTGGAATTCGTTGCCCAAGTTGGTGGTAGAAGCAGAAATTCTGAACTCTTTTAAGAAGTACCTGGATCTGCACCTTAAGTGCTGTAAGCTGCAGGGCTATGGGCTTGTTTCAGGAAGGTGGGATTAGAAAGGGCACCTGGGTGTCCTTGGGCTGGCTTGGACAAGATGGGCTGAATGGCCTCCTTCTGCACTGTAACTTTTCTATGGTTCTGTGGTTCATGTTTGTGGTGGGTGGAGCCACATGGCACCTCATATTGGGTGCCCACTTGCAATACATTTGCATGCCATGAATACTTATCATGTTAAGACCTTTTAAAATAATGCCCTGCCTTCAAGATTAAGTCAGCAGCACAAAAGAACATTGTGTCACTCAGTTCACGTTTGTTTAAAGGTGCTTGCAACAGTCAGTTTTGTGCAGTTGTGTCTGAGCTTAGCAGTTTTCCTTCTTGAACTATGTGGCACATGGGAAGGGAACAGGAGAAAGGCTGCTTGCATGGATACTTGGAACCGGAAAGGGAGAATTGGGGCTTGGAGAGGGTGGGGGTGTTGGTGATGGATTAGGGGCGCTGAGGAGTGGAAGAGTGATCCAAGGGAGGATAGAGGATGGGGTGGGGGCATCAAGGAGTGGAAAAGGGGTCCAAGGGGGGACAGAGAGCCAGGGGCATCAAAGAGTGGGAAGTGGGAAGAGCCTGGTGTCCTGGGTGTGGTGGTGGCAGGGATTTTGGGGATCAGTCAGTCAATGTCAGCAGATGAGGGGCCTAAAGGGCAGGTCTGTACTGTTGACACATGGCTCCATCTCAGGGTGTTGGCTGGCAGAGGAAATGGTCACAGTCACAGGCAGAGGTTGATTTCGTAGGAGGGCAGGCTCAGTACAAGGTTGGATGGTTGAAGGTCTCGTAGGGCGGGTCACGAGAACTAGCAAAAAAACTCCAAGGATGATGCGGGAAGGGTCTAGGATCAGAGGGCGATAGTGCAGGCTTGGGGGGGAGAAATGGCACATACAGTTGGAGAATGACAGTCCAGAGTAACAAGGAGAGATTGTAGGGTTATAGAGGGAAGGCGCAAGGTGATATTGAGAGGGTCAAGGGTGATGGCGAGAAGCATGAAGGTTACAGGAGATGGGTTGAGAGTAATGGCTTTGAGCACAAACCTGACATGTACCATTTTTTTGAAATGTCTCCAAACTCACGTGCAGCTTCCAGGATTATAGATCAAAATATGAAGATCCCAATGTGTAGTAGGTGGAGTTTTGGTTGTAGAAAACTCACTGCTCAACAGTTCTATGGGAGAAAACCATGGACATACATGTTCTCATCTCACTATCTGTCTTCTTCACACAATCCAGCAGTAGAGTCCAGGGCTCAATGGACAACATTTGTGGCATATCACAGGTTGCCGCATACAGATGCATAAAGGAGGTGACCAATGTCCTCTAACATTGTGCCAATGAGTTCATACATTTTTCCACAGATAAAGACAGTGAGGTAGCAAGGCCAGCAGCCTTCAGGGCCATTGTTTATTCCTCTAGAGTGCAAAGGGTCATCGACTGCACTCATGTGGCCATTAGAGCTTCCTGAGACTAGCCAGCTGTAGTTGTGAATCATAAAGTGTTTCATTCTTTAAACATGCAACTGATCTGCGACCACAGATGACGAATCATGCAAGTCTGTGCTCATTTCCCGGGGAGCTGCTACAATATATACATATATACATATTGTGTACTCAAGGCTTTCAGAGCTTTTGAGGCCCCAGCCCATGCATCACCATTGTCCCATCACTAGAACTCCATTGCCTTCTTGGGACGTAGTTCTACTCCTGCCATCCTCCCCTGCAGAGCAAATTTTAAACCTGCATCCTCTGCCACTTAGAATAGCATAGGGAGTGGAGCTTTGTCACACACACTCATTAGTGAATACTGATAGAGAGAACATCTATGCCACACTTGAACACACTTTCTCCATCTTTACAGTGCTTTGAGTGCATCAATACCATTTCAATTATCCCTGTTGAAAGTAATCTCTGACATTCTCCTTCATATTGTATTGAAGGGAGGGTTAGCTAAGCCTGCATGTTCAGCCATGTCCCATGGGCTGGCAAGTGCAAAACTGGAACCTCACATGAACATTCAATAAAGATTGCACATAAACAGAAAACATCTTCCACAATCAAGGAAGAGAGGTCCAGGTACCTCGTCCCTCTCTCTCCTCGCCACTGCCGCATTGAGCCCATGGCTGGAGCAATGGAATGCAAGTCAGAGTGCTTATGGATCGAATACCCAACCTGGCTTTCCATGGTGGTCACCACCCTCTCCATAGAGGAAGACAAATGCTCACATGCCTGGGACACGGCAGAATGGAATGGACGCCTCCATCACATGTACAAAGCTGTGCATGACCTCTGGCATCTCTGACATATTTTCCCCTAACTTTTGTTGCATGTCCAGCAAGCTTCTTATGGCTGCAACCAGAGGCCCATCATCAACCTGGGACTCAGCAGGGGTCTGGTCCCAAGCAGGCTTCCGGGTGCCAGGGACTGACTGTGACAGCCCCCCTCAGCTGCTGGAACTTCTGTGCAAAGTGCTCACCAGATTGTGACCTCGATTCAACACACAACATCTCTGCAAACCATGTGTATGTAACTATGAGGCAGGTGATGGTTTATCCTCTGGGGCATTGGTCTCATCATCTCCAGTGGTGGAGTCTTCTCGCTCCTGGCTTGGCTGCAGCCTGGCCCTTGGATGGAAATGAGTTGTGGTGGAGAACAGACAGAATCACATTAAGCATCAGCACAGTATGAGCGCATCACATTATTTCACATGCCTCCTGTGCACTCATATGTCACCACCTGGATGATTGCCATTCCAGCCCCTCTCCTGTGAGTTGAATGGCCCCCTCTGCCATTCACTCTGGAGTGAATATCCTTTGATTGGCTAACCCACCCCAGACTTGCCTCTCTCTAGGACATTATTTGTCTGTTTGTTCTGCATAACAAATAGCAGAGTTAGTGACATACATGCATCCTCCTCACACATACTAGCCTGTCATTTGTATGCTGCATCCAAGAGCAAACAATAGCCAAACTTCCAAATGCTTTGGTCTCATTTACCATGTGGCACTAAGGGTGATCACGCATTCACCCTCCGGGCATAGTCACCCACTCACAGATATAAATAATTGATGACCTTATGAGAGACTCTTTATTAAGATGTGACCTTGGCACATATCCTGGTGGATCAGAGCAGGTCGTTGACCCATTCCCTGCACTGTACTCAGGTCCTGCTACGGGCTTCACGGTTGTTCACCTCCTTTGCCACCTCCATCTGGGCCACCTAGGTGGGAAGGTCTTCTGATGCCATCTGCAGGAAAGAACACCTCCTGCCTTTCCCTGACTGCCTAAAGGAGAACACAGGGAGGCATTGCTGTACTGTGGGGCTGGTCTCTGTTTAGGCTCTGACATATGTACAGTTGAAGGGGTGTGGACATGATGGGGTGTGTCCCAGGACAAGAAAGAATAGTAAGTGGGGGAATGATGTGGGGAGAAGTTTGAGAGGGGGGCTGAGGTTGATGAAGGAGTGCAGCTAGAAATGGTATTAAGTACTGATCAGGAAAGTTGGGGCCATAATGCAGAGTTTGTGTAGGAGGCTCTTTTATAGCTCACCCGTATCTGCTGCATTGCAGACTGATGGCGGGTTTCACCAATGAAAAGCTCTCCCCTCTGCAGGATCGCATGTATTTCCCATTCACACCACTGGCACTTTAACTTTTAATTGAAATCACAAGGAAACCAGCAAAAAGCAAGAGAACGGAAGTGGTGCCTGCTTCTGGTTCCACTATCAGGAGCAGCTTGCCATGGTTAAAATTCTGCCCAAGGCCTACACACCTGATTCATATCTTGCTGCATTTCATAATCAAAATTTTTAATTGCAGGCATTTTCTGGCATTTCTCCTCCTTTGCTGTCATACTTTGGCAGGAACTCCCTACATACTCCTTCATTAGCCTTGTTTATATAAGTAGAACTGTGAGCTGTGAATCTCTGGCTCAGGGACTTTCCATCAGATGCCTAGGGAATTGCCCTGCACTTCATTGTGGTCTACAAGTCTCTGAATCCATGCTCCTGTACTGTGAACTCACTGCACTTCATATTACTCTTCACTTATGGAGGAGTGGGAAGTCATCCTGAGGCATTGTCTCTCACCTTCCTAGCAAATTGACTGGAATAGTCCAGGAGCAAGTCTTCATATCTGAGAAACATGAAAAAAGCTGAAAGCATCTTTAGTGTAATGGGATACTAGTTTTTGTCCAAGTCATCCACGTTCGGAGTTTCTGATCTCAGCGGTGCCATTGTGGAGAAGAACCAGCTAGAGGCCAAGTACTCACACACAAGGAGGGATTAGAAGTATGTACCTTATTAACAGCTATTTTTCTAAATTTACCATTATTGGAAGGCATCTGCCGACTGAGTCTGTGGTTGTGTTTTTTTCTTTCATGGGATGTGGGCATTGCCAGCATTTATTGCCCATCCCTAGTTGCCCTTGACGTGAATGGCTTGCTTGGCCATTTCAGAGGCAGTTAAGAGCCAACCACATTGCTGTGGGCCTGGAGTCACATGTAGGCCAGACCAGGTAAGGATAACAGATTTCCTTCCCTAAAAGTGATGAGTGAACCAGGTGGGTTTTTACAACAATCAATCATCATTTCATGGTCTCCATTACTGAGACTAGCTTTCAATTCCAGATTTTATTAATTGAATTTAAATTCTACCAGCTACCCTGGTGGGATTTGAACCCATGTTCATACAGCATTAGCCTGGGCCTCTGGATTACTAGCCCAGTGATATTACCACTATACCACCATCTCCCTCAAAGCTGTAGAGATCCTACGAACATAGGACTTAAGAGCAGGAATAGGCCATTTGTCCCTTTGAGGCTGCTCTGCAATTTGACAAAATCATGGTTGATGTGGTTGTGGCCTCATCTCCACTTTTCCGTCTGCCCCTCATTACCCTTGACTCCCTTGCCTAACAAAATCTATCTAACTCAGTCTTCAATAAGTTCAATGATCTGGCCTCCACTGCTTTCCAGGGAAGAGAATTCCACATACTAACAATCCTCTGAGAGAAAGAAATCTCCTCATTTGCACCTTAAAAGGTTGGCCTCTTATTCATAAATTGTGTTCCCTAACTCTAGTCTGTCCTATAAGGGAAAACAGCTCTCAGCATCCACCCCGACAAGTCGCCTCAGAATCTTGTAAGTTTGAATAAGATCACCTCTCATTCTTCTAAACTCCAATGAGTATAGGCCTGATTTGTTCAACCTTTCTTCATAATAAGATAAGCCCTTCATCCCAGGAATGAGTCGAGTGAAACTTCTCTGAACTACCTGTCATGCAATTATGTCCTTTTTCAAATAAGGAGACCAAAACTGTACACAGTGCTCTAGTTGTGATCTCACCAGTTCAGTCCTGGAAATCCCCCCCTAACAGCACTGTGGATGTATCTACACCACAGCAGTTCAAGAAGGTGGCTCACCATCACCTTCTCAAGAGCAAATATGGATGGGCAATAAAAATGCTGGCCTAGCCAATGATACCCACATCCCATGAAAGAATTTTTACAAAAACCAAGGCCCTGTACAGCAGCAGTAGAACATTCCTACTTTTATACTCCATTCCTCTTGCAACAAAAACCAATATTCCATTCACCTTCCTAATCACTTGCTGTACCTGCACACTAACTTCTTGTGATTCATGTAAGAGTACACCTCTGGTCCCTCTGTACCTCCGAGTTCCTTCCAAGGAAAAAAGGAAAGCACAGCTCTCTCTTTGAAAAAAGGAAAGCCTGCAAAAGGATGAAAAGAGAAGTCAGCATGAGGACAACATTGCTTTTGTTTCCCTGAATCAATTCTAAAATAAAAGAAAGGTTGAACAAAATCTGCTGAGCCTACTTTCCCAGTCATTCTTATTATATAAAACTGCTGACCCAAGCACTAATGTTAAAGATTAAATACAATGCAATCTGAGTCCCTGAGGATCCTGGTTCACTCATGTCAGAATCTGAATTCCTTAATGATGCAGTGATCGTTCCATTTAATTGTGAATCTACTTTTACCTATGCTTGGCAGGGAGGCTCTGATCTGCTTTGATTAATTAATCTTATTTCATTGAGTTGTTTTTTAAAAGAGAAAACTGACAATCAACAAGTTCATACTCCTGACTTGATTGATTTGGGAATGTCAGGTGCAGAGAATTGAATCTTCAATTTTGCCACAGGCTGAAATGTAGAACAGCTATAATAAGCAAAAAACATATCTTTACATTTATAAAAGTACCACTGAATTTCAGCCGAAAGAAGAAAACTAATTTCAATGGAATAGAATAATTAAAGCATTATAACATCACAAACATAAAATTAATCGCAATTCCCAATATTGACTATAAAAAGCATTGAGGGCAAAATTCAATAGCCCCTGAAAACAGGGAAAAACTTTAGGGTTAAGGTCCACCTGTTCCTTCTGATTCATTTAGCACATTTAAATGATTGCTGCACGCAGCCCAGTGCTAAATGAGCTGTTGAGTGCCTGCATGTGTCAGTATTGGCCCAATTTTGTGTTAGGCTAGGACCACTCTAAGCTAGCCTGTTACACTTCTTTAAAGGGAGATGCATTCTGACTAGATCAGATGTTGGAAGTGGCTGGGGAAGAATGTCTGACCTGCAAGAAAAGAGAATTTGGCCCAACAAGGCAGAGAGAGTGCTCCAAAGTTCTCAGATGTGACACTGAAGCCCTTAGTGGAGTTGGTGGGCAGGAGGAGAGAAATCTTCTATCCACAGGGGCCAGGAGGCTGTGAGACCATAAGATGTAGGAGCAGAAGTATGCCTTTGCCCATCAAGTCTGCTCCGCCATTCAATTAGGTCATGGCTGATCTGCTAATCCTCAACTCCACTTTCCTGCCTTTTCCCCATAACCCTTGTTTCCCTTACTGATTAAAAATCTAGCTCAGCCTTGAATATACTTAACAACCCAGCTTCTACAACAGAATTCCACAAATTCCCTACCCTCTGAGAGAAGAAATTCCCCCTCATCTCTGTCTTAAATGGGCAACCCTTTACTCTGAGATCATGCCTTCTGGTCCTAGACTCTCCCACAAGGGGAAACAACCTCTCAGCATCTACCCTGCCAAGCCTCATAAGAATCTTATATGTTTCAATGAGGTCAGCTCTCATTTTTCTCAACTACAATAAGTACAGGCCCTACCTACTCAACCTCTCCTCATAAGAAAATCCCTCCATATCCGGGATCAACCTAGTGAACCTTCTCTGGACTGCCTCCAATGCCAGTCTATATTTTCTTAGATAAGGGGACCATAACTGTTTACAGTACTTTTTTTATTTGTTCATGGGATGTGGACTTCGCTGGCTGGGCCAGCATTTATTGCCCATCCATAGTTGCCCTTGAAAAGGTGTTGGTGAGCTGCTTTCTAGAGCTGCTGCAGACCATGTGGTGTAGGTACACCCATTGAGCTGTTAGGAAGGGGATTCCAGGATTTTGACCCAGCAACAATAAAGAGACAGTGGTATATTTCCAAGTCAGGATGGTTAATAACTTGGAGGGGAACTTCCAGGTGGTGGTGTTCCTATCTATCTGCTGCCCTTGTCCTTCCAGGTGTGATCTAACTAGTGCCTTGTATAGCTTAAACAAGACTTCCCTATTTTTATACTCCATTCCCTTTGAAATAAAGGCCAACATTCCGTTTGCCTTCCTTATTACCTGCTGAACCTGTATGCTAGCTTTTTGTGATTCATGCACGAGGACACCCAAATCCCTCTGTGCTTTCTGCAGCTTTCTGCAGTCTTTCTCCATTTAAATAATATTCAGCTCCTCTATTCTTTCTGCCAAAGTGCATAACCTCACATTTTCCCACATTATATTACATCTGCCAAGTTTTTGCCCATTCTCTTAACCTGTCTATATCCGTCTGCAGACTCTTTGTATCATCCTCACCACTTGCCTTCCCAACTATTTTTGTGCCATCTGAAAACTTGGCGACAGTATATATATATTGATGGAATTCAATAAACCATTAGCCTCACATACTGCTCAATTCACCACCACCACAACCTTCATTTACCTACCAACAATCTCTATCAATCATAGCATATACCTCACAATTATAGCTTCATCTCACCTTGCCAATAACTTTAAGTATACGCCCCCTGGTTTTTGACTCCTCAGTTAAGTTGAATAGGTCATCCCTATTTTCTTTATCTACGCCACTCATAATTTTATACACCTCAATAGGTTACCCCTCATCTTCCTCTGTTCCAAGAAAATCAACCCCGGCTTATCCAATCTTTGCTCATAGCTAAACATTTCCTGTCCTATCAACATTCTCACAAATCTCTGTAACCTCTCCAGTGCAATTACATCGTTCCTATAATGTGGTGACAGGAATGTATGCAACATTCAAGCTGTGGTCTAAGTAGAGTTTTATACAGCTGCAGCATAACCTCCCGGTTCTTATATTCTATGTCCCAGCTAATAAAGGAAGGCATGCCATATGCCTTCTTAACCACCTTTTCCACCTGTCTTGCTAGCTTTAAGGATTTGTGGGCATATATTCCAAGATCCCTCTGATCCTGCACAATACTCTGTATCTTCCCATTGTTGTGCGTTCCCTTACCTAGTGCACCTCCCAAAATGCATTACCTCACACTTCTTTGTATTGAACTCCATTTTCCATCTTTCTGCCCAATTGACCAGGCCGCCAAATCTACCTGCAATCTAAAGCTTTCCACCTCACTGTCAACCACATGGCCAAATTTTTATCATTTGTAAACTTCTTTTTTATGTCTCCTACATTTGTGTCTAAATCAAGCAAAGGACTGAATACTGAACTATGTGTGTTGAACCCCATGGTTAATAGTCTTCCTGTCATAAAAACACTGTCAATGATTACCTTTTGCTTCCTGCCACCAAGCCAGTTTTGGATCCAATTTGCTACTCACCCTTGGATCCGAAAGATTTTAACTTTTGTCATGGTCACATCCCTATGCCCGTAAAACTTATTAGGAAGATGGATGCCACATTTTTTTTTTAAAGAGCAGCATGGAATGGACAATTTACCTTAACAAAATGGACCACAGAGGGTCAGTTGACTTCTTTTGTGGTTTTATACCGACAAGGTTTAACTCATGCCTGAACATGTCTCCGTAAAGTTATTAAAATGTAAATTTCCTTGTGGAGGACCTTCCATTGAAGAGAAGAAGGATGCATCAAGATTACTTGTGCAATTTACAGGTACTACTGCCTCAATATTTACAGAAACTTAAATTTAATGGTCACCCAGACTCGTTGTCTGCAAACTTGAAATCTAACAAAGTAGGGTGTGAAGGAACCATTTTATCACAAGCAAGTGTGAAAGCCGACATTCACATTCATTCTCCATTGTGTGACAATAGCTTTTGACATTGAATCAATTATGTGAACAATGGAAATATTGAGTCTGTGGTCTCATGATCAAAATTGGCTTAAACTAGCAAATAGCAGTTTTTGAGAACAGCACAAAAAGATCAGTCTGATATACGAAGTCTGCAGGAAGCCATCTCTCACCCAGCACGAGGGACGACCCTGCCTCAAAAGTCACCTTCAGCATAGAAGAGTGACTTATTTGTTTTACTTGTAAGATTATAGTTCTTCAATATAGGGGCTTGGCCAACTTTGATTGGAAAGCCAGAAGCTTGCTGTTGTTTGGGGTGAACCAGTGTGAATCCATCACTGGAAACCTCCACCCTCCATTTTTCTTTAGTGTATCAAAGTAGAATCCTCAGGTCTGCAAAATTTCAACTATCATCTTGCAGACTGATTAGAGGTGACATTTTTTTTAACTTTTTAAGATAACTAAGTGCATGCTACATCTGTAGAAATGATCTTTTCTTGTGCGTGTGTCTGTGTGTGTGTGTGTGTGTGTGTGTGTGTGTATGTGTGTGTGTGTGTGTGTGTGTACTTGGTGTGAACCTACATTCTGGGTGTTATGAGAAAGGAACTTATATCCTTTCTTTCGATTTAAACTTACAAGAAAGCCTGTTTCGTGTCTGTTCTTTAATGTCACAGCAATCAAGGTGTTAAAACACTCCTTCTCAAAAGTACATCTTATTGTGGTCAGCCAAGAGGTGAGAAAAGGGGGAAATTATCTCACATCTTTCCTCATCCGTAATACTTTATTGACCAGCCTGCCAAGTGGCACTTTGTCAAAAGCATTGCTAAAATCCATGTAGACCACATCTACCACATTCCATCATTAACCTCACTTGTCACCTTTTCAAAAAATGAAGAAAATTAAGGAAGTGTGTTAGCTGGAGTGTTCAGGTCAAAAATGGCACCACTACAGTCAAATCATCATTAAACACTGACAGACATCATGATTTGCTTACACTGTATTCTTTGCATACTTCTGGCACATGCTCACAGCACCAATGCTAACAATCTGACCAAAGTAGCACTCAGCATGACAAACACCAGAAGTGTGAACCTCTGAGAGGTTCAGAACAGCACCTTCTAAAGATTCTAGATCCAAAGTGTTCAAAAAGAAGCAATACTCCAATTTCAAAAAAAGAAACAATTTTATTTCGAAAGGACATTCAGTCACCTTTTCAAAAGTACCCTGTTCCCCTAGATTGGTTCCAACTCTGTTACCATCATTTCATCCAGATCTTTGGCTCCAGTATACATCTGCTCCTGCTGTAAAGTTCACACTTAAATCTCTATATGTATAAGGTTGCTGCTGACTGTCTAATAAATAACACAGTTTCTGCAGGTATTCAAAGGTGGCTGCTAAGGTATAGTGGGCAGGTTCAGTCCATTTCTAATAATACATTGTACCTTCTAGGAAAGCCCCTCATTGAATGGGCATCTTCCAAGTAATTCCCAGCGAAGCAACAGATATTAATTAGACACACCAACAATTCAGGCATTGTTGCTCATTTTATGTTTCTCATTCTTCTAGGAAAAGATCGTCTTTCTGGCTTGTAGCACGTACCATTCAGAGTTGGCTCTCAACGTTACCCTTAAGTCTTCTAGGAAAGCCATTTATTGAACTGGCATCTTCCCGATAAATCCCTACGAAGCACCAACAGTTCCATCAGAGACAGCTTGGACTTAGTGAGTTGTTCTTTTGTTGCCTGAGTCTTCCAAAAAAGTTGGCAGATTCTTAAGTTAGTGATTTCCTTTACTTTTATATTTTATAATGTTACTGAAATTGCTGCTAACAATTAAATTAGCTATTACTTTCAAGGTTCTGACATCAACCACAACTGTCATTACATTTTTCAGTGCTCTTTTTCTCAGATTTATACTCAGCTGGAACTCTGTTTTTAGTATGATCTTGTACTATACAATTTTGCAGTGTTGTGGAAACATTCTGATAATATCTATGGATCAACTCGTTCTCTTATCAAACAGATTATTGCAGTTCAGCTGACAATTCAGATAGGTGAACAACTCTGGTAGCTTCTATAATACAGCCCAGAAAAAAGTGTCCTGTGTAATAATAGTTTGCTGTATGAAGTGGGGTTAACAGATGAAGCTACCACTGGAGGCAATACTTCAGCATGACTCGAGAAAGGACACTGCTGATATGGAGAATGGAGAGGAAACAGGAGGAGTCCAAAATGTGCCTGCAGCTAAAATTGTTCAACAACATCTTACTAAAGAGAATGTCAGCTGAACTATCTGTGGCCCTCTGCATCACAAGTCATGTGCAACAGAGATGCCAGTCCTTCAATTCTATAATCAACAACATCCACCCAAATATCAACATTAAGTTCATTTCACCTAAACAAGCAAGATCATTAGAGGATGTGCATGAAGGGCAAAATTTAACCCAGGCAATTTATGTTTGAGACCAATTTCCAGCCCCACTCTCTTATCCTTCAAATCCCTCCTATCCTCTTCCATCCTCACCACATCCAAATTCTCCTCCCTCACCTGTTTCTCCCTGTAACCCTGGAGCCAATCATGATTGTGACTGATATTCCTGCTCTTCCCCGTAAACCTTTTTCTGTGATGTCCCTATGCCTTAGGTCAACCTGACCCCTCCCATTCTCGAGGTCATACCGAGACTTTCTGGGAGACCCTCACACACAGTGAGACCATACAATACCTGCTCATGAATTATCAGCTTCCACTTTACCAGATGCAGATGCATCCCCTGAGCTTGACCATGCCATTTGCTTCCCAATGCAAATCCTCCAACCCCAGGACCAACCTCTTCAGCACACTGATTACGCCCTGCACTGCATGCTGTGCCTGTTGCAACTGCCCAGAGAGGCCATCTCCCTCCCAGGACCAGGACCAAGACGTGCATGCCAGGCAGAGTCCTCCAGCATGGCCTGCTCAGCTCCAGGACTGTCTTCTGAATTAGACCCCGACAGTGTGGCTTCAGCCCCCAGACTGTCTTCTGATTCTGAACCCGACAACGTGGTCTCACCGCCAGGACTGTCTCACATTACTACCCTCTATACCTTTGACAACCTCCCCTCACCAGTCATGTGTCTGTGTTCCAGTCTTCCCTCCTGTTCTCCACTCACTTCCCCAGAGTCATGCTTCTGCCTTCCCCCTTTACCTAGCACAAAGGAAGATGATTGTGGCTGTGGGAGGTCAATCATCTCAGTTCCAGGACATCACTGCAGGAGTTCTTCAGGGTAGTGACCTCAGCCCAGTCATCTTCAGCTGCTTCGTCAATGACCTTCCTTTCATTATAAGGTCAGAAGTGGGCTGCCAGCAGATGATTGCACAATTCAGTACTATTCGCGATTCCTCAGATACTAAAGCAGTCCATATCCAAATGCAGCAAGGTCTGGAAAATATCCAGGCTTGGACTGACAAGTGGCAAGTAATATTTGTGCCATAAAAGTGCCAGGCAGTGACCATCTCCAACAAGAATCAAACCATTGCCCCTTGATTTCAATGGCATGACCATTACTGAATCCCCTAACAGTACCTACACCACATGGACTGCAGTGGTTCAGGAAGGTAGCTCACCCACCACCTTCTCAAGGGCAACTAGGGACGGGCAATAAGTGCTGGCCCAGCCAGCAAAGACCACATCCCATGAATGAATTAAAAAAAGTTAGGGATGTGCAATGCATGCTGGCCTGGCCGGTGACACCCACATCCCATGAAAGAATAAAAAAAAACTAAAGAACAACGTAAGACTGGACTTCTCTCCCTCAGAGCAGAGGCACAAAATGGCAGAGGGAGAGGGGAATACCATCTTGTGAGGGCTGTCCCCAATTGACACAGAGGACCCCCAAAGGAGATACCCTGCTTCCTTCCCGCCTTTTTCCCTGAGTTAAGAAAGTGGCGGGCTGGCCATTTTCCTTCCACCTTCTCCCACCCATTGTATTATGGCAGCAGAGGTGGAAAGTCCAGTATAAACGTTCAATAGAATGGATATGCTAATCTATGGGGCATATCATGATGTGGCACTGACATCAGGCAGTCATGTGCTAGGTACTGTAGGAAGCAGAAGGGCAGTCCTGAGGTGCGTGTGCCTTACAAATAACTCACTATGCTGCAAACTGTATGTATTGTACTGTATATACTGTAAACAATGTAAATAAACTAGTTTTTAAGTAGATATCCTGATACACCTGTGGCTCTTCCTTGCTAATATCCTGGCCTGGCATCTTCTATAACAGGGTAGCAGCTATTACAGCACCAATTTAGTCTACTGTTGGTGCCACACGATGAACTGCCACAATCCAAGATGACTGCTGTCCGGCTTTGCCAAGATGCCTCACTGAACATCCGGGTGAAACGCTCACCTTGGATGGATAGTGATAGCCGCACTGCAAGAACAGTCACTGTCCCTACCCCACTCAGTTTCAAGTCTCAAAGCTTTACACAGAGATTGCTGCTGGAAAACATGCCATAGGAAATATCTACAACCAATCCAGGTTGGTTCTTTCCATTCTTTTGTGGGGTCACAATCAGTAATTCCGCCCGGGCTGAAGACTGACAAAACAGTGCATAAACTGCTCCACTACCATTTTGAAATGCCTGCACCTGTGGCACAAGACAACAGCACAAATGGCAGGGTTGCCCAGCAGGGGATGCTGTATATTTCCGATGCAGCAGGACAGGGCATTTCCAGTGTTTCTGCTTCGTTAGAGTCTGTACCAAATGGATCAAATGGTGATCCCACCAGCAATTAATGCCTCTCTCATGATTCCTAGGTGAAGTTTGCCAGCATTCCTAGACTTCTGGTCTATCAACTTAGAGGTCAGAGGATTCCCAACATGTTTTAAACTTGACACAGGTGCAGAGGTATCCATACTCGCCAACCATGTTGCATGGCACTGCACAGTCCCTCTTCAACCTTCCACTATGAAACTCCAGGTGCTGGGTCAAACAAACTTACATGTTAAGGGTCAGATTACTGCCACATCCTGCCATAAGGTCGAAAGATCATGGAAACTCCTTATGTCAATATTCCAGTGTACCACGTCAACAATCCCTGAGGGCAAACAAGTTGTTATCTGCCATATGGATGACATCCTCATACATGGTTCCACAAGAGCCAAACCATGACAATAGGGTGAGAGAGGTCCTTAAAGTGTTCCAGGAAGCCAGTGTCACCCTGAATGACAAGTGTGAGTTTGCCAGAATCAACATAAAATTCCAAGGACACATCATCCAGCGGCACGGTGTTATGGTCAATCCTCAGGAAACTAAGGCCAATGCTGAGTTCCCCCAACCAATGTGCATCACTGATATTCAACATTTCCTGGGGCTGGTAAACAAAGTGGGAAGGTTTATCCCTAACTTGGCTACATTCTTGGAACCCTTAGAAATCTCCTGCAGAAAGGCCAACAATGGTTATGGGGTGTGGTGCAAATCAAGGCCTTCCAATCCATTAAAGATCACCTAGTCTCAGCTGCCTTGGCACAACTTGAGCCCAGATTGCCTATTGTCATTGCTGCAGATACTTCCTCTACAGGACTCGGTGGTGTTCTCATACAGCTGCAAAAAAAAAATGATAGGAAACTTGCCTATTTTGTCTTGAGAGCTCTCACGGAAACTGGAGAAAGGTATGTCACTATTGAGAAAGAGGCGCTGACAGTCACATGGGCTGTCAAGTGCTTTTCTGATTACCTGATGGGGCTACCATTCCAGGTGGAAACAAACTACAAACCTCTCATAACACTTCTCATTTCCACAGAGATTGTTAAGATGCTTATCCATATTCAACGATTTTGCCTCCGGTTGATGTGGTACCAATATACAGTTATTGATGTCTCAGGCAGGGACATAGACTGATGCTCTCTCTAGAGCCCTGGTTGACCAAGCTGTCATCCTCGATTTTACATTAGTGTCAGAAGTGGAAGCATTTTCCTCCACTGTCATGAGCCTTCTGCCCATATCTGCCACCAAACTCCAGGATGTACGACATGCCAAAAATGAGGATGCATTAAAGTGTGGGTGTTCTGTCTGCAAGGATGGTCCAAATACAACCTAACCCATTATCTTATCTGCAAATACTATGAGCAACAAACCCATTTGACTGTTGTTGACGACCTCCTAGTTTACGATTGTTATTTGGTCATTCCATGTGCCATGCAACAAGATATTCTTCACAGTATCCATGGCAGTCACCTTGTGTTATGAAGCAGCAGATGATGTGTGCCAGGCAGATCAAATCCACGAGGGAAACTTGATTGTGCTGTCTAAATGGTTTTGCAATTTGTATTTGTTTCAAGATGCATGCCCTGAATTCAGAAGTAATAAGTCTGCCAAGATTTTCAGAGATTTAAAAAGAAACTAAATTAAAATATTTATTAACAGAAGAGAATATTTGAAGCACATACATAGATGTACAAATTACTGTAATAACTCCTAAAATCCCTAATTAAGCTGGCTCGCAGCTTTACCCCCTTTAGGGCAATGGTCCAAAAATAGACTTTAGATTTTAAACAGATCCAGCAAATTAACACAATGCCCTGGGCAGTGGAATTCAAAATGGCTTTCTCCAGCTTTGGTTTCTGTAGACAGTAGGCTTAATGCACAAATACTGGAGGCTTCACATACTTCTGTTAGATCTTACAATGCCTTCCCTCACACATAGCCTCATTCTCCTTTATAAACAATTCTCTCTTCTTAACATGTAAATTCCATTGTTTCCATATTTCTTTGAAACTGTATCTCCCTCGTAACACAAAACATTTCATGTTGTCACTATGTCAGTAACCCTTCAGAAAAATAAACACATTCCTTAGCTTGCTTGTTTGGCTATTTCTAAGCAACCTAAAATCCCTTTGAAATCCAAATCCTCCTTCATCTGTCTAAAAATGTAAATTCCCTTTACACCTGACATGCTATGACCCCAACCATGTTTACTCATTAGCATATCAAAGACACTTCTACACCTTATTTCTTTTCGTAACTTCAACTTGCACTCTGTTTGACTACGAAATGTAATTAAATCGCACACACAGACAGAACAACACAACCCCCTTAAGCCTGCTTTACAATAAACAAGAAAAATATTATACTCTCATGACACCTTGGCATTGATAAATGCAGAGCAAGAGCCCTACTAATCACTTTGGTGGCCTAATGTCACTCCAGCTGTGCAGGAGTTTGTCCTATCCTGCCACACCTGCCACATTCACACTCCAATACCAACAGAACCCCTGGTACTTAGTGTCTTTCCTCACCGCCCATGGCAGAAGTTAGGCATCGACCTCTTTGACTTCCATGACATACCTCGAGGTTTTGATTATTATTCTCGATGATTAGAGATAATCAAGCTTCATAGAACCACATCAGAGGTTGTTATCAAGATGCAACAGAACATCTTTTACATCCACGGGCTCCTGGATGAAATTATTTCAGATAATGAGTCCCAATCTGCCAATGAACATTTTTGATAGCTTACCCTTGATAATGGGGTATTCCATCTCACAAGATCTCTTCTTCACCTACAAGCCAACAGGGAAGTTGAACGAGCAGTCTGCACTAGTAAGGACCTGATGTTCAAGAATTTGGAATGGCATGCAGCTCTCAGGCAGTATTGGGCTACTCCCCAGCCAATAGTTTCTCTCTGGCCGAACCACCCCATGGGCCATTCTTTAAAACACAGGTTCCCTGTTGCCTGCAAACCTTCAGCCGGATATCACCCCCGCTGACTATAGTGCAGTGAAGGTGAAGGAGTTGAACTTCCAGGAAAAACAATGCCAAAGGACAGTACCAGACTCAGAGTAAAAACTGCCTCCTTTGTTGCCTGGCCAGCAAGTCTGGATCTGCGACCAAAATGCTGAAGGCCTGATTCTAACTAGCAAGGAGCACTCGTGATCATATTTGGTCCAAAGAAACAGACAAGCCCTCATTGCACTCATTCCCACCGGACCACAGGGTTTCAACTACCGTGTGATATGGCCGGAAGACCCCCAAAAATGCTTCAGATGTTTTAAGAGGCGTTGACCCACGGCAGGGCCCACTTCCGGTCCGCCAATCAGTGGACCAGTCACCAACCTGCATCCGGGCAGAGTGGTGAAAGCTCCTCAGAGACCCGATCTGTAGCTTTGGGTGCAGTCGGTAGGAAAAGGAAGCAGCAAAGTAAACAGTTTAAAAACAAAGATCCAGTAAATTGTTAAAGAGATATATTTTAGCAACAACAACATCATTGTTAAAAAGAAGACAGCGTACTTGTGGGAGAGTTAAGGGGTTAACAGAATGAATATGCTAATCTATGGGGTGCATGATGATGTGGCTCTAACATCAGCCAATCGTGCAATGATGACCTGGAGGAGGCATTTACAAGAGTACAGGTGGCTTTGTGAAGGCTGCCAGGAGTTGAGGAGGGGCCTTAGGGAGCTGTCATAAAAGAGTGATAGATCATATGCTTGGCAAGAGTTATGGCTTCAGCACCCACTGGGTATGCTAAGCGGAAGGGCAATGCCAGTGGGCGCACTGCTCCCCCGGTCCCCCCCCAACCCACCCACCCACCGTCCCCTGGATCTCTGACAAGTGCCTGCGCACTCTAGTGGAGGCAGTGAGTGCCCAGCATGACATACTCATGCCACAGGATGGGAAGAGGAGACCAACCTAGCAGACAAAGGAGGCCTGGATGGAGGTGGCTGCCCATGTGAACGGACATGGTGTTGTGCGATGCACATGGATTCAGTGCCAGCAACGGTTCAATAATCTTTATCTTTACCTGCTCCTCCGCATTTGCTCTCAGTACTACCTGATTGTAGTTCCCTCTTCCATCATTTGTTAAAGGAGGATTGATAAGGATGTTGATTTTGATGTTGTGTAGATGAACTACCAAAGGGTGTCTGATAAAGTATGAAAAGCTGAAGTCCATGGGATTAAAGGGGCAATGGCTATATGCATACAAAAGCAGCCAAGGGACAGAAAGCAAAGTAGTGGTGAATGGTTGTTTTCAGGCTGAAAGGAACGTGTGTCTCACAGGGGCTGGTGTTGGATCCATAGATGACACAAAACTTGGAATGGCAGTAACAGTGAGGAGGATAAGAACAGACTTCAGGGGGACATGGATAGATAAAATAGGTGGACAGGAGATGGATGGAATTTAACACAGAGATGTGTGCAATTATTCATTGTGGAAGGGGGAACAAGGAGAGAGGATACAAGCTAAATGATACAATTTTACTGGGACTTCAGGGACAAACTGATCTGTGGTTAAACATATATTAATCTTTGAAAGTGGCAGGACAAGCTGTGGAGATTGTTAAAAAGACATACTGGGGAGAATTTTCCCCATGTCGGGCGGACCAAACAGGAGCAGGCGTGGACCCAATCACTGCCTTGACACCCGAGGATAGCGGGAGTGGGTGGGTGGCGGCAGGTGTTACAGACCACCGGGTCCAATGGCAACCCAGTGGCCTGTTTAAACGAAGGCCCGGCAGCCTTTGCAAGGCTGCTCACAATGGCCGGGAGAAGAGCACAGCAGAGGGCTACTGTGCATCACACAAGTCCGGAGGGTAGGCCAGTGGGGCAGGTCAGGCCGAAGGGTGGGCCAGTGGGGCAGGCCAGGCCTGAGCGTAGGCCAGTGGAGCAGTATGCCCCTCATTTCTCCGATGAATGCCTAGCTGCCCTGCTGGGGAAGGTGGCAGTGCGGTGGGAGGTCCTGATTCCAAGGGACTGGAGGCCGAGGCCTCCCCATCTGACCAAAAACATGTGGGAGGAGGTGGTCAAGAGTGTGAGCTCCTATGCTATGGTGTGGCGCACATGGGTCCAGTGCTGTCAAAAATCCAACGACCGCCTGCGCTCGGGAAGGGTGAGTACCATGTTGGCTGAGGTCACTTAATGCAGATGTCACCTTTTCCCCCCCAGCCCAGCACCTGCCCCCCACAACTCTGAGTACAATAACAGCACTGAATCCTTCACAGCATGTTTCCCTCTCTGGGTGGGCCAGCAGATATTGCCCATGCCTAGTTCACCCTGAGAGGGTTGAGCAAGGGTGTGTTCTGCACCTGCAGCATGTGTGACACTGACACCCAGAGTATAGAACGTGGGTGAAACTCAAGGATCTGCACCTAGGTACAGTGCTGGAACTGGGAAGCATGTCAAAGCAGCGTGCTTACATGCTGGGAGGGGAGCTTCCAGGTGGCGGGGCACCAATTAATCTGCTGGTCTTTGTGCTCCACTTGCTTGTGCCTCCTTGCTTAGCAAAGTTACACCTTGTGGTACCAAATGTGAAGGAGGCAGCATTTGGGCAAGGGGGGTGGTCAGCCTGGGCTTCTTTGTGTGAGTGTGCAGCTGCCATGGTGTAACGAAAAGCTGGAGTCCTGCAATGTCCCACTCTAGTTGAGTTGGCAGGGATGCGATGGGAATCTAGGTACAGGCTGGACTAAGCAATGCTCTTCTCTCCTTTTCAGGAGAAGACTGCGCATAATTCCGCAGAGCGGATGCAGACTGGCGGAGGCCGGGCCCAGTTGGCGATCCTGACACCTTTTGAGTAGCAGACCATGGATCTGGAGAGGTGCCATGCCCCCGGATCCACCGGTGGCGGTGAGGTGGGATGCCACTGGGAGGTATGTTTGGTGAGCACTCAGGTCACCATGTGTGTCCCAAAAGCTGTGGCACTGCTGAATGCTCAGTGATTGAAGTTTGCAACATGGGTTGACCATTGATTATGGAAGGATGAGCGCATAATGATCTGGGGGAGTGGCATGCAAATTGATATTGTCTGCACTGTGATATTGTCCATCCTTTTTTAGTGGAACAGGGCCGGGAGGAGGAGGCAGAGGGGCCACCTCTCATACCTGAGGGCCCAGAGGAAATCCACTCACCAGCATCACACCATCTCTGCCAGGCATCAGTACAGATACTAGCACCTCGGTGGGAATTAGATCTTTGGCTAGTGTCCCAGGGCATGGCAGTGAAGGCACTTCACACTCGCTTAAGGTGCGGGCAGAGATAGAGAGTTCCCAGGGTGCTGGCAGTCAGAGGATGGCTGGGGACCAGGCACATGCTCGGTCAATGGCTGATAATGTACCTCTGGTGTCGTCCATGAGGCAGCAAATGCTGGAAGTGCAGCAGGATATGCAGGATGATCTGGCAGAGATACATGAGGCTATGCGTGGCATGGTGCCCATGCTGGAGGAGTCCACGCGGAGCATCACCAATGCAATGAGCCTCATGTCCGAGCACTGTGTTTCCTCCATGGTCAGAGTGGCGACTCTCATTGAGAGGATCCTCCAGGAGAACAATCAGGGCCTCCTGGGGTTGTGCTCGGACCTGCAAGCCCTCACAGTGGCATTGACCTCAGCTGGTCATTGCCTGTGTGGGAGATGGTTTGGGCACCAAATATCCCAGCTCAGTGTCCATCCATCTACGGTGAGCAGGGAGGTCCGAAGCGACATCACGTCGGCGCAGCAGCTGCCTGTCATCTCTGCGGGCTCCTCTCAGGGCGCTCTGGATGAGGGCAGCAGCTCCTCCATCCCTCTGCCAGTGACCATGGGATCCCATGAGGCTGTGGCAATTGGGGAGATGCCAGCTGTGAAATTGGCAGCTCCCTCCCAGGCGGGGCCATCAAAGGCTCCACGGGCCAGAGGATGCCCGCCAAGATCATCGAGGCCAACAGGACAGCAGAGTGAGCAGGCTGTCTCAGATGCCAGTGCTAGCTAGGGGATAGCAACTAGATTTAGCACCCGTAAGCGTAAATTTAAGACAGCTTAGGCACACCAAGGATTTCTCACTGGTGCTTTTATATTGGCCCATGGTAGTTTATTGAAGACCTGGTGTGAAGTGCAACATTTTTTTTTTGTTTATGAAGTTACATTTGTTCTCTCAATAAATTTTGATATGTTGTCATGCCTCAGAGTGATTCCTTACCTCTGCAACTGGACCCTGGCAGCAGGATAGCGGCGTCTTTTGGGGCCTCTTTGTGTGTATCCGGAGCATCTGTGTCCATGTTTTCCTCGTCCACTGCGTCGCCCCTTTCCTGTTCCAGATTGTGGAGAGCGCAGCATGCAACTACTATCAGCAACACATGATCTGGGGGTTATTGGAGTGTGCCCCCTGAGCGGTCCAGGCATTGGAAGCCCATCTTGAGAAGACCGATGGTTCTTTCCATCATAGCTCTTGTGGAGCCCTGGCTCCTATTGTAACACTGCTCAGCTTCTGTTCTTGGATGGCAGAGAGGCATCATGAGCCATCTGAGGGGATAGCCCTTGTCACCCAGCAGCCATCCATCCAGCCTGGCTGGAGCACTGAAGAGCCCCGGCACCTGGGAGTGTCTGAGGATGTAGGCATCGTGGGAGCTGCCTGGGTAACTTGCACAGACTTGTAGAATCTGCATCCTGTGATCACACACTATCTGCACATTCATGGAGTGGAATCACTTCCTGTTGACGAAGGCACCAGGCTCACCTGCTGGCACCTTGATGGCCACATGTGTGCAGTCAATGGCACCCAGCACGCAGAGGAAGCCAGCAAAGGCCGCGAAGCCTCTGGCTCGCTGTGTCTGGCTGGCCTCATCCCAGCAGTATTGGATAAAGGTCAATGCATGCCTGAACATAGCATCTGTCAACTGCTTGACACAAATGTGGAAAGCTGACTGGGACACTCCTCAAAGATCACCCACTGACCCCTGGAAGGAGCCGGAGACATAGAAGTTGAGAGCAGCTGTGACCTTCAGTGCCATTGGCCTGGGGTGTCTGTCCACGGTTTGCGGAGATCTCAGGGCCTATTGCCTGACAAGTGGAGGTGACTGTCTCCCTTGAGAGATAGAGCCTCCTTCGGCACTGCACCTCAGACATATTGAGGTAGCTGCTTTGCTGCCTGTAAACCCTGGCAGCAGGATAGTGGCATCTTCTGCAGCCCCTTATGCCTTGGGCTTCCTGTTGGTCCTATGCCCCTTGTGCCTGCGCCTCTCTTCCCAAAGGTGGCTCCCCTGGAGGCTGAATGTGGAATCTTGGACTCCTCCCCCTTCGGGCCCTCCCTTCCTCCTCAGGGGAGGTGCCTCCAATGGAGAGCAGAACTCCCATTCCCAGGCTAAGGGAAGGCTCCCTGAAACCTGCAGACCCCAAAAATGATCTTTACTGTAGAGTCCTGACCTGAAGGCTTTTACTCCTGTCCGAGCAGCTGGTATGAGTTTTGAAGTATTCCTGCAAGTATCAGTAACTTTCACACTTAAATACCTGACAGATAAATTCGCGTCCCCACTCACCCCTCTTATCCTGCCCATTGATGAGGTTTATTCAAATGTCTCTTACCCGCCTGCCCGTTGCACCCGTGCAATGTCCTGAAGATCGCACGGGCCCTGAAAAATTGCAGATGATTTCTGCCTCAAGGGCCTTAAGTACATGGCGGGCGCACATCCGAGAACATTGCGCGCCCATCCACCTAAATATCGCGATGGTGCGCGGTGATGTGGGGACGTTCGCCCGATGTCACCGCGCATCATTTTACACGTTGGTGTGCGGGGCCCACCCCTGTACACCAACGTGAAAATTCTGGCCACTAGATATTTGGCTTTAACATTAGAGATGTAGGCAAAATTTACTGTCCAGTGACATGTTTGGCGGCAGGGAGTCTTTTAATCAGGTGGGATGGTGGCGGGTGGGGACCCTGCTACCATCCTGCCTTTAGCCCAGTTAAGTCCGTGGCAGGAAGACCCATGGACAGCCTTCCTGCCCAACTGCTAATTGATGCCCTTAAGAGGGCAAATAATGCCCACTTAATGACCTCATCCCATCGCCACTGATATTAAACCACTGGCAGGTGGGGTGCTTGCCATGAGGGGAGCACAAGAAGTAAACCCGTGCGCGTTGATTGTCGGTTCCTAGGGAGGGTGGATCCCTCATTCATAGGTTCTCAGTACCTGATTGAGGGACCCAGCATCAGGGAAGGAGAAGCCTGCTGAGAGCTATCCCCCTGCGCTTGCTGCCAATCCCCTTAAAATAACTAATTGGACAGCTCTTTCAAAGGGACATCACAGGCACAATGAGCAAAATAAGCTCCTTCTGTGCTATAAATTTTTGTAACTGACCTGCTCAAAAGCTTGCTCTGCTTCAACACGTGTAAGAAGGCGATGCAGGTTATCTGACTTATATTGTCTACTCCCCACAAGGAAGCTTGTTACCTCTATTTGAGAGGTTCACCTAGCAGAGATTAGGCATTAAGTATCTGAGGGCTTGCACTTCCCTCTCTAATTCTCCTTATGCTTTGTAGCTGTTGGAGCAGTCAGCAATCAGGGGAACAGTGGTTAGAAATCTACAGAACACATCTACTAATGCCATGGCTGGGCATTATCCCAACTCACAAATCACAACATAACTTGGAGCATTGTGTAACATTTGTCATTCAGGAGTCTGAACCTGCAGGATGCAATATAGCAAACACTGAGCATAAGTTTGGCAGAAACATTATGGGTTAAAGAAGCTCCATGTGAGAAGTTAACATTCGCAACGTCTTGCCAAGATTGAATCATGTTCGTGCACTTTGAGTACGATGACTGAGCTCTTTGCCTTGTGCTATTTCCGAACAAGGCATCAGCTGTCCAGGCCTGCATGAAATGGATGGCCTATAGGCAGTTATCCACAAAAACTGGTTTCAGGTGAGCCTGCTTTTGGCCTGTGTTCATGGCTGGAATAGGCTTCAGCTTCAAACTATATCCTATACCGGTGTTGACAGATGAATGTAAGATTGTTCTCCTGACAAGACAGGGAAAGAAACAAAACCCTCTTCTCAACTATTAAAAAGAAATAAAGTAATTAATGCTTTACTGTCTGGCCCCTGGTGGATTGAATGCCAAAAGCGTAATCCTCCCCACCCTTTCCACATCACCTGCGCTGTGTTTTTCATTAGGCTTCATTACACTTTGATTTATTAGGGACGTTCAACAGTTGTAAGAAAATTATATCCATTGGATTTCTACCTGAGCGGCTGCTCCCTCACATATTGCAACTCATAGTTGAGAAGCATCCAAATTGCCATTCACACAAGAATGTTGTTCAACTTTCAATGCTCCAGTTCCACAACCTTAGCTAATTTTTCCCTTCGCCAATTCCCTCCACATATTCTGCATCAGGCCCCCAATCTGAAAGTGCTGATTCATTCCGGCAAACAAGTCCATGGCAGTCAACAGCTCTCCAGTACCTCATCCAAGTAGACATTTTTCATTCATTAGCCTGAATGTTGAGTTTCAATACACTATTTATGCATGCATTGGCAGTTGTGAATACCGACTTTATCTCGCATCTTATTACAAAATATTACTATGTTATATTTATTTATGCAAGACATGTCCCAATGCACTGGAACTTTTTTAATTGGAGGTTTTATTACTAGAACTAGTCATATTTCATTTGCCCTTTATCCATAAAGCTTAGGGTAAAGCAAATATGCAATGTTGGATAGAGGTAGATGTAAGCTCTATTTGAGAGGATCATCTAGCAGCCTTTAGAAATTAAGTATCCAATTAGTCCCACTCCCCTGCTCTTTCCCTATGGCCCTGCAAATACTTCCACTATGATACATGAAAAGCTGTGATGCTAGAGGAAAACCACAATAAGCTTTATGTCAGGATTCAACTAGCAAACAACATACTTCACTACAAAAGACAATTACCATCTTCCCATCCACCCAGGTGATAAGAAGAATTGTTATTGATCATCAGTTTTTTTTCAAAGGGATTGGGTTTTCATCAGAGGGACTTGCTCATTGTGAAAGGGTCCCTTTGATCTGAGAGGTGATATCCTACATGGGAAGGTATATCTGCTCCTAGATTTCCCTGTTTTCACTCAGCTTGAGTGTATATTTCCACTTGGTGGTGGTGAGATAAAATCCCATGGGAACAAAAGTATATTTCATGTACAATCATCAAAGGATTCAGTTTAAGGACTCTGCAAAGTACTCTTAAGGGTTCAAATTATTTTGTTATTATGGTTTCAGAAAACAGTTTAAAATAGTCTGAATTGGATGATCCATCAACTTGATACTCTTTCTGCCTTTGCAAAAGCAGGGATATATGTTGGCATTCCTAAATATTTTCATTGCATGCTCTAAGGTAGATTGTTAATCCTGAAACATATTTTGCCAATCGTTTCGCACATAAAGGGTTGGATTTTAAGGGATGATGCAGTCCCTGTTCCCCAGCTAAAAAATCAAGGGGAGGCCATTCAGCAAAAGGATGGCTGCTCTGCTCAGGAAGAGGAGAGCTGCTGGCCAATCAAGGCCAGCAGCTGTCCAGTACCGCCAGCGCCACTGGGAGCAGTGGCCACTGCCAGTACTGTATTCAGGGATTGAGAAAGCAAGCTGCGCTGGATCCAACCCAACAGGTTAGTCAGTGGTCTCCTCGGGTGTCAAGTTGGCAAACACTGTTAAGAAGGGTGAGGTGGTTGGGAGGAAAAGCTGGGAAAGGCGAACTTGGGGGGATGTTACACCTTGGGAGAAGTCCTTGTTGGGAAGCCCCCCATTCGTTACCAGCCTGCACAGATTCTGGGTGTTTTAGTGTGGACATCTCCTGCCACTGTTTAAGTTTTGGCAGGGACGGATTAGACAATATGTGGGAATTAATTGTCCACTTAAGAGCCTCAATTGGCCCACTGGCAGGTAGGCCACCCGCGCCACCCTGCCCTACTGCTGGTAAGGTTGCAATGGGAGCAGGGGCAGGTGTGGTGGACAGGCCACCCACTGGATTGTATGTGCCCACTCCACTTCCAAACCCATTGGTGGGGGAGCATAAAATCTAGCCCAAGTTTACGGTTAGGTTTGTAGGTGCCTCAAGAAGTTACCTTTTGAAATGAGCACAAATAGTGATGAGAGAAAGCTCAAATTGTTACTGCAGCACCCAATTTACTTCTCATTCAAAAACAACAACTTGAATGTATATAGCAAGTTTAACATAGAAAAATGACCAAAACATTTCACAGGAGTATAATAAGACAAAAGTTGACACTGACAAAGAGGGAGATATTAGGAACGTAGGAATAGGAGTAGGTCATTTAGTCCCTCAAGCCTGATCATGTCTGATCTGTGGTCCAATTCTATTTACCTGCCTACGCCCCATAATCCTTAATATTCTTCAATAATAAATATCTAACAATATTAGATATAGAATTGACAATTGATCGAGCGACAGTTGCCATTTACGGAAAAGAGTTCTAAACTTTTACCACCTAAGTGTTTTCTAATTACACTCCTCAAAGTTTTAGCTCTAATCTTAAGGCTATGCCCCCCAGTTCTAGAACCCCCAACCAATGGAATTAGTTTCTCCCCAGCTGTAGTATCAATTCCCCTTAATACCTTGGAAACTTTGATCAAGTCACCCCTCAACCTTCTAACTTCCAGGGAATACAACCCTAATTAGTGTAATCTTACCTTACAATATAACCTTTTGAGCCCAGATATCATTCTGGTAAATGTAGGCTGCACAGCATCCAAGATCGGTATATCCTTCCTAAACTATGGTGCCCAAAACTGCTCAGAGTACGCCTGTTGTAGTCTAACTAGGGCTTTGTACAGCTGAAGCATGACCTGTGCCCCCTTGTATTCTCTTCCTCTGGATACAAAGACTAGAATTCCATTAGCCTTTTTGATTATTTTCTGCAGCTTTCATGGTATTTTAATCATCTATGTACTTGGATACCTAAGTCTCTTCAGACCCCCACATTTCCAGCATGTCACCATTTAGAAAGTGCCCGGTTCTATCTTTTTTAGATCCAATGTGGATAACCTCACATTTGCCTACATTGTAACCTATTTGTCACAGTTTTGCTTATTCATTTATGTTCTCGCCTACTTCCAGGTGGAAACCATCTGGTCCTAGGGATTTGTCATTCATTAGTGCTGTTATTTTCTTCATTACTGCTATTTTGCTTTTATGAATTTTTTTGAGTCCCTGTTCCTAATTCAGTATTAATTTCCATAGGATATCTGGATTGCTGACCTCTCCGTCTACTGTAAATACTGATGCAAGGTCCATCATTTCCTTATTTCATTGACAATATAACCATTATCAGTTTTTAAGGGGCCCACATTGCTCCTTTTCCCTAAAATGATTGTAAAAACATTTGTTCTGATTTTGATATCCTATGATTTTTTTTCACATTCCCCTTTTTGCAGTTCTTACTATCTATTTTCTCACCCTTTGCTGTTCTTCCTTTTCCATTTGCCAGGATCTTTTCTTTTCATTTTTGCATGTTTCTCCTTTTATTTTTATGTTTACCTCTTTAGATGTCCATAACAATCTTTTCTGGAAAGTTGAGTGTTTTGCCTTAGGGGTATAGCTCTCTGTTAGTGTTACAATATGGCAGGCGGTAATTGCCAGGCTGCCCAAATTCCAAAGGGAAACTTTGCCAAGCTATCACAACGATTTGCAATTTGCATTTTTATTATGAGAAGGCACATGCACTGAAGTCAGAAGTAAAGAGTCCACTACCACTTTTGGAGATCTTAAATATTAAATTAAAACATTTATTAGTAAAAGAAAAGAAAACTTAAACACACAAGATTACTGTTACATAGTTAAATTTAGCCTTATAACATTTCCCAAGAGATTTCCACTTAGCTAGACTCCCAAAATAAACACCCTTCTCAGGCAACAGTCCAAATAGATTCTTAATCTATAAAACATCCAGTAATATTACTTAAAGGCATCCACTGTTGCTATAAGGGAGGTATTTCACAGCTTCTCTCTCCCTCTTATTGACAATGGAAATCTAAAACTTTTAACAAAGCCTTGCTTTGTGGAACAAACAATTACTGGGGTGGCTAGAGGCTACTTTTCACAGGTCTGTCTTTGCATAGCCCACATTTCAAGATCTCACATGGCCACCTCACATACAGCTTTGAATCTTTCCTTAAATATATTTTCTCCCTTTTGATCTTTAAAACCCATTGTTTTTAACTTTCTTTAGAAGCTACCTTTCCCAGAATATAAAAATCTTTCATGTTGTCATTATGGCCAGCACTTTTGGGAAAATAAATTTTATAACTTTGCCTTATTTATTTATGATTTTGCTGGTTGTAAAACTTCCGGTCATGTCTCTTTGAAATTCAAACAGCTAACACTTCACCCCACACTTATCTCCTCATGCAAATACCCATTCATATTGTATCTACTGGATCTTATCTTAGCTTGCCCATCTCCCTTTCAGAATGCCTGCTTTTATACCTAACCCTTTGATGACTTAAACCTTGCAGTCTGGCTGTCTTTAGTTTAATTAAATTAGTCACACATACACAACACACACACACAGCTCCCACAAGCCTGCTTCAATATCCCACAATAATATTAAGAAAATAAATAACATTTCCCTTACAGTAGCCATCCATCTCGTGAGATGATAGTTTGCTCCTTGGAGTCAACTCTATGTTCAGCAAAACTGGATGTTCTCTCCAGGGTGCGAGGCTGGGTAAAATTTATGAAGATCCTGGCTTGCCCAAATGTCAGGGTCCCCATCTCAATCTTCCCACTTGTGCCCAAAGCAATGCAGAGAACCAAATTTAGTACAGGCTTGTTTGCAGAAATTGCAGTGAGGTGACAGAGTTAGGCATCAGTCCACCTTTGGACTCCACTCCAGATTTTCTGTCAAGGTTTACTCCCTTAGCCTTCATCTCTCCTGATGTAGCCACAAGGCAGTGGGGCTACTGGCTCATAGCTGGGAGTTTGGTTTATGAGCACCATGGAGCATCTGCACACTGGTGGGCCTACACACTGCATGTCTGGAGGCCTAACCTCCTTTCGGTTTCTCTGAAGATCTAGCTTGGGACTGTAAGGGACCTAGTTTCTGTGTCACCATGAAGAGGCACGGCAGAGGACTTGCCAATGAAAAGGCTGTGTACTGATGGGGTGAGACTTATCACTTGGCTCTCCTTTTGCTGGTAGCCAGCAGTGTAGGCTGAAAGTGAGAAGCACACCAGCACTCAAATAATGAGAATTACGTTAACTCTATTCATCCATGCACTATATGCACCACATCAACCTGTTGGACCTGTGGGGTATAAACTGGTTTTGTATCACATTAATTTTTTTTTGAACATCTCCCACTGATCTTCTGTCATTTTACCCATTACTTTAGGGTTAATGACTAAAATCTTTGCAATGAGTTACATTTTAAGGAGATCTTTAAAAGGAGAGAGATGGGGAAAATTAGGAAAGGAGTTCCAGAGTTTGAGACCTGGATGTTTGAAGTCATGGCCACCAACGTTGGGAGGATGGAAGTGGGGGGTGCATACAAGAGTTCAGAGTTGGAGAAATGCAGCGTTCTTGGAGGGTTGTAGGACTGGAGGAGATTCCATAAGGAAATTAGGGCGAGGTCTTCAAGGGCTTTGTGCACCATTGTTAGAATATTAAGATTGAGGCATTGGTGAATTGGGAGCCAAGGTAGGTCAGCAAACACAGGAATGATGGGTGAATGAGATATTGTGGGTTAGAATACGGGCAGCAGAGTTTTGGTTGAGAGAATGGAAGATAGGATGCTGTCCAGTAAAACGTTGGAATAGTCAAGTCTGGAGTTAACAAAAGCATAGATGAGGGCTTCAGCAGCAGATGAGCTGAAGTAATGCAAAGACAGGCAATATTAAAGAGGTGTAAAGCGATCTTGGATGTAGAAAGGACTGTGGGGTAAGAAGAACAGTGTGGAGTCAATGTTTAGTTCAACCTGTGATATTGGCTGAGAAAGGAAATGGAATTGGTGACAATGGAACAGAGTTTGTGACAGGGGCCAAGACAGGGGCTTCAACTTAATTGTGGGTCATCCAGGACAGGTCTCTGCTTAAGAGACCAGCCATAAGGTGGGGTGACTTTTCAATGGCTGCAGGACTATGGCTTGCTTGGGAAAGGGGGAGAAGTGGCCTCAGGCAAGGGAAGTGGCTGCAGACATAGGGCATTACTGGAGAAGGTGTGTATCCCTGGGTGTGTGTGTGGGGACACATGTTAATCTGTGCAAGTGGTCTCAAGAGGGTGAGGAGGCAGTCTCCAGAGGAGGTAAGTCCAGATGGGGTTGTGAGGATGTGTGTGAGAGAGTGAGAGGTGAATTTCCTTGAGCTGGCAGTGAGCGAGATGCCAGTGAATGTGTGATGGGCTTGTGAGTGTGAGAATTTAGAGTGGTTGCCTTACCCTGGCAACACAGATGAGATCATTCATCCTCTTTCTGTACTGGATGTTGAACCTCTTCTGAGCAGCATTGGCACTGACCATTACTGCCACCGCCTCACAAGCCAGAGTGGTGATACTGATGGGCCTCCTGCAGCCAGAGTGGGGGTAGAGGGCATTACAGCAGGCTCCATTGGGTGAATTTTCTGGTCGGTGAGTGGGGGTGGGGCCTGCTTGCTGATGCGTAAAATGACACGCGGTGGCATTGGGTGGATGTTCCAACGTCAGCGCGCGTCATTTAGATTTTCAGTTCAGTGGGCGCGCAGCCAAGTCAGCTGCGCGCCCGCCGAACTGTCAGAGGCCTATTAAGGCCTGTTAAAAACTAATTGATATAATTAAACGAGCTGCCTGTTCAACCTTAAGGCCTTCGCATTTTTCATGGAACCTTATCCGCGGGCGGGATGAGGTTTCATGAAGGGTTAAAAAATTCAATAAAAATTATTTAAAAAATTAATTGACATGTCCCAGCTCATGTGACACTGTCACATGAGGGGACATGTTTTAAAAGTTTTTAATTACTTTATTCAGATGTTTAAGACGTAAACAAATCTCCCTGAGGCACCTCTGTGCCTCAGGGAGATTTCTGTGCCCTTTTGCGCGCAGGCGCAAATGATCCCAGGCCCGGACTCAAGGAATCGCCCCCTGCCCGCACAGGGAACGCTTAGCGCTCCTGGGTGAGCGTCATGCTGGGTGGGCCTTAATTGGTCCATCCACGTAAAATGGCGGCGCAGACCCGATCAGATGCACCGATCGGGTTCGTGCTCGCTTTGCCCACCCCCGCACAATCCCCCTGACAGGGGGAAAGTTCAGCCCCATGCATCCAGAAGGCATCCCAAGGATGCATCACTGAATCGGGGGGCTGCAGTCTTCTTGCTGTTTGGGGCCATGTCTTCTGTGCAGCAGTCCTGGGCTGGAATCACTGAGAGATTTGTGTGCGATGGGACTTTAAATATGGCGCCCAGCATGAGGAATTGGCGAGGCAAATGAGAGCCTGCCTGCCATCGAAGCAGTGTGTTTCCCAGGAATGCATTAATGTGGCGGGTTTGGGACGATACAGCGCGAAAACCCGCCATTGTGGACAGCGGGTAAAACGTCCTTTTCCCCGCCTGCTACCGCACTTAATGCAATTCTGGGGCAATTCTGCCCTGTGTCTTTGGATGATCTCATCAAATCTCATCATGTAAATGAGAAATAGGAGTAGGCAAATTGTAGTTCCTGGAGGAACTCCACAGCTTATGGCGAGAAGAGAGAAAATCCAAGCTCTTTGACTATGACTGGAAGAGAAACAGACAAGAGAAGTCTTACTCAGCTGAACAATGGAGGAGACCCATTAGAAGGTTATGATGTGATCAACCATGCCACAGGCTACCAGAGAGGCTAAAATGAATGAGGATGAGTACTGCACCAAGATCACAGTAACTTAGGAAGTCATTTGTGACATTGATTAGGGCCATTTCAGTTCTGTGGCACTTGTTTGGAGAGGTTCAAACATGTATTGTGGGACAGATGGGAATGGATTTGGGAGGAGAAAACACATTTAAGGTGGTTTAGAAACAGGATGGTCATTTTCAATAACAGAGGGATAGATAATGTGTTTTTTGATAATAGCAAATTTGAAAGGGAGGGCCTCGGTGGCTGAGAAGAGAGAACAATCTCAGTTAGCACAGTTTTCCTGGGCAATAGGAAAGGGGCACTGCAACTAAGGCAGCTGAATAGATGGTGTCAATCATTGTCAATGAACTCTATGATCTCCTCACACTTGTTGGAGGTGAGGGTGGGAGATGCCAGGGAGAGGGAATTAAATTGAAAGTTGATAATGAAAAAAGAAGCCAGGAGTTATCTTTGCATTCTAGGGTGGTCCTGGAGCAGTGAGCCACTTTCGCAGAGGACATAAGGGCCCATAAGTGCTTAATGTGGTCCAGCCAGATCTGGTAATGAATGGTTAAACCACTTGCGTGCCATATACATCCAAATTTGCACCCCTTGGACTGAATGGAGCAGGATGGGGTAGTGATCATGAAGGCTTTTGGCATGGAGAAGGGTATCAAGGCGAAGGTGATGGTATGATTGAGCAGACTGATAGCGAGAAATGTAGGGCTAAAGGATAGATATTTATTTAGAATTCATTGGATTTAGGAATAGTTCCATCAGATTGGAAGTTGGAAAATGTTACTCTGTTTCTCAAGATAGGAGGAAGAGAGGAAACAGGGAATTACAGGCCATTTGGCCTAACATCAGTTTTTGGGAAATTGCTGGAATCTATTATTAAGGAAGTGTTAACAATGCACTTAGAAAAGCATAGTTATGAGTAGAACAAGTCAACATGATTTTACTAAAGGGAAATCCTGATTCACAAATTTCTTGGAGTTTTTTTATGAGGAGGTATTAGGGTTGAAAAAGGGGAACTAGTAAATGTAGTATACCTGGATTTCCAAAAGGCTTTCAATAAGTTGCCACACAAAAGTTTAATAGGTAAGATAAGTGTACATGGAGTCAGAGGTAACATAGTTTCATGGATAGAGGATTGGTTAATAGATAGGAAGTAGAGAGTGGGCATAAATGGGACTTTTTCATGTTGGCAGGTATTGAATAGGGGAGTAGAACAAGGGTCAGTTCTGGGGCCTCAGCTATTTACAATCTATAATAATGACTTAGATGAATAGATAGAGAGCAACGTATCTAACTTTGCTGATACATACAAACATACAAATTAGGATCATGAGTAGGCCACTTGGCCCATTGAGCCTGCTCCGCCATTCAGTAAGATCATGGCTGATCTGATTGTAACCTCAACTCCTACTTCCTGCCTACTCCCAATAACCTTTCACCCTCTTGTTAATCAAGAATCTACCCAGCTCTGCCTTAAAAGTATTCAGATTCTGCTTCCATCGCCTTTTGAGAAAGAGAGTTCAAAAGACTCACAGCCCTCTGAGAGAAAATATTTCTCCTCATCTCTGTCTTAAATGAACCATCCTTATTTTTAAACAGTGACCCCTAGTTCTAGGTTCTCCCACAAGAGGAAACATCCTCTCCACATCCATCCTGTCAAGACCCCTCAGGATCTTATAGTTTCAATCAAAGTTAGTTGGAAAGATAAGCTGTGGGAAGACACAAAAAGGCTGCAAAGAGTTATAGACAGCTTAAGTGAAAGGGCATCAAGATGGCAGATGAACGAAAGAATAAGAAAGCTGAATATGTTTTAAAAGGTGAGAAACTTGGAAGTGTGGATGTTCAGAGACTTGGCTGTGTTCGTACAAGGAATGCAAAAAAGTTAACATACAGGTACAGCAAGTAATTAGGAAGGCAAATGGCATGTTGGCTTCTATTGCAAGGGGATTGGAGTACAGGAATTAAAGAAGTCTTGCTAGAGTTGTACAGGGTTTTGGTGAAATCACATTTGGAGTAGTGTGTGCAGTTCTGGTCTCCACATTTAAGAAAATATGTGCTTGCATTGGAGGTGGTACAGCAAAAGTTCACTAAATTGGTCCCTGGGATGAGGAGGTTATCCTATGATGAGTAAATTGGTCTATTTTCACTGGAAGAACGAGAGGTGATCTCATTAAAACATATAAGATTCTGAAGAGACTTGATAGATGAGGAGAGATCATTTCCCCTGGGCAGGGAATCTAAAACACGGGTGAACAGACTCAGGATAATGGGCCAATTCCTTAGGACTGAAATGAGGGGAAATTACTTCACTTAAAAGATTGTGAATCTTTGGAATTCTATTCCCCAGAAGGTTGTGGATGCTCCATCATTGAATAAATTTAAGCCTGGGATAGAAAGATTTTGGGTGTCTCAGGGAATCAAAGGATACGGGGAACGGGCAGGGAAATGGAGTTGAAGCCCAAGATGAGCCATGACTGTATTGTATGGCAGAGCGGGCTCGATGGGCCATGTGGTCTACTCCTGCTCCTAGTTCTTGTGTTCTTGTGTTAGGCATTTGAAAGTACCTTTGTAAGTGACTTGGGGAGATTTTCTTCAGGGGAATTGAGTGGCAAAGGAAACAAGGAATTGACCAAAAGTGGCCTTGTCTGTGATTGGAATAAAGAGGTCGAAGGTGCAGCCATGAATATAAATAGGAGAGGTTAGTGGCAGAAATGAACTCAGGGAAGTGAGAGAAGGGGAGTTGCATTGGAAATTGAAATCATAGAGGATTAGAAGTTGCTCAGTCTGGAGGCTGAGGGTAGAATATTTTGGGTGGGGCTTCGGTGGTCAGTAGAGAAGGAGAAGTTTAAGGAGAGGCGATGGGGAAAAGGTGCTCAAGGAAGGAGAAAATTACAGAAGAGCAGGGAGACAGAGGCACACCACCATTGCAGCAGTTGAAAAACTGAAAAATATAGCCTGTGTTGGAGGCTTCAATCAGGAAGAAGGTCATCATCAAGAGCCAAGATTTTTTGTCATGGCCATGATGTCAGTGCAGTCATCTACAATAAGATGGACGGCAAGAGAAATGAAAGGGGCATGACTGAATAACAGGAAGAGGAGATAAAAGCAAAGGAGCCAGACTGGGAAAAAGGATGCAAAGTGAAACAGATTTAAGGGCTTGGGTACACAGCAGCAATCAAAATACAACTGAAAATGGACACAGAGGAAATTCAGGTTACATAGACATGACAAAAATTAAGATTGATATATCTTGGTTGTAAAGCGAGCATAGGGCAGGGATCAACAACCCATGGCACACATGCCAAAGGTGCCACATGATGTGATTTTGAGTGTCACTCATGCTGCTAGTCCAATTAACAGCATAAAAAGTTCCAAAGAAAAAAATGTTTTGTCATTTACTTATTCTGAGAAAGTATGTTACATTGATAAAAGATGTATATAATTTAAATAGTAAATGCCTGTGTTTTATTCATTACTGGGATACTTTTAAGTCCCGATTTGCTGCAAACATCAGTATCACATAATGCAGAACAGCGCACAGCGTTTCACATTGTGCAACTGTCGTGATCTTTTTTACTATAAATTGAGGGGTACATTTGACAAAATATCAGCTCCTAAGAAAGCAAAGTTAGATGTGCATTCAGAATTGTGGGCATCAAAGTTTAGAGATCTGCGGAGTGCACTTGAAGCTACTGAGAGATCATGGGGCCTCTATTCTGTCCTGATGGATGTCCCTGCAAGTGAAATCTAACTGTTTGAAGAAAATTGTGTTTACAATGCTTTCAGCATTTGGATCCAGATACTTATGTGAACAGATACTTTCACACTTGAAATCTGTCCTCTGTCCATCTCAGAGCTGTTTAATGACTGATCACTCAGAAGCCTGTGTACAGCTTAAAGTATCGTTGTAACATTGGGCGGAAACGTTCCAGATTTGCACAAAGTGCAGTGGCGGGGGGCAAGAATTTGTTTTACTGATAGGTTGCAATGGTGGGTTTTCGTGCCAAGTCGTCTCATTTCTGCCTCATTAATTATGCAGCCACAGGAAACTCACCGTCTCGCTGGTGGGTGGCCTCTGGTTTGCCCGCCATGCTGTTACTTCACCATTTCCTCACGTAGGGCGCCATATTTAAACTGCAGCCACGTGTACACTTCTCAATGCTTGCAGCCCAGAGGGGGGCACCAGTGAAGATGTGGCCCTGAAGGCCAAGAAGAATGCAGTCCCTTGATTCAGCAATGCATCCCTGGAGTGCCTTCTGGACACTGTGGAGGCCTGCTGCAATGTCCTTTACCCCAAACTGGCCACGGAGGCCCATCAGTCACATCACTCCTGTTTGGGAAGCGGTGGCATACTTGGTCGGCCATCCAGTGCAGAAAACAAACGATCTCATCCTTGCTGCCAGGGTAAGACAACCATTTTATCACTCTAAGCTCACAAGCTTACAAGGCCAGCACAGATTCACTGGCATCTCACTCAGTGCCAGCTCAAGCAACATCACCACTCACTCTCTCTCACACACCCTCACACTCCATCTGGCCTCATCTCCCCTGGAAACCGCTTCCTCAGCCCTCACCATCTTGAGGCCACTTACACAGATCAACACGTGCCCCCAGACACACCCTGGGAAAACCCCATTTCCCCAGTACAGCCTTCTCCCTCCAGCCTCTCCCCTTGCCTGAGGCCACATCTCACCCTTTCCAAAGCAAGCCCTAGCCCTGCAGCTTTTGAAAAGCTGTCCCTGCCTTATGGCTTGTCTGGTAGGTAGAGACCTGCCCTTAAGCCCCCCTAAAAGCCATGTGGTTCTGCCTGCAAAGCCTGATGCTGATGACTGCGAGTGCTGCCTGAAGCAAGGTAGACAAACAAATCTCCAAGTCCCGAGCAAAGTGCAGTTCGCCAGGTGCACGTCGCTTATATTGTGAAACACGTTGGCATGATGATCCAGTGTGGGGGTTGACTCCAGCGAGCAGGGTTTATAATGAGATGCTAATTATTGAAATTAGATTCTCGATGTGCGGTGGCAGGAAATGTGGCCCACCATTGATGGGTGGAGCGGACAATTGCAAACTGGTTTCACGACAGCGTGAAACCAATTTTTGATCTTCTTGCCATATTGTTCCCACTGAACCACTTCCACCCCCACCCCTTGCCCACCATGATACCCAATGCCAACAAGGCCAGAAAATTCTGGCCATTATATCCAAATAAATGGGACATTGGAAAACTCAGCAAGGAAAGCAAGGGCAAGAATCATACTAAACTAGTAAGATTTGTATCTTAGTTTGATTTTAAATGAAGCTTCTTAAGCATTTTAAAAACTTTATTTACTTTACATACAACAATAGTTGAATTACGTATAGAGACCTTATAAACGTTAAAATGTGTTACTGGCATGGGAAACCTTAAATTAGAGTGAATAAGTGAAGACTTAGCATGCTACTTCTGAAAGGCTGCTGAGTTTTCTCTACACCCCTGGTATAGAAAATTGTATCCATTACATAATAACACATTCGTTCCTTTTCACTTTTCCCTCCTATTTTTGTTTCCTATGCAAATTGCTGGACAGATTAAATGTAGTAAAACTAGGAGGTCACATGCGTAGCTAAAGGCCTGGTGCAGGAGGAAGAATTTACATGCTTGGAGCAGCCGAGTGTGCTCTGGAACACAGGATGGCTGTACGGGAGAATATTGTAGGAGTATGGGGAAAGTCCAGATTTGAGGCTAAAAATGGAAAGCAAAATTAATAAAATTTTGGAGTATAAGCAAATTATTTAACTGAAAGAAATAGTGATAACATGTCAGGGAACAAGGTGAAGAAAGAGGCTATTCAGTAATGGGAGATAGAAACACTTTTGTAGAAGAGATAATGGACAACAAAAAAATGTAAAGAGGAAATCAGGAAAAATAATGGCCCAGGACTTATGATTCCAGGAGGATTGTATCCCGGAGGTACCCCAGAAGATGTAGTGGGGGACCCCTGGAAGTCCCCAGACATTGACTGCAATGGGAATTGCCCAGGAAGTTTAAACTTCCGGTTGGCAATTACCCTGCACTGGGAACCATCCAAAACTCAAATTTCAATCGGAGACTTCAGATGGTTCTGATTCTCTGAGCAGAGTAGTTACCCAGGAAAAATTAGATGGATTAAAACCACTTCTAACTCCTGGGCAACTATTGTACTGACCATCTCCAACCCCCCACTGGATCCACGGACACCCCCCACCCCCGACCACCTGACAGTCCCCCTGATCATCACCCCCAACCACCCTCAACACCCACCTTCCTTACACCCCCACCCCTGACTACATCCCCAACCCCCCGATTAGCTCCCCTTTGCCCCAACCACCCTCCCGAACCCCAACTACCCCATACCCCTGATTACCCTCCCAATCCCCTGATTACCCCCTCCCCCTCACATTGACTACCCACGACTAACCTCCAACTGACCACCCGAGCCCCCTGATCCATCCTACCCCCCCAACCCATTCTGCCCCCTGTTATGATCCAGACACCAGGTCATGGGGGGTAGATCTAGCTAGGGACCCAATAACGGTTTGTTTAAAGTAGATAAAGTTTGAGATTAAAGACACTTAGCAAGTGAGTAAAGCCACAACCTTCCACAGGTTTTGAACAAGCAAAAATAAAGTTTACTATACAAGTTCAGAAAAATAAAACAATTTACAATATCTCTCTTATACTCTAATATTTAGGTTAAGTATGAGGTAAATGTGAATTAATAGGTGACCTACGATTGGACACACCACAGTACACGATAGATGACAGATGTGACCAAAACAGATTCCATGGATTTCTCAACAACCCATCCAGACTTGTCACATTGTGAGACAACCAATCTCACTGAAATTTCGTCTTTCTCATGAGGGTTTTAAATCACCAAGTTTGAAGATCTCCCCTTGGAATTCTCTCCAAAAGTCACTCATCCTCAGATGGCTTCAACAACCCATCTTGTAGGGTTTCAATCTCACCTTCCAAGATTCCTTTCCCCTGGATCTCCAAGTCCACTCAACCTTCACGTTCCAAGCACAATTTCAGACCTTTCTGCCAAGCAGAACACCACTGCTTCAAAGGGGCCCTTTACCCCAATGGCCCTCAGCACTAAGTCACCAACCTTTGGTTGCCTTCTTGGATCTTCAGGGCTCCTCTCATGTCCACTTCACTTAAAGTCAGCTCCCTGCAGCTCTTTCTTGAATTCAGAGCCTAATACCCTGCTCCTTTCTTATAACTTTACTTAACAGAACATATTTCTGTCCCTGTCTTCATCCCTTACCTGGGACTACATTTTGGGACCTCTCCCTGTCCCCATCCCTGATTTGGGATCTTCTCCCTATCCCCATCCCACATCCTGCTCCCTGGGACACCTACTGTATACTGGCACTCTGTATCAGATCTTCTGACCTGCCTCTTCATGCCATTTTCTCTTTTTCCTTCTGTGCAGGTGAAGAGCATAAAAAAAACTGAACTGTGCATGTGTGGCCATTTCCTGGCCGGCGCATGCACAACAGCCCCGACGTTCATTGGGAACAGGAGTTCCAAACCTACAAACTATAGAATTTGAGTTTAGTTTTCATCACATCCCCACCCATCCTAACCCCTCCCCTGACATATCCAACCCCCCAACTTATCCTGCCCCCTGACCCATCCTGCCCCATCCCCGATCCATCCTAACCTCACCACACCTCCTGATCCTAGCCACTTACCTTATACGCTTATATTCTCCCTGGCTTCTCAAAGTGTATTTAAACACTTAAACATTTAAAGGGACCTCTAAACTTACCTGGTTTACAGCAGCTATTGCCTTAAAAGAGGGCGTGGCTTCACTTCCCCCAACGCTGCTGCCCTGTACTGGAAGGCTTTAGGAACCAGGTACACTGCACATTTCTCACCAGGCCCGGGGCAGAAGAGCTGGTGAGAAATATGCAGCTCCCAACCTGGGTAAGTAAAAAGGAGCGGAGTGGCAATCCAACTTTGATTGCCACTCCTCGGAAGTTCTGGCCCAAGTTCCAAGTCAGGATGATGTGTGGCTTGGAGTTTCCCCAACAGGCACTACTTATTATGTTATTAATTTTTCAGGAAAATAAATAGCATTATCTATTTCTACATCCAACCTCCTACACATGTCTAAGCATGCTACAAATGAACAAGCCTGTGCCTAGGTTCTCAAGTAGTGCAGCACACAATCATTTCTGCTCTCCAGATTATGTGCTCTCAATGGCCTTACAGAGTAGTAACTAGGTTGCAGATTTAATAACTGTGCTGGTTAGAATAAAACCACCCAAACATTTCATGCTCTGTCTTTATTTATTTTGGAGGGTAGGCTGAAGGTGGGAGTAGAGATTGGCATGCAATGACACATTGCATTAGATTGAGACGTGGAGGGGGTAGTTGATCCCATCATTCCAGTCTCCACTTTTCACTTGTGAGGTTTGGCCCCCTGCCCTGTTAATCAAGTGGCTAACCACAAGGACAGCTAGTACAATAAAAATGAACAATGGGTTGCAGGAGCACAGTAGCAATTAAGAAAGTTGTGAGTGAATTTTGGGATACCTGCCAACACCATAATTGGAAGGTATCCCAATTAATAAAACCTCCCAGTCATTTTAACACTATCTGGCAGCAGAATCCTTTCATGATTTTTGGGCACCTGCATTGTTTGTCAAATATGAAGAAAGCCAAAATACATTAGAATTCCAGTGTCAGAAATCAATATAAAGCAAAATTCAAGATTTGTACATAATACTAGTTGCAGCATTTACAGCTTTGCTAAATAATTTGAAAATCTTGTTATACCCTTGTGATTTGTGTTGAAATACTATTGCAATACTTAAAATGGTTATGTCTCATAATTTTTTATTTAACAGGACTCCCTTGGTAGACATTTACAAAAGACATGACAAAATGCAAATGTTACCACACTCATGCTTCTGTATCTTGTAAGTCTGGAGCACTGGCATCAATATAACGACTACCAGGCCACTCTTAGATGCCAAGTGTATTATATATACTGCACCTGAGCCAAGAATCTAGTCGAAATGCAACAAAGGAAATGTTCAGTAGAATCAAGCTATGCACATTACGAAAATGGGAAATGTTGCCCCTAAGAGAGTGCTATGACTTTCACCCAAAGAAGAGAGAACATTTAATGTTCAGTTTTAGTTCATATCTTCCCCCTGATGTCAATAAGTATTATTTGAAAAGTGATAGTGTCACTACTTTTCACATCGCTGTTGCCACTCTGGTAAGCTCTACCTCTTTATTTTTTGGGGGTGCAATTATAATGCAGATAATGGTAGCTGAGACCAGTAGCTACAATATCAGTTCCATTCAGGTAGTAACTAGTTTGAACTTTCTGCTTCCAATCGGAATTGCCCCACCCAGGAGAGAGCTCTGCACATGCATGCTTTTGGCATGAAGAATGTTTTGTTCTAGTCAAAAATTGTTAGAACCTTTGAGAGCAAGAGCAGGAAATGCACTCTCAAAACTTTCAAGGGAACCTGAGGGTAAGGTTAAAATGCTCAGGAGGTCAGCTGAACCCTCTGGATGTGTTCTAAGATCATATTATTCTGACATAACATTGAAGATAACCTCAAACTTAACATGGTGTGATAATCTCTCCTTAAGGAGAATCTCAGACTGCCTGAATCTGGTCATTGCAGCCTATGGTATAAAGCACTGCAAGCACTTACACACGCTATAACATAAAATAGATAGAGGATAGGGAAAGGGTAGCGTAATAATCAAATCCTAACTGAAATATATCACAGGGTAGAAAGCAGTCAAGAGTGGATATAATAACCCAGGAAAAATCTGACACTGGGAGACATGACAGAAAGCAAATCTACGTTAAGATGCCTATATTTGAATACTAGAAATAATAGAAATATGGGCCAGAATTTTACTTCTCATGGGCAGGCACACAGTCAACCCATCCAGCTGCGAAATAGATGACATTGGGTGTGAATCATCATCGCGCACTCGTGTGATATCTTGCTCAGCGTGTGCACGCGGCAGTCAGAAGCGCACCCACCGACAATTAAGCAGGTAATTAAGCCCATTAAGGAGGCAATTGAAAGCGATTTTTTGTGGCCCATCCACTATTATGGTTGGCAGACAGGCCAATTGGCCAGGTGGCCTTTACATTTTTGCTCAAACCTCGATCCAGGGCGGGATGAAATCTCCATGGGGAAATAAAATAAAAAGAGATAACTAGGGGATGCTTTTTTTATGAGGTGTACTTTCAGGCGCTTGATTGTGCAGCATGGACATATCTTGCAGCATTTTTGTTTTGTTTATTCTGTGGAGGTCTGCACCTCCCTGAGGCAGCTGTCAGTCTTCAGGGAGCTCACTGGAAGTGCTCTGGTGATGTCAGCGCCTGCCCTCTTCCCTCCTCCACTGGCAGTGCTGAGCCATTCTCAGCGTGCGCTTCATGCTGGCTGGCCATTAATTGGCCAGCCAGCATGAAGTCGCGGTCGGGGGCCGATTGCGGCCAGGGACCCATTTTCCATTGGCTTTTGGGCCCGCCATTCGGCATGCCCCAAGAGCAAAAAATTCAGACCGTGATTATTGAACTGGACGTGCTGGTGGCAGTGGGGAGCTATGATGTGTTGAGAATATTAGGAATATGACTAAACCCAGGGAAATGATTGTAATATTCAGGGACATAGAGCAGTCAACTTTCACTACTTCTGCTGGTGGTAACAGGGGTGTAATTATTTTGAAAGGGGTCTACCGCTGAGTTTTATGCATTCATGGGATATGGGCATCGCTGGCAAGGCCACATCTATTGCCCATTCCTAATTGCCCTTGAAAAGGTGGTGGTGAGCCAACATCTTAAACTGCTGCAATTCATGTGGTGTAGGTATACTCACAGCACTGTTAGGAAGAGAGTTCCAGGGTTCTTGACCCAGCGATGATGAAGGAACAACAATATATTTCCAAGTCAGGATGGTGTGTGACTTGGAGGAGAATTTGAAGGTGGTAGTGTTGCCATGTGCTTGCTTCCCTTGTTCTTCTAGGCAATGGAGGTCACAGGTTTGGAAGATGCTATTGAGAAGGCCTTGGTGAGCCGCTGCTGGTATACGCTGCTGCCAATGTGTAAATGTTGGAGGGAGTGAATGTTGAAGTTGGTGATGGGGTGCCTATCAAGAGGACTGCTTAGTCCTGTCTCTTTGTTGAGATCTTGAATGTTATTGGAGCTGCTCTCATCCAAGCAAGTGGGAAGTATTCCATCACACTCTGGTCTGTTCTTTGTAGATGGTGAGGAGACAGTGGGAGTCAGGACATGAATTATTCACTGTAGCATACCTAGCCTCTGACCTGCTCTTGGAGACACATTATTTATGTGACTGGTCATGCTAAGTTTCTGATCAATGATAAGATCCCAGCATGTTGATAGTGGGTATTCAGCAATGGTAATGCTGCTGAATATCAAGGGAAAGTTGTTGGACTCTTGTTGGAGATGGTCATTGCCTAGCACTTGTGTGGCCCCAATATTACTTGCCATTTATCAGTTCAAGCCTGAATGTTGTCCATATCTTGAGGCATGCAGATTATCTTAATAGTTGCAAGTGGTACTGAGCACCATATAATCATCACAGATCATCCCCATTTCTGTGCTCAAGATAAAGGGAAGGCCATTGATGAAGCGAATGAAGATCATTGGGCCTAGGAAACTGCCCTGAGGACCTCCTGCAGCAATTTCCTGGGGCTGAAATTATTGGTCTCTAAACACAACAACCATCTTCCTTTGTACTGGGTCTGACTTCAGTCAGTATAGAGTTCGTTCGCAATTTCCATTGATTTCACTTTTACTCAGGCTCCTTGATGTCACACTCAGTCAAATGCTCCCTTCATGTCAAAGGCGGTCACTTTCACCTCATCTGCTGAATTAAGCTCTTCTGACCATATTTAGGCTAAGGTTCTAATGAGGTCTGGAACCAAATGTTGCTGGCAGGACCCAAACTGAGCATCAGTAAGCAGGTAAGTAAAAGCAAAATACCGTGGATGCTGAAGATCTGAAATCAAAACAGAAAGTGCTGGAAAACCTAAGCAGCCTGGCAGCATGCATGGAGAGAAAATCAATTTTAACATTTCGAGTCGAATAAGACTTTTCTTTGGAACTTCGGTAAGCAGGTTACTGCTGAGTAAATATTGTTTGACAGCACCATCGGCAACACCTTCCATCACTTCGGTGATGGTTAAATAATTGACTGGATTGGGTTTGTCTAGCTTTTCTTGGGCAGGATAAACATGAACAATTTTCTACTGTGTTGGATGGATACCAGTGTTGCAGCTGTACTGGAACAGCTTGGCTGGAGTACAAGTCTTCAGCACTATTGCTGGGATCCAGGGCATTCAGCAATTTCTTGATATCATGTGGATTGAATCAAATTGTCTGAAGACTGGCATCTGTGACAGTTGAATCCTCATTGTACAGACTGAGATTAACTATGCACTCACCATTTTTGATTGAAGATAGTTGAAAATGCTTCAGACTTGTTCTGGCGTGCTGGCTCCACCATCATTCAGATGGGGATTTTTTGGAGCCTCCTCCTCCTCCTGTTATTGTTTAGTTGTCCACCATCATACATGATTGAAGGTGGCAGGAGTGCAGACCTTTGATCTGATCTGTTGCTTCTGCTGTTGGGCATATGTGCAGTCCTGTGAAGCTTCACCAGGTTGATACCTCATTTTTAGGTATGTTTGGTGCTTTTCCTATGTTTGGTGCTCTTTTGCACTCCTCATTGAACCAGGATTGATCCTTTGACTTGATTGTTGTGGTAGAGTAAGGGACATGCTGGGCCATGAGATTACAGATTGCGGTTGAATACAATTCTGCTGCTGCTGATGGATCCCAACACCTCATGGATACCCAGTTTTGAACTGCTAGATCTGTTCTCAGTCTATGTCATTTAGCGCAATGATATTGTCACACAACAGAATGGAGTGTGTCCTCAGTATGAAGACAGGACTTTGTTGCCATAAGCTGTGCAGGGGTCACTCCTACAAGTGCTAGCATGGACAGATGCATGTGCAGCAGGTAGATTGGCAAGGGTGAGGTCAGCAGGTTTTTCGTATGATGGTTCTCTCACTGTTTGCTGCAGGCCCAGCCTGGCAGCTGTGTCCTTTAGGTAACGGCCAGCTCGGTCAGTGGTGATGCTACCAAGGCACTCTTGCTGATGGACTTTGAAGTCCCACACCAGAATATACTCTGTGCCCTTGCTACCCTCAGTGCTTCTTCCAAGTGCTGTTCCAATGAAGGAGTACTGATCCATCAGCTGAGTTTGGAAGGCTGTTGGTAACGAGCAGGAGATTTCCTTGCCCATGTTTGACCTGATACCACAATATTTCATGAGGTCCAGCGTCAATGTTGAGGACCCCCAGGGCCACTCCCTCTTGACTGTATATCACTGTGCTACCACCTCTAGTGAGTCTGTTATGCTTTTTAAAAAAAAATTCGTGGGATGTGGTAATCTCTGGCAAGGCCAGAATTTGTTGCCCACACCTAACTGTCCATGAGAAGGTGGTGGTGAGCCACCTTCTTGAACTGCTGCAGTCCATCTGCTGCAGGTACACCCACAGTGCTACTAGGAAGGGAGTTCCAGGATTTTGACCCAAGACAGTGAAAGAACGGTGATATAGTTCCAAATCAGGATGGTGTGTGGCTTGGAGGGGAACTTGGATGTGGTGGTGTTCCCATACATCTGCTGCCCTTGTTCTTCTAGGTGGTAGAGGTTGCAGGTTCGGAAGATGCGGTCGAAGAAGCCTTGGTGAGTTACTAAAGCTCAGCTTGTAGATTGTATGCACTGCTGCCAGGGTGCGTCAGTTGCGGAGGGAACGGATGTTGAAGATGATGGATGGGTTGCTAATCATTTGGACTGCTTTGTCCTGGATGGTGGTGAGCTTTTTGCAATCATCCATTCAGGTGGAGAGTATTCCATCACACTCCTAATTTATGCATTGTAGAATGTGGTCAGGATTTAGGGAGTCAGGAGGTGAGTTACTTGCCTCAGAATTCATAGTTTCTGACCTGCTTTTATAGCCACAATATTTATTTAGCTGTTCCAGTTCAGTTTCCAGTCAATGGTAACCTGCAGGATGTTGATAGTGGGGAATTCAACGATGATAATGCCATTGAATGTCAAAGGGAGATGGTTAGTGTGAATGTTGTCCAAGTCTTGCTACATATTGGTGTGGACTGCTTCAGTATCTGAGGAGTCACAAGTGGCACTGAGCATTATGCAGTCTTCAGTGAACATCCCCACTTCTGACCTTATGATGGAGGGGAGGTCATTGATGAAGCAGCTGAAGATGGTTGGGCCGAGGACATTACCCTGAGGAACTCCTGCAGCAATTTCCTGGATCTGAGGTGATTGACCTCCAACAACCACAAATATCTTCCATTGTGCTAAGTATGTCGCCAAACAGTGGACGGTTTTCACCCTGATTCCCATTGACTTAAATTTTGCCAGAGGGCCTTGATGCCAAACTCCTTGGGGAGATGGTGGCATACTGGTATTGTCACTGGACTAGTCATCCAGAGACCCAGGGTAAGACTCTGGGGACCCGGGTTCGAATCTCACCATGGCAGATGGTGGAATTTGAGTCCGTTCAACAAAAAAATCTGGAATTAAAAGTCTATGATGACTATGAAACCAATGTTGTAAAAACCTATCTGGTTCACTAAAGTTGCTTAAGGAAGGAAATCTGCTGTCCTTACAAGACAGCTAAATAGCATAAGCAGAGCTAAGCGATTCTACAACCAATGGATCAGCTCTAAGTTCCGCAGTCTTGCCACATCAAATCCTGAATGGTGGCAGCCAATTAAACAACTCATCAGTGCAAAAGATAAGGCAACAATCTTCACTCAGAAGTGCCGAGTGGATGATTCACCTCGGCCTCCTCCAGCATCACAGATAGCTAGTCTTTAGCCAATTTGATTCACTCCACGTGATATCAACAAATGGCTGAAGGCGTATGATACCAAAGGCCCTGACAATATTCTGACAATTGTACTGAACACTTGTGCTCTAACACTTGCTGCACCCCTAGCCAAGCTGTTCCAGTACAGCTACAACACTGGCATTTACCTGGCTATGTGGAAAATTGCCCATGTGCGTCTTGTACACAGAAAGCAGGACAAATCCAACCTGGCCCACTACTGCCCCATCGGTCTACTGTTGTTCTTTAGTAAAGTGATGGAAGGCGTCATTAACAGTGCTATCAAGCGGTACTTACTTAGCTTTAACCTGCTCTCTGAAACTCAGTTTGGGTTTCACCAGGATGGCTCAGCTCCTGACCTCATTGCAGCTTTGGTTCAAACATGGACTCCAGAGGTGAGGTGAGAGTGACTGTCCTTGACATCAAGGCAGCATTTAATCGAGTATGGCATCAAGGAGCCCTAGCAAAACTGGAGTCAATGGGAATCGGGGGAAAATTTCCACTGTTTGGAGTCTTACCTAGCACAAAGGAAGATGGTTGTGGTTGTTGGAGGTCAATCATCTCAGTTCCAGGACATCACTGCAGGAGTTCCTCAAGGTAGCGCCCTCAGCCCAACCAGGTCCAGCTGCTTTATCAATGACCTTCCTTCCATCATAAGTGGGGATGCTCGCTGATGATTACACAATGTTCAGCACCATTTGCGACTCCTCAGATACTGAAGCAGTCCTGAATCCCACATTATCAACATCCGGGGGGTAATCATTGACCAGAAACTGAACTGGACTAGCCATATAAATACTGTGGCTACAAGAGCAGGTCAGTGGCTAGTAATTCTGCAGTGAGTAACTTACCTCTTAAAACCCCAAAACCTGTCCACCATCTACATAGCACAAGCCAGGAGTGTGATGGAATAGTCTCCATTTATGTGGATGAGTGTAGCTCCCTTAACGCTCAAAGAGCTCAACTCCATCCAGGATAAGGCAGCCTGCTTGATTGCTACCCCATCCACAAACATTCACTCCCTCCACTATCAATGCACAGTGGCAGCAGCATGTACCAAGTACAAGATGCATTGCAGAAGCTCACCAAGGCTCCTTAGGCTTTACTTTCCAAACCCTGACCACTATCAGCTAGAGGGACAAGAGCAACAGACACATGGGAACACCACCACCTGGAAGTTCCCCTCCAAGCCACACACCACCCTGACTTGGGAATATATCTCCATTCCTTCACTGGCGCTGAGTCAAAATCCTAGAACTCCCTCCTTAACAGCACTTTAGGTGTACCTGCACTACATGTTCATGAAGGCGCCTCATGACCACCTTCTCAAGGGCAATTAGGGGATGGGCAATAAATGCTGACCTAGCGAGTGACGCCAACATCCCATGAATGTATGTTAAAAAAAACTCGGTCAAATGGTGACTTGATGTCAGATGTAGTCACTCACCTCCAGTGTTGAGTTCAGCTCTTTTGTCCATATTTGGACCAAGGTTGTAATGAAATCAGGAGCTGCGTGGCCCTGGCAGAACCAAAACTGAGTGTCAGTGAGCAGGTTATTGCAGTCTAAATGCCAGTTTATAGTACTGTGGACAACACTTTCCACCACTTTGCCAATGATTGAGAGTAGGCTGATGGGGCACTAATTAGTCAGATTGGACATGTCCTGCCTTTTGTGGACAGGACAACCCTGGGCAATTTTTCACATTATTGTAGCTGAACTGGTTGGCTAGGGGCACGGCTAGTTCCGGAGCACAAGTCTTCAGCACTACTTGGTATGTCAATAAGACATGAAAAGAAATCAAAAACTATATATCAAAACTTTATTTTTTTTTGCTATTTTTAACATGAACTTTCTGCTGAACTAAAACATTGACTGCTAAGTCACCTGACCACAGGATTGGCCCTTTGTTCTGGAAGCTACCAACAGGAATTACAAGAACAAAAGAATCCTCCTCGCATCATCATGAAATCTCACACCCAATTGTAAGGACATTATAATCACAAAACCAGGGTACTAGCAGATTGAAACTCATTATGCCTGCAGAGTTATTAACAGACCCATCTCATACCTGGGACTGTCCAGGTCCATTTCAAAAGGGTACCACTGAGGGGACAATGTATCTTGTTAAGCTTACCCCTCTAGGAGAGTCAAAGGGTCTGCCTAAACAATGGCTTCCAGACACAAGAACCTCAACGTGGATGGTAACTCTTTCAAAAGCTAATGGCTGGGACATTATCAGTCTTGAAACCAAAAGCCAGATCCAGACAACACATAAACATCTCAGTTGGCATCACTGTAGAGAAAGAAAGTCACATGACTTGATTGACCATTTTGAAATCTCTATATTCCTTTGAGAACTAAACCTTCAGATTGTGGTTTTAACACCAACTGGAAAGGACTCCAGCAGCCTGGCTGAACAAGCAGCCAACTACCATCCCTCAACTCCTTGAAGCATGTTTGATTTTTAAAAGTCTCTGATCATTGCCTTCCAAGCAGTTCAAGGATTCTTGTGTTGTTGTTTCCAACCAGAAACTTATCTGGACTGATTTCAGTCACAAACGACACACCCTCTGGACTTTGACTTCTTGGACTTTGGAAACCACTTGAACTAATATTCATTTCTGTCCTTCTTTTATTGTTGGTGCCCAAAGTCGTAAATCTTCCTCTTTTCTATCCCCCCTTACTGTATAGATATGTGCCTGTGTGTGTGTGTGTGTGTGTGCGTCCGTGCATGTGTGTATGTGTGAAGTTGTGAACACTTCCTCTTTTCCCCCCGAATGTGAATAAACTAACTTTCTGAGTTAATATTAAGCAAATTTGCTGCGAGTGATTATTACACAAACTGAGGGATTGGGGAAACACACCACAGCCTACTTTAAAAATAATTCAAAAACACCTTTGCTTATGGACAGATGGGGAGAGGATAAAGAAGTTCAGTTTCTCTCTCTTCTGTCTAAAACATACTACTGGAATGTTGTCATTGACCATAGCAATGGCAGTGTCCAGTGCCTTCAGCCGTTTCTTGATATCACATAGAGTGAATCAAATTGGCTGAAGATTTGCACCTTTGATGCTGAGGATCTCAGGAGGAGGCCAAAATGGATCATCCACTCAGCACATCTGACTGAAGATGTTTGCAAATGCTTCAACTTTGTGTTTTGGACTGATGTGCTGGGCTCCCCCATTCTGGAGGATGAGGATATTTGTGAGCCTTTTCCTCCTGCTGGTTGTTTAATTGTCCACCACCATTCACAACTGGATATGGAAGGACTGCAGAGCTTAGATCTGATCTGTTGGTTGAGGGATCACTTAGCTCTGTCTGTTGAATTCTGCTTCAGCTGTTTTGCATGCAAGTAGTTCTGTGTTGTAGCTTCACCAGGTTGACAGCTCATTTTAGGTATGCCTGTTGGATTTACTAAAGGGTCATGATGGAGGAGTCTGGAGATTGGCTGAAAGGTATGATCTTGTGAGTATGGCTATGTCAGCTTGTTGCTTGATCAGATTCCAGGAGAGCTCTCACAATTATTGAATAAATCACCAGATGTTAGTGAGGACTTTGCAGAATAAACTAGGCTGGATGTGCTTTTGTCATGTTTGGTGACTAAGCCAATACTGGATGGTCTGTCTGGTTTTATTCTTATTATAATTTTTCTCTTGTGGTTTGATACAATTGAATAGCTTGCTAGAGTGAACCTCATTGCTGTGGGCCTGGAGTAACATTTAGGATAAGGATGGAGGATTTCCTTCCCCAGTGTACACTAGTCAACTAGATTGGTTTTTTTGACTCTCTGCTGGTTTTCATGGCCTCATAGAGTCATAGAGTCACAGAAAAAGGCCCTTCGGCCCATCGAGCCTGCGCCAGTCAAACAAGTACCTAACCATTCTAATCCCATTTTCCAGCACTAGACCCATAGCCTTGTATGCCATGGCATCGCAAGTGCCCATCCAAATGCTTCTTAAATATTATGAGGGTTTCTGCCTCTACCACCCTTTCAGGCAGAATTCCAAATTCCCACCACTCTCTGGGTGAAAAAATTCTTCCTCACATTGCCTCTAAACCTCCTGCCCTTACCTTAAATCTATGGCCCTGGTTATTGATCCCTCTACCAAAGAAAAGTTCCTTCCTGTCTACCCTATCTATGCCCCTCATAATTTTATACACCTCAATCATATCCCCCCTCAATCTCCTCTGCTTCAGGGAAAATGACACTAGTCTATCCAATCTCTCCTCATAACTAAAACTCTCCAGCCCAGGCAACATCCTGGTAAATCTCCTCTGCACTCTCTCTCGTGCAATCACATCCTTCCTATAATGTGGATTCCAGGACTGTACTCTATCTGTGGCCTAACCAGCATTTTATACAGTTTTCCCCTTTACTCATGCTAGGTTTTTTTTACATTTTAGATTCATTTAATTAACCAAATTTAGATTCTGCAACTACCATGGTGGGATTTGAATTTATATCTCTGGATCATTAGCCCTGGCCTCTGTATTACCCATCCAGTAACATAACCGCTATTTTACCATTCCCATCCAAAAGACTCCCCTGGTTCAAACAAAGTACCACCAAAGAACCATAGAAAAGTGACAATGCAGAAGGAGGCTATTCAGCCCATCATGACTGTGCTGGCCAGAAAAAGATGGAAAAGAAACTAGCTGTTCATTTTAATCCTACTTTCCAGCACCTAGTCCATAGCCTTTCAGGTTACAGCACTTCAGATGCAGATCCAGGTACCTTTTAAATGAGTTGAGCATTTCAGCCTCAACCATTAATTTAAGCAGTGATTTCAAGACGCCCACCACCCTCTGCTTGAAAAAGTTTTTCCTCATGTCCCCCTTAAACTTTCTACCAATTACCTTAAACTATGCCCCCTGTTGACTTGTCAGCAACAGGGAACAAGTCTTTACCGTCTATCCTATCTAGCCCCCTCATAATTTTGCAAGCCAATTATGTCACCCCTCAACTTCCTCTGTTCTAAGGAAAATGACCTTTCTTCATAGCTGCAATTTTCAAGCCCTGGCAACATTCTTATAGATCTTCTCTGTACTCTGTCCAGAGCAATTATGTCCTTCCTATCATGTGGTGGCCAAAACTGTATACAAAATTCCAGCTGTGGCCTAACCAGCGTTTTATACAGTTTCATCATTACATCCCTGCTTTTGTATTGAATACCTTGTCTTATAAAGGAAAGTATTCCATATGCATTCTTTACCACCTTATCCATCTGTCCTGCCACCTTCAGGGACCCGTGGACATGCACTCCAAGGTCTCTCACTTCCTCAACCTCTCTCAGTATCCTCCCGTTTATTGAGTATCTCCTTGCTTTGTTTGCTCTCATCAAATGCATTACCTCACACTTTTCCAGATTGAATTCCATTTGGCACTTTTCTGCCCACTCAACCAAACCATTGGTATCATTCTGGAGACAACAGCTATCCATTTCACTATCAACTACACAGACAAGTTTTGTGTCATCTGCAAATTTCCCAATCATACTTCTCACATTTATGTCCATATCATTAATATATACAACAAACAGCAAGGGCCCCAACACTAAGCGCTGTGGAATCTCATTGGAAACCATTTTCCATTTGCAAAAACATCCATTGACCATTGCTTTTTGTTTCCTGTCACTGAGACAATTTTGGATCCAACTTGCCACCTTCCCCTGTATCCCATGGGATCTCACTTTTCTGACCAGTCTGTCATGTGGGACCTTGTCAAATGCCTTATTAAAATCCATGTAGACAGCATCTACTGCATTACCCTCATCAATCCTCCTTGTTACCTCCTCAAAAAGTTCTATTAAGTTGGTAAGACACGATCTTCCCCTAACAAAACCACGCTGACTGGCCCTCATCAACCCATGCCTTTCTAAGTGACAGCTTATCCTGTTTCTCAGAATTGCTTCCAATAAGTTCCAATCAATGAAGTCAGGCTGGCTGGCCTATAATTTTCTGGCCTATCCCTTGCACCCATTTTAAATAATAGTATAACATTTGCAGACCCCAATCCTCTAGTACCTCACCTGAATCTAGTGAGGATTGGAAAATGATCCTCAGAGCATATGCTATTTCCTCCCTGGCTTCCTTTAGCAGCCTGGAATACAATCCATCCGACCCTGGTGACTTATCCACCTTCAAGGATGTCAGTCACTCCAGTACTTCCTCTCTCACTATGCTTATTGTATCTAATGTTTCACACTCCTCCTCATTAACTAGAATGTCTGCATCATCCCTTTCCTTAGTGAAGATGGAGAGAAAGTACTCATTGAGACCCCTGCCCACATTTTCAGCATCAACACACAAGTTACCATGTACATTTCAATTAGTCCTACCCTTTCCTTAGTTATTCTCTTGCTCTTAATGTACTGGTAAAACACCTTTGGGTATTCTTTGATTTTACTTGCTAATAATTTTTGGTGTCCTCTCTTTACTTTCCTAATTTCCATTATCACTTCAGCCCTGTACTTTCTATACTCCTTTAGGCTTTCTACAGTATTAAGTCTTTTGTGACTGTCATAAGCTTTCTTTTTCTGCTTTATCTTGGCCTGAATGCTTCTGGTTTTCTAAGTGCTATGCCATAATAAGACCTTGAATACTATTTTGGAGCTAAACTGGTTGGAGTGTGCGCTGTGCAGACCACAACCAGTTCTACTACTGATGGAATTGATGAGCCCCATCAAAGCTGTTGAACTATCTTTTGAGCCTCTGATGAACTAGAGTACATCTCCAGGGCCCACAAAGATAATTTGGGCTGCCTCCATCCCAGAACCCCATCCTCCATAATCACGACATTCACACCTCCCCTCAACTTATCTTGCCCCTTCTACGTCTGTTCTTGAGGCTTCAGTCCGTCAAACTACACTGGGATGCCTGCATGAGCCCCTGACATATTTAATTCCTCAAATGCTCAAACCCATGGAAGTGTCTTAGACAATAGTACAGGTGCCTGGCCAGCTCACTTCAGTCAATAACCAAAAAGTCAAAAGCAACCTTAGAGTGTTCAGCAAAGGAGTTGGGGTAGCTTTATATGTCAAAGAGGTAAATATAATTGTGCAAGGGGGCAAGCCACAGAAACAACTACTTTGGTTAGAAATCTCCAATGCAAATCAACCCAAGCAACACAACAGATCATTGAATCAACATAAGGACAAATTGTTTTATCACGAATGAAAATGTGTGGAAACTTCAATTCACCCAAAAAATTTGGAAAACCCAAGGATCTAGTCAGAATTGGTGCCAGTAGTGGGAGACTTCGTCATGACTCAGTGCATAAGGGAAAAAATGAGAGGCACAGATGATCTTGATCTGGTACTTGTAAATGATAATGTTTAAGAAATAGCACCTGGGGGACAGCAATTGCACAATGATCTGAAAAGGGAGAAATTCAACCTCATTTTGTCTATTTTTCAGATGTAAAAAAAGTTGACCTGCCTCTGTGACGTGTTCCATGGGATGTAAAAAAATCCCAGAGAAGGAACATGAACGGAGTTTCTGGGGATCATCCTCAAAAATTAGTGGATAGTCAGTCCAAAATATTTTTTCTCTATTTGTAATAAGTCTGTGAGTCTGAGGACAAAATCTGGTTGCATTTATATGGTGTCAGTAGAAATCACATTAAAACTGAAAAGCTTCCACAATTGAATTAACTTAATAACTCGGACTTGAAACGTTAATGGTGTCCCTCTCCGCAGATGCTGCCAGACCTGCTGAGTTTTTCCAGGTATTTTTGTTTTTGTTAAGGAAAGCCCTGGTCCTTGATTCACTGAAACCACTGCATAAGCCGATCCATTACATTGGGTGGGCCCTCATGGCCCACATCATCAAGGGAAGGATCTTCAGGTCTGTCAGCACCAAGAAGATGAAGGTCTTAGGTCTGTCACTAATAGGGGGAGTAGGATCAAAAATAACTGACTTTATCTATTCCTATACTACAATGCCTGGCAGGGTTCTAGTCCACTGCTGGGATTCAATGCTCTGCATTTCACACTATACTTATCAAGTGTAGTTATGATTACTATTAGTAAACACATATACACATCAGAATGCTTACATAGTTAGGTGGTCAATGCTTTTGGTTATATTTTCCCTTGAAGACTCAGCATCGCAATTTGACATCATGTTGTTGAAATCGCACTTAAATTTGAAAAGAAAACATTGGGGTGAATTTTACCAAGGGGGGGGGTATTTTGCTCACTGGTAGAAAAGTCAGTCGAACCCACTGACTTTAAAAAGGGCTGACCTGCAGCAATAATACACTGGGCGTGGCCCTAACAAGGTGAGAGTGCCCCCTGCACCTCAGGGAAAGGAATTCCTATCCATCGAGGGCTGCTGTCCAATCTGATTGGCTGGCAGCTGAGTAGTCCTAGCTGCACTAGTTCACAGTAGTGCCCACTGCTGGGACTACAAGGGGGTACCCAGAAGAAGATCTATGGATGCGGGATTTACAGTTAAGTCTGGTGTTTTTGGTCACGGAGTTATCGGGGATCCTCAGGAGGGGGGGTTGGGTGTTGGTTTTGGAAGCTAGGGTGAGGTACAAAGGGGGAGGTACGATCTTGGGGGTGCCCCACAATGGGCACAGGGGACCCCCCCAAAGAAGGTACCCCCTCCCTTCCTGTCTTTTAGCCTAAGTTGCAAAAGTAGCGGCTGACCTCCATCATTTTGGCTGCCCCAGCCCAAGTACTATTGTGGTGGAGGCAGAATGAGGCCATTAATTGGCTAGTTAAGGGCCTCAATAGGCCTAAGGGCAGGCAGGCTGGCTGACCCCGACTCATCCACCGTAATATGAGAGGCAGCTTGAGGGTGGTTGGGAAGGCAGTGAGCTAGTCAGCTGTTTTATTTAACGTGCACACCGCCCCCCCACCACCGCACCACCCTGGCTACAAATACACTGGCGGAGAGCTATAAAATTCCCCCCCATTGTGTTCACATTAAATTCTTAACAATGAACAGAAAGGTGATGTTGAAATATGCTTAGTGAGTTACTGTAATGCATCATACAGACAGGACAGGCTGCAGTCACAAACTAAGATAAAAGCAAAATACTGCAGATGCTGGAAATCTGAAACAAAAACAAAAATAACTGGAAAAACTCAGCAGGTCTGACAGCATTTGTGGAGAGGAATACAGTTAATGTTTCGAGTCCGTATGACTCGTTCTGATGAAGTCATATGGACTCGAAACGTTAACTGTATTCCTCTCTGCAGATGCTATCAGACTTGCTGAGTTTTTCCAGCTATTTTTGTTTTTGTTGCAGTCACACACTGATGGCAAGGTGTCCTGGATGGTGTTGAGTTTCTTTCATGTTGTTGCAGTTGTATTCATCCAGGCATGTGGTAAGTATCCCATCAAACATCTGACTTGAATTTTGTAGATAGTGAAGAGGTTTTGAGGGTAGCTTCCAAACTTCCCATCCCTTTCCCCCTCCACCTCCGTCTCCCTTCTCACCCCTCCCCTTCACCCTCTCCCCATCGCACATCCTCTTCCCCCTTCCCCCTTGTAATTTTCAAAATATTACATATGAAACAAGTTAAAGAATAAAAGACAGTTCAAAGTTTTGATTAAAAGTAGTTTATTTTTTGTACATAAACAGCAGACCCTTTCTTTTTAAGGAATGAGCAAGTTGGTTTATACTGTCAGTTGCCTAACACCTCCAGGCAACCTGTAATATCATATCACACAAGGACTCAGTCACCCTAACTACAGCAGGTTCACTGCAAGATTTACACCAAGTCTTCCATTTCCAGTAACACATCAATAATTTTTTTGCAAATCTGCACATTCATTATCCACTGGGGTTGAGTCAAAGTCTGAGGATGGTCAAACAAGGTTACCTGGGAACTCCAACCTTTTCCAGCAGTGGTTATTTCCTTTATACAACATCTTGGTCTGTATCTGAACATTGAATGGGTTAACATATAGAACCTCAGAAACCTTTTTTTGTCCAACCTAACTTGGAGATAAACACGCTGTGGTGCTTTATAAAATAAGATTGATACATGAGAAGATGTGTGCTATTGACATATAATATATTATAAGAATAGCACAGGCAGTTTTATGGAGTATTTGACTTCAGAGGCTGACTACTATAACTGGTAGGATTGATCAAGTGCTGGAAATATCTCACCAGTCTTGGACCATAGTATCAGAGTCATTGAAAATCAAACAGTTGCATATGTTTTGCTTATGGTGAGAGTTTGCACCCAATTGTATACATGATAGTCCAAATGCAGATGCAATTGCTACTGTTTTTAATACAGTGGCAAACAACATGGTGTGGAATTTTCTGTGTACTTGTACCCAGAAAAACATGGAATTGGGCCATTAAGCCAATGCTTAATATAAAAGATCAAGGAAATCTGGGTACACGCAAACTTCCTCACTGCTTTATACCCTTCTGACGATCCCTGTGCCCAAATGCATCTTGAAACATTATAATGGTTACACCCTAGACTATAGAGCCTTTCAAGTGAATATCGTGCAATTTCGCTGTTCAAAATGAGTTTAAAATTAATCCCAGAACTTTAGCCACAGCAGGGAACAAAATTATTTTCCTTGTGTTTTATTGTAATTTTCAAAGTGATCTTTCAAAGTGATTTGTCCTTACAGAGACCTGCACTCTATTTTCTAAGTCTTTGGATGCATTTTATGGTATCAGTATAAAACAATTAAAACCGAAAAGCTTCCACAATTGCACGATCTTCATAAGTGTAGATGTTAGTCTTGTTAGAGGACTTGAATCTTTAATTTTCATACTAGAATAGATAATGCAACGGTACATTCTGCAGTCCCTGATTTCTATGTTGATTTATTTTTGTTCATGGCCATTTTTAAGTTCCTGTGTTTATTATTGAGATCGGCAGTAAATTTGAGTCTAAATAGCCATTGGTAAAATGGGTGCATGAATGTGCATAATTTTGGGTGTAACTTCCCAATTATGTCCCAACAGGAAATTCCAACCCCATGTGTTTTGAAACTATTGACACATTAGGAACACTGCAATTGTTTTTGAGGTATTTGGAGCTTGTAGAGACAGTGAATATTGCTCACCAGCCTTTTTAACACTACAAGTTATTTCGTTGAACTGACGTGGAATAACTCAAACTGTTTCAGAGCTGTGCAAACTATTAAATGGAGAGAGTCTTTAACCTACCATTTGGCTTATTTGACAAACGCTCAAATCAATTCATATTCAAATAGCTCACTGTATCACAAAAACATTATATCGTGTTAATGAAGAAATTAATGTGTCATTGCTCAGCTGACTGCACACTTCAGGTGTCAAGACTGTATGTTTTTGATGGTCTCCTTGGCTTATTCCACACTGAAATGTAATTGAACTAGTTATAAGTCTACTTGAAAAATATTAATGTAATGAAGTGAATTCATTTTAAAATGTTTTATTTGAAATATAAATTTGAGAGGAAACGTAGTTCTTTGGTAAACATGCAGCACTGCTTTAAGCATTCTAATCATACTGGTGCTGGTGTTTAGGGAGCATAAGTGAAGTACAGAAGAGTTTTTCCTGTATTATTCAGTGGTTAACAGCTGTGGCCAGTTGTGTTTGCTATAGGTTACCTTTACATGAAGAAAGCCCCTAGAACCAGTATTCCGAGATGTAGATGGTAACATACACAATGTTGCGATGAGACAGTTGCCCTGTCAAATAGTAATCCATTTCCAGCTTTAAGGTGGAAGTGAATGGTCCAATAATTGGTTTCACCATTCGAACGACACCTGGAGAGGGAAGAAAAAGGCAGGTTAACACAAAGCAACGACTCTATACTACTGACTTATCATTTCTACCATTAACAAAATCAGAAGCTCTCCTCCATATCTCTTCTCCATCTACAAGACTCAAGTCAGATGTTTGTTGGGATACTTACTACTCACCTGGATCAATACAACTACAACAAAGTGAAAGAATTTCAACACCATCCAGGACAGACAAGAATGTTAGTCAGACACCCTTGCCATTGGTTTGTGACTGCAGCCTGTCCTATCTACATGATGTACTGCCTCATTAAGCTTATTTCAATATCACCTTTATAGTATTAAGGTGTTCGGGACTGCAAAGGTTAATGAGGGTCTGGGAAAATAGTATCCCTCACATTATGATGTAGAAAGCCACATGGGAATAGTAGAATGTAGTGGTAAGTCTGGTAGAAGTCAACATGAAGATAGCACCTAGTCACAGTTGTATCCTGTATATATGTATATAGTTATGTGTTATTAATAAATAATTATTGTTCAACCATACAAGCTTCTAGATCTCTTCATGAGACACCCATACAACATGGTGGCAACAGGTGAAGGACCCCAAAATCCCTAAGAATGAACAAGTAAAGAAACTGCAATCCAATCTGAGAGAAATGCGCCTAAATTGACGTTCCTCCAATTCGATCCTCCAAGTTCAGGAAAGCAACTAGCTGGCCATAACGATTTATTCAAAAGATTTTATGCAGAATCTCTGAAGTTTAAAATGGCTCCGTAATCATGATGGGAGCCCGTTAAATCCTACCAAACATGGGAAGGAAGAAAATGATTACTACGGCGCCATTTAGAAAAAAATTAAAGCTGTACTCCCCTATGCTGACAATGGTCATGGATGATAAATCAACACTGCCAGATCTATTGGGGCAGATGGAAGGGCCAGACTAGGTGCAAAGTCGTGTGTTATGGAGAAGAAGATTTTTAAGATATATGATAGCATCAGGCTTGAATTAGAAAACAGAAGCTAAGCAAGTGAATACACTATTATATTCAGTAGGTCCAATAGTCAACAACATAATTGCTAGACAAGGAATAAATCAATCTTCCGATAACTTTGAAGAGGTCATGAAATCCTTTGACATCTACTTTACCTAAGAAGCAATAAAATTTTGGAGCAAGCAAAATTTAGCAAGAGGTATGTGTTATGAATAAACAGTTATTGTTCAACCGTACAAGACTCTAAACTTCTTCATGAGACAACATACAAACATACAACAATCTTCCTGTTAATTATTGTATCAGAAATTTTGTTAAGCTAGTGGACAAAAGGGTTTCATATGAACACAATGGGCCACAACTTCCGATGAGAGTCAGAAAGTAAAGAAACTGCAATCCAATCTGAGAGAAATGCGTCTAAATTGACGTTCCTCCAATTCGATCCTCCAAGTTCAGGAAAGCAACTAGCTGGCCATAACGATTTATTCAAAAGATTTTATGCAGAATCTCTGAAGTTTAAAATGGCTCCGTAATCATGATGGGAGCCCGTTAAATCCTACCAAACATGGGAAGGAAGAAAATGATTACTACGGCGCCATTTAGAAAAAAATTAAAGCTGTACTCCCCTATGCTGACAATGGCCCACAGAACTTAGAAGAAATAAATAGCTACTTACCTGGTCTTGAAAATTACGTTGCCACTTCCATTTGCTGGAGCTATTTGGGGCCTGTATCGAAAGACTCTGTGTCTGTGTCTCTGTGGCCCCAGCGAAGTGTAGCTCCAATGTATTCAAGGAGGCCACGCATCATATATTTAATGGCACTTGCTGCCGTAAAGCAGGTAAGTTTAAAAGGCCAGGGAATTGACAGGCCAAGATAGGTAGATAGGATTTGGGGTGTGGGGGTGTCTCGGGGTGGGTGGGGGAGGGAGAATGGGAGTCAGAGATCCAAGGGGTGTGGCCGGGGGTGTGGAGGTCCAGGGGATGAGGTTCGGAGGTCTGGGGTGGGGCATTGAGGGTTGGGGGGGCGGTGGGGAGTGTCAGGGATTCAGGAGTGGCGGAGGTTGGGAGGTGGGGATATTGGAGGTCAGTGGGAGTGTCGGAGGTCGGGAGGGTGGAGGGTCTTGGAGGTCGGGAGTGTCGGAGGTCGGGGGTTGGGGGCGTGTAGGGTGTCAGGGGATGACGGGTGTTGGGGGTTGTGGGAGTCCCATGGGGTCGGTCTGGTTACTCAGAAGTTAGAAGTAGTTTTAATTCTCTTAACTTTTTCTCAGTAACTATTGGTATAGCCCTGGCGGAACCATCTGAAGTTTGCATTTTAAATCGCATTTTTGGACGGTACCTAGCACAGCGCAATTGTCCAGAGGAAGTGTGCACTTCTAGGCAACTACCGTGCAAACCCTTACCTGGGAATTTCCCAGAGGGATTCCCCAGGGCATCTTTGGGGTACCCCACATCTTTGGGGTCTCTGACGCTGGGGAGCTTGGAAGTTACGGGCCAATATTTACTTTCATAATTTAAGTGTGATTTCAACTCGGTGATGTCAAGGTACATGCTGAGTGTTCAAGGAATCATGCAACCCATAACATTGACCATCTGTCTATATAGATACATTGTGTGAATATTCTGTATTTGCTAATAGTAATCAGAACTGCACTTGATAAATACAGCATTAAGTGCACAGAGCAATGAAAACCAGCACTGTACTAGAACTCAATCAGGGGTTGTAGAATAGGAACAGATAAAATCAGTAATTTTTGATCCTACTGCCCCCCCCCCCCCCGTATTGACATACTAAGACCTTCATCATTTTTAGTGCTGCCAGACCCAAAATCCTTCACTCAGTGCAGCGGGCCAGCAGGACTCTCTCAGCTACTGGATTGGTCTGTGCAGTGGTTTCGGTGATTCAGAATCCTGGACTTTCCTCTCCCAGTGTTGCCAGATGCTATGACCTACTTCCAGGGCTGCTGCATCACAGCTTCTCCTCCACCACTGTTGTCAGAGCCATCGCTACTGCTTCGCCTCTCGCAGCTTCCCCCACCCAGCTACATGCATGCCACAGGAAGCTTGCACCAATACCAGCAAACCCAAAACCCAAACCCCTCACAGAGTACTGCTATATTTCAAGACTACCCCACACTTTCCAGTTCTGTTAAAACACTGTGATAATACATCGCCACTGGGGAGAGAGGGTAATATACAATGAAACAAGTTTATATAGGCAGTTTCCATTATGAATGTGTATCTAGATATTTATGTTGGAAACAATTGACAGGAAATGTTTGCTAATATATAACCTGATATATGTGCACATTTCCTGCCCTTTGCAAGTCAAATGTCCATAAAGCATTAAAGCCAAATACATATTTTGGAGTCACACATGAAAAAGAAGCATAAAGAAACAAAGGCAGTTAGGTTATAGAAATGAAGACCTAGAAATTGGCATGTAAACAGGCTCTATACAGCCTGATTTCTAGGCTGAACTCTCCAGCAACATATGTACCAGAATTAAAGGATGCAATTTTTTGGAGGCAGCAGGTCCTGCCACTGAGGCTGAAAGCGGGGAACCAACCTGCCTTTGGTGGGATCTGGGGCCACATTTATGGGCAGCAGCCAATTAAGTGGCTGCTGCCAGGATGGCTAGCCTCTTAAGGATGGCAGCCTACCTGCAAGAACTGCTGGCCCAGGAACGGTGCCACTGCTGGGCCAGACCTGGAGGAAGTGGATGCAGCGATGGACATGGCACCCTCATAAACAGGTAAGTAGGGTATGGAGGTGCCGGGGTCAATCAAGCAGGCCCCAGTGAAGGGTGAGCTCGCTGAGGACAGGGGTAGCCCTAGGGGGCCCCTTTGTCAACTAAAGAGTGCGCCATCCCAGAACCAACTGGGAAGCCGCTAAGGTTTACTTAGTGGTCTCTCCACATGGCGGGGGCTTCCCAACTGCAACCCCCCTCCCCACTACCCCTTGGTGGTAAAATGCCAACAGAGGAAAGAAGGCCCCTTAACTGGCCACTTAAGTGGCTAAATTGTGCTCCGGGCAAGCTGGTGTCTACCACTTTTCCCACCGCTGGCAGTGAGAAGATGTCCTGCTTGTGCTGAGTTATTTGATCTAAGCTAGGGCAGCAATTGAGATGCTACAACTATTCCCAATGTCCCTGGGCTGGGGGAGTTGGTGGCAGAAATTCATCCAGTTTTCCTGCTTCTAATAGTTATCTAACAACACCTATTAAAATGTGCATGCTTGGCTTGACTGTGATGCCATACAGAGTTGAATGATTTGCCAACACCCGCCATTTTGGCTCACACATGTGGAGTATTTCTGTGAACAACTGTTGCCTGCAGAAAAGTATCCAATCAATAATAAGCCCCTTCAGTGAAGAACAGAATATTGGCCAAAAAAAACCAATAAATTCTATTACAACACTGCCAATAAAGAAAATTTCTGATTGCTTAAAAAAAGGGAGGTTTGTATGCAGTGTACTGCAAGAAAACAGAATCTGTAAATTATCAATCTGATATCCATTTTAGGGAATTTGCTGCAAGGCACTTTAGTGATTGTGATTACTTAGCAAATTCAGTGACTATTAGGAATTCTTAGCATAGCTTCAGAAAATGGAGTACCTGTTTCTATCAAATGATTGAATAGTTCTATTTACATTGTGCACTTAGACTTGCAAAGCTTCTTCAACAAAGTTAATAGAAAATATTAGATCACAAGGGACTAAAGAACAAGTACCATGCCGGATAGATAACAAGTTAAACTCTCATAGGCACCAGGTTCCCATTGATGGGAGCTAGGTATTCAAATGAAGCCTGGTTACAAGTTTCTAAAGGCTTTGTTTTGAGACTACTGCTGCTTTCATTTATGTTTTAGAGGAAGGCGTTTTTTTTTATTTGTAAGGCCAGGCCAGGCCAGAATTTTTTGCTCATCTTAATATCCCTTGAAAAAGTGATGGTGAGCCACTTTCTTGAACTGCTGCAGGCCATATGGTAAATTAACTGGATCTTTTATAAATTTGCAGATGGCCTGACAATGTGTATGAAGGTAAGTAATTTAGAACAAACTAGTAGGCCACAAGCTAATAATTAAGGTTAATGAGCCTGTGGAGAAGATGTAGCCAAATATAATAATATACATCTGGGACAGGAACCACAGGCAAGTTTATACCATGCAGGGATACAATTTAAAAGTTACTGATCAAGAAAAAAGTCAGTTAGATGCCATAGAATGGATGGAAAAAGGTAAATAGCAAGGTTGAGTTTGACTGATTAGCTTAACAGAAGGACTCAAGGACTCAACGTAGATCCTCTTTCAACCACCGAAGAAGGAATGTGTCCATAGGGAAAAGTTTAAAAATGCAGTAATAAACAAATGTGGTAGGAAATAAATTGTCATGCATTAAATTGAAGTTGGGTCTTTCTAATCAGAGACTGATACATAAGCAGGGTTAGATAACAAATCTGGATCAGAATGGTCAGACAACCACATTGAACAGGAGCTGAACAGAACAATCTCAAAAAAGAAATTAATGAAGCACCTAGACCCCTCTAAATTTATTGTGAAGCCTTTTTATTGGAGTGAAACTATAGCACTTTGTGTCATTGTAGATTCAGTAAGCCTGTGCAAAAGTGTATATTCAATGAATATGAGAAACATAGATCAATCAGAGCCACACCCTGGTGTGTATAAAGATTGGAGAGCTGCCTATGCCACTTGTGCTCTCTGGTGGGGCAAGTTTATTTCCAGCTGCAACTCTAGTTGTGGTTGCATAGGGATGATTTGAAGGGACTTTAAAAAAATGTTTTAAAGTGCGCATAAATTAATTCGAAGCATCCCACAAAGGCACCAGACAAATAAGCACATAATACCAAACAGCAGTTTTTATTTTTCTATTTAACATTGCTGACAGTGTGAGCAATGGATTTGTCTAGTTTCAAGTGTAGTTGGGTCTTCATGGAATCCAGAGAGACGCCACGGTCAGTAAAGACATTATAGCAGATTGTTAAACTGCTAACAACTTTGGCATAGTTTCCTCTGGGGATTCAGATTAATCAAAGGAATCTAAGGGAGAGTGAAAGAATCCAAAAATTCAAAGTCCTTGTTCTTGGTAAAAGAATTATGACTTATACAATACTCATAAAACAACAAAGAACATGGACTTAATAATGGGTCTTAGCACCACCTGGTCATGCAATACGGAGATACACCCACATCTGCTGCCTTAAATTCCATTACTACTGTTAAATTATATATAGTTAATTCAAGAAAGATCTTAGGGAGGAATTGTCCCAGAAATTTGCAAAGTCCGATAGCGGGCATTTGACCCGCCAACAGCAATGGCAGCTTTTTCAGCCGTATCATGTGGCACTTTATTTAAAAAATGCAGAGGCACGGGTTTCACGTTGGATCGCTGGTAGGGCAGCCTCTGATTCGCCTGCCATGACGTGATCTCAGGTCTCCATTAATCCAGGCGCCATATTGAAAGGTGCCCGTGCACAGAGCTAGCACTCTCTAAGGGGATAGGAAGCCGCTGGAAAATCATGGCTGCTAAAGGGAGGAAACATGCTGTCCAAAAAATTTGTGACGCCTCCCTTGGGCACCTACTGGATGCAGTGGAGACCTGTCCCGATGCCCTCTGCTCCCGGTCTGGATGAAGACCAGCAAGCAACACCACCAATCCAGCATGGGAGGTGGTGACAGAGTGATCAGCACCAACACCCTGCAAGAGGACAGCCACCCAGTGCCACAAAAGGATGAATGGTCTCCTCCATTCCACCATCACTCTCAACTCATACACTCACAAACCCATCACACATCCACAGGGATCTCACTCACTGCAAGTTCAACTGACATCACCATTTACTCTCTCACATACACCTTCACCTGCCCTGCGGGTCGTGTCCTCATTCCATCCATGGTACCACTCACCACCCACACATGCCAGGCATCTTTCTTATCTGGCCTGGCCAGCGTCCTGCTTACACTCTCTTCATCTGTATTCATGCAGGGCCACACAACAAAACAGAGAGGTTGCAGACTGGTGGAGAAATGCCCAACATCAACGTCTCCAGAAACTTTGAAAATAGAGCCATCCAGCCAGCTGACGGCGATGATCTGAACCGTTCCTGAGCTGCCTTAGCAGTGCTTAACCAAGTGGGTATCCAAAAGTGCAACATTCATCACACAACCATGCTGTTAGTGAGTTCCCCTGTTTCTCAGTCACCTGCCATGCACTAATTTTCTCTCCTTGCTTTTGCAGGCACCTCTGGAAAGCAGCCAAGATGGTCCACGAGCCAGGTCCTCAACTTCAGCCCGAAGACACCTTGGAAGAGGAATCTGATGACACCCTAATTGAAGACCTATCACAGCACTTACCCACACCCTCCACCAGCGTAGATACCCACACCTCAATGGGACTTAGTTCTAGAGTAGCCTCAGGATCACAATCTGTTGAGCACATCTCACTGGCTGATCCACAGCAGGCAGAGGCAGGCACTTGCCAGGTTTCCGGTACTTGGAGGACTGCTGAAGGCCAGAAGTCTGCTGATTCAGAGTCAGATGACAAGCCTCTGGACTCAGTCATACCTCAGTTGCTGCAGCTGCAAAGTCAAGCTCGGGAACATCATGAAGGGATGTCTGCTGCACTCCTTACATTGCAAGATACGATGGAGGAGTCCGCCCGCCTTTAGTATGAGGTGATAGCGCCAATGCAACGTCAATGCAACGAGGTCAACACTGGTAGGATGACAACTGCCATGGAGATCTTGGTGCAGGCATATGAACTGATGGCGTGGGTTCAAATTCCACCACTGCAGCTAGTGGAATTTAAATTTAATTAATAAATGATTCCCGGGATGAAGAGCTGTAGCTATGAGGATAGATTGGAGAGGTTGGGACTGTTTTCCTTGGAGTAAGTAAGGCTGAGAGGAGACTTGATAGAGGTATGCAAGATCCTGAGGGGTATGGGCAGGGTAAATAGTGAGAAACTGATCCCACTCAAGAGAACATCAAGAACTAGAGGGCACAGATTCAAAATAATTGGGAAAAGGAGTAAATATGGTGTGAGGAATTTTTTTTTCATCCAAAGGGTGGTTAGGGTCTGGAACAAAGTTCCTGAAAGGGTGGTGGAGGTAGGATCAACTGAAGCATTCAAAAGGGAATTGGATTGCTACCTGAAAAGAATGTGCAAGGTTACAGGTATAAGGCAGGGGAGTGGGACTAGGTGGAATGCTTTTTCAGAGAACCAGTGCAGACTCAGTGGGCCAAATGGCCTCCTGCTGCACTGTAAAGACACTGTCATATTGTGAAATGTGGAATATAAAGCTAGTCTCAGTAATGATGACCATGACAACTATCATCAATTGTTGTAAAAACCCAGTTGGTTCACTAATGTCCTTTAGGGAAGGAAACCTGCCATCCTTACCCAGTCATGTGACTCCATATCCACAGCAATGTGGTTGACTCTTAACTGCCCTCTGAAATGGCTGTCCAAGCCACTTAGTTCGTGGACAATCAGGGATGGGCAATAAATGCTGGCCTTTCCAGCGAAGCCCACATCACATGAAAGAATTTTAAAAAGGAGATCATGAGAGCTTCAGTAGAGCATGAGAGAAGTGGAAAGGACAGTGTTCCCCTAATGGCTCAGTAATGCATCCAGTGAGTAGCTGGGGCATGTAAAATAGGAAAGGTCCATGCTTCTTCATTCACTTACCTGTGGCATTAACTCATCCCAGCCAAGGTAGGAACAGAAGTATTACAATTAGCCTCAATATGCTGTTTTAGAGAGTGGGGAATCAGCTGGGGTGAGATAAGGAAGCTGAACACCTATAAAGCTGTAACCCAGCAAGTGATTGTAAGTTCAGGAGAGATGGGGAGGAAAAAAATCACTGAATATAATTGTCAAGAAAAAAGAAAAAAAAGCACAGGATTAAAAATACCCTGGTTGCTCCTTAACATTGTTGGGTTAGTAATTTCTCAATTAGAATCAGCATACCTAGGCCCAGAGGCTCTCTGTCTTGGCAAAAATCCCAGAAATTGTTGGAAATTCCAAGTCCTGGACCCACATGTTTCCTATTTTCATGGGGTTGGGAGTGGAGTCAGGCCTGTGTTCATGCAGGTGCAGTTTATGGAGGCAGGTGACTGTTTAAATCATCAGCTGCCTCCACTGAAGTGGGATTTGGCGTGCCAAAAGTGTGAAACCCAAAGTATGCTGATTAAACCAGGTAATAGCTGGTCTGAGCTTGATGGATTTGTTTAGTAACCAGGGTACGCCTTTAGAGAGATAAGGCATCTCTTTGGATATGGTCCTGGGGCACCTTTGGGAGAAGTAAGGGACCCTTTTGGAGATAAGGCACTCTTTGGGATTGTTAAAAGTAAACATGATTGTGCATAAAAAGTGCATAAACTCATTGGAAATGTTAAAACTGTCAAGAACTATCAAAGAACTTGCAAGCTGTCAAAGAACTTTCAAGATGTCAAAGAATCATGAAAGGATACTAGGTGAGTTGACATGGAGGGGATAAGGGCAAAGGGTGATGGGTGAGGTGCACGGGTTGCCATGAATTGGCACTAAGTTGACATAGGGACTATAAACAGCCATGGGGATGTGAGGTGGACTGGGGGTATAAGGGGCTATGGGGGGTTGGGTGAGGGACATGAGATGGCATAGGTTGGCATGGATGGGGCATAGGCAGTGTGTATGGGATGAGGGTTGGAGGGCTGTTTTGCGTTTTGTCCTGTGTCCAAATAACTTAAGCAGAGTGCCAGAGAACAGAGGTAGGCCTTCCGCCCAGCCCCCCTCAGCACCTGGCAGTGTCTACATTTGTTCCAGAGGTGGTGAGCCCGACTTCTAATCCAGCCTATCCTCCAGAAGGCAGCCATTTTTAAAGTTCGGGTTCACACAGCCAGGAATCCGCCCATCTCTGCGCACCCCAACTCCGAGCAAAAATCTGGGCCCGAGGGCGGAATCGTCCATGCCCACTGGCACTAGGTGTGCTCGGTGGCATGAGCAGACAATATGGCAAGAAGGCCAAAAATCGGTTTCACGACATCATGAAACTAATTTGCAATCGTCCGCTCAGCCCGTCAATGGCGGGCCGTGTTTCCCACCATTGGACATCAGGAACCTCATATAACACAGCTGCATATCATTATATGGCCAGCCCGCCGGAATCATCCCCCACCCCCCCAACCCTTGGATCGTGATTTCACGTGTTTTGCAACATCATATACAAGGTTTGTACTTGGTGGGCTGCATTTTGAGGGGAACTCGGAGGTGAGTACACAGTAACGCTGTGCAGTGCTCATCTGGATCGCCTGTTGGGCTTCAAGGTTGAGGCATATTGGAGGTGTGGGGGCAAGAGCTGCCCTGTGGCTGAGGCACCTTGGGGGGTTGGGGCAAGGGCTGCCTGCGGTTGAGGCGACTTGGCGGTGGGGGCAAGGGCTGCCTGCGGTTGAAGGTAGTACACAGGACGTGAGGGGTGGGAGGGAAGCATTAAGTATTAAGTGACCATTGCTGTGCAGCTGAGACAGTTCAGATGCAGCCACATTAACATGCGTGGAATCAGGCCTCTAGTTTATCTGTCCCCTCAAGCAATGCAAAGGTATGAAATTGCCATCAAGTGCTCCAGAGCTTTTTACCCCTTGCGCACAAACTGCAAACTAATGAGCATTTTAGTGGACTGCAGAACAGTTGGATGACTGGGCATGGTGTTCAATCTCCTTGTGAAAGTTGGATGTGGAACAGTCACTGGTGTAGGTGCTCACAGCCTTGCAATGTCATCATCCCGGTTTGGACCGTCTCCTCCGTGGTTCAAGCTAACAGTGCAGCCTTGCAGCATGGGTTAGGAGAATGCCTGCGCCTGAGCTGAGAGCACAGCATGCAGTCCAATGGGCAAAGCTGCAGCCAATTGGTCAGGTGGAGTGGGGCGGAGGTGGTGGGGTTTCGGGCAGCCATGCAGCGCACTAAGCTCTGGCCATCCAAGTAGTGGCCAGCACACTCCAGGGTGTATTAAGGGGGCTTCACACTTAACCAAGTGAGGATCTTAGTATACCCAAGCTAACCAACGCATCCCTCTCTTTCACCTTGCAGGAGGAGAACATCAGGAGCAAGGAGCCTGGTGAACTAGCTGTATGCCTCGTGGCATACAGAGATTGGAGACAATGGAAAAGAGAGCAAAGGAGGCGTCTGGCTATGCAGAATGAGGAGCAGCACCTTCAGGAAGAAGACGTGGCTACGTGGCTGGGGCTCCCGCACACGCTGCTTGCAGTAAAGTGGAGTACCATGTACCTTTAAGAGAATGCAAGTGGACTAACCATGTGACAGTACTGACCAATCAATGTACAGTGCGGGCTACTGGTTAACTGTAAGTCTACAGCTGGAGTTGGCTGTGGGAGCACATAAGGATTTAGTGCTCGGCCCTCTGTTGCAATAAACAGTCACAGTTTGTTCTTATGTCAGTCTCTCTCCATTATTGATAGCAAGCATCAGCTAACAAGTGTATATGAAGTCGTGCAATTCCAGTTTACTCGACCAGTGAACTCATAGACAAGGCATTAAAATGCTGAAGAGCCACAGTGAGCCGCCGTTGGTCGACACCTAGCTAGACCTAGGGTCCATAGGCCCAGCCTTTCATTCCTGCAGATCACCGACAACCAGTATCACTGAGGACTCCACACGTTTAGGGAACTGGTTGGTCACATCTGCCAGCTAGTGCAGGATTTGATGTCACAGGGACATGGAGGGCATGCACTGCCAGTAGTTGTGAAAGTGATCACAGTGCTCAATTTTTACGCCAGTGACTCCTTTTAGAGCTCCACAGGTGACGGCTGCGAGATATCACAAGCCTCCATCCACTAATGCATCCATTAGGTCACAGATGCCATCTTCATGAGGACACACAACTTTGTGCATTTCAGCCGGGACCAAGACAGCAAGAGCAAATGGATTTGCCCAGATCTCAGTTTCCCACAGGTACAGGGTGCCATCCACTGCACTCATATGACACTCAGATTTCCATCACAATAAGGGGTCAACTATGTCAACTGCAAGGGGTTCCATTCGCTGAATGTGCAGCTGGTGTGCGACCACCATCCTGCATCCTGCAGGTGTGGGCATGGTTTCCAGGGAGTGTTGACGACTCTTACATTCTCTGTTGAGCACAAATCCCTGACATCTTCCGCGGTCCACAACGGTTGCAGGGTTGGCTCCTACAAGGGCTACCCGCAGAGGAAGTGGCTGATGACACCTGTGCAGCAGCCTCAGACTGCAGCAGAGCTAAAGTATAATGAGGCTCATGCTGCAACTTGCAACTTTTTGAGCAAACCATCGGGATGCTGAAAATGAGGTTCTGGTGCCTGGACCAGTCTGGTGGAGCCCTACAATATAGTCCACAGAGGGTGTCACACATCGTCATCATCTGCTGTGCCCTTTACAGCCTGGTGCTGTAACGGAGAGAGGAGCTGACTGGGGAGGAGATGCAGGATCTGGGAGCCTCCTCCGATGAGGAAGACATCAACAGCGATGCGGGTGAGGAGGTCCTCGAAAGAGACGATAATGGCAAGGAGGCCCTCGCACTGGCCAGACAAGGCAGGCATGCTTGCAGCAGCTCACAGTTGCTACATTTGTGGAATATGATGATGACATGCAGTGAGGAGACACCATAGACCCTCACATTGCATCTGTGAATGTTTGAATCCTGTCTGGGTTATGGCAGTGCACATACTTTTTGCGATAGTCATGGAGACACTGCGGAGACCCTAATAGTCACTTGATTGCAGGAAGATGATGACGACATGCGCTGACACATTCCATAGATCTTCCTCTGAGAATGTCTGGCTCCTGTCTGGCCGAGGGCACTCGCTTGCGCTCTGTGATCAGGGCCATATCATAGAGACACAGCCATGAAACTTTAAAAGCATCTGTCCTTTTCTCCACCTTCAGCATCTGACCCCTTCAGGAGCACAGCGTCACTTGTCACAGATGCTGAAGAGATGGGGGCCAGCCCCACCTTAAAAGCACACAGAGAGAATGGTGGAACTCTGTGACGCCTGCCCTCCACATTCTGGCAGCAATGACAAGCACTATCAAGGTGCAGGCATCACTAATGTGTCCAGGGAGTGTGAGGCTGGACCATTACTTTGGTTTGAAGGCTGCCCAAAGCACAGGGGAGAGGCCCTGGAGGAGACACCTGCCTTTATCTTGTGCAGAAGGTCTCACATCTGAGTGACAAGAACGCTGCTCATCAGAACAAGGAGCCATAAGCAGGGAGACATTCTTGGGAGTTTATTGACAATAGTGAACATTACGTACAAGTGATTAACACCTGTGCCCAGGCTGTGTAATTACATCTTCTTAACAGGCTTGGCCTAAATAGCCAAGTGGTTATGGTACTGGGCTTGTAACCCCCAGATCAAGAGTTCAAATCTCACAATGGCAAACTATGAAACAATGTAACTTCATCTGAAAAACAGATGGAAACGGGTTTGTACTCGAAAGAGTTACATCTTCTTAACTTTCCCAAGCCTGCCACTACATCTTGGGTGCTCCCCGGACATCCACAGTGGAAGTGGAGGCAGCCTGCTGACTGCTATGCCCTTTCCATGATGGCCTTTGCGGGCATCCTTTGGAGGGGCAAGACCTGGAGGGCCCCGGCTTGCTTTCAGGGTCCTGCTGTGTGGCAGTGGCACCCTCCTTGAGCTGTGGAGCTGCTGAGGCCAGAGGAAGTGGGGACTCGGATGGGCCGGATGCTCCTGGAGTCACCTGGATGGATGGCCCTGGAGGTGAATGGGAGGTGGGTACCCCTGCTGATCCTCCTCCCTATGGGTGCACAAGGGCCCCTGGCTGACCTGTTGAGGAGAAGGGGTAGCTGGAGTGATTGGGCTGCCCCGCACCCCTCATATGTACGCACTGTTGGAGGCCAACTATGGCGCTGGTGAAGGAGTTCAGCCTGCACAGCAGTGTAGGAGCGATGTCCTGGACCAAGGTCTCCATGGCGGCTGCCATCCTACCAGTGTTGACCTTGGAGTGTTGGCATGCTGGTGCTATCACCTCATCCTGAAGGCAGATGGACTCCTCCATTGCCTTGCAATCTGAAGAGAGCAGCGGACATCCCTTCCTCATGTTCCTGAGCTTCCCTTTGCTGCTCCAGCAACTGTGACATAACCGAATCCAGAGGATTATCATTTGACTCGGACTCAGCCAATTTCTCACCTCCAGCAGTCCTCTGAGTGCCAGACACCTGGGAAATTCCTGCCACCACCTGCTGTGGATCAGACAGTGCGATGTGCTCACCTGATTGTGATCCGGAGGCTATTTTAAAGCTAGGTCCCACCGAGGTGTGTGTCTCTGAGCTAGTGGAGGGTGTGGGTGAGTGCTCTGACTGGTCTTCAGAGAGGGTTTCAGCGGATTCCTCTTCTGAGCGTCCCTCAGGGCTTGATTGGAGGCCCTGGGTTGTGGACTTCCTTGGCAGTTTCCCAGATGTGCCAGCAAAAGCAAGGAGAGATAATTAGTGCATGACAGTGGCCTGTGAAACAGGACATATCATTCATGGCACGGTTATCTGATGGATGTTGCACTGCTGGATCCTCAGTAATGGTCCAGGCCCTCGCCGGCCACCTAGAGGGCTCCGTTTTCAAAGCACGTGAGGACCTTGAACTTCGGCATTCCTCCACCAGTCTTTGATCTCTCCCTCTTGTTGTGTGCCAACTTGTCCTGCATGAACAGTGATGGAACGAGTATAAGCAGGATGCCTGCCAGGCCAGATGATAAGTATGCGTGGCATGGGTGGTGAGTGGCCCCATGGAAGGGATAAGGACAATGAAATGTGTGTGAAAGAGTGAATGGTGATGTCCCTTGAACTAGCAGTGAGTGAGGGGCCTTGTGGATAGGTGATGGGTTTGTGAGTGTGTGAATTGAGAGTGATGAGAAGAGTGACTTAGCCTGGCGGAACAGAGGAGATCATTCCTCCTCTTGCGGTACTAGGTGGCTGTCCTCTTTTGAAGGGCGTTGGTGCTGATCACTGCTCCCACCGCCTCCCATGCCAGATTAGTGCGGTTGCTGCAGCCAAAGTGGGGGTAGAGGACATCATGGCGAGCCTCGACTGCATCCAAAAGGCATTTGAGGGATGTATAATTGAACCTGGGGGCTTTAGTCTTCTTAACTTTCAGGGCCATGTCTCCCATGCAGCAGTCCTGGGTTGGAAGCACTGAGAGCTGTGCACGCGGCTGCACTTTAAATATGACATCTGGTGTGATGAAGCAGTGAGGTGATGGCATGGTGGGCAAATGAGAGCCTGCCTGCCATGGAAACGGCGTGTTTCCCTGGAATGCATAATTAATATGGAGGGTTTGAGATGATATGGCATGAGAAAGCACCATTGCGGCCAGAGGGTAAAACTTCATTTTAATTAAGGAACAGGCTATCCTAGGTTTGGTTTTGTGCAATGAGAAGGGGTTAATTAATAATCTTGTCGTGCAGGGTCCTTTGGGGAACAGTGACCAGAACATGATAGAATTCTTCATTAGGATGGAAAGTGAAGTAGTCCGATCTGAAACTAGGGTCCTAAATCTAAACGAAGGAAACTACCAAGGTATGAGGCGCGGGTTGGCTAAGATAGTTGGGGAGCTTCATTAAAAAGCATGACAGTGGATAGGCAATGGCTAATATTTAAGGAACGAATGTGTGGATCGCAAAGTTATATATTCCTTTCTAGTGCAAAAACACAACAAGTAAAGCGGCCCAACCATGGCGAACAAAAGAAATGAAGGACAGTATTAGATCCAAAGAGGAGCCATATAAAGTTGCTAGAAAAAGTAGCAAGCCTGAAGATTTGGAGCAGTTTAGGATTCAACAAAGGAGGACCAAGAGATTGAGAGGGGGGATATACAGTATGAGAGTAAATTTGCAAGGAACACAAAAGTGGACTGTAAAAGCTCCTGTAAGTATGTAAAAATAAAAAGATTAGTGAAGACAAATGTAGGTCCCTTACAGTCCGCAACAGGAGAATTTATAATAGAGAACAAGGAAATGGCAGAGCAATTAAACAACTACTTTAGTTCTGTCTTCATGGAGGAAGACACAAATAACTTCCCAGAAATGTTTGAGAACCAAGGGTCTAGTGAGAAGGAGGATTTGAAGGAAATTGGTTTTACTAAAACAATAGTGCTAGAGAAATTAATGGGACTGGAATTGAATAAATCCCTAGGGCCTGATAATCTACATCCCAGATACTAAAGAAGGTGGCCATGGAAATAATGGATGCATTGGTTGTCATCTTCTAAAATTCTGTAGATTCTGGAACAGCCCCAGTAGACTAGAGGGTGGCAAATGTAACCCCATTATTTGAAAAAGGAGAGAGGGAGAAAACAGCGTATTACAGACCGGTTAGCCTAATATCAGTAGCAGGGAAAATGCTAGAGTCTATTATAAAGGATATCATAACAGGACACTTAGAAAATATCAGTGGGATTAGACAAAGTCCACATGGATATATGAAAGGGAAATCATGTTTGACAAACCTACTAGAGTTTTTTGAGGACGTAATGGCAGAATAGATAAGGGAGAACCAGCGGTTGTGGTGTATTTGGAATTTCAGAAAGCTTTTGATAAAATCCCACATAAGAGGTTAGTGTGTTAAATTAAAGCACATGGCATTGGGGGTAATATATTGGTATGGATTGAGAATTGGTTAGCAAACAGGAAACAGGGAGTAGGAATAATGGGTCATTCTCAGAGTGGCAGGTGGTGACTAGTTGGTTACCGCAGTGATCAGTGCTTGGGCCCCAGCTATTCACAATATATATCAATGATTTGGGTGAGAGAACCAAATGTAATATTTCCAAGTTTGCTGACAACACAAAATTGGGAGTGTGAGTGGTGAGGAGTGTGTTAAGAGGTTTAAAGGTGATTTAGACAAGTAGAGTGAGTGGGCAAATACATGGCAGATGCAGTGTAATGCGAATAAGTGTGAAGTTTGGTAGGAAAAACAGAATGGCAGAGTATTATTTTAATGGTGATAAATTGGGAAATGTTGATGTACAAAGGGACCTAGGTGTCCTTGTACGCCAATCACTGAAAGCAAGCATGTAGGTGCAGCAACCAGTTAAGAAGGCAAATGGTACGTTGGCCTTCATTGCAAGAGGACTTGAGTACAGGAGCACGGATGTCTTACTGCAGCTATACAGGGTCTTGGCGCGACCACACTTGGGAGTATTGTGTGCAGTTTTGGTCTCCTTACCTAAGAAAGGGTATGCTTGCCAAAGAGGGAGTGCAGCGAAGGTTCACCGTACTGATTCTTGGGATGGCAGGATTGACGTATGAGGAGAGATTGAGCCGACTAGAACATACGAACAAGGAGCAGGAGTAGGACATTCAGCTCTTCGAGCTTGCTCCACCATTTGGTAAGATCATGACTGAAGTAATAGTAACCCAAAATCTGCGATCCACCTACCCCGAGTTTAGAAGAATGAAAGGGGATCTGATTGAAACATATAAAATTCTGACAGCGATGGACAGACTGGATGCAGGGATGACGATTCCTCTGGCTGTGGGGGTCTAGAACAAGGGGTCACAGTCAGGATACGGGGTGGACCATTTAGCACTGAGATGAGGAGAAACATCTTCACTCAGAGGGTGGTGAACATGTGGAATTCTCTACCACAGAAGGCTGTGGGGGCCAAGTTACTGAATATATTTAAGAAGGAAATAGATAGATTTCTGGACTCTAAAGGCACCAAAGGTTATGGGGAGAGAGCGGGAATATGGCGTCGTGATAGAGGATCAGCCATGATCATACTGAATGGTGGAGCAGGCTCGAAGGGCTGAATGACCTACTCCCTGCTCATATTTTCTATGTTTCTATGTAGGCCATAGTGAAAGTGGAGGTAGTTCAGGCAGCTTAAGAGTTTAAGATTAATGAGGAGGAGATATTGGATAGGCTGTCTGTACTTAAAGTTGATAAGGCACCAGAAGGCTTCTGGAAGTGACAGTGGAAATTGTGGAGGCACTGGCCATAATTTTCCAGTTTTTCAAATTCAGGGGTGGTGCCAGAGGACTAGAGAATTACAAATGTTCAAAAAGGGTGTAAAGATAAGCCTAGCAACTGCGGGCCAGTTGGTGATAGGGAAGCTTCTAGAAACAATAATTCAGGACGAAATTAATCGTCAGCTTAGGCAATTGCAGGTTAATTAAGGAAAGCCAGCATGGATTTGTTATGGCAAACCATGTTTAGCTGACTTGCTGGAGTTTTTTGAAGATGTAACAGAGAGGGTTGATGAGGGTAATGGTTGATGTGGTGAAGATGGTCTTCCAAAAGGCATTTGATACAGTGCTACACAACAGGCTTGTAAGCTAAGTTATAGTTTATGGGATAAAAAGGACAGTAGCAACATGGATACAAAATTGGGTGAGTGACAGGAAACAGAGAGTAGTGGTTAGTGGATGTTTTTCGAGGTGCAGGGAGGTTTGTAGTGGAGTTCCCCAGGGGTCAGTTTTGGAACCCTTGCTCCTCCTGATGTATATTCATGACCTACACCTTGGTGTATGGTGCACAGTTTCAAAATTTGTAGATGATACAAAACTTGGAAGCATTGTGAATTGTGAGGAGGATAGTGTAGAACTTTTAAAAGGACATTGACTAGTTGATGGCATGGGCAGAGAAGTGGCAGATGAAATTCAATCCAGAGAAGTGTAAATTGATTCATTTTGGTAGGAGGAACATGAAGACACAATATAAAATAAAAGGTACAATTCTAAAGGGGACGCAGAAGCAGAGGGACCTGGGTGTAATATATGTGTAAGTAATTGAAGGTGGCAGTGACAGGACAGGTTGAGAGAGCGGTTAATAAAGTATATAGTATCCTAGGCTTTAATTCGGGCAAAAAGTACACGAGCTCTTATTAATAGGGGCATAGAGAACAAGGGCTTAAACTTATATAAAAATTGGTTCGGCCTCAGCTGGAGTATTGCATCCAGTTCTGGGTGCCACGCTTTATGAACGATGTGAAGGCATTAGAGAGAATGCAGAAAGGAATCAGGAGTATCATTCCAGGGATGAGGAACTTCAGTTACTTAGCTAGACTGGAGAAGTTGGGACTGTTTTCCTTGGAGAAGAGAGAGTTGAGGGAGATTTGACAAAGATATTCAAAATCATAAGGGGTCTGGATGGAGTAGATAGGGAAAAACCGTTCCTGTTGGTGGAAGGATTGAGAACAAGAGGGCTTAGATTTAAGGTACTTGGCAAAAGAAGCAGTGGCGACATGAAGAGAAACTTTTTCATGAAGCGAGTGATTACATCTGGAATGTGCTGCTTGAGAGTGTGGTGGAAGTAGGTTCAATTGAGGCATTCAATAGGGAATTGGATTATTATCTGAAAAGGAAGAATATGCAAAGTTACAGGAAGAAGGCGGGGGAGTGCCACTAGGTGAATTGCTTATTTGGAGATCAGGCACAGACACGACGGGCCAAATGGCCTACTTCTGTGGTGTAACAATGCTGTGATTCCGCAATTGAAATTTTGATAGAGCCTGTATAGGTGTAATAGGTGAATGGCTGCCTTCTTAGAGAGGTGATTTGTTGAGAGCCATAAATCCAAAAATACTTTGCTTCAGGGTGGCTCTCAAGAATGTTGAAATGCTTTGCAAACAGCAGGTATGTATTTGCAATTGCCCAGGCAGTGAGTTCATATATTGAATGGAGGCCAGTGTTTTTCTCACTGGTACAGAATAATTATTATTGTAGAACCAATACTTCCATTTCAAGAGGCCCCTCATTTGTTCAGTGGGCAATGGGGCACTGTCTCCTAACACAATTCCCTTACTATCATACCAAAGATCAAAAAAATTAAGGGAAAGCACAAAATCACACACCTCATTCAATACTGCACAATGGGTTGGGCCACAATTGGAGGTTCAGAGTCACTTCAAGCAGCAAGTCTACCAAAAGTAGAAGATGAAGAGAAGTAGCTATAAATGGGTCACTTGTCATGTAGTGGCATCTCGATGTACACAGATTGGCTGCCAGGTTAAGTTACATAAGGGATGCACTTCCAAAAGTAATTCATTGGCTGGAAATCATTTTGCAATGTACTGACAATGTGAAAGGCATTGCGTAAGTGCAAGTAGCTTTGTTCAAAAATCAACTGCAATGTAAAATCCTATGTTATTTTCATTTCTACCGACTGCAGTCACTCCCACTTTACTGAATTGGTTAAAGGCAAAATACGGTGGATGCTGGAAATCTGAAACAAAAACTGCTGGAAAACTTCTGGAAAATCTCAGCATGTCTGACAGCATCTGTGGAGAGAAAGACAGAGTTAACGTTTCGAGTCCCGATGACTCTTCTTCAGAATTAAAGAGAAGTAAATATATGGTGAAATATATACTGTTTAAGGGGGTGGGACAGGTGGAGCTGGATGGAAGGCCAGTGATAGGTGGAGGCAAAGGAGAGATTGCAAAAGATGTCATAAACAAAAGGTCGAAGGCGTGTTGATGGTGGTAATACTGGCTAAAGGAGGTGCTAATGATGACATTAAGAGTAGAAAGCAGAATGAACAAGTGACAGATGGCCCTAGCGGGGATGGGGTTGGGGGAATAGGACGGTTGGGAAAAAAGATCAAAATAGGCTAAAAGATGGGAATAAAACAATATCCCCTCCGTCACCACCATCAACACCTCTTTGACCTTATGTTTATGACACCTTTTACAATCTAACCTTTGTCTCCACCTATCACTGGCCTCCTATCCAGCTTCACCTGCCCCACCCCCCTTAAACAGTATATATCTCACCATATTTTTATTTCTCTTTAGTTATGAAGAAAAGTCACACGGACTCGAAACGGTAACTCTGTCTTTCTCTCCACAGATGCTGTCAGACCTATTGAGTTTTTCCAGCACTTTTTGTTTTTTGTTTAGTTGGTAGTTTATTCCAGTTAAATAAATATATTCCACAATTTAATTCCACAATTGCACACACAGGCCAACTGTATGAATCTTCATATTTGAACAATCAAATACATGGAAGTAAGTTGAAAGTACCCACTGCATGAAACATTCCCAAAACAATTAAGGTCTGTGAGACAGAAAGCTAAAGGTCACATCTCCTGACAGGTGTATCATGCAGAAAGATTTGTTTCATTTGATACATGAATCAATATTTTTTTGACCCAACAGTGTTTCCTGTAATGCTTGATTTTATTTGCTAAATGATAGCACTCCATTCAGACAAGTGGGAAAAGAAAAATTTAGCTTACGTGGAATTACACAGAAACACAATTTTGATTCAGACTGAATTCTTCATTTTTCTACTTACTGAGAGTATTTTAACTTTAGTTAAAATTCAGCTCCAACTTTAGTTAAAAATTAGAAATGGGGAAATACATGTGAAAACAGATTTTGGAAATAACTGCAGTATTCATGTATATCACAGTGCCGATAGGTTGTAGGTTAGAGTCAATAATAGATATTGAGAGAGTGGGTACTTCAAAGATTGTACCCTCGAGCCTGTGACAGTATCCCCTATTGTCTATTCACCTAGGCTGAAACTCAAAACTATTACAAAATTCAGAACTTTTTTTTAAGAAAAGCAACTTAAGTACTTTTCTGGACAGTCCATTTTGAATGGCTGCAAGATGATGATGAATGGCCCCAAGGAAAAGACTGCAGCTGTTTCATTGTTTCGTATCTTTGGAGTTGAATTTTCATAGGGGTTCTCCCAATGTTCCGAACAAATATAGTACAATTCTTTGAGGAAATAAGTTGTGTATATGTATATGGATTTTCAAAGGGCATCTGATAAGGTGTCACATAGGACACTTGTGGTAAAATTAAAGCACACTGGGGAATAATTTTGAATTTGAGTGATAGTGTAAAGTAGGTGATACCGAATCAGCCATAAGTTATACATCTCTCCTGATTTTCATTTCCATTGACTTGAATATCACCCGCTTTACACAATTGCCTAAAGTCAAACTTATCACCTCCCCCAATTTCATAAAGGAAATGGGAAAACATGAATCTGAAGCTTGTTAAAGACCAGAAAATAATGAATAGTGGTTAAACAATGATTTTTGAATTGTAGGGATGCAAAAATGGGCCCAGATTTTCTGGTCTCCAGATAGTCGGAAACTGGATGTGCCCCAGAAGATGCTACCAGACTCCTCAGAAGCCCCAACACAAAGACTCCATGGGAATTGCCATGGGAAGTTTGAAGGGAAATTCTTTGAAGGGTGATTCCCCTGCTCTTGGGGACGCTCCAAAAAAGTCTCAAACTCTGAGATAGGGTCAGTGACTTTGACTGGTTCCAACTTACTTACCAGAATAGTTACCCAGGAAATGTTAGACAGGAAAAAAACCTGGTTTAATACCTGGGTAACTATACAACTGACCCCCCCAATCACTTACAATGACCCCCACCCTGACTACCCCCCGAATCTCTGACTTCCCCCTGACCTCCCAACTCCCAACCTGACCCAACCTGGTTAGCCCACACCACTCGATTCTGTTCCAACCCAACCTGACTAGCCTCCACCACCCGACTCCCCATCCCAACTCGACCTAACTAGCCCCCAGTACCCAACTACCCCTGAACTTTGCCCCAAGCCGACCAACCTGACTTCCTTCAAACTGCCTGACTGCTTACCCACCTACCTACTCGCCACCCAAACTGCCTCATCCACCTGCCACCTTACCCAGCTAGCACCTTAACTGCCTCGCCCACCTACCACCCTACCCACCTGACACCTTACCCGCTTACCTTACACACTTAACTTCTCCCTGTAGCAGTTTTCAAAGCAGCTTTGGGACACTTAAATTCTTTATTTACCAGAATATAGCAGCTAGCACCGTAAAAATGGTTTCTGTATGGAATCTCTACGCTGCTCCCTATGAAGTTTGCTGCACTGGGTCAGATGTGAAGGATTCTCCATCAGAAGACTACCCTGAAATATCGGTGGAAGGTAGGTGTGCATTTTTTTGTCTGATCAGGGTAGGAAATAGGTTTCCAATCATAAGCAGCATATTTGGGCCATGCCCAAGTCTTCCAGTGTCTGGATTGTCAGAGACCGGACGTATGACTGAGGATGCGCATCGAGACCCTGTGGAAGTACCGAAGTGCTGACCCATGTGAGAATTGCCCAGGAAGTTTCAACATCCGATGGACAATTTTCCCTGCTCCCTGGGACCCTCCACAATTTTAAAAAATTCATTCATGGCATGTGGGTATCATTGGCTAGGCCAGCATTTATTGCCCATCCTTAATTGCCCTTGAGAAGATGGTGATGAGCTGCCTTCTTGAACTGCTGCAGTCCATGAGCTGGAGTTGGAGACTTTGGACATTTCCGATGTACTTACCTGGGTAGTTACCCAGAAAATTTTAGACAGATTAAAATTTAGCCTAACATCTGGGTAACTACACCACATGACATCTACCACCTTTCCCACCTACCACCTCACCCAGCTAACACTTTATCTACCCCATTCACCTCACCTTTATACCCACTTATCCACCTACCCACCTCACTCACTTAACCCACCTTACCTCCCACCACATACCCTTACCTCATTCACCCTACCCACTTACCTCACCCACTTACCCACCCTATCCATTCACTCATTCATCCACTCATCACTAACATTCAAACTGGACACTTAAACTTACCATAAGGCAGCTGGTGCCATAAAAAAGGGTTGTGTCCAGTCTTCCCCCAACTGTACTCTGCTTTGACAGAGCTCACTGAAGGATGCTGTGTTCTGCATTTCTGGAAAAGCCCAGCTTGGAAGATTCTGGAGGAAATGTGAAGCAGCATTGCGTTGGGGGGACTTTTTGAGTGGAGCGGCAATCCGACAATGTTTGCCGCTCCTCGGAAAATCCAGGCCGACATCTTTAAAAGTTGTGAACAAGCTGCTGAAGTTATTAAGTAAAGAATTTGCGATCCTAGGTTTTATAAATAGGGGTAAAGCAAACAGATATTGCTAAACACTACAAGTCATTTATTACGCACATACCATATGTCTAGCTTTGTGCCTTACTTTGGAAAAGATGTCAAGACTATGGAATATGTATGGAAGAGATTCATCAAGGTCACCAGAGTCACCCATTGCGGAGGAGGGTCCAAGGCTGCCCTGCTGTTGAGGTGACTTGGAGGGGAGGGGTGGGGTGAGGTGCAAGGGCAGCCTTGCCATTGCGACAGTTCAAGCGCAGCCATTGATATGATTGGAGCCAGGCCTCTAGCTTATTTGCCTACTCAAGAAATGCAGAGGCAGAGAAAAGTGCCAACAAATGCTCCAGAGCTTTTCACTTTGCAACTCCCCACCTCCTCACAGCACAGGCTGCAAACTAATGAGTGTTTTAGTGGACTGTAGAACAGTTGGACGACTGCACATGTTGTACAATCTCCTTGCTAAAGCTATCCATGGGGCAGCCACTGATGGAGGTGCTCACAGCCCCTTGCAATGTCAGCATCCCAGTTTGGACCAGTCACCCCAATGGTTTAAGCTAATAGTGCAGCCTTGCACCGTGGGTTAGGAGAATGCCTGCGCCTGAGCTGAGAGCACAGCATGCAGTCCAATGGGCAAATCTGCCGCCAATCGATCAGGTGGAGTGGGGTAGAGGTGGGTGGGATTTCGGCCATGCAGCACACTAAACTCCGGGCATCCAAGTGGTGGCCAGCACTCTCCAGGAAGTATTATGGGACCTTCAGACTTAACCAGGACAGGTTCTTAGTACACCCATGCTAACCCATGTGTCTCTCTCTTTCATCTGGCAGGAGGAGTATATTGGAGCGTAGACCTGGTGAATTATCTGTATTGGCTATGGAGAGCGAAGACAATGGAGGAGAAAGCGACTGAGGCGTCTGGCTGCACAGAGGGAGGAGCAGTATCCTCTGGTGGAAGGGTCATGAGGACTCGAAACGTCAACTCTTTTCTTCTCCACCGATGCTGCCAGACCTGCTGAGTTTTTCCAGGTAATTCTGTTTTTGTTTTGGATTTCCAGCATCCATAGTTTTTGTTTTTATATTTTTAATTATCTGTATGCCTAATTGGCTGCGGAGAGCGAAGACAATGGAGGACAAAGCGACCGAGGCGCCTGGCTGCACAGAGGGAGGAGCAGCTGGAGCTCCCGCACACGACAGAAGAGCTAGTTGGCACCTAGCAACACCCAGGGTCTACAGATGATGCCTTTCATTCCTGCAGATCACTGACAACTAGTGTTGCTGAAGACTGCGCATGTCTAGAGAACTGATTGGTCACATCTGCCACCTGCTGCAGGATTTGACGCCACGAGGACATCCACTGCCAGAGGCGGTGAAAATGACAGCTGTGCTCAATTTCTATGCCAATGGCTCTTTTTGACATTCCACAGGTGACTTCTGTGGGATCTCACAAGCCTCCACCCACAAATGCATCCATGAGGTCACAGATGCCATCTTCACAAGAGTACACAACTTTGTGCATTTCACCTGGGATCAGGGCAGCCAGAGCGATTGGATTTACCTAGATCGCAGGTTTCTCACTGGTGCAGGGAATGATTGACTACACTCACTTAGCGTTCAGATCTCCATCGCAACATGTGGTCAACTACATCAACTGCAAGTGATTCCATTCACTGAATGTGCAGCTGGTGTGCGATCACCAGAAATGCATCCTGCATGTGTGCGCACGGTTCCCAGGGAGTGTGTACGACTCCTACATTCTCAGTCACTTACAGATCTCTGAAGTCTTCTGTGTCCACAGAAGCTGTAGGGGTGGCTCCACAGGGAGCCACGGGGGCAAGGGCTACCCGCAGAGGACCAGATGGATGATACCCGTGTGGTGGCCTCGGACTGCAGCAGAGAGAAGGTACAATGAGGTTCATGCTGCAACTCGCAAATTGATGGAGCAGGCCATCAGGATGCTGAAGATGAGGTTCCAGTGCCTACACTGGTCTGGTGGAGCCCTGCAATATAGTCTGCAGAGAGTGTCACACATCGCCGTTGTCTGTTGCACCCTTTACAACCTGACGCAGCAACAGGGCTGAGGAGGAGATGGGGCAGCTGGAGGTCTTCTCTGATAAGAGGGACACTGACAGGAATGAGGATGAGGAGGTCCTGTGACAATGATGGGGATGAGGCCCTCGCACTGGCCAGACAAGGCAAGCGCGCTCAGGAAACCTTAGCTGCTAGATTTCTGGAGGATGACAACGACAAGCAGTGAGGAGACTCCATACATCTTCACATTGCATCTGTGAATGTTTGACTCCCATCTGGCTTTTGACAGTGCACATACACTCTGTGAGAATGCTCCTGTCATGGAGAGGCAGTAGAGACCCTAATAGTCACTCGATTGCAGGAGGATGATAACGACATGCAATGAGGACACTCTATAGATTTTCACATAACCTCTGAGAATGACTGAGGGCAGCTCGTTTGCACTCTGTGATCAGGGCCATATCATAGAGACGCAGCCATGAAACTTTAGAAGCATCTGATCCTGTGTCCGCCTTCAGCACCTGAGCCCTTCAGGAGCACAGTGTCACTGGTCACAGATGCTGAAGAGATGGGGGCTGAGAGCGCACAGAGAGAATGACAGAACTACACTGCCCACTACATTCTGGCAGCAATGCCAAGTATTGTAGAGATGCAGGCATCAGTAATGTGTCCAGGGAGTGTGAGACCGGACCATCACTTTGGTCTGAAGGCTGCACAAAGCACATGGAAGAGACCCTGGACTGAGACTCCTGCCATTATGTTGTGCAGAGAGACTTCACATTTCAATGACACGATCACTGCTCATCAGAACAAGGAGCCATAGGCAGAGAGACATTCCTGGGAGTTTATTGACAATAGTGAAACATATGTACAAATGATTAACACCCTTGCCCAGGCTGTGCAACTATGTCTCCTTAACTTTCCTAACCCTGCCGCTACGTCTTGGTGCTCCCTGGACATCCGCAGCAGAAGTGGGGGCAGTCTGCTGACTGCTATGCCCTGTCTGTGATAACCCTGGCATCCTCTGGAGGGCTGAGACCTGAGGGGCCCCGGCCTGCTTTCAAGGTCCTGCTGTGTGGCTGTGGCCCCTCCTCGGCCTGTGGAGCTGGAGCTGTTGAGGGCACAGGGAGAGGGGATTCGGATGGGCCAGGCACTCCCGGAGTCACCTAGATGGATGGCCCCGGGGGGGCTACCCCTGCTGATCCTCCTCCCTATGGGTGCCCAAGGGCCTCAGGCTGACTCCTTGGGGTAGCTGAGTGAGATCAAGCTGCCCCTCACCCCTCTCGTATACACACTGTTGGAGGCCAACTATGGCTTCAGCGATTGAGTTGACCCCGCGCAGCAGTGCAGGAGCGACATACTCGACTAAGGTCTCCACGGTGGCCACCATCCTACCAGTGTTGACCTTGGTGCATTGGCATGCCGGCGCTATCACCTCAGAGTGAATGTGGTCGGACTCCGCCATTGTGCCCTGCAATCTGAGGAGTGCAGGGTACATCCCTTCCTGATTTTCCCGGACTTGCCTTTGTAGCAACTGAGACATGACTGAGTCCAGAAGCTCGCCATCTGACTTGGACTCAGCAAATTTATGGCCTCCAGCAGTCCTCTGAGTGCCGGACACCTGGCAAGGCCCTGCAGCCACCTGTTATGGGTCAGACAGTGCGACGTGCTCACCAGATTGTGATCCCAAGGCTATTCTAAAGCTAGGTCTCACTGAGATGTGTATCTCTGTGCTGGTGGAGGGTGAGGGTGAACACTGTGATGGGACCTCAAGGAAGGTGCCTCCAGATTGCTCTTCAGAGGTTTATTCAGGGCTTGATTGGAGGCCCTGGATTGTGAAGTCAGTGGGCTGTTTCCCAGATGTGCCTGTGAAAGCAAGGGGAGATAATTAGTGCATGGCAGTGGCCTGTGGAACAGGACACAACACTCACAGCATGGTTGTCTGATGGATGTTGCACTGTTGAATCCTGACTTGGTAGAGCACCACCGATCTCATCATCGGCACAGGACTAGTCCAGACCATCAGTGGCCAGCTGGATGCGTCTGTTTTCAAAGTCTCTGAGGACCATGATTTCAGGCATTCCTCCACCAGTCTGTGACTGCTCCCTCTCGTTGTGGGCTGCTTGTCCTGCATGAATAGAGATGGAGAGAGTGTAAGCAGGATGCCTGTCAGGCCAGATGATAAGTATGCCTGGCATGTGTGGGTGGTGAATGGTCCCATGGATGCGATGAGGACAATGACGTAAGTGTAAGAGAGTGAATGGTGATGTCCCTTGAACTGGCAATGAGGGAGATCCCTGTGAGTGTGTGATAGATTTGTGAGTGTGTGATAGATTTTTGAGTGTGTGAATTGAGAGTGATGAGAAGAGTGACTTACCCTGGCGGAACAGAGGAGATCATTCATCCTCTTGCGGCACTGGGTGGCTGTCCTCTTTTGAAGGGTGTTGCCGCTGACCACCGCTGCCACCGCCTTCCAAGCCTGGTTGGTCACGCCGCTGCCCATCCTGTGGCCAGAGCAGAGGTAGAGGACATTCCGGCGGGCTTCCATGGCATCCAAAAGGCATTCCAGTGATGCATCGCTAAACCTGGGGACTGCTGTCTTCTTGCCTTTCGTGGACATCTTCCCTGCAGAAGTTGTAGGCTGGAATCACTGAGATGTGGTGCATGCAGCTGGACTTTAAATTTGGTGCCCAGCGTGATGAAGTAGTGAGGTGATAGCAGATGGGCGAAAGAGAGCCCTTCCGCTATGGAAATGATGTGTTTCCCAGGAATGCATAAATAACACGGTGGGTTTGAGATGATATGAAGTGAAAATCCACTACTGCGGCCAGCAAGTAAAATGATGTTTCCCTGCCCACCACCGCACTTAGTGCAAATCTGGGATGATTCTAACCTATGACTCTGTTGAAAATCAAGTACGTGAGCACTGTTAAAAACTAACCTGCCTGACTCCAAAGCACATCACCATCTGAGATTATACAAAGAGTTATGTGTTTTATGCAGGCAATTTAAAGTTTGAAAATGCTGAGATCAAAAGCATTGGAAGTTGAACCTAAGTGGTTTGGCACATTAAAAGGAACTAAATGCACATCACAAAATAAAGAGGCAGTGCCACCTGCTGATACATAATATGTATCACTACATAGATTCTGCTTTCCTTTTCTGATTTCTCCTATTCCAAAATCTATTTCCAATAACACTAATCAACCCAAGCACCTTTGCTGACTTTTGTTTCAGATTTCAAACAACAATGCTCAAAAACAAGCTAGGTATAAGGTTAGGCACTCACACAATTCTGCAATAGGTGTGAGTTCCTGAAATCTGATGTACAGTATGTGCTCCATTTACAATATGCTACGTGTTCCATTTATAATAGGATCAGCTTTTTAAATTAGTTCACTAGATGTGGGAGTCACTGGCAAAGCCATTTATTTCCCATCCCTAATTGTCCTTGAGAAGGTGGTGGTGAGCTGCCTTCTTGAACCGCTGCAGTCTATGTGATATAGGTATACCCACAGTGCTGTTAGGGAGGGAGTTTCGGGCTTTTGGTCCAGCGACAGTGAAGGAGCAGTGATATATTTCCAAGTCAGGGTAGTGGTCACAAGTTTGGGAGGTGCTGTTGAAGGATCCTTAGTGGGTTTTGCAGTGCATCTTTTAGTTGGTACACACTGCCGCCACTGTGTGCAGGTGGTGGAGAGAATGATTGTTTAAGGTGTTGGACTGGGTGACAGTCAAGTGGACTCCTATGTCCTGGATGGTGCCCAAGTTTCTTGACTTTTGTTGGAGCTGCATTCATCCAAGCAATTGGAGAGTATTACATCACACCCCACAAATGTGCATGTAGATGGTGTACAGGCTTTAGGGAGTCAGGAGGTGAGTTACTCCTTGCACAATACCCAGCTTCTGACCTGTTTTGTAATCACAGGTCCAATTGGCAGGCCCACTGGGTTTCAGATCAATGGTGATCTGCAGGATATTAATAATGCGGTTTTTGACAATTGAATGTATAGGGGAGATGGTTAGACTCTCTCTTGTTGAAGATGGTCATTGAATAGCACTTGTGTGGCAATAATACTACTTGTCACTTATCAGCCCAAGCATGAATGCATGCATCCACAGACTGATTCCTTTGATGGCAGCCTTTTGTCTCCTAAGACCACGGTTTGTACCGTGGTGGTCAATTCTGTGTTAAGCATTGCCTGGTGTGACTCAGGAACCCCAGGCTGGCATGGTCCCTTTTCTGCAGGGGGAGACAGTAGGCTGAGAAGCTGCATGATTTGCCGACCTCTGTTTTCTCTGGGCCCTCTTCTCAGCCAGCTGAGCTGTTCTTTTCCACTTGCATCTTCCAATGCCCTTCCAGAGATCACGACCATAAGCGACTGTCTTCCAGTTGTCATTGTTCACCGGCTTCATATCTCACTTGTAGGTCTCCATGTAGCAAAGGTATGGATGCCCAGGAGATCATGACCCAGTGGTCAGTTCACTGTAGATAAGGTAATTGGGCGTACGGCTGTCATCCATCCGATGAATGTGGCTGAGCTAGTGCAGACATTGTTGGCTTAGTAATGAGTGTATGCTGATGGAATTAGCATGCCCCAGGACCTATGTGTTGGTGACCTTGTCCTGCCAAGAGATGCCAAGGATACGTCTGAGACAGTGAAGGTGGAAATTGTTCAACCTTTTCTCCTGCCTAGCATATGTTGTCCAGGTCTCACCAGAGTGCACTGAGGATGCAGGCTTGGTAAACTCACAGTTTGGTGTTCTCAGTCAGGTTGCTGATGCTCCACACTCTCTTACTCAGTTTGGACATAACAACTGCAGCTTTTGCGATGCATGTGTTGATTTTAGGATCAAGTTACAGATTGCTGGTGATTGAGGAGCTGAGATATGTGAAGCTATCAACAACCTCCAGAGTCATAGTGTCAATGCTGATGGACGGTGGTATAGCAACATCCTGGACCGTGACATTTGTCTTCCTGATACCGGGTGCCACATAAGTTCCCATGAGCTCTAATTTTGTTTTAAGTTCAAGACTGGAAATAATGGTTTTCCCAATGATAATTACTCTATCTACGGTTTTTGAAATAAATGAAGGATGTGCAAGGAGATGCCAAGACAGGTATAGACTACAACAGAAGTATTCTCTGCCTTCACATTCAAACCCACATATAGAGGAGATCAGCCCTCAGTTCGACAGGCAATCGGTGTTTGGAGCAGCTCCTATTACAACTATCTATCTAGTATGGAAATATCCAGTGGCAGTAAAGATCAACTGCACTCAAAAGCCTGACTGCAGCCCTTTGTTGGATGGTGTTGTAAATGATACAGAGGGCCATCCTGTATCATTCTGTATAACTGTATTCCTCTCTACAGATGCTGTCAGACCTGCTGAGTTTTTCCAGCTATTTTTATTTTTGTTTCAGAGGGCCATTCTTCCTGACCATACCTCAAGTAACACCGTTTTCATTTCAGCCACCGGCAAATAGGTGTTCTGAGCTGTTCTGCCACATGCCTGCAAACTCAGATTTATACCCTGAGCTTTCATTTTCACTCTTCTCTTGGTCCCCACGATTTTCAGTCTTGATGCTAGATTAAGACTTTTTCTGAGCTGTTCTAAGGGATTTCAGAAATTTTGTCTCCCTATTCTAGCCATCCCTTTCGTTGTCCTCTTCCTCTAAATTTCCATTCCACACAATTTAGCACTCAAGTGTCTCAAGGTTGCTCCAACACCTATTTAAATCTGCACCTGAATCTTCTCATAACTGGTCTTAGATAGATGGATAAAGAAAGCACACCTCCATTTCAGCACAAAACTGTCATCTAGCTATTCAGGTCTATACTGCACCCATAGGCACCCCCAGAGTGGGCTGGGAAGTGCAGAGGGGAGCCTAAAATCGGGCGGGATATCCAGGTGGCGCTGTGCCTGTTGCCCCCCTGCCTCTGCTGGTATTTTATCAACAGTGGGGTAGACAGCCCCCATCCCATTCTGAGGCCAATTGAGGTCCTTAAGTGGCCAACTAATAGCACTTCACTAAGGACCTCTTTCCAGTCCTGTAGGTATTTCATCAGCAAGTTGGAGTTGGGAGGGACTCCACCACCTGGGGAAGCCACACAGTAAAAGGTGGCCTCTCTGTGGGCTCGAGAGAGGGAATGTGCTCTCCTGTTCAGACACTCTGTGGCCCACAAAGGGTCCCTATAGTAGCTAAGGCCACTCCTGCTGGAAGACACCCAACCCCCCTTCCCTCCTCACCCAGCCTGCCTATTTGGTCCTGGTGGCCCTGACTTGACTTACTTGCAGTCGGGGCCTGCTGCAGTCCTAGTAGTGGCTACTCCTTTGCATTCCCAATTTTAATCGCTGTGTGATTGGCTAGGCCTTCAGCTGCCAGGGGTCTAAGCTCTGTAATTTTCCCCCCCAACCTCTCTGCCCCTTTACCTGATTTTTGTCCCATAAGATACTCCTTAAAACCTGCCACTTTGATCAAGCATTTAGCCATCTGTTCTAGTATCTCCTTATGTCAGTTTTTATATAGCCCTATGAAGCAACATGGGACATTTTATGGCAAGGCTGCTTCATAAATACAAGTTGTTGTTATGATTTGTCTATGGCCTCTTGAGATCTGTTACTATTCTCCTCGTTGTTTACTACATATCCCAGTTTCATATCATCTGCAGACTTTGTGTAGCACCTCATGCTGGATTAGGTAAAAATAGTTAAAGAGGAGATATTAGAAAGGCTAGCAATACTTAAAATGGATGTCACCTATTTCCAAAGGGATGCATCCTTAGTTGCTCAGGAAAATATGGGTAGAAATTGTGGGCATGCTAGTGTTACAGACTGGAGAGAGACAACCAAACTGTGCCTGTTTCCTCTTTCCAGAAGATGAGCAAAGACTTCCTTTGTCCTTGCAAATTCTAGGGATAGCTCCTAGACAAAGGACCAAACTGTGGTCAGGTGGCTTGTAGCGGCTATCTTTTTAGTTCAGCAAGAAATCCATTTTGAAAACTAGCAATAAGGATAAAATTTCAAATATAAGGTGTTGGGAGTCTTCCCATGTCATAGGAACCCAACAGTCCTTTCACCCTTGGTGAAAAAAATGAATTCTATTTCATTTTTTTAATGTGGTCTTGCAAAAGAAAACCTAGATGTAAGGAGGTACACAGTCATTCTCTCGTTCTTTGGAAACTCAGCCATACAGCTAGCATGGGCAATGTCAGTTCCCTGCTGCAGTTCTGAAGTTTAAATTCAGGGTAGCACATCAGCAATAACATTGACCTTTCCTTCAATGTGGGTAATGTTTAGGTTGACCTGGGGACAGGGTCAGGTGTAAGCAGAGACATTTCTTTCAGAACACAGTGCCTGTGCAAATCCTGACTATGTGTTGTCTAAATGGTCAGGGGGTTTTACATGGGTATTAGCATACAGGTTGTTGATAACGGTCAAGCTGCTCTGGGCTACCTGCAGGGGTATTCTAGGTTTCTCACTCTGTAAATGTCAATGTTTTTGACTATAGGGCTGAGCTGCTCTTGTCGAGCTTAACTCTCCCCTGTCCATCTTCATAACTTGTGAATTCAGTTGCTCATACCTAAGCACTGTGGCCAAGCTGATACCCAGGAGATTGGGGTTCCTAAAGTGATTTTGGCCTCCTACAGGGATTCCAGCTTAGTGTCCGGCTTGTGTGCAAGCACAACTGGGATCTTCCAGTTACTACTAGGCTCTATTGGCTGGTACTGCAACAGGTGGGTGATCTTCTCCGGAACCTGGGCCAGCTTTTCTGGGCCTGGATGATAGAGATGTTATCTTATGGCAGGGATCTCTCCCACACTCATATCAGGGAGAGCTACAGTGGAGCAGACTGGTTTGTCTGTACAGGTCATTTCAATTGCAGTGGGCAGCTCTGTCAGGTTGCCTCACGGTTCTGCATTAAGGTGGGTGAATATGGGTTCCAACTTTCTCTGTTGGTTAGTCGGATAGTAGGGGGTTCAATGTGGGATTCACTTATGTCTCCCCCTAATTCATCCTAACTGTTCCTCTCTTCCTTTTTACTTTCGGGGATGGGTTTTCCCCTTAGCTGTTTCATGTCTTTTGGAACACTATTATCGTCAAGTGAGTGTTCTGTTCCTGCTGTACTCCCCTGTTGCTCTTCAGCTAAGGGAAGTATCACCCTCACTCTTTCTTGGTCTTTTTGGGAACTTCCCTGGTCCCCATTTAAATCTGCCATAAAGCTATTGGCTAAACCAATTGTCGGTTCATGAGCTTGTGAATTTGCTTTGGGAATGGGCATCCCCGAAGTTGATCCATGTCCCCTGGAACACTTTTGCCCCCAAGTGGAAGTCTAACTGGGAAGTCAGAGGTCACTGTTCCCATGGGCATTGTGCACCATGGAGGAGACTCCTCTAAAATGCAGAGAGGAAGTGACTTCATCAACTACACAATGAATGAGGGCAGCCAGGCTGAGAGACCCAGAGGGTTTAGTGCCATAGCTGCATTCCCTAAAGTGCAGGGAGTCATAGGCTGCACACATATAGCCATCAAGACTCCCATGGGCCAGCCAGGCGCATTTGTAAACCGTAAGGGGTTTCACTCCTTGAATGTACAAATTATATGTGACAACTGCCAGAGGGTCATGCAGGCCTGTGCGTGATACCCTGGGAGTTGTTATGATACCTATATGCTCAGAGGCACATCCAGGTTCCACAGCTATTCTCACCAACACTGCTATTGGAGGGGTGGATACTTGATGATAAGGGTGAAGAGATGGCTCATGACTTGGTAAGGAATCCATGAACAGAGACTGAGTAATGACACAATGAGAGCCATGCATCCACCAGGACCTGGTGGCTCACAAAGTATGCATCAGCTTATGTCTCCTTAATTGTTGTGGTATGCTGCACCCTTCACAATCCTGCATTCCAGAGGGGGAGGCCCTGGCATGGGAGGATCTAGGTGAGTGAACTGCATCCTTGGATGACAAATCTAAAGAGAATTTGGAAGACGATTAGGAGGATCCAGACTGACCTGCCATTGCGCCTGAGGGCCAACAGGGAGTGGGTGCTACGGAGACTTGGGACTCTCTCATAATGAGATGCTTCTCCTGAGGATGTGGAGGACTATCAACAAGGTCTGTGTGCCACAGTCTTCTGATCTGTGACCCTGTATCATCATTCCAATCAGTAGAGCCAAGGCCAGCATCATATACTTCATCACCTAGGAAGCCTGTGAGGAAGCTGCTGACACAAACACCATGAAGCAGCATGGACTAAGTGACATTTAAATAGCCATCTAACCACGAGACCCCTCACAACAGTACATTTATTCTTGGCCAGAATCATTTAATAAAGGTCCTCAACACTCACACAGTAATATCAGGTAAGGCAACGCCCCAAAATGACCCATGGGTGTCTATTGTGATTTCTTAATTCTTTTATGGATGCTACACCATGGATCTCCCACTTTGCTGTCAGCCGCACTGGAGGCAGACTACTGACCTTGATGTCCCTTTGCCAGTGATGACCCTGGCAGATGTCCTCTGATTATGAGAACCCCTGCATTGTGAGGGAATCCCGCACAGTGACAGGAGCCTCTTCTATTGCCACGGCACCCTGAGGTGCTGGTCTCATTGGCCATGGGGCAGAGGAGCATCTGTATCTATCAAGACCATCCTGAGAGGAGCTCTCAGATCAGAGAGTTATTGCTCAGCTTCCGTCACTAGGTCCAGTTGGTCCTAGCCTGCTTACCTGAGGGGCAAGAGGACCTGGTGGAGACTGCAGGTGCCCTGATCCCCCTCTTGTCTTGGCACTGCCTGCTTGATCTCAGTGACAAGGCAATGGATTGCAGCCACTAACTGGTCTGCTGGATCTGCCTCTCCATGAGAGTCACTATTCTCTCAACGAAGGAAGGCACACATGCTGACAAGAGGGAGATCACAGCACTCATAGCCAGGATGGATTCCTCCGCTTGTCCTTGCCAGGGTGTACTTCCCTCTGGAATCTCCACCAGATCTTCACACAACACCCATTGGATATCCAGCATCTGCTTCCTTATGGACAAGTCCAGAGGTTCATCATCTGCCTGGGACTCAGCATTCCCACATTCAGAGACCTGGACTGTTGCAGCCTCTAACAGCTGGTCTAACACTTGTTTGGTGCATAAACCAGTTTGTGTTTCCCATTCAGCCAAGGTGCGTAAACCCACTGAAATGCAAGTATCTGAGGAGGTGGAAGGTGCAGAGCATGGATAGGACAGTGCACCCTCTGAGATCCGCTCAACTTCCTCAAAGGTCAATGCTAGTCCCTCAGGGCTGGTGGCTGCTGGGACCAATGACCGATGTTGGAGAAGACATAAAGATTAGTACCACTCCACAGTTCAGATTTAGATGATAAAGCATTTCGGACGTTTAACCCATGACTGAGAGTGATGCCCTCCCACCCTTTAGATGAATCCAACTCATTCCTTCCCTCGGCATTGCAATGGCCTCTTGGATTCTCACCATCCCTTTCATGAACTTTAGCCTCTCTGTGGCTAACAGATCAGCAACCCTATTGGCTGGCCAGCTGCAGGATGCCCTCTTCTGCCGGTGTTATAAATGCCAGGTTAGGCACACCCTCACTGGGCCACAACCTCTCCCGGGCACCATGGGCCCTCTTCTCCTGTGAAGACAATGGAAGAATCATGAGGTCATCTCTGGAGAGGTCATGCCCTCAAGGTAAGCCCACAACTTAAGTCGTTAACTTTGCTGCTTGGCAATGCTCCTCGTGTGTGATCCTTTCTTTCTGTCCACCATCACCCAGTCCCTGAAGACATCCAGATTGCCAAGGCTCCATGAATATGCATTCTAGCCACTGGGTATTCATTGACTCATTTCCCACTTCCCATTGCACGTCACCAGCATACCTTCCTGTGGGTGTGCGTCCACATTGAGAATTAGGTTTGTCACTTACCCTTGCAGGATGAATAAGGTCGTTCAGCCTCTTGCGATACTACAAACACATCCTCCAGACAATTCCACAGCTGCTGACCTCCTCTGCCACCTCCATCCAGGCTTGCTTGGCATGGTAGGGATGTCTCCTCTTCCCATACTGGAGTATGAGAACATCCCGCCATTCATTCACAGCCTGGGGGAGTCATCATCAAACTGTGGGCTGGTCTGGCCTCTGACCTCCTCCAGGCAGCCAATGATATGGCTATATCAGTGTATAATTGATCCGGCGGAAGTGGGTGGGTACCCTGGAGGAGCAATTATTATTTCCTCCTTTCTTATCTGCAAATCGCAGGAACTGCAGCTGCCACAGGAGTCACCAAGATGACAGCAGATGTTCTGTCCTACAGCTTCAATCTTTTCACCTCTTTGCAAGCAATGCAGCCTTTCCTCAGTAATGATGGCTAGCCAGATGCTGCCTGGAACCGCCTGCTGGTTAACAGCCCCACCCCGCAGCTGCTGGACATCCCACCCTAGACCAACAACTTGTAGCGAGTCCTACTGGTCAGATGCCAGTTGGCCGACAGTCCCACCAATCTACCGCTAATTGGCTGGCCGGCTCTTAAGCGCAGTGGGAATACTAAGATGGGTGGGAGCAAGCATGCCATGTGCATTCACTTCCAACAACCTGATCCCATTGCATACTGTAAAATCCAGCCCTATGCTCTATTTGCAACACACTCAACTTTCTACTTATACCACAAGTCACTCTCATTTAAGCACAATGTTCTACTTACAATATACTTGATGCACTTGTTAATCCACAATAAATGGTCAATTTAAAATACACGCCATCTTTTCTGACAACATGCATGACATTATTTACAAGCCATGTAAAGTTCTATTTACTTTCTACACTGTTGTATTTATAGGGCACACAACATTCTATTGCTAGCAAGCGCAATGTTCTGTTTATAATATAAACACTGTTTTATGAACAACACATAAAATATTCTACAAACAATATGCCCAGTGTTCTATGTTTCATTTGCAATACACGCAACATTGTTGTCATAGCATTAAACAAATATTCTTTTCCAAGCACCCAACTTTCAATTTACAATACAGGTCACATCCAATTTACAGCGAACATGCCATGCTACTTTATACACATACAATGATTTACTTATACATTCTATTTACAATATATGTAATATGCTGTTTAAAAGATTTACAATATTTTATTTACTGTACAAGCATTTTATTTACAATTTACACATCAGTTTTAGCACAGATCAGGCGATGGTTGGGGAGGGTAGTGGAGTGAAGGAGTAATCCACCTTATAGCGGGAGGCTCAAACTATCTTTCTGCTTATTCAAATGTGATCAATGAGATGCTACCATTCAATGAATGTCAATGGAAATGGAGGAAAATCTCTAAGTAGGAAATTGTGTGTGCTGTAAATAGGTCACTTGTCCCCTAAATGGAACCTTTATGTGAATATTGATTGTAACCATTTTATTTATAGCACACATTACATTCAATGTATTTCGTATTATATTTAGATATTTTGTTTAAGGGACACACAATGTTCTGTTTTAATTAAAGGATACACTACATTCTATTGGCAGTGAGCACAATGTCCATGTTCAATGTTCTATTTACAGTAAACTCTACACTCTACTCACAGTGCACATCATATTCAATTTGCATTGCATACAGGCCAGGATCTTCCGTGCCCGTTGGTGTTGGGCAGGTTCAGTGATGTGTGTGGACAACATGGCGGGAAAGCCAAAAATTGGTTTCACAATGTTGTGCGATCATCTGCACTGCCTGCAGATGGCGGGCGCGTTCCCCGTCATTGGATGTCAGGAACCTCATTGTAATAAATCAGCATATCATCATAAGGTCAGCCCACCCTATTCATACCCCCCTGCTGGATGGTCTGCCTACGTTGGTGGGGAAACACACTGACGTGTTTCACAACAACATATATAAGGCGTGTACTTGGCGGGCTGCACTTTGCTTGGGACTTCAAGATTTGTTTGCCTACCTTGCTTCAGTTAGCACTCGCAGTCATCAGTGCCAAGCTTCACAGATAGCACCACATCACTCTTAGGGGGGATCATGAGCGTGTCCCTGTCTACTAGATCAGCCATATTTGGATGGCTTTTCAATGGCTGTAGGGAAGGGTCTTGCTTGGGAAGGAGAGAAGTGGCCACAGGCAAGGAAAGAGGCTGTAGGATGAGGGCTGTACTGGGGAAGGACGGTATCCTAGGGTGTGTGTTTGGGGACACCTGTTGATCTATGCAAGTGGCCTCAAGATGGTGAGCGCTGTGGAGGCAATCTCCAGGGGAGATGAGGCCAGATGGACGTGTGAGGGTGTCTGTGAGAGAGTGTGAGGAGGGGGCAGGGCCCGCTCACCGATGCTCAAAATGACGCGGGATGACATCAGGGAGAACTCAATGTCATCCCGCCCCATTTAAATTTTCAGGAAGGCGGGGGCGCAGCAAAATTAGCTGCTGGCCCACCGACCTGTCAATGGCCAATTGAGGCCATTGACAGGCTCATTAAAAAGGTTGGCGGGCAGGCCAGGAGCCCCAGCGGGGAATAGAAAAAAACATGAAACCTCTTCCACCGGTAGGGATTTAAAAAGTTCAATAAAGTTTTCATGAAATTTATGAACATGTCCCATCTCATGTGACGTTGTCACATGAGGGGGACATGTTAAGGAATTTTTCGTTTTTCTATTTTTAAAGTTTATACAGCTGTCAGCGAGCTCCCTGAGGCAGCACTTAGCCTCAAGGAGATGTGCGCTCTTTTGTACGTATGCTCAAAAGAGCGCACTCTTGTATTTGGGAATCCCCCCACCCTCCCCCCTGCCCGCACAGGAAGCACATAGTGCTTCCCGCCGGGCGTCATGCTGGGTGGCCCTTAATTGGCCCGCCCACTTAAAATGGTGGCGGGGCCCGCTTCTCCAACGGGGATCAGCTCCCCGCCCGCCGGAGATTGGGTCGGGCCCACCTGCCCAGTAGGCAGAAAATTCTGCCCAGTGAGTGATGATGTCCCTTGAGCTGGCAGCAAGTGAGATGCCAGTTAATGTGTGATGGGCTTGAGTGTGTGAGTCTAGAGTGATGGGATGGTTGCTATACCCTGGCTGCATGGATGAGATCATTTATCCTCTATCTGCATTGGATGGCAGTGCAACATTGGCATTGATCACCACTGCCATCGCCTACCAAGCAGGGATAGTAATGTAGCTCCCCTCCTGTGGCCAGAGCGGGGGTAGAGGACATCACAGTGAGCCACCATAGCATCCAAAAGGTGCTCGAGGGCTGCAGTCTTCTTGCCCTTTGGGCCCATATCTTCTTTGCTACAGTCCTGGTTTCGAAGTACCGAGTGCAGCTTTACTTTAATGCGGTGCCTGGAGTGATGAAGAGGCAAGGTTGTGGCATGGCAGGTGAATCAGAGCCCACCCGCCTTCGAAACGGCGTGTATCCCAGGAATGCACAATTAATGCGGCTGGTTTGGGACAACACAGCATGAAAAGGCTCCATTGCAGCCAGTGGGGAAAACCTCGTTTTACTCGCCCGCTATCGCACTCAGTGCAAATCTAGGACAATTCCGCCCACAATGTTATATTCACAATGCACACAATATTCTATTTACAATCTAATAAAAACTTATATTTACCAAACACATAACACTCTGTTTATAACACCCATAATGCTCTATTTACAATATACACCGCAGTCTATTTACAACACACACAATATTCTGTTTACATTACAGTCAACATTCAATTTACAAGACACACAATTTTCTTGTTCCCATATACATCACATTCTATTCACCATGTGAGTGACATACTATTTAGAAAACACTGATTGAGACCATATGAGAAAATAAGAAAAGAGGTTAAGATCTCAATGAAGAGCTTTACATAAGAGCAGGGCACTTTATGGCCAGGACTTTCCCCCCATCGGGGGGGAAGTTGAAGAGCAGGCACGCCTCCGATCGGCGTCCCCGATTGGGGGCAAGCTGCCATTTTACCTGGGTGGGCCAATTAAGGTCCGCCCAGTGTGACGTCCGTACGGAAGCGCCATGCGCTCCCTGTGCGGCCATTGACAGGTCGGTGGGTGCACAGCTGATTCTGCTGAGCCCCTGCCGACCTGAAAATTTAAATGGGGCAAAGTGATGTCGCAACGTCATTGCGCATCATTTTACGCGTCGGTAAGTGGGTCCCACCCCCTGCTCACCGACGGGAAAGTCCTGACCATAGGAATGTGTACTAGTCATTGATGCAATTCAGCAGGTCTGACAGCATCTGTGGAGAGGGAGAGAGAGACAGAGATAACGTTTCGAGTCCGTATGACTATTCTCTGATCTGAAGAAGAGTCATACGGACTCAAAACATGATCTCTGTCTCTCTCTCCATAGATGCTGTCAGACCTGCTGAGTTTTAATAGCATTTTTTGTTTCTGTTTCAAATTTCCAACATCCGCAGTATTTTGCCTTTAATTTAGTTTTTAGTTCACTGTCACTTCTCTTCCAAGAATGCCCACCTTGAAGAAGTACTGCTCTTCTCTCCGACAGATCTGAAGAAGAGTCATACGGACTCGAAACGTTATCTCTGTCTCTCTCTCCACAGATGCTGTCAGATCTGCTGAGTTTTTCCAGCATTTTTGTTTCCGTTTCAAATTTCAGCTTCTGTAGTATTATGCCTTTATTATATTGATACAATTCACGTTGATTTATATGAAGGCAAAATTTTCATCTTCAGGAATTCCATGAGCTTTCCAGGGAGATTGTCAGGTGAATGGATGGCTTTTGGGCAACAAGGAAGATTCCTTAACAAAAACAGAATTACCTGGAAAAACTCAGCAGGTCTGGCAGCATCGGCGGAGAAGAAAAGAGTTGACGTTTCGAGTCCTCATGACCCTTCGACAGAACTTGAGTTCGAGTCCAGGAAAGAGCTGAAATATAAGCTGGTTTAAGGTGTGTGTGTGGGGGGCGGAGAGATAGAGAGACAGAGAGGTGGAGGGGGTTGGTGTGGTTGTAGCGACAAACAAGCAGTGATAGAAGCAGATCATCAAAAGATGTCAACAACAATAGTACAATAGAACACATAGGTGTTAAAGTTAAAGTTGGTGATATTATCTAAACGAATGTGCTAATTAAGAATGGATGGTAGGGCACTCAAGGTATAGCTCTAGTGGGTTTTTTTTTTTATTTTATATAATGGAAATAGGTGGGAAAAGGAAAATCTTTATAATTTATTGGGAAAAAAAAGAAGGGGGAAACAGAAAGGGGGTGGGGATGGGGGAGGGGACTCACGACCTAAAGTTGTTGAATTCAATATTCAGTCCGGAAGGCTGTAAAGTCCCTAGTCGGAAGATGAGGTGTTTTTCCTCCAGTTTGCGTTGGGCTTCACTGGAACAATGCAGCAAGCCAAGGACAGACATGTGGGCAAGAGAGCAGGGTGGAGTGTTAAAATGGCAAGCGACAGGGAGGTTTGGGTCATTCTTGCGGACAGACCGCAGGTGTTCTGCAAAGCGGTCGCCCAGTTTACGTTTGGTCTCTCCAATGTAGAGGAGACCACATTGGGAGCAACGAATGCAGTAGACTAAGTTGGGGGAAATGCAAGTGAAATGCTGCTTCACTTGAAAGGAGTGTTTGGGTCCTTGGACGGTGAGGAGAGAGGAAGTGAAGGGGCAGGTGTTGCATCTTTTGCGTGGGCAAGGGGTTGTGCCATAGGAGGGGGTTGAGGAGTAGGGGGTGATGGAGGAGTGGACCAGGGTGTCCCGGAGGGAGCGATCCCTACGGAATGCCGATAAGGGGGGTGAAGGGAAGATGTGTTTGGTAGTGGCATCATGCTGGAGTTGGCGGAAATGGCGGAGGATGATCCTTTGAATGCGGAGGCTGGTGGGGTGATAAGTGAGGACAAGGGGGACCCTATCATGTTTCTGGGAGGGAGGAGAAGGAGTGAGGGCGGATGCGCGGGAGATGGGCCGGACACGGTTGAGGGCCCTGTCAACGACCGTGGGTGGAAAACCTCGGTTAAGGAAGAAGGAGGACATGTCAGAGGAACTGTTTTTGAATGTAGCATCATCGGAACAGATGCGATGGAGGCGAAGGAACTGAGAGAATGGGATGGAGTCCTTACAGGAAGTGGGGTGTGAGGAGCTGTAGTCGAGATAGCTGTGGGTGTCGGTGGGTTTGTAATGGATATTGGTGGACAGTCTATCACCAGAGATTGAGACAGAGAGGTCAAGGAAGGGAAGGGAAGTGTCAGAGATGGACCACATGAAAATGATGGAGGGGTGGAGATTGGAAGCAAAATTAATAAATTTTTCCAAGTCCTGACGAGAGCATGAAGCAGCACCAAAGTAATCATCGATGTACCGGAGAAAGAGTTGTGGAAGGGGGCCGGAGTAGGACTGCAACAAGGAATGTTCCACATACCCCATAAAGAGACAGGCATAGCTGGGGCCCATGCGGGTACCCATAGCCACACCTTTTATTTGGAGGAAGCGAGAGGAGTTGAAGGAGAAATTGTTCAGCGTGAGAACAAGTTCAGCCAGACGGAGGAGAGTAGTGGTGGATGGGGATTGTTCGGGCCTCTGTTCGAGGAAGAAGCTAAGGGCCCTCAGACCATCCTGGTGGGGGATGGAGGTGTAGAGGGATTGGACGTCCATGGTGAAGAGGAAGCGGTAGGGGCCAGGGAACTGGAAATTGTTGATGTGACGTAAGGTGTCAGAGGAATCACGGATGTAGGTGGGAAGGGACTGGACAAGGGGAGAGAGAAGGGAGTCAAGATAACGAGAAATGAGTTCTGTGAGGCAGGAGCAAGCTGAGACGATCGGTCTACCGGGGCAGTTCTGTTTGTGGATTTTGGGTAGGAGATAGAAGCGGGCCGTCCGAGGTTGGGCAACTATCAGGTTGGAAGCTGTGGGAGGGAGATCCCCAGAGGAGATGAGGTCAGTGACAGTCCTGGAAACAGTGGCTTGATGTTCAGTGGTGGGGTCATGGTCCAGGGAGAGGTAGGAGGAAGTGTCTGCGAGTTGACGCTCAGCCTCCGCGTGGTAGAGGTCAGTGCGCCAGACAACAACAGCACCACCCTTGTCAGCAGGTTTGATGACAATGTCAGGGTTGGACCTGAGAGAATGGAGTGCAGTAAGTTCAGAGAGAGACAGGTTAGAATGGGTGAGAGGAGCAGAGAAATTGAGACGACTAATGTCGCGCCGACAGTTCTCAATGAAAAGATCGAGAGAAGGTAAGAATCCCATCTTCAATATTCTCCCTCCACCTGGACCCCTCCCTCTGGATTCTTACCTTCTCTCGATCTTTTCATTGAGAACTGTCGGCGCGACATTAGTCGTCTCAATTTCTCTGCTCCTCTCACCCATTCTAACCTGTCTCTCTCTGAACTTACTGCACTCCATTCTCTCAGGTCCAACCCTGACATTGTCATCAAACCTGCTGACAAGGGTGGTGCTGTTGTTGTCTGGCGCACTGACCTCTACCACGCGGAGGCTGAGCGTCAACTCGCAGACACTTCCTCCTACCTCTCCCTGGACCATGACCCCACCACTGAACATCAAGCCACTGTTTCCAGGACTGTCACTGACCTCATCTCCTCTGGGGATCTCCCTCCCACAGCTTCCAACCTGATAGTTGCCCAACCTCGGACGGCCCGCTTCTATCTCCTACCCAAAATCCACAAACAGAACTGCCCCGGTAGACCGATCGTCTCAGCTTGCTCCTGCCCCACAGAACTCATTTCTCGTTATCTTGACTCCCTTCTCTCTCCCCTTGTCCAGTCCCTTCCCACCTACATCCGTGATTCCTCTGACACCTTACGTCACATCAACAATTTCCAGTTCCCTGGCCCCTACCGCTTCCTCTTCACCATGGACATCCAATCCCTCTATACCTCCATCCCCCACCAGGATGGTCTGAGGGCCCTTAGCTTCTTCCTCGAACAGAGGCCCGAACAATCCCCATCCACCACTACTCTCCTCCGTCTGGCTGAACTTGTTCTCACGCTGAACAATTTCTCCTTCAACTCCTCTCACTTCCTCCAAATAAAAGGTGTGGCTATGGGTACCCGCATGGGCCCCAGCTATGCCTGTCTCTTTATGGGGTATGTGGAACATTCCTTGTTGCAGTCCTACTCCGGCCCCCTTCCACAACTCTTTCTCCGGTACATCGATGATTACTTTGGTGCTGCTTCATGCTCTCGTCAGGACTTGGAAAAATTTATTAATTTTGCTTCCAATCTCCACCCCTCCATCATTTTCACGTGGTCCATCTCTGACACTTCCCTTCCCTTCCTTGACCTCTCTGTCTCAATCTCTGGTGATAGACTGTCCACCAATATCCATTACAAACCCACCGACACCCACAGCTATCTCGACTACAGCTCCTCACACCCCACTTCCTGTAAGGACTCCATCCCATTCTCTCAGTTCCTTCGCCTCCATCGCATCTGTTCCGATGATGCTACATTCAAAAACAGTTCCTCTGACATGTCCTCCTTCTTCCTTAACCGAGGTTTTCCACCCACGGTCGTTGACAGGGCCCTCAACCGTGTCCGGCCCATCTCCCGCGCATCCGCCCTCACTCCTTCTCCTCCCTCCCAGAAACATGATAGGGTCCCCCTTGTCCTCACTTATCACCCCACCAGCCTCCGCATTCAAAGGATCATCCTCCGCCATTTCCGCCAACTCCAGCATGATGCCACTACCAAACACATCTTCCCTTCACCCCCCTTATCGGCATTCCGTAGGGATCGCTCCCTCCGGGACACCCTGGTCCACTCCTCCATCACCCCCTACTCCTCAACCCCCTCCTATGGCACAACCCCTTGCCCACGCAAAAGATGCAACACCTGCCCCTTCACTTCCTCTCTCCTCACCGTCCAAGGACCCAAACACTCCTTTCAAGTGAAGCAGCATTTCACTTGCATTTCCCCCAACTTAGTCTACTGCATTCGTTGCTCCCAATGTGGTCTCCTCTACATTGGAGAGACCAAACGTAAACTGGGCGACCGCTTTGCAGAACACCTGCGGTCTGTCCGCAAGAATGACCCAAACCTCCCTGTCGCTTGCCATTTTAACACTCCACCCTGCTCTCTTGCCCACATGTCTGTCCTTTGCTTGCTGCATTGTTCCAGTGAAGCCCAACGCAAACTGGAGGAAAAACACCTCATCTTCCGACTAGGGACTTTACAGCCTTCCGGACTGAATATTGAATTCAACAACTTTAGGTCGTGAGTCCCCTCCCCCATCCCCACCCCCTTTCTGTTTCCCCCTTCTTATTTTTCCCAATAAATTATAAAGATTTTCCTTTTCCCACCTATTTCCATTATATAAAATAAAAAAAAAACCCACTAGAGCTATACCTTGAGTGCCCTACCATCCATTCTTAATTAGCACATTCGTTTAGATAATATCACCAACTTTAACTTTAACACCTATGTGTTCTATTGTACTATTGTTGTTGACATCTTTTGATGATCTGCTTCTATCACTGCTTGTTTGTCGCTACAACCACACCAACCCCCTCCACCTCTCTGTCTCTCTATCTCTCCGCCCCCCACACACACACCTTAAACCAGCTTATATTTCAGCTCTTTCCTGGACTCGAACTCAAGTTCTGTCGAAGGGTCATGAGGACTCGAAACGTCAACTCTTTTCTTCTCCGCCGATGCTGCCAGACCTGCTGAGTTTTTCCAGGTAATTCTGTTTTTGTTTTGGATTTCCAGCATCCGCAGTTTTTTTGTTTTTATTATTATTAAGGAAGATTCCTTGCTGTGTGGATAATGAGGAGCATGACAGTGAGGTACATGCCTTAGCCAAGTAATGGTGTACAGAGAACTATAAGGTTCCTGAAAGAGCACATTTGTTGCCTTGATACATCAGAAGGGTCCCTGCAATATTCCACAACTGTGGCTTGCAATGATCTGTACAAGAAGCCTTCTGAAGTGGTGATCCTAGGTGCTATGGAGGTGGAGGATTATGGAGTACAACATCAGAAGAGTTATTGCTCAGAAGACTCCTTGAAGAGATCTGAAGGGGCATTAGAACTCAATATATCTACGATGTGCTCTCAGCAGTTTAAAAGTCTCCCTTTTTAACCATTTAACCATTTTCATAACTCCATTTCCCCAGCATCACATAGATTACTAAACCTCAATCCAGCAGTCATCCTAAATCATCACATTGCCAGCAATCTACATAATGTGAATGAATAAGTGAGAACAACATTAAGTATATCCTTTCCTGTATGACTAAAATTACTATAAATAGCAGAGCAGAAATAATTGTGCTTTGTCCTAGATTGCAAGCAATTAAAACGTGAACCTAAGCTATTCTACTTTTTCTCACATTGTGTTTTCTCTGAATGTCTAAACCACGCCTTCCCTCGCCTTTTCTTATGTTTCTCCTGGATGCAATTTGCAGACCAATTTCAAGATTGGTGGTTGGCTTCTCCTGTGGTACAATAAACTCAAAAGACTTATAACCACACTGAAATGCAAGTAAATATAACCCTTCAAGCTGAGGCTTTAAAGATGTTTGTAAAATTTGGTCATCCTATCCCTCCATTATACCTGAACCTGCAGGCCATAACAGAGAGCTCTGAATGGGGGAATATCCTCAGTCATGAATAATGGGATGTCATCTGTTCCCAAGCCTACAAAGAGCAAAGAACAAAGAACAAAGAATAGTACAGCACAGGAACAGGCCCTTCGGCCCTCCAAACCTGCGCCGATCATATTGCCCGTCAACTAAAACATTTTGCACTTCCGGGGTCCGTATCCCTCTATTCCCATCCTATTCATGTATTTGTCATGCTGCCTCTTAAACACCACTATCGTACCTGCTTCCATCACCTCCTCTGGCAGTGAATGCCAGACACTCACTACCCTCCGTGTAAAAAACTTGCCCTTCACATCTCCTCTATAGTTTTCTCCTCTCACCTTAAATCTATGTCCCCTAGTAATTGACTCTTCCACCCTGGGAAAAAGCTTCTGACTATTTACTCTGTCCATGCCACTCACAATTTTGTAAACTTCTATCAAGTCGCCCCTCAATCTCAGTCCCTCTAGTGAGAACAATCCGAGTTTCTCCAACCTCTCCTCATAGCTAATAACCTTCAGACCAGGCAGCATTCCTGGTAAACCTCCTCTGTACCCTCTCCAACGCCTCCATATCCTTCTGGTAATGTGGCGACTAGAATTGCACGCAATATTCCAAGTGTAGCCTTGTACAACTCCAGCTTTTTTTTAATTAGAGGAATTATTTAACCAAATTGACACCAAACTGAGGTTATATTTAATAGGAAGACTGTGACAAATGTAAGAAGACATGAATATACTTGTAGGATGAGTGTGTAAATGGCAAATGAATTTCAGTATAGATATTTGTGAGGTGATGCATTTTAGTAAGATGCTACTTGAGAAATAAGAGTCTAAATGGAATAGTGGAGATAAGGGAGCTGGTGGCACACATTCACAAATTGTTAAAAGTAGCGATGCAAGTTAGCAAGGCCATAAAAGTGCAAATAAATCATTTGGGATCATTTTTAGATAAATAGGATTCGAAAGCAGGAAAGTTATACTAAACATGTATATAAGCTGGATTAGGACATATTTAGAGTATTGGGTACAGTTCTGATTTTGATATCAAAAATAGAATATAGAGGCAATGGGGAAGATTTACAAGGGTGATATCAGAACTGAGTGACTATTAAAATCAGGAAAGGCCGAATAGGGTGAGGCTCTTTTTTTCTAGAAAAGAGGAGGCTGAGGGTGACCTAATGGAGAAGGTTAATTTATGAAGGGTTTTGATAGTTAGATTTAGAGAAATGCAGGCAGAGATCAGTTGGGCCAAATGACATGTTTCTTTGTTAATGGTCTATAATGTGGGGCAGAATTCCTGGGTGAGAATCATGTGATATTTGTTACCATTCATGATTGTAACATTTTTATTCTTATTTGTATAATTTAAAATACCTTGATATGAGTGATCTGAGCTTCTTGAAATAACAGCATTTGATGTGTTTAATGAATTAATATACTTTTAATGAGCAGAATTCTGTTTGGGGGTGCAGTTAAATTTAAAGTGTGTGTTCAATTTCTTGTATAACTGAGGAGGAACTGAAGGATTTTGGACTTTTCAATATGAACATTTAACACCTGTACTTGTGACTAGAAGAAAGGGCTTATGCCCAGATTACTTGATAACAAGGACAAAACTTCTGATCAAAATCAGAATGTATAATTTTCTTTGCTTGTTGTCCAGGTTGTTGGAGAGAGGAAAGTATGTGGCAGCAAGAGCTTTGGTAAGCTACAAGAAGGACTTGCAAATAAAGCTTGAGGAATTCATAAGGAACAATGCTGACAGTTGTGGGGATAAGAAACGAGTTCTGAGGAGCAGGTAAGAAATTCGTCAGTGTTAGAACTGAAAACAACTCAAATATATTATGCTCAGAGCAAACTTGAAGGAAAACATTCTGCAATAACTTTCAGGATAACTACATATGGCACAGGAACCAGGCAGCTTAGGTGAAGAAACTTTTATTCTCCTAAGGCTACAGGACTTGGTCAATCCTTTGGTCTTGAGCTGAACTTGTTAGAAGGATTGTATGAGAAGCTACTACGTTCTTTATGGTAAAGACGGCAGTGTCTTTATGTCACATAAAATGTTTCATCGTAAGTAACTAGAGTATCTCAACTCAATCATGATCTTTCTTATTCTGACCAAGAGAGGGGAGAATTCCTATGTCATTGTCCCATCCTAATCCCTTCATTTGCACAACTGCACTGAACCATGTACAAGCACATCTCTTTCCAGCAGCGAAACAAGGTTAAAAAGTCCAATGAAGCACAATATTGGCCCATACAAAACATTAGGGGTTGTTGTTCTGCTTACTGATTGTAACTTTGACGGAAGCCCAAAAACAAGGTGTTTACAAAATTTCTCCGGGGTTTCCGTAACAATTCCCCCAAGGTAAAGCAGTCAAGCAGGAGAAACCCCATAGAAACTTACTCCTTGATATTTACCTCGCACACATTCTTCAACTATATATACCTTCTTACAATACTAACTTTCTACTTAGACTACACAATATACTCTATTTAATATGCACGTGTTCCATTTACTTGACATTATGTCCTATTTATAATGTATATGATGTTCTCTATACATCACACACAATATTTTGCTTTGATTACACATCATGTTCTATTTCTAGCATCACTGTCACTTTATTAACAATGCTCACTACCAAGCTAAATGGTTGTTTGATGAGAATTTCAATGTTGTTCCCCTGATTGCCTTCTGTAACTCTGGCAAGAGATTGTAGAACCATCAGAGAAACAACTTAAAGGGCTGTTTTTAACCATTTCACCAGGGCTTTCACCTACCTTCTGTCAAGTCACCATGAGAGATCCGACAAATCCACATAGGAAATTCCAGACAATGTTAATTAAAGTGCAGATGATCTTCTAATTACAATACACCCAACCTACTTACAATGCTCAGGCACGTTGCCCAAACTGGGAATTCACATACATTCACTTGTTTGATCTTACCATTGCTCAGCACCTTTACCACTGCAGACCGTTTGGCAGCAGTAAGAGCAACAGTGCCAAATGATTTGATTTAGGTTCTATATCTGTACCACTATTTGAACAATAGGATAAATATTCAAATATGCAGCTTGAAATAAATAAATTATATTATTTATAGTGGAAACAATTTAAATTTTGGGGATCTGCAACTTAATATTTGAACAATGAACAAATTACTAATTGCACATAAGCTGGCAGCAGTAAATCACTTCTTCCAAATTCCCCTCCATGGCCACAGTGAATCAGGCTGAATTGACAATGCAGGTTGAGTGTCACCTTATTGCTGCATAAAGTATTTTAATGTAGAATTTAATTTGCAGGTGGAGCCTCCATGGAAAGCCTCATTCCCCCTCCAGCAGCCATCTGCCTTAATTCCCAACAGAAATGGAAAGAGGCTACTGAAAAACATCTGGCAGGTCAAAGTTATGGGGCTTGGGGGCATCAACTGTCCGCACTGAGCTAAGGGGGGAAATTTGGGCCATTTTGTGGGTGAAAAAGAGGGGCAATCCAGGCCAACAGCAGACTGGTCTTTCCATGGGGCCTGGAAGAAGACTCCGGCTCCTCCTGACTTTGTGAAGAAAAAGTTTTGACTTACCTTAGGAGGGCCTCCTATTCTTTTCCATCATGTTTTACTAGGAAGTGTACCCTCCTGGGTACCTGGCTCAGTACACCATTATAATGTCATTGGGTGCTATGGATTCTGATTTGCATATATTAATGAGGCTCCCACTAAGTCAGGAAAGAACATCAGATGCCTAACAAGTTAAGATGTTAGTGGGCAAGATTCAAGCAGAAGTGGGACTTGTTTTGGGTTTTGGAAATGCAATGCTCCACTGACTAACTGGCTTGCCATAGTCATGTGACTCTGCCATGAGGCACTCTGCCTCTGGGGGCAGATATCTTAAGATCAGTTCAATAAAGACCTATCATAGACACACACTAATGAAGACTGCTGTCCTTATACTTGAAGCATGGTGTACAGAAGTGAAGAAAAAAATAGATTTTTAAACCCTGCAAAAGAAGCAGAGGAGACAGTGAGAACCTAGAACCACAGAATAATGCAAGGCTGCAAAAAAACACTACTGAAAAGAGCAAAGAAAAACAGACAAAGGCTGCAAGTGAGGCAGCTTAGAAAGGCACACAGTAAATCTGCAAAAAAACGCTGCTGGATAAAGAACAAAAGAAAAGCACGCACAAGCTGCAAGTGAAATTACTGGCTACAGAGAAAAAAGACAAAGGAAACACAGACAGAGGCTGCAAGTAAAAAATACTGAGTGAATAAACAATGGCTGCAGTAAATTTTCCAATCCTATCTCCAGTAGCATTGAAAAATAGTGCATGGCAAAACTAGCAGTTTTTCCAGTCGCAGTGGCAAAACTATGTGATTGCAACAAACTTGATGAACAAGCCTGAACCAATAAGAGTAGCCACACCGTTAACACTGCTGGGGAAGGACTGCTTCAAAGTGTATACCAACCTAAATCTAACAGATGAACAAAGAAAAAAGATGACAGAGAGTTTGAACACCTTGAGTACATATTTTGAACCCCGAGTGAATGTTATATATGAACATTATGTATTCAGCACTAGAGTTCAGATTGAAAACTAGACTGTATGTCTGAACAGTACATTATGGCAATAATGCAGCTTGCAGAATCATGTGAATTCAGACAGCTAAAAGATGATAGATTAGTCTTAGGTGTGAGAGACCCCTTGGTGAGAGCAAAGCTACTGAAAGAAATGAAAGCGATAGACATGTGTTGAAATGCAGAAGTTATGAAACATCAGCTAGAGCATATGCATGGTAGAGCAGACCAAGAGATACATTATGTGGAGAGTGATTCCAAATTGAAAGAGCAGAGCAATCGCAGTACATGACAGGATGCACATACAGTGGAGGACAGCATGCACAGGGAAAGAAGGATTGCCTAGCATGGGGAAAGCAGTATTTTAACTGCAAGAAACAAAATCATTTCACACACAAGTGCTTGGCCAGAAAAAAGCAAAACAAGCCTATACAGATGGTCGCTGGAGAGATTTCAGCAGACAAATCTGATGAAGAACTATACACCATACAGCAGGTTGGTTCAGTCAAGTCTATAGGAGGCAAATGGTTTGTGACTGTTACAATGATGACCGCAGAGGGAGAGTATCAAGCGAACAAGAAGTGTCAGATAGACACAGGTACGCCATGCACAGATCTGTGTGCAGTGGCTCAACATAGTGATCCAAAAATGAAGCCCTTGACTGTAAGAGTGAGGCTATATGATGGTATGATACTCATACCTAGAGGACAAATTAGTCCTCTATTCAATTCAATGGCAAGAAAGATGATCTGGAGTTCCAGATCATAAATGGGATGCAATGACCATTCATCTCAGCTGAAGCAAGTCTAAAGCAAATAATAATGATTAAAGACTGATCGTGCAAAAAGTGCCAACACAGAAAGGCAAACACAAGATTCCAGAGCAAGGGAGACAATATTCCAGTAAACCACAAGATGATTGCCGACCACATCAGTGCAATGAAATGCATGAGCTGAAGATAAATGTCCTACAGGAAAATGTTGACATCAGAGCTGAACTGGAAAGTTTGAAGGGCAAGATTCCAGCTGAGTCTATACCTTTGAAAACGCACGATAAACTTCAATGAAGCAAGTTGTGTGAGATCTGACCAAACAAATTTCAGAGACAACACAAAGGTACCAGGAGAAAAGAATAACCCACAATTCTACAGTTGTCAATTCAAAGCGGGAGTTGAAAAAACTCAACCAGATATACAGGCGGAACCGCAGGCATATACACTGAATTAGCGAAGCTGCTCCTTCACTGCAATCAGTCGGTTAGGGAGAAGGGATCTCACCCGCTGTACTGAGTACAGAACTAGTATCAGTACCAGAGGTCCATGAGTCCTCAACAACTGCAATGAAACAACAACAGTCACCAAGGCAACAAGGACCAAGAGAATGACATTCTCTGGACAAGGAATATCACCCAGATGTACTGCAAATGTCAACACACACATGGAACATTAAGTGACTGACTAGTACAACAAACAGTTATTAATGCATGAGAACAGTTGGTGTATAGTGGGCAACAGGATCATACATGTAAATGTATCTTTTGTTCATAGGGAAAAAAGGTTTTTTTTTATGTTTTTTAATATGAGAAAAGGGGTGTTTGTATTGTTTTTTATATATGAAATGCAATGCTCTACTGACTAACTGGCTTCCCATAGTCATGTGATTCTGCCATAAGACACTCTGCCTCTGGGGGCAGACATCTTAAGATCAGCTCAATTAAGACCTTTCACAGACACACATGAAAGCAAACTGCTGTCCTTACACTTGAAAAGGGCTATAGGTCTTCGCACAACACTCTTGCCAGTTGGCATGGGTTAAAATTCCTTCTTTATCTCTGATTGCAACATTCCTCACATCTATCACAAGGCAAACTAAAAAGAAAAAAAATGCAATATTGCTTACCGATTGTAATGGCATTTTCATATCGTTTGATAATGTCAAAGGAGTTACGTATGTTTCCTTCAGTGATGCGGAACACAATCTCTGGCTGGATACTGGGAAAAGCTGGAGATGCTGCTCGGAGGAATATGATCTCTGCAAAAAGGAAAGATCAGGTCAATTACCCTCCTCTGTGCCTTCTGTAAATATCAGGGTTAGTTTCATCAAACACAGCCGCATGTTCTCTGCCTGTACTCTGTTGTCATGCCACCTCATTGACATAAATAGAGTGAAATAAAAACAGACAAAGCCTGAAAATGTAGAAAGAATGAACAGTCACAATACCTGAATAGTTCCATTACACTGCATCATCACCTGATTTCATTCCATTGTAAACAAACTGAGACAAGAGTTTTTGTGCAATAGAAATGTCTAGGCTTGGAGCCCCATTGGATCAAATTAAACATCATGATTTTTAAATTCCTATTTATTTTGAAAGATATCTATTTATGTTTCCTCTTTTATCTAACATCTTTACTTTGACCTCCGCTGTTTCTGCTCTTTGTGATGGTGCAGGGTGAATTTCACTTGACTTTTCCTTCCCTTCTCTTTAGCAAATGCTTTCGAAGGACTTGGCACCGTCCTTCAATACAGGACAGACCACTCACCATTCAGAAATCATTTCTCTCCTTTGACTCCCACACACAGTTCTATTTTAAGAATTTAAAAATGCTTTAAATTTTTAATCATTAGATCTCCCCAATATCTCACTGGGTGAATGGTCAGCTGTATGTGATACTGAGCCATACATCAGAAAAGGCTCAGATTCAATCCCAAGCCTATAGTGAGATCATCAGGCCAGCCAGGATAGTCACAACTGGCCTCAGTGTCCCTATGCTAAGAATAATAGGGACAGGATTCTTGCTCCTAATTGCTATATGGTAACTACAGCTGGAACGTGCAAAGACTGGATAAGGACAGGCTCAGCTTTGATGTCACCCATGTTCAAAGAGCCTGATGTCACTCACTATGTACATTCACAACTGAAGAGCTGTGTGAGAAATTGGACAGCTGCTATTGCCCATGAGTGTCAGCTTTCAGCAAAGGGAGAAACAGTGGTAACCTTTTTAAAATCAGAACTGCATTACCTTCTTGATTTTCCCATCACATGCAAGTTTATTTGTGGATTGGAGTTGTCTGATATAGGGTCCATACTGCAGCATGGCTGCAAATAGGTACAGTCAAGTTTTGGACCACAGCTGACCATTACTGTACCTGCAAATGTGCAAGATCAATGTGAATGGTCACCACAGGTATCCCTGCAGCATATGGCAGATATTTGTTTCTTCCCCTCTCCTGATCCAGACTCTAAAAGGGCAGGTTACCACAGTAATTTCCAAATGTTTTGCCAGGACCCAGAAAAATGTTAGTTGGATCACAGAAGGTGTGGTCACACAGTGCTGGTATATGATCACCCATGCTGGCCTTCTTTCATGCAGCAGTATGAAAAGTAGGACTGTGATAGGGAGAGTTCTGAACAAACTTCCTGCACAATAATTGGGCAGGCATTCACTTCTCATTGTGATGCCATCAGTAGGTCTGTTATACAGCTGTTATTGGGAGAAAAGCGGCCATCAATAATGTTGGTCAACATAAGATTTGATATCCCATTCTTAAGATATTGGAGTTTGCAGGAGGACTCAGAGTTACCTTGGGCAGCCGGACCACTTTTCCACTGAACATGTCACCTTGAAGGATTCCTGATGACAACAAAAGAAGCTTGGGCAAAATAAATAAATGAGTAAATTCATCTGACACTAAGGATAATGAAAACATAAGTGCAGGCTGTAAACAAAGGAATCAAACAAGGATCTTGAAAAGACCTAATGCAAATTTCTTGCAAGCATTAGGACATCTTAAATACTCTCATGTCTCCCAGTCTCCCAGATTTTCATCCTTCATCCTTTTTCTTTCTCACTACCATTCGAAATTAAGATGGTAGCGAGACCAAAATTGCCACAGGTGAAACTTCAGGCTGGCAGATTTCACCTTCAAATCTAGCAATAAAGTCTTGAAACCCACTGCTGCAAAATCCTGAATTTCCTTTTGTACTCCTTCCATCTCTTTGTAATTTGCTCAATTTTTCCCTTCACCCAGAATTGTAAATATGCGCGAACAAGAGTAAGCTCAGAATGACTTATCCTTTTGTTTTTCTCCTGTCCGCTTCAATGATTCCTTCTTCAGGCAGGTCAGGGATTTGAACTTGCTTTGGAGAGAAAGCAGCAGCAGAAATTTGTACATTATCACTTTCAGGTTACAGCGTGCTCCTCAAGTGAATTACGCCTACGTGTTATGCCCCTGTCAATGCTGCTCTGGAACCAGTAAGTGGTAGATGCATGAGAGAAGGTCAAAGTTGATTCCCTATTAAATTTTTCTCCTTTCCTTTTGGAAACATATCTGTAGCTTGCTTGAGCTACTATTTTTCTCTTGTTGGGTTGAAATTTCCTTTGCATCTTAGCTCGCAAGCAATGTTCTATAGTTTGTTTCCAGTAAATAGGCTTAATACAAAGAACTTAGCCTAGAAATTCATTTGCCCCATTTTTTGGCTTGGTAAGTCACCGCCTGCACTGATTCTGTTGGAGGTTGGAAGCATGCTCCCACCTCACTTATCTTATTGTAGTATGGAGCCGAGTGAGTTCCTTGCTACTATTTTCCTATTTGCACTGCTGACTGCCTCTGTGCTTAACAGTGGGAGAGCCTGTGGTGTAGCCAACATTCTGGTCTTAAAGGCAGTCAGTTCCTCTTAAAGGGAAACTGCACTAAAATAAGATAGCAGAAATTTAAAAGAAAATGGAACAACAGAGAGATGGTTCCAAGGTGATGTATTTGGTTCTGGAGGCATTAGTGGTGAAGGTGGAAGCAGGAGAGATGTCATGGCTCTACTCAGGGGCCAGGAGGCCCACAAGGACAACCCACAGAAGGGAGAAGAAACAGATGGCCAGCAAGGCCAACTCCCAGAGTCTGGACCTAAGGACCTGGCAGCAGTACCACAAAATGACCTCACAAGGGTGGTTTACATCAGTAAATGCATCTTCACATGACATCTCCTACTCACCAACCTCTAACATTGTTCAGCGCACCACTTTCCCATCGCTCACCCATCAACAGTCCCTGGCATTCAGGACTCACAGCCAAAATTCAGCTACTCTGGTTCACCTATATGTGGCTAATCTCACACCTGCCTCTCACTGATTCCACATGTAGCCAGCTATTCAGCGATTGAATGTACATCACACAACCACAATCACTGACATCCTGGTCTCTCTCTTGCAGGACAAGTTGGCACATAATAGAAGGGAGCAAAATAAAACCGGCAGAGGACGAGGACACCTGCATCACCTGAGCTCCACAGAGAAAATGGTTCTCAGCACTGTTGAATTGTCTGCAACAGATGTCCATGGCACCCAGCATCACTGAGAACATTGAAGATGATGGTATGTCTCTGGTCATGTAACTTCTCAACTCTCGGTGCACCTCATCCTGCTATCTGGCATGATGATCAAGTTCTGATGGTGTCATCATGGGTCTTTTTCTTTTCACTCCACCCTATCCACCCTCACATCAGTGCACCCCTTCTGATTTTCTGCTTTCAAAGACCTGAGGACTGCTGTCTGCCCAGCCACAGCAGCCCAAGGAGGAAAAGAGAGAGCAACAGTGCAGCACTTATGAAGCAGCCCCATCACTTGGGGTGGAATCAGCCCAGATTTGCACTAAGTGCGTAGCAGGCGGGATAAAGGACATTTTACCCACCAGCTGCAAGGGCAGCTTTTTCACACCATATCATCTCAACCTTGCCTCATTAATCATGCATTCCCAGGAAACATGCCGTTTCACTGCTGGTTGGTCCCTGATTCACCCACCATGCTGTCACCTCACCGCTTCCTCATGCTGGGCGGCATATTAAAGTGCAGCCATGTGCACACCTCTCATTTCTTCCAGCCCAGAACTGCTGCACAGAAGACTTGGCCTTGAAAGGCAAGAGACTGCAGCACCCAATATAGTGATATGTCCTTGGAACATCTTCTGGACACCGTGGAGTCCTGCCGTGATGTCCTCTACCTCCACTCTGGCCGCAGGAGGGGCAGCAACATCACCAACCTGGCTTGGGAGGCAGCAGCAGCGGTGGTCAGTGCCAACGCCCTGCAAAAGAGAATAGCTACCCAGTGCCAAAAGAAGATGAATGATCTCTGTTCCATCAGGTCACTATTCTCATCATTCTCAACTCACACATTCACAAATCCATCATACATCCACAAGGATCTCACTCAACGCCGGTTCAAGGGACATCACCATTCATACTCTCACACACCTTCATTGTCCACATCCTGTCCATTGGACCTTCCAAACTCATGACCTCTACAATCTAGAAGGACAAGGGCAGCTGATAGATGGGAACACCACCACTTGGAAGTTCCCCTCCAACTCACTCACCATCCTGATTTGGAAATATACCGTCATTCCTTCACTGTCGCTGGGTCAGAACACTGGAACTCCCTTCCTAACAGCGCTGTGGCTGTACCTACACCACATGGGTTGCAGCGGTTCAAGAAGGCAGCTCACCACCACCTTCTCAAGGGCAACTAGGGATGATCAATAAAATGCTGGCCCAGCCAGCGAGCCCCACATCCCATGAATGAATTTTTAAAAAATCACCACCCACACATGCCAGGCATACTTATCATCTGGCCTGGCAGGTGCCCTCCTTACACTCTCTCCATCTGCCTTCATGCAAGACAAACTGGCACACAACAAAAGGGAGTATGATGGAGGAATGTCTGAAATCAAAGTCCTCACGAACTTTGAAAATAGAGCCATCCAGCTGACCGCGATGATCTGGACCATTCCTGTGCTGATGGTGAGGTCAGTGGTGCTCTACCAAGTGAGGATCCAGCAGTGCAACATCCATCAGACAACCATGCTGTGAGTGATGTGTCCTGTTTCACAGGCCACTGCCATGCACTAATTATCTCACCTTGCTTTCACAGGCACATATGGGAAAAAGTCGAGGGGGTCCACAACTCAGGTCCTCAACTCAAGCCCTGAAGACACCTCAGAAGAAGAATCTGCTGAAACCCTCATTGAAGGCCCCTCACAGCGCTCACCCACACCCTCCACCAGTGCAGAGACACACACCTTGGTGGGACCAAGCTTTAGAGTAGCCTTGGGGTCACAATCTGGTGAGCACATCGCACTGTCTGACCCACAGCAGGTGGAGACAGGAATTTCCCAGATTTTCGGCACTCAGAGAACTGCTGGTGGCCAGAACGTTGCTGATTCCAAGTCAGATGATGAGCCCCTGGCCTCGGTCATACGCAGTAGCCGGAGCTGCAAAGGCAAGCTCGGGAACATCAGGAAGGAATGTCTGCTGCACTCCTCAGATTGCAAGGCATGATGGAGGAGTCCATCTGTCTTCTGTCTGAAGTAATAGCGCTGGCATGCCAACACACCGAGATCAACACTTTAAGATAGTAGCCACCATGGAGACCTTGGTCCTGCACTGCTGCACGGGCAGATATCCATTGTTGTTGCCATAGTTGGCCTCCAACATTGTCAACATGAGAGGGATGCGGGGAAGCTAGGTCTCACTCCAGCTTCTCCTTCTCAACAAGGAGTCGACCAGGGGTCTTCAGGCACCCATAGGGAGGAGCATCAGCAGGTATACACCCCGGGGCCATCCACCCAGGTGAGTCTGGGGGTGTCCAGCCCATCCAAATCCCCTCTTCCTGTGACCACAGCAAAGCCAGCTCCACAGAGTGAGGAAGATGTTATTGCCACACAGCAGGACCCAGAAAGCAGGCTTGGACCCTCCAGGCCTCGTCTCTCCAGAGGACACCTGTCAAGGTCATTGCAGACAGGGCGTAGCAGCCAGCAGGCTGCCTCCACCTCTGCTGTGGATGTCGGTGGAGCACCAAGATGTAGTGGCAGGGTTAGGAAGGTTAAGAAGATGTAACTCTTTTGAGTACAAACCTGTTTCCATCTGTTTCAGATGAAGTTACATAGTTTGCCATTGTGAGATTTGAACTCTTGATCTTGGGGTTACAAACCCAGTATCATAACCACTTGGCTATTTAGGCCAAGCCCTTTAAGAAGATGTAGTTGCACAGCCTGGGCATGGGTGTTAATCACTTGTACGTAATGTTCACTTCGTTAATAAACTCCCAAGAATGTTTCCTTGCCTATGGCTCCTGGTTCTGGTGAACAGTGGTTGTGTCACTCAGCTGTGAAACTTTGGTCCCTTTTCTAAAATTCATTCCTGCGTAAGGTAAAGGCAGGTGTCTCAGTCCAGGGCCTCTTCCCTGTGCTTTGTGCAACCTTCCCAGTACACTAATGGTGTGCCTTCATTGTCACTGGTCACATCAGTCAGGCCTGCACCTCAGTGGGGCTTATCATTGCTACCAGAAAGTCCTGGGGCAGCAGCACAGAGTTCCGTCATTCTCTCTGTGTGGCTCCCAGCACCTTTGAGATGCGGCGGGCCCCCACCTCATCAGCATCTGTGTCCAGTGACAGTGTGATCCTGAAAGGTTTGGTTCATGAAGGATGCCATGGGATCAGGGGAAGTTAAAGTTTCCCTGCTGCATCTTCATGATATGACCCTGTTCACAGAGCACATGCAAGGTGCCATCAGCCAGACAGGCGTCAGACATTCACATAAGCTATGTGAGGATCTATGGAGTGTCCCCACTGCATGTCTTCATCATCCTCCTGGAATGTAGGGACTATGGGCGTTCGCTGCATTCCATGACAGGAGCCTTATCACAGAGGGCATGTGCGCTGCCATCAACCAGGCTGGAGTCAAACCTTCACAGTTGCAATGTTGAGGACCCATGGTGTTTCCCCACTGCATGTTGTCATCATCCTCCACGAATCTAGCAGTTATGAGGGCCTCCCATGTGTGCCTGCCTCAGCTGGCCAGTACGTAATACTCACCATAGTCATCCTTGCCTTTGAGGACCTCGTCACCCTCGTCCCTGTCAACATCCTCCTCATCAGAGGGGATCTGCAGCTCCTCCACCTCCTCCTCAGCCAGCTCCTCTCCCCATTGCAGCGCCAGGTTTAAAGGGTGCAGCAGGCATCGAAGATGCATGACATCTTCTGTGGACTATATTGCAGGGCTCCACCAGACCAGTCCAGGCATCAGAACCTCATTTTCAACATTCCGATGGTTTGCTCTACCAAGTTGCAAGTTCAGCATCAGCCTTGTTATACCTCCTCCCTCTGCACTCTGAGGCCATCGCATGGGCATCATCAGCCACAGCGTCTCTGAGGAGCCATCCTTGCAGCCTCTGTAGACCCTGGAAGACATCAGGGATCTGAGACCTACTGAGAATGTAGGAGTTGTGGACACTCCCGGAAACTGTGCTGGCCTGCAGGATGCATTTGTGGTCGTCCCACACCAGCTAAACATTCAGTGAGTGGAGACCCTTGCAGTTGACATAGTTGACTGCTGTTTGCGACAGAGACCTGAATGCCATGTTTAAGAGTCTATTATTAAGGATGTAATAGCAGAGCATTTAGAAATACATTATATAATCAAGCAGAGTCAACTTGGCTTCATGAAGGGGAAATCATGCCTGAAAAATTTATTAGAATTCTTTGAGGAGATAACAAGCAGAATAGATAAAGGGAAACCAGCAGATGTAATATATTTGGATTTCCAAAAGGTGTTTGATAAGGTACCGCACATAAGGCTACTTTATAAGATAAGAGCCCATGGCGTTGGGGTAGTATATTAGCACGGATAGAGGACTGAAAACTAATAGAAGACAGAAAGTTGGGATAAGGGGGAATTTTCAGGATGGCAACCTGTAACAAGTGGAGTGCCACAGGGATCAGTGCTGGGGCCTCAATTATTTACAATATATATTAATGACTTGGATGAGGGAAGTGAATGTACTATCACCAAGTTTGCAGATGACACAAAACTAGGTGGGAAGGAAAGTGGTGAGGATGACACAAAAAGTCCACAGAGGGACATAGACAGTTTAAGCAAGTGGGCAAAAACTTGGCAGATGGAACATAATGTGGGGAAATGTGAGGTTATGCACTTTGACAGGAAGAATAGAGAAACTGATTATTATTTAAATGGAGAAAGACTGCAGAAAGCTGCAGTACAGAGGGATTTGGGGGTCTCTGTGCATGAATCACAAAAAGCTAGCATACAGGTTCAGCAGGTAATAGGGAAGGCAAATGGAATGTTGCCCTTTATTTCAAAGGGAATGGAGTATAAAAATAGGGAAGTCTTGCTAAAACTATACAAGGCACTGGTTAGACCACACCTAGAATACTGTGCACGGTTTGGTCCCCTTATCAAAGGAAAGATACACTGGCATTGGAAGCAGTCCAGAGAAGATTCACCAGGTTGATCCTGGGGATGGAGGGGTTTTCTTATGAGGAGAGTCTGTACTCATTGGAGTTTAGAAGAATGAGAGCTGACCTTATTGAAACATTTAAGATTTATAGGGTGTTTGACAAGGTAGATGCTGAGAGGCTGTTTCCCCTTGTGAGAGAGTCTAGGACCAGAGGGATAATCCCAGAGTAAGGGGGTCACAGAGATAAGGAGGAATTTCTTCTCTCATTGTGTGGTGAATCTGTGGAATTCTTTACAGCAGAGGGCTGTAGTGGCTGGGTCGTTAAGTATATTCAAGGCTGAGATAGACCAATTTTTAATCAGTATGGGGGAAAAAGCAGGAAAATGGAGTTGAGGATTATCAGATCAGCCGTGGTCTCATTGAATGGCAGAGCAGACTCAATGGGCCAAATGGCCTACTTCTGCTCCTATGTTTTATGGTCTTATGGAGTGCAGTAAATGGCACCCTGCACCTGTGGAAAACCTGAGATTTGGGAAAATCCCAGCACTCTGCATTCTGGCTTTCCTGATCCCAGGCAAAATGCACAAAGTTGTGTGCCTTCATGAAGATGGTATCCGTGGTTGCATTTGTGCGTGCAGGCTCTCAGAGGTCACCTGTAGAGCCCTGATAGGAGCCACTGGCGTAAAAATTGAGCGCTGCTGTCACTTTCACAGCCACTGGAAGTGGAAACCCTCCATTTCCCATGGCGTCAAACACTGCAGCAGGTGGCAGATGGGACTGACCAATTCCCTGGACATGTGCAGTGTTCGGTGACAGTGGTACTTAGCCATATGCAGCAATGACAAGCGCTGTCTATAGACCCTGGGTCTAGCCAGGAGCTGACCAGCGATGTCTTGCTGTGGCTTTTCAGAAGCATGTGCGGGAGCCCCAGCCACCCTTCTTCCTGAGGGTGCTGCTCTTCCCTCTGCCCAGCCAGGTACCTCGGTCACACTCTTCTCCTTCATCTACACTCTCTGTAAGCCATGAGGCATATAGCTAGGTCACAGACTACATGCTCCTGATGTCGTCCTCCTGCAGGATGAAAGAGAGGCACATAGGTTAGCATGAGTGCACTAAGAACCTCTCTTGGTTAAGTCTGAAGGCCCCTTAACACATCCCAGAATGTGCTGACCATCACTTGGATGGCCAGTGTGTAGTGCGCTCATTGGCTGTCTGAACCCCACTCACTTCTGCCCCACTCTACCTGACCAATTGGCGGCAGCTTTGCCCATTGGACCGCATGCTGTGCTCTCAGCTCAGGCGCAGGCATTCTCCCAACCCACACTGTTAGGCTGAGCTGTTAGCTTGAACCATGGGGTCACTGATCCAAACTTGAATGACATTGCAACAGGCTGTGAGTGCCTCTACCAGTGACTGCTCTATGGCCAGCTTTCACTCAGGAGATTGTCCAACGTGCCCAGTCATCCAGTTGTTCTGCAGTGCACTAAAATGTTCATTAGTTCGCAATCTGGGCCCGATGGGTGAAAACCTCTGGACCATTTGGTGGCACTTCCAGGCCTTTGCGTTGCTTGAGTGGGCAGAAAGGCTAGAAGCCCAACTCCAAGCATGTCAATGTGGCTGCACCTGAACTGTCTCAGCTGCAGAGGAATTGTCACTTTATACAAGGTTTCCTGAATGCATGGCTTAATGCTGCTTCCCTCCCACACCACTCCACAGGTGCTTGTGCATAACCACCAAACGCAATGCAGCCATGCGCCTCCCTACAACTCGCCTCTACCGCACTGTCAGCCAGTCAGGAAAATGTGACACGCCTGTGCCCTCACCTGAATGCGCAGCGCCTCAACCTTGAGGTCCAACAGGCGGCCCTCGTGAGCGCTGTGCAATGTTACTGTACACTCACCTCCGAGATCCCTTCAAAGTGCAGCTCATTGGGTGCACGCCTTATAACTGCCACTGTGTAACATGTAGGTGTGCAATCAGGCCAACATGCTAGGATGATCCAGCGTGGGGGTGATTCCGGAGAGCTAGGTTTATAATGGTATGCAGATGTATGAAATGTAGCAGTGGGAAATGCGGCCCGGCTTTGACTGGCAGAGCGGACAATCACAAACTGGTTTCACAACGTCTTGAAACTGATTTTTGGCCTTCCCACCATCTTGTCCACTCATGCCTGCCATGTCGCCCTATGACAGTGGGTACGGAAAATTCTGCCCCAGTCTGATACTCACAGCAGCAAGTTGAGAATCTAGCACCACACATACCTTGGAGATAAGTGTAGAATTTGGATCAACACATGGTGAGTCACCGGGCACAAATGTGCTGCAGAAGAGAGATGATGGTTTGTTTTGCCGCTCAATAGAAAGTGAGATCGCAGACAAGTTCTGTTGCAGGGGATTCAAATGAGGCCTTCAATGGGCGGTATAGAGGAGAGCATTGACAGGCGTGCAAACTGAAATACTGAGTGCATTGCTGGCCTGCCAGACAGCTTCTTGTTGTTGTCAAGCAGCATGGAACTGAGTGGTTCCAAGTCGGCAGAAGGCACTGTGCAGAGCTTACTCTCTGCACAGTCTCTAATCTACTTCCTGGAGATTCTGCACACCTGAGGCACTGCCACTGCTCTTCCCATGTTTGTTGCAGCCTTTGAGTGCACAGGTCACCTGTGCCTTTCCTGAGGATGCAGCTACACTCCCTAACAAATACATTAACTCACCATAACACGTCTAAAAACACTTCAGAGTACTTCCAGACACTTTGCAATAACAGGTGGTATTCAAAGTTACCTTACCTGCAATTTGAGTGTCTGACCCTTTATGCTTGTTTGCAGAGTAATATATAACTGCATTTCCTAGACCTGCATGCTCCAAATTTGGTATCCTGACAGTTTATCAGCCCCGTGGGCTGTGTGACATCAGAATATTATTGATTCACAGCCTTCCAGTACACACAGGGTGTGCTCCCACATGTTTCCTTCATCACCATGCGGGCCACATGGGAAGGGTTAGTGGTACATCACACCCCAGCAAAGTTGCAATAGGCCTCCATAATGCCATGCAATGAATTTCATATTCCTTTTGCCTTAGCTGCCTTAATAACTGGACTTGTCCTAGTCAAAGGTAACCTTATTCTCATTACGTGCTCTCACCTATTGGTCCAAGGAATTCCCTGTAGGTCGGCAGAGAAATTACAGTGTAGGACACTGTATTAACATGGTCTAGTATGCAGCTTGTATCACCTGGGCGGCAGGACTTTATGCATCGAACAGTCTCTGTACTATCTATTCTCAACCTGTAAAGAAAGAGGAACAGTTAATGGAGAAAGGTAACAGCTAACCAGAATTCACATTAAATTTGATTACTAATTTATTTCTGCAGAAGCTGGTTCACTGCAAGTGACATTGGGTAGGCTGTAGTTGCTACTCAGATTTATTTATGAATCATGGGGAACATTTTCCCCCCATTGGGGGGGAAGTACAGGAATGGGCGCCACCAGTCATGGGGACGCTGCCATTTTACGTGGGCGGGCCAATTAATGCCCGCCCAACGTGACATCTGCCAGAGTGGGCGGAGGGAGGGATTCCCTCAGCCAGGAGTGTGCTCTTTCTCGCATGCATACGAAAGAGCGCACAGGTCTCCATGAGGCTAAGTGCTGCCTCAGGGAGATCGGCTCCAATTCAAAAGTTGCCAGAAAGGTAATAAAAAAATTTCCCTGACATGTCCCCTCATGTGACACTGTCACATGAGTTGGGACATGTCCTTAACTTTTATTTAAATATTTGATAAACATTTAAAATCCCTCATGAAACCTCATCCTGCCCATGGATGAGGTTTCATGCTTTCTCCGAGGCCCACCTGGGCTCCCGGCCTGCCCACCAACCCTAAGGTTGGATGGGCAGATCCATCAATCTAGTTAATTTGTTTTTTAATGGCCTTAATAGGCCATTGACAGTTTGGCGGGTGCACAGCTGATTCGGCTGAGTGTCCGTTGAACTGAAAGTCTAAATGACACAGGGTGACGTTGGGACACACGCCCGACATAACCCTGTGTCATCTGATACATCGGCAAGTGAGTCCCGCCCCTGCTCACCGACCATAAAAACCTGCCCCATATGTAGAATTCAAATATACTGAGGTAGATTTTAGCTGAAACCCAGTTTCAGAGCAGGAACCCTTATTGCACCAACTTATTTTTTCTATTTCTGACCCTAATCATTCTCGTGGTCTCTTTCAATGAGATCAAACATTACAATGGAAATAAAAATTGAGAGGTATGTAAAACCAGCTGCTGACTTGCAATCATCCATACACTATCCCACTAAGTCAATAGCTGCTACATAATTTTTTTTAAGCCTCAGACAGCCAAGTTAGATGGAGGCTGTGCAGCGTCATTGGTCTGTGTGTGAAGATCTCCTTTATTGACTGGCTGTAAGGGTGAAATGAACTGAGCTTAACCAATCTATTTTAGCTTGGAGCGTTCAAACGAAAATTGTAGCATCACATAGAAATGTCTGAAGTATGTGTTTGATGGATAAAAGAAAAATGTGCACTGAGGGAGTTCTGCTTTGCATTTAAGGCATGTTGGGAACGAATAAAACTCCTAATCTATTTCTGGCCATTATTCCTCATTTGGATATTCTTGATCCTGATGATAATTGCTCAAAAGTAAAAAAAGTTCCAACCTATGGACAAACATTACTGAAAAATATAATTCAGTAAAACGTTTAAATCCAGTCCAGGTCTCCAGGTTCTCAGGAAATAAAAAGTAATTTATATGAGCACTGAATTGCTTAGCTGAGAGGGACAGCAAGAATTATTTTTTGTTTGAAATGAAATGCACCACATTGGTTCAACAAGGGTTGAAGATCAAGTTATAAAGATTATTATTGGGCAGTATAGGTGCACACTCTGCTTGCATGTAATCTGTCCTACACATCTGACCTGAAAGTGTTCAATTCCACACATAACAGGAAGACACATGAATGATGAAACAAACATGAAAGAGGGAGATAACAGAGGCAGTCAGTGGAGACTCCATTATTCCATTAATTTTTACACAATGCAGGAAGACGTTCAATGGCCTCACAAGGTTGGCTAAGGTATGTGAAGGTGCTTTTCTCAATGCCCATTCTATAAGAAGGATAGACACAGGACTCTTTTCCAATTAATATAATGCTGTATCTCATTAGCAGTTTGAAAAGAAACTTGTGCTATTGGCACAAAACCTCTGGAACTAATAACGCACAATGTTAACACCATAGCACTGTCTAAACTCACGGTGTTGTGCCAGACTTGAAGGAGTGATGTTCAAGAAAAATATCTACATACAGGCATTAGAATCATGAATGTACTTGCATTTCCATAAGGCATTTGATAAGGTGCCACATCAAAGGTTGCTACACAAAATAAGAGCTCATGGTGTAGGGGATAACATTTTAGCGTGGATAAAGGATTGGCTAGCTGACAGGAAACAGAGAGCAGGGATAAATGGGTCATTTACAGGATGGAAAACTGTAACTAGTGAAGTCCCACAGGGATCAGTGCTCGGACATCAACTATTTACAACCTATATCAATGACTTGAGTGGGAACCGAATGTATGGTAGATAAATTTGCCAATGACACCAAAATAGGTAGGAAAGTAAGGTGCCAAGAGGAGGTAAAGAGTCTACAAAGGAATATCGTTTGCTTAAGTAAGTGGGCAAATATTTGGCAGATGGAGTATAATGTGAGAATATGTGAACTTGTCCACTTTGAAGAATAGAAAAGCAGAATCTGGAATATTGTATACAGTTTTGGTCTCCTTATTTGAAGAAGGATATAATTGCATTAAAAATAGTTCAGAGAAGGTTCACTTGACTGATTCCTGGGATGAAGGGCTTATCTTATGAAGAAAGGGTGAACAAGTTGGGCCTATATCCACTGGAGTTTAGAAAAATGAGGGGTGGTCTTACTGAAACATATAAGATCCTGAGGGACTTGGTAGGGTGGATATCAGGAGGCTGTTTCCACTTTTGAGGGAGGCTTAAAGTAGGAGACGCAGTTTAAAAATAAGAGGTAGCCCTTTTAAAACCAAGATGAGGAGAAATCTTTTCTGTCAGAGGCTCGTTAGTCTGGAATTCTCTTCCCCAGAGAGCAGTGGAAGCAAGATCATTGAATATTTTTAAAGTTGAGTTAGAGTAAAAGGGTATGGGGGCAGACAGGAAAGTAGATTTGAGGCCACAATCAGATTAGCCATGATCTTATCAAATGGCAGAACAGGCTTGAGGGGCTGAATGGCCTACTCCTGCTCCTAATCCGTATGTTCACATGTAACACAGGCTGCAAACACCTGTATGAGATTTCCAGATCATATCTCACCATCAAAATTCAAGAAATACACAACTGGATGATCAGGTTTATGATTTGTCATCAATAATTTCACATGAATTTAGAATTCTGCAGATGCTGCCTAGGTTTGAACAACCTATTTGTTTACATGTAGCCTATTAACTCCATCATAATATGATACTGGTATTAGAACTATGGTTATTCTACCAGAAGGTGAACCAAATAATGTTACCATGAAAATGCAGTTTACATTGTATATGCTTCGAAATCTATGGGGCTGAATGTAACTTTCCATAAGTGAATGGGTGTTGAGTGAGTTAAAATCTCACCCTATAACTCTATAAACACACAGGTTTATGCTCTGATCCTGATTGCTGGGCTGTGAGCTGTTCTGTTCCATTGCCATTATCACACAGGAAGTGGAAAACAAACACAATGAATTAGCACTGATGGAGCAGAAACATCTCTAAGGTAATTTCTGGTCCTTGATTGGAATTGTTTTCTATTGATCAGCTACCGCCATAATGATTAATTTCCATTGCTCACCTACATAGTCCTTGTTACCAGTATAATTTAAAGGTTATCAAGGAAACTAATACACTATAATGTTTCTTGTTTACAGATGTATTTCTTTGTTTTTTTTATCCTCTCACGGGTGTGGGCATCGTTGGCTAGGCCAGCATTTATTGCCTATCCCTAAATGGCCTTGAGAAGATGGTGGTGAGCTGCCTTCTTGAACCGCTGCAGTTCATATGATGTATGTAAACCCACAGTGCTGTTGGAGAGGGAGCTCCATGACTTTGACCCAGTGACAGTGAAGGAATGTTAATATAGTTCCAAGTTAGGATGATGTGTGGCTTGGAGGGTAACTTGCAGGTGGTGATGTTCCCATGTGTCTGCTGCTCTTGTCCTTCAAGGTGGTAGAGGTTCTGTCGAAGGGTCATGAGGACTCGAAACGTCAACTCTTTTCTTCTCTGCCGATGCTGCCAGACCTGCTGAGTTTTTCCAGGTAATTCTGTTTTTGTTTTGGATTTCCAGCATCCGCAGTTTTTTGTTTTTATCAAGGTGGTAGAGGTCAAAGGTTGGAAGGTGCTGTCGAAGGACACTTGGTGGATTGATGCAGTGCATCTTGTAGATGGTACACCCTGCTGCCACTGTTGATGATGAAGGGAGTGGATATTGAAGGCAGTGGATGGGGTGGCAATCAAGCAGGCTGTTTTGCCCTGGATGGTGTTGAGTTTCTTGAATGTTGGACAGGCTGTGGGGAGTCAGGAGGTGACTTACTCACTGCAGAATTCCCAGCCTCTGACCTGCTCTGGTAGCCACGGGCCCCTGCCGCTGGTGGGATCTTCCTGTCCCACTGAAGTCAATGGAGTTTTGAACGGCTCGATATACTTTTCAGCCCCTCCCCTGTCACAATGGGGCCATAAAATTCTGCCCACAGTGTTTATATGGCTGGTCCAGTTCAGTTTCTGGTCAATAGTAACCCCCAAAATGTTGATAGTGGGGGATTCTGTGATTGTAATGCCATTGAATGTTAAGAGGAGATGGTTGAATTCTCTATTGTTGGAGATGGTCATTGCCTGGCACTTGTGTGGTACAAATGTTACTTGCCACTTAGCAGCCCAAGCCTGAATGTTGTCCAAGTCTTGCTGCTTATGGGTACTGACTGCTTCAGTATCTGAGGAGTTGCGAATGGTGCTGAACAATGTGCAATCATCGGTGAAATTCCCCAATTTTGGCCTTAGGATGGAGGAAGCAGCTGAAGATGGTTGGGCCTAGGACACTATGATGAGGAACTCCTGCAGTGACGTCCTGGAGCTGAGATAACTGACGTCCAATAATCTCCCATCTTCCTTTGTGCTAGGTATGACTCCTATCAGTGGGAGTTTTCCCCCGATTCCTATTGACTACAGTTTTGCTAGGGCTCCTTAAAGCCACACTTGGTCAAATGTGTCCTTGATGTGAAGGGCAGTCACTCTCACCTCACCTTTTGAGTTCAGCCCTTTGTCAATGATTGACTAAGGTTGTAATCAGGTCAGGAACTGAGTGACCCTGGCAGAACTCAAGAATCTGCTGTGATTCAGACAACTAGAGCCTCCATCCACTGCAATACAATTTTAATTAGTAAGTAATGATTTTTTCAAAAACTCCTTTGATTACATAGTACTATATGCTTGATTTATGGAAGACAATCAATATTAATATAATTTGACTTGACTAGCCCTTTGGCATTTGATGTCAAGCCAAGTATTAACATTGCAGTAAAAAGCTAAGCAAAGGTCATTTCATTATATTAACTCAAACGCACAAAACAAATATCTAACACATAAATTTAAATACAAATTTAATATATTCATTTCCTTTCCTCTTCATTCTCCTACTTGTATTATTTAACTTGACTTGTTTTTTTAACTTGGATTAATTCCTTCGATTCCAGTTTTTTTCCCTTTTAAAAATAATCTTGTCTTTCATCTGTCCTTGTTTAGAGGGCTGGTCGTACTATGAACACTCTCTCTCCAGTGATTTCTATTCTCTGTTGGCTGCACTACCTGTCCATAGAGAGGCCATCCATGCCATTTGGGTCTTCCTTGTGCATGTTTTCCAGGTGTTTTGCCTTGTGTTGTCTCCTTTTCCAAACATTCTCCTCCTGTTTGCATCATGTTTTCAAAATATTTGAACTTCCTGATACTGTTGCATCATACAAATTCCTCTTAACACCAGCTTTCTCGAACACTCCCTCGTTTGTCCGCTTGGCCATTCCTGGCACATGGAATATCAGTCTGAATCCTTTCATTTCAAATGCTCTTATTCGAGCCTCATCACTCTTCTTAATGGTCCAGCTTTCATAGCCATACATTATCACTGCCTACACAAGGGCTTTTGGAAGATGAGCTTTCATTGTAATCAAAATGCTGAGGCTACTCCATATTCTTTTGAGTTCACAACGCCATGACCCTTGTTAAGACTAGCCCGAATCTCTTTGGTAGATTCTGTATATTAAGTAATGAGTGACCCAAGATAGTGAAAGGTATCAGCTTGTTCAACCTGAACTCTGTGAGTCAGAATCTTGCAGGTCTTTCTGCCTATCTTCATTACCTTAGTCATGTCAACATTGATCAGGAGGCTGTATTTCCAGTTAACTTGATTAAGATCTCCGTCAAGTCCTGTAACTTCTCCACTAAGTTAATGAGCAGAATGTCATCAGCATATCAAAGATTTGAAACTTACATCCTGCCAATCAGTATCCCACCTTTGTATCCATCAAGTGTTTCTCTCACAATTGTTTCTGCCAGGGTGTTGAATAAATATTGTGAGATTATCCCTGTCTAATGCCCTTTTTGACTATGAACCATCTGAGAGGGTGCTGGCATCTCTGACCCTATCTCATTACTTATGATAATGTTTGGCTAGCAGGTGGCTGGTATCCCATGGGCAGAATTTTACGGCAGCAGGATTTTACGTTCCCGGGGTTTATAATGGCTCGCCGCATTTTACGGCCCCGTCCCCGCCAAAACGGGGAAAATTCTGCCCCGTGTCTAACATTGTCAACCAGTTTCTCGTGTGAGATGGAATCGAATGCCTAATCTAAATCAATGAAGCACATGTATTGGCTGCTGATGTTCTTGGACTTTGTGTATTATGTTTCTAAGATTAGTGACTTGATCTCTGGTTCCTCTTCCATGTCGAGATCAGCTTGTTCATCAGTAATCTCACTCTCTGGGTGGAATTTTCCATGCCCATTGGTGCCGGGTGTCATGGAGGTGTGAGAGGACAATATGGCAGGGAAATTCATTTTCATACATCTGCATATCATTATAATCCCTGCTCGCCGGAATCATCCCCACACATCAAATTTACCGCCCACGTCAGTGGGAAAACACACTGGTGCAAAACACGTCTTGACAAGAGTGATGTGCAGAAGTCGGGACTTAATGTCAGGGCCTTGCTCACATCATGGACATCTGAGAAACAGAAGATGCTGGAACCCGACAGCAACGAGACCCTGGAGCAACACATGAATTAGATGCTGGGTGGATACTGATGGACATGGCTCCAACATGAAGCAGCTCACAGAGGTGGAAGGTCACCATTGAGGATCTGTTTTGGCACATCAGTGGCTTGGCCATGGTTTGCTATGGATGATCATCAAGGGAGTGGAGAAGAAGGTCCAGCTGTGAGTGGGAGAGGAAGGTGTACCAAGGCAGGGGGGGAGGGGCGAGGGGTGAGGGGGCGGGGGGGGGGGGTGGTGGATGGGTGAGGTTTGGAGGGGGGGAATGACTGTGTCGGGAGGGTGAAGTTGGGAGGGGGGAACAATGGTATCGGGGGATCAGAGGTTGTGGGGGGAGGGAGTATGGGGGAAAATGTAACAACTCGGGAGGTAGGTATTAAGGGGAGGAAGGTGTAAGTGACGGAGTTCGGAGGGGAAAAGAGTTCAGATGGGGGAAGGACTTCTGGTGGAGGAGGGAGTACAGAGGGAGGGGCTCAGGGTAGGAAGGAGTTTAAAATGGGGAAGGAGTTTGGAGAGGGGAAGGAGTCCAGGGGGGGAGAAAGGAGTTCAGAGGGGGTGCAAGGACTTTGGGTGAAGGGAATTCTGAGGGGAGCAGGACTTCGGGGGGAGGTAGGAATCTGGGGGGAGGAAGGAGTTTGGAGGGGGGAAGGAGTCCAGGGGGAGGAAGGTGTAAGAGTGGAGGGAGGAGTAGGGGGTGGAGGAAGGAGTAAGTGGGGGACATGCTAGGTCAATGTGCAAGAGAGGGTTCAGTGCAGTCGCTGACTGCCTCCTGGGGAGTGAAATGAGGGTGGGCATGGTAGGAGGGCTTGGTGGGAATGAGAAAGGGCAGAGTGAGCCAGTAGGGTGGGAGGGTGAGGGTGTGACCGAAGCGGTAGTAGGAACGGCAAGGATGGCTGATCAGTACTTGAAGGCAGACACGGGCCCTGAGGGTGGGAAGGAGGAGGTCATGGATGGGGGTGGAGTTCTCGGGAAGTTAGTGAACATGCACATTCACCTAGACATCCCAGAAAAAAAAGGGTTGTCGCTAGTAGGCGACGGTGGGGAGGTGGAATGTGATGCTGGATGGTCAACAGTGATGGGGGAAAGGACATGGGTGACTGAGGGAGGGGAAAGAATGGGGGAGCAAAAGACAAACTTCACCAGAACCATGCTCCTAAAATCTAAAGTGAGAGGGGCCTCGTGTTATGCAGGCACGGGTGCTACATGGGAGTATGGTCAGTGGTGGGCAGAGATGCAGCTCAGATGGACAACTGAAAAAGAATCCCAGCAGGGAGCATTGAAAATGCTCGGGACAGTGAGATGAGTGTGATGGAGGAAGGATCCGTGTGTGTGGGAGAGTGCTTGCACGAGGCTCTGAAAGGCCCTGCCACACACACGCTTCACCCTCCAGAATCATTTGCAGGTTGGCTGTGTGCAGTTGAAGTGCTAGTCAGAGGAGGAATCAGGGGGAGGAAACATGAAGCCTGTAAATGAAGCTGAAAGACGCCATTACACATTACTCAGTGAAAGTGAATATATTTTCAGATTATAAAGTGACAAAATGTGTTCACCTGTGCAACCATTTGTGATCAGAAATTCTTCACTTTTCTAGGCCTACCACTTGCTGCCCTGACATCCACAGCAGGGGTGGAGACAGACTGTGCAATGGTTGGCCCTGTTGCCTCTGATGACTTCAGTGTGGGTCCTCTGGAGAGCTGAAGTCTTGGGGGCTCCGGCTCACTTTGGCTGCCCTCCTGTGGGCCAGCTGCTCCCTCTGCAGTGACAGAGGGGAAGCTTGAGGGGGTCACGAGCAAAAGGGATTTGGAGAGAGAAGACAGCCTCTAAAATTCCTGAGTGGCTGACCCAGGGGTGTCCAGCTGCCATTCCTCCTCCCTTTGGGTGCACAAGGGCCCCGGCCTGACTGCTTGAGGGGAAGGAACACCTGGAGGTGCCCCATTTCCCTCTCGCTTTGCCACTTCAGGGACTCGCCCATGGCTACCATGATGGAGTGTGGGTCTGCGCGCATCTCTGCGTGTCCATGGCATCCACCATTCTTCTCATGGAGACCTCCATGCGCACACATGTGGGCACCACTTCATTGGAAAGCAGGCGGATGCACTCCTCTGACTTGTGTGCCACTCTGTTGAGGGCTTCCAACAGCTCTGCGTGATGTTTCCCTGCCTTCTGCTGACTCTCTACAATGAGTTGGAAGGCCGAATCCGGAGGCTCGTAATCCGACTCGAACCTCATAGATACCTCTTCCCCAGCAGTCCTCTGAGTGCCAGGGAGCTTGACTTAACCTGCCTCCTCCTGCTGCGGACATATATCCATGTGGTGACCGCCAGATTGTGAACCCAAGCCTGCCCTAGATCTAGGTCCCACCGAGGTGTGTGTCTCTGCACTGTTGCAGGGTGTGGGTAAGCGCTGTGATGGGTCTTCCAGGCTCCTTTTTTCCAGCTTTTCAATGGAGGAGGTGTCCTCTTGGCTGGAGGTGAGGACCTGGATGGAGTTGAAGGACTGGCTGGTTGAGGGTGTCGGTCACTTGGCGGAGCTCCCTGTGAACCAAAGTAGAGATAATTAGTGCAGGGCAGCAGAGTCAAAAGCAGGAGAGAGAGCACTCACAGTTGCATTGGGAGAGGGATGATGTGGTGCAGGATCCTCACGTGGTGTTTGCTGTCGACCTCACCATTACTGCAGGCATGGTCCAGGTCCTCACCAGTCAGCGTGATAGCATGCTCCTCAAAGTGAGTGTGGGGTCTAATGTGGGCCAGTTCACCCCCAGTCTGGGACCTCTCCCTGCTGATGTGAGCAGGCTTCTCCTGCCTGAAAGCAGATGGGAGTGTGAGCAGGACACATGGCACTGCATGGAATGTTTGTGTAGTGAGCAGAGCAGAGGATATGAGCCTGATAGAGATGTGAAGGTGTGTGTGTGTGTGTGAATGTGTGAGAGTTAGTGGTGTTGTCCCTTGAGGAATCAAATCCCTGTGGATGTTTGATGGGTTTGTGACTATGCTTATTGAGAGTGATGAGAAGAGTGACTTACCCTGGCGGAACAGATGAGACCATTCATCCTCTTTCGGCACTGGGTGACTGTCCTCTTTTGTAGGGAATTGGTGTTGACCACCGATGCCACCGCCTCCCATGCAGGATTGGTGTCTTTGCTTGTTGGCCTTCGGCCAGAATGGGACAGAGGACTTTGCGGCGAGCCTCCAATGCATCCAATGGGCGCTCGAGGGAGACGTCGCTAAATCTGGAGGCAGCATGTTTCCTCCCTTTGGCAGCCATCAATTTGCAACAGCTTCTTATCCCTTGATGAGCGCCAGCTCTGTGCAGAGGCGGCCTTTAAATACAGGGTTCGGTTTACTGAAGGCCTGATGTGAAGACGGGGCAGGCCAATCAGAGGCCCTGCCAGCTACCTGGCATGTTTCCGGGAATTAATTATTAATGAGGTGGGATTGGGATGATATGGCATGAAAAGCCACCAATGAGGCCAATGGGTAAAATGTCTGTTTTCCCATCCACTACTGCACTAAGTGCAAATCTGGGATTATTCCATCCTCTGTTTTTTTCTGGATCAATTCCAGGATGATCCTGAGCAAGATTTTAGTAGCGTGGAGATCAAAGCTATTGTTCTATAATTTGTGCACTGTCACAGGTCACCTTTCTTCAGAAGAGGGCTAAAGGTAGAATCAGTGCAGTCCCTTTGGCCAATCACAGGTCTCCCACAGTGCCACACATATTCAATACATGCTGTCCACTACTGATTTTCCTCCCAATTTAAGTAATTCAGCCAGTATATCATTCGAGCCCCTGTGCTTACGGCTGGCCATTTGATGAATGGTTTGCTGTACCTCAGCTCTAAGTGGAGGAGGTTCATGTTCAACTTGGCCTTTAAATTCTGACTCATGTCATCCTTGTAAAGCTACCCACAGTATTCAGGCCATCGTGCAGCAATTTTCTTCACTTCAGTTTCATTCTTGCCAGAAGCTGACAATGCAATGTAGGCAAGATTGAAACTTTAGTGTAATTGATTGAGCTGTTTGGAAAAGTTTCCGTATATTGCCTCTCTGATTCTTTGCTTCTAATTCATCACACATATCATTTAGCCAATTCTCTTTATCTGCTTGCAGCTTTCTTTGAATTTCTGTCTTTAAACCTTTGTAACAATCCACATCCTTTTTCCTCTTTGCCTCTCTCTTGGCCTCAATCAGGTGAAAAACTCTCATCGAATATCTATCCTTTCCATCTCTAGGGTGCACAAATCCCACCATTTCCTTTGCCACACCTAGGTGACCAGTTTTTTTTGCCAGGTTTGCCAAAGGTCTTCTGTTGTACACGTTCACTCAAATTAATCTACTTCCAATGCACAATATTTTCAGCCTTTAAGATGCCAAGAACAGGTTGCTAGGTCAATTTTTCACGTGCAAAAATATCAAAAGGGCAGAACACCTCTATGTTCACAAAGTTACAAGATAATTCATTCATCCAGAAAGCCCCCAATGTCACTTCATTGTCGTGAACAATTGCTTCTTAAATTATTTCAGCCTTTTCATCTATCTAAGAGTCTATTCCATGTTTTGATCACTCTGTAAATTTCCTGATACTTTATAGCCCTAAATTTACCTTTTTCTAGTTTGGATCAGACCCCCCCTCTTCGTTCTCTCACAATTTAATTACCAGTCAAATTTTGGAATTACTTCTTTCACTCCCTCAACATTCTTTTATACCTCTGTGAGATCATCTCTCAGATGCATCCTTTCCAAACTAAAAAAAACTCAAAGATTTTTCTTCATAGCTCAAATCATGACTCTAGAGATCAACCATTTAGCTTTTCTCTGCAATGCCTCCAGCACCTGAAAGCTTTCATTCTTAGCATTTGGAGCTGAATGCAGTATGCAATATATGATCTGGCTAAAACATTACACAATTTAGTATTGGCTTTCTCGGACTTGTACTTCACAGTTTTGTCGAGGACATTGAACATTCTATTGGCTTTGCTGATTGCTTTTCTGCAGTGGACAATCAGCTCAGACCTAGGTCTTTTTTCAACCTCATCCTTAGCTATCTCAGCACCACTCATTGAGTAGTTCTGTCATCTGTTTGTTTTCCATTTGTGCAATATTTCACAATCATCTGCCATACTCTGCTGAGTTATATTTAGTCTGGCTCACTCTGTAATTTCTGATCTTCTGATTTCAATGCCCATCCTAGTTTGATATCTGCAGCTAAGGGGATGTGGTGGCTTAGTGGTAATGTCACTGGACTAATAATCCACAGGTCCACTCTATTTCATTGGGGACATGGATTCAAATCCCACCATGGCAACTGGTGGAATTTAAATTCAGTTAAGAAATCTAGAATATAAAACTAGTCATCAGTAATGATGACCATAATCAACCATCAGTGATTGTTATAAAAAATCCATCTGGTTCTCTAATACCCCCTTTAGGGAAGCAAACCTGCTATTCTTACCTCGTCTGGCGTATATGTGACTCCAGGCCCATAGCAATATGGTATGAAATGGCATAAGCAATCTATTCAGTTCAAGGGCACTTAGGCTGACTATGTGATGCCCACATCCCATGAAAGGGTAAAGGGAAAAAAAATTGCATTGAACTTTGGAATCCAAGGGTGGAATCCTGTTGCGGGTCTCACCTGCTGGTTGGAGAGGTACTTTTCAGGAAGGCCTGCTAAACCACATGCCAATCAAGTAGTGGTGAAGCCAGTGGCAGGCCTTCTCCTGGAATCAAGGCCCTGGGAGCAGATGTCTCACTTACTGAGAGCTGGTGGCTAATCAGGGGGTAGGGAGGCTGTTCCTGATTGCGGATGAAGTCAGGCCACAGGTAAGCAATGGGGTGGGGGGGGGGGAAGGGATTTCACAAGGTGGACATCATGTGTAAGGGGATTGCAGGGAGTGGGGTCAGCAGCAAGCTCAGGGGGTGACTCTCAGTGGGGTCCAGTTCCTCAATGTGCACTCAGTACTTTTGATTGAGAGCCCCATCCACCCACCTCCCCAGAGGTGACGAGCTGGCTGCCCAGTTTTACCTGTCATGTATGCCACATGGCGGCAGTGGGATGAGGTCCTTAAATGATCATTAATTGGCCAATTAAGGGCCTCAATAGATGGCGGGTTGGAAAGGTTGACCATGGGCCTTCCCGTCCAGAACTTAATTCTAGCATAGGCAGGAAGGCGGCGGGGTTCCAGTACGTAGCCATCCTGTCTAAGTAAATGCCCTTCCCACCTTCAAGCTTGCCACCAGAGAGGACACAATATTCTGGCCAAAATTATTAATGTAAGTTAGAAACAGCGATGGTGCCGACACCAATCTCTGGGATACTTCATTCAATACCTATCCCACTTCCCACCCATAATACTGGCACATGTTCTTGAAGGCCGACATAGTCTGACTGTATCTGGATGATAAGTCAACTGTTAATTAATTGCAAAGTTAATGGGCTTGAAATTAGGTAGGCTATTGTGCCAGCATCTTGGACACCAGGATACAAAGAGTAAAGGGCCACAGTGTGTACTAGAACAAACTGAAGCAAGCAACATTGCATAAGGGTCCTGTGAGAAACTTAATTTTTTTTTATTAACCTATTTGGATGGACACAAGTAAAGACGATAAAAATCCTATGTCTGGAAGAAATGAAATATGTTTTATTTAACAATCTGCAATAAGAGGGAAGTACATGAATTATACAGTTTAAAAATAACCTCCACTGCTAAATTTAATGTTAATAGTGTCAACTGTCCTTGGTTAATTGGTATTAATTAGTAATTAACTATACTTGGTATTGGAATTAGCCTGTGAAAGGAGCTTCCATGAGGTGAATCTTAGAGTCAAATGCACATCAACTGGAGTGGTAGAAAAATGTGACATCAGTCCTAGCAGAGTGGTGTCAAATGATTCACAAAACTGTTGACATCCATAAGCTGCAAATAGGAGGATGCTTGTTAATTACGTCAATAGATTGACTATTTTGGTTAACTGTGTCCAGCCTCATTTCATATTGACATCTTATCAGACAATATCATCATCCAGCTGTTGTTACAAATTACTGCAAGATGGCATTTATATATTCAGTGCCTTGTGCAATTAAAAACTGAGGACAGTTAAGAAAACTGAACATTTGTTGTTATTCTGTCTGAAGTAATTCATACTTTTTTGCAGGATCTGTTTTACTAAAAAGCATCCCACCTTTCAAAACAGAACACTATGAATTTTATCAACTGACTAATATGGAAATGCTTACTTAGCAAAATGACAGATCATTCAGTACATAAATTCCAGTAACAGCTCATTAGAATTTTAGAAATGATAGTACATGAAATAAGAGTGAGTCAATTGAAACACTTAAAAAGACTGGCATAATATCACTGATTTTAACAGCAGTTCTATGACAATTCACAACATTATGGAGTTATTTGGAGTATTCTGCTTGTTAGCATAATTTAGACTAAGTTGTGATTAGTTATTCAGCTGTCGTGTCATAATAAGTGAAGAGCAAGTACTTAGGCATGTGAAAATGCATAATAACAAAAAAACCGCTTGTGTATCTCCTTTAAAATGATATATGGCAAACAACTTTAGAGCACACAACAATAATCTATTCCTGCACACAAACTAAGGGGAGTGAATTTCTGCAGAAGTTCTGCTTGTCCATCATACCTTCAACAGAAAAGCTGCAGAAAACTTGGAAAAGTAGCAATAATTGCATTTATACCATTTTCTCAGCATTTCTAAGGTTCTTTTTTCCACCAATGTTATAGAAGTGCAGGAGAATCCCTCACTGAGAGTCAGCCTCCAAAGTTTTTAATCGGTGCAGAGGAGCAATTTGTTGCTCCAAACATATTGAATAGGATTCCCAAATTGATCACTTCAACACACAAGTTTGAATATGTTAGAAAAGTAAGGGAAAAAAATCATCCCTACAATGTCAAAATAACTTTTCTGATGATATCGCTATTTCTCAAAAATCTAAGTATCACTGTTAACTTCCTCCAAGAGGTAAAAATATTTTTCTTTTAAATCGGGAAAAAAGCAAAATTGGTTTTGGTATTTACATTTCACTCGTGTAATGATGATTTAATAAAAACCCTAAAGACAATAATTGGTGCAATGGTTTACTCCAACGGTTTACTTTATAATTTACAAGTGACAATGCCGCAAGTTGGTTATCGCATAGAGTAATGTCCATGACTCACACTTTTCTTAATTTTACACCTCCTTTTGTATACAAAGAGATAGAAGTCATGCAGTGAGATCCATCATTAAAGCCACTGAGCATGAACTATAAAGGGGGAGAGGGCAATGCATTATGAAAGTTCAACTTTGTGGCCTTCAAAACTGAAAAACAAAAAAGTAGAAAACTATGCACTGAACTACTTAGACATGCGCAGAAAATATAAGTAAGACCTGATTTATTTTTCGCCAGTCAGCATATCATAGGGCCAATTGGGGTAATAATTGTAATTACTACTTTGACTATTCACCAAGTAACAGTCATCAAACCTCAGCAGTGACAACAATGTAGATCTTTGCTATAAATATGTTGGTGATTCCATGACGCAAGAGCTTCATTTCAACGGTAAGAAGAAAATCCCTGGTTTCTGTGATTTGCCGCTGCACAAACACAATTCCGCCGTGATTATTCAGTTCTTGTGTGTTAAAGTAGTCGTCCTCATTGCCATGGGTGATGGAAAGGAGAATGCTATCTCCAGGAACAGCCTGAGAGGGCCCGAAACGGAAGACATTGGTGGGCACTTGGATGTTGGTGGGGAAAGTGAGGTAATAGTAGGTTATTCTTAAAGGCAGGCTTTGGCACTCCTTATTCTCATTGCAAGGCAAGCGCTCACAGCGACTGGAAGAAAGTGAGAGAGGAAAGAGGGGTGTTAATGAACATAAGCAAAGCCAGCAAGTCAGTGTAGCAGAAAATAAAAGAATTACCTACACAATGGAGGTAAATGTCCATGATGGCTCTTCTACTCATCCATCCTAACTTCAGTTGAAGAGCCATGAAAATCTCAGAAAAATGGCAAGCAAGAAAACCCCCAAGGAAATTCACCCCCAATGTCAGAATTTTAGATTTTGCCCTTTGACCAATGACAATACATGTTTTTTTTTCATTACAGAATATACAGAATGTAATGATGTCACAGGATGAATTTCCGATGGGGTTGTCTCCGTGTTTGCCTTAACTGGTGGAAGGACAGAATGTCAAGGAAAAAAGTGTAAAAACATTGTTTTTGCAGGATATCCATGGATCTTCCACCAAAATTACAGAAAATGAGTAGGAAGCCCTTCACAGAAATTCACTCCATCCCCATTCCACCTCACATATCGAAGGTGGCCTTTCAGAAAATCCTTCATTTCCTTTAAAATTTTATCTTATTAACAGTGTAGTAACAAACATCATGGGTGGCCATTTAGTTAAGACACGTGTGGATGCTAATGACATTGAATTTCCTGCTCGCCACCATATCTTTGGCAGAAAGAGACACAGAAACCCCAGAAATGCAGTCAGAGAAGTGCTAGTAAGGGACATTGCCAAGCAAATCCATTCAGAATCTTGCATATGACTATAGCACAGGAAGGAGCTGAGTACACTATTAACAACAGCATGAGATACAATAAAGCAATCTGGAGACAGTGCAATAGAGACTGCAGGGCTGGTTCTCAATGTCAAAGGGATGACATACAAGATACAGTAATAAGCTAAGGTTCTTAAGCCTCCTGAAGAGTTGGGTCAGAGGGAACTCTGTAGATGAACGCAATATGTAACAGAACAGATAAAGTAAATGTCTGTACAGAGGGACAAAGGGATTTGAGTTTAGAGTTGTGAAGGGAAAAGGCTAGGACAAATGTCAACAAATATCTTTTTAGGCAGAGGGTTAAGCATTGAAACAGGTTGCCTGGAACATTGGCTGAGGCCAGGGTACAACTCATTTAAGTACTTATTGCAATGGAAAAACTGTAGGGTTAATTTTCAGGAAGAGTGAGATCAAATCAGCCTTCATTACCTGAATTTAAGTTCTGATCTTATCATATGTTAAAGACAGTTTAGGTATTTTTCTATTATAAAATGTGGCACCATGCAAAAATACAAATATTTGCGACAGACAAATGAATCAAGAGTATCTGCCTCCTGGTTAGATGCTCTGGATTCAAATCCCAGTGTTGCCTTGTCTTTCAATTCACAATTTAAAGCTTCACTAATCCTGAGCCCAGCCATAAAAGGAGGTACCTAACTAAAGAGACTGGCTGCTCACCTCCTGCTATTAGCTGCCCATCGGAGTGGTAGTTGTAGTGTTGATAGTGAAACAGGCTGTCCTGACCTTGATCAGTTGTCTGTTTTTCAAACCTCAAGAGGTATTTCTGTTTTGTGATCAGTCCAAGGAATATTAACACATTCCCAAATAAATAATTTAACAGTAAATTTCAGGCACTTATCAGACTTGAAATGAAGAGTGGGAGATGCATGCTCAAAAAATGTAACGGAAAGAGATTAAAGTGTTCTAAATGTTTTGCGTTAAAATTGGTGTTTTTTATGCACCTTGACTACTTGAAATGATAAGGATAATACAGAGAAAGCGATGAGGGAGACCACATCTACTCTGGCAGCTGGAAAGTGAGCATCAGCAGTTAAGGGACAACAAATCCAAAATCTAATTTTTTAAAAATGTTTTAAGTCTTCCCCAACCAAGCATTAAGTTATTTTATGAATGAAACAGACATTGTTGTATCCATTGCAGTCAGTTTGAATAGTTGGGGGGGTGGGGGGGGGGGGGGGGGGACATGCAGTTAAAGAGTTAATAAGTCGTAAAGTCAAAGAAGACAGGATGGCCCTGAAAGGCAAAAACACTGCAGCCCCCAGATTCAATGACGCGTCCCTCCTGTGCCTTTTGGGCACAGTGAAGGCTCACTGTGATGCCCTCTACCTCCGCTCTGGCCACAGGACAGGCAGCAGCTTCACCAATCCAGCTTGGGAGATGGTGGCAGCCATGGTCAGTGCCAATGCCCTGCAAAAGAGGACGCGTCATTGAACCTGGGGGCTGCAGTCTTTTTGCATTTCAGGGCCAACCTGTCTTCTTTGAAACAGTCGTGGGTTGGAAGCACTGAGAGGTGTGTGTGCAGCTGTCGCCCGGCATGCTGAAGTGGGGAGGTGATGACATGGTGGGCAAATGAAAGCCCGCCAGCCTGGAAATGGCATGTTTCCCGGGAATGCATAATTAATGCGGCAGGTTTGGGATGATACAATGTGAAAATCCGCCATTGCATCTGGTGGGTAAAACAACATTTTACCCGCCTGCTGCACTTAGTGTAAATCTGGGATGATTCCATCCTGTGTTTTCTCTGTCTGTTGTCTTTCTTCATAGCTGCCTCTGAGTTATGTGAGTAACTTTCATCTAAACTGTCTGGCAATCCACACTGTTTGATTTTAATGAAATGTAGATTGGGATGTACTTATAAAACATGGGCAAACTGCTCCACCATATAAATACTCAAGCAGTGATGACAAAAATCTTCCCCATACTGTTCTGTGAGTTTCATGTTGATAACATGAAACTTTACCTGAAACATCCATTCTACAATGTGCTCAAAAATAATTTGGAAAATAGCAAAAGAACCTAAAATTGCATTTAAACCAGGAGGAGCTATACCTGGCACTCATACTGATAGGCCAAGATTTCCCGGTTGGCAAGTGGGGGGTGGAGCCCGCTCGCCGATGCTTAAAATGACACGGGATGATGTTGGGCGGAACTCCCGACGTCACCCCGCCTCATTTCAATTTTCAGGTCAGCGGGGGCGCAGCCGAATCAGCTATGCACCTGCCGACCTGTCAATGGCCAATTGAGGCCATTGACAAAGTAGTTAAAGTAATTAATGGACCTGCCTGTCCAAACTGGCGGACAGGCCAGGAACCCTGGCGGGCTTAAGAAAAAGCATGAAACCTCATCCACGGGCAGGATGAGGTTTCATGTAGGTTTTAAAATTTTTAATAAAAGTGTCAATGAAAGTGATGGACATGTCCCAACTCATGTTACAGTGTCACATGAGGGGACATGTCAGGGAAATTTATCTCGTGTTTTTAAAATTTTTCCAGATAGGATCCGATCTCCCTGAGGCAGCACTTAGCCTCAGGGAGATGAGTGCACTCTTTCACATGCATGCGTGCAAAGAGCGCACTGTCAGCTCAGGGAACCCCCCACCACCCACACAGGGAGTGCATAGCGCTTCCTTGCTGATGTCACGCTGTGCAGGTCTTAATTGGCCCGCCCACGAAAAATATCAGCCCAATCGGAGGCGCGCCTCCATGCGTCCGTTCCTAAACATCCCGCCCGATAGAATCCTCCCACGCATGATAGGAAATTCTTTAAATAGCCAGTCTGTGTCAACTCTCAGAAACTAACAGCAATAGCTCCTGACCAAAATATCAACTCCAAGCTTATGTTTCTAATTCAGGAAATAAATTTCTAATTTATGTAAGCAGATTAATAATGGTACTCAAACATACAAAAAACAACTTGATAGGCAAGTCAATAAAGTAAAATAAGCATTTTTAATGTTGTTATTATGTTAGAATATGTGGAGGTGAATTTCTGGCAAGATTCATCACTTGACATGTCTTAAGGCTGTGCAAAACATAAATAGGGGATGAACTCAATTATCTGTCAATTGCATTATCCACTGAGATCTTCTTTTATTCTCTGCCCAAAGGCAGGCCCTTGGTGATTATTTGCCAAACCTAGTGTGGATAGGGTGAATGGGCAGGCCCCGAGTGCAAACAGAGCAGTGATTGAACCCCGTACTGTGGGTGTTAATCTGATCCACACTCTAACCATCTAAGCTACCCGCCTCATTCCACAGACAGGGCTAGTTAAATACATTATGGTGGAAAATAGATGTTTCATTGTGTATGTAGTGTTGTTGATGGGGAAAAGTTAACACAATAAATCAAAATTTGTCACCTCTTAAATCTGAGCCTTTTTTTCTCACAACTCTATGTCTGATTCTCTCCAAGACATTTCCTGCTTTTACCACAGTGCTAAAATGGATCTAACCAAAGTTACAAGGCCATCTTTTGTGACTGTGACTATTGTGCATTATCTCTACTTGTCTTCACCATCTGCTCTGCATCCTGACCTAGCCTGAAAACTCAAAAGAAACCTGGAATTTCTGATAAGCCTTAAATGAGACCAATAGAGCCATCAGGAAAAAAATATCTTCTGTAACAGAGGCAAGCTTCCTCTCCCTTCCCCTCCAACACTGGTGGACGTCTAAGATGTGCCCATAATGGCATAGGGATGATGTGGGTATGGAATGGCTGGAATGAATGCAACACATGGGCTTCACAATTACTCCCTAGCTTATGGCTGGAAGGTGACCATTGCAACCCAATGTGCATTCATGTATCTGTCCAATGTTTCTGCAGAGATGAGCATGAGTGCATAATGGATGCAGCAAACAACATGGTGATCATCCTGGAAATCAGGGAATTGAGGAGGAGGATATGAAAGGCTTATTGCCATCAGGCTAGGCTGAAGAGACTCGTCCTGGTGAACAAGTGCCAGTGGGGCAAACTCAAGGCCCAGAAGCTGAGGCTGAGAGACCCAGTCAACAGAGGCATTTGGCACGACCAGGAGTGTACTGAAGATGCTTCGCATACCTACAAATGAGCAAGAGGCAATGCCATAGACACCTTCACTTGTCAATGGAGGTGGTGGCTCACTTCTGCCACATTCTCTGAGAGGAGTTAATGTCACAGGAGCTCGGAGGCCATCCACTGCCAGTGGCTCTCAAAGTGACCACTGTTCTGAACTGTTTTCCGAGTGGTTCATTCCAGGGTTCCACTGGAGACCCCTATGGATTATATCAAGCATCTTCTCATAAATGCATCTGAGAGATTACTGACAACCAATTGAGCAAGGCACACAATTATGTCCAGTTCTCCCTGGATGAATCCAGCCAGGCTGCCAAAGCAGTTGGATTGCAACGATCTCCAGATTCCCACAGATGCAGGGTGCCATCACCTGCACACATGTGGCTTTAAGAGCTCCCTGGGAACAGCCACTACAATTCATCAACAGGAAAGGGTTACACTCCCTCAATGTGCAACTGGTCTGCAACCACCATAAGTAGATTATGCAGGTATGTGCAAGATACCCTGGAAGTTCCCACAACTCCTTCATTTTTTACTTTTACATTCTTACAGGTGCCACAGATTTTCGAGGGCCCTCAGCAAATCCAGAGCTGGCTCCTCAGTGACATAGGCTAACCACAAAGACATGGCCGATGACACAAGTTCAGCGGCCACAAAGCCCTTCAATGATTGAGCAGACCTTTGACATACTGAAGATGTCTTTTGGATGTCTGACAAGTCAGGCGACACTCTCCATATACTCACTGTAGGGTCTCCTGCATCATCATGGCTTGCTGCTCTCTACACAACCTAGTGCTCCAAAGGGGGGATAACTTGGCTTAATGAGAGATGGACCAACTACACCTTTCCTCCATTGAGGACATTGAGAGGACTGAGCTCGATGAGGACAAGGAACCTGAGGCTCCAGAGGAAGAGGCCATAGCACAGGCCGGAGGAGGCAGGCATGCAAGTGAGATGTGTATAGCCACCGGGTTCAAGGAGGTTGACGATGACTAGCTCATATGCACCTCTTTCACCATCCATGCTGGGTCCACCTTAACACCCTCGTTGAGCACCTCATCAGCTCAATGAAGCATAACAGTATCTGTATGAGTAGTTACATTCTTGCAGCACAATGTTCTCATCCTTGGAAGGCAAGGCAGCCTCTGAAGCATGTGATCTTTCTGTTATGGGATAGTAACTCCAACAGCGCAATTTGTGAGCACAGAAGACATGGTGTAGCCTTTTGAAGCATCTCACCAACATTCAGATGTCTTTGGCAGCCTTCAAGAGATGGGAGCAGCACTGTAATCCTCAGTACACTTGTGACAGTATTCCTGCAGTGTTGCAAGGTGCTTCAAGGAGGACAATCATCATTCAGAGGTGCACGCCTTGATGTCTGAGGTCTAATCTGAATCTGCATTCCGGTATCTCTGCACAGGCAATTGGTCATGCAAGACAAGTGTTCAGGCTTCATCATCATACTGAGTCCACAGCATGAGATCAATTTTCAGGATGCAGATTCCTGTAATTCTCAGTCATGAATACGAGCCTACATGTCAGCTGACCTTTCAGCGGACTGTGAAAGCTTCAGCAGCATCATAGTGTAACCTCTGTCATGCACTCATGACCATGCTTCTATTTGGAGTCTACCAAGTTCCCATAAAGCCTAGCCTTGGCATCTGTGGGCCCGAAAATGCTGACACCCCATTTAGACATTGAACACCCTAATCTTTAATAACAAAGAGCACAATATTAAATGCACTGGAGCTTCACTCTGATCCCATTTAAGGCATCCACATTTTCATTCCACCAGTCTGATATGTACACATGGAAGACTGACACACTGATGCCATTGTAATGAGCACATAACTATGTTGACTGACCAACAGAGAGCTGGCATAGGATTAATGTCAAGAGATCTTTTGGCCCAGCACAACATCCTCCCATGTCAAAGTCTAGAATCTGTGGCCTTTACACACCACCCCCATCTCTCATAGTTTCAGCCCTCTAACAGGAATTGCAAGGCTTAACGTGTGTCAGCGAGGTCCATAACCCTGTGTCATGCAGGTGGAAAAGTGGGGTGATCTTTAAATGCACATGCAGACATGAGATAATGCTGCAGGGCACCAGGAGTGCATGAGAGCCCAGAGTTTTGGGGGTTATGTACACCACACTCAAGGCTGACAAGTATCACATGGAGTCCAATGAAGGATGCACTGACTGTGAATGAGTGCAATGCACATCACCATTCAATCCTCTAAGATCCACATTGAGCACTGCTCAGTGCAGAAGCAGCAGGACATTGAACCATCCTGCAGCTTCTAAACTCATGAGGCAACATTACATGAACCTTCAGAGCAAGTCTCAGAGATGCATAGCCCAATCACAAAGCTCTTAGAACCAGAGGCTTCACTCATGTCGCTACTGAGCAGAGAACAGTCAAGCACTATAATGAGAAGGTGCAAGACACCATAAACGTAGGCATACAATGGGACATCTGTGAGGAGGGAAGGCATCTGTTACACTTGACTGACCACAGAGCAGATCATCAGACTGGAGAGGCATACATCAGATCAGAGGTTGACAGTAACAAATTCTATTTATATATATGCAAATTATACACAGATTGTGAACATCAGTGCCACCTTTGTGCTCTTAGTATTTCTTCATTTTTCTTATCCTACCACAACATCTGGTGCATCCCCCACATCCACAGAAGAGATGGAAGCAGCCTGTTAACTGCTACGCCCTGTTTTATGTGATGACATTGATGGGCGTCCTCTGGAGGGCCAAGGCCTGGAGGCCTGATTTGAGCCTCCTGCTGTACGGTAGGTGCACCCTCCCTGGCCTGTGGAGCTGGGGCCACAGACATAAGCGATTGAGGGCGGCTGGACACTCTTGGAGTCACCTGGATGGATGGCCCCGGTGTGTCCGGTTGGTGCTCCTCCACCCTTTGGCTGCCCGGGAGCCCCAGCCTGACGCCTACAGGACAAGAGACATCCAGAGTGAGGAAGGTTTGCTCGTCCCCCTCTCGCTTAGCCATTGATGGATCCCACATATGCCTAGACCGATGGACTGCAGGTCCTGGAGCACATCAGGCACAATGCTCTGAACCAAGATCTCCATGGCAGTTGCCATCCTACCAATGCTGACCTCAGTGCACTGACATGTTGGCGCAATGACATGAGAATGAACACAGATGGACTTCTCCATCCTCCATTCTGATCTGGTGACAGTCTCTGACAACCCTGGCTGATGTTCCTGTGCCTGTCTTTGGAGCTCCAACATCTCTGTAAGGGCCGAGTTCACAGGCTCATCATCTGACTCAGACTCAGCAGTCCTCCAAGTGCAGGTGAAATTGGACGTCCCTGCCTCTGACTGCTGTGGATCAGAATCTGTGGTGCTCACCAGATCATAAGACTATAAGACCATAAGACATAGGAGCAGAAGTTAGGCTATTTGGCCCATCGAGTCTGTTCCGCCATTCAATCATGGCTGATAAGTTTCTCAACCCCATTCTCTCGCCTTCCCCAGTAACCTTTGATACCCTTACCAATCAAGAACCTATCTATCTCGGTCTTAAATACACTCAATGACCTGGCCTCCACAGCCTTCTGTGACAATGAATTCCATAGATTCACCACTCTCTGGCTAAAGAAGTTTCTCCTCAACTCTGTTCTAAAAGGTCTTCCCTTTATTCTGAGGCTGCGCCCTCGGGTCCTAGTCTCTCCTACTAGTGGAAACATCTTCCCCACGTCCACTCTATCCAGGCCTTTCAATATTCTGTAAGTTTCAATCAGATCCCCCCTCATCCTTCTAAACTCCATCGAGTATAGACCCAGAGTCCTCAAACATTCCTCATATGTTAAGCCTTTCATTCCTGGGATCATTCTTGTGAACCTCCTCTGGACCATCTCCAGGGCCAGCACATCCTTCCTGAGATATGGGGTCCAAAATTGCTCACAATATTCTAAATGTGGTCTGACCAGGGCCTTATAAAGCCTCAGCAGCACATCCCTGCTTTTATATGCTAGTCCTCTCGAAATAAATGCCAACATTGCATTTGCCTTCCTAACTAACGACTCAACCTGCAAGCTAACCTTAAGAGAATCCTGGACTAGGACTCCCAAGTCTCTTTGCACTCCAGATTTCTGAATTCTCTCCCCATTTAGAAAATAGTCTATGCCTCTATTCTTCCTACCAAAGTGCATGACTTCACACTTCCCCATATTGCATTCCATCTGCCACTTCTTTGCCCATTCTAACCTAACTCCTTCGGCAGCGTCCCCTCCTCCTCAATACTACCTGTCCCTCCACCTATCTTTGTATCATCTGCAAACTTAGCCAGAATGCCCTCAGTTCCTTCATCCAGATCATTAATGTATAAAGTGAAAAGTTGTGGTCCCAACAATAACCCTTGCGGAACTCCACTAGTCACCGGCTGCCATCCTGAGAAGGACCCCCTTATCTCCACTCTCTGCCTCCTGCCAGACAGCCAATCTTCTATCCATGCTAGTACATTGCCTCTAACACCATGGGCTCTTATCTGACTGAGCAGCCTCCTGTGCGGCACCTTGTCAAAGGCCTTCTAGAAGTCTAAGTAGATAACATCCATTGGCTCTCCTTTGTCTAACCTGCTCGTTACCTCCTCAAAGAATTCTAACAGATTTATCAGGCATGACCTCCCCTTGATGAAACCATGCTGACTTTGCCCTATTTTACCATGCACTTCCAAGTATTCTGAAATCTCATCCTTAATAATGGACTCTACAATCTTATCAACGACTGAGGTCAGGCTAATCGGCCTGTAATTTCCCATCTTTTGCCTCACTTCCTTCTTAAACGGGGGGTTACATTAGCGATTTTCCAGTCCTCTGGGACCCTCCTTGACTTGAGTAATTCCTGAAAGATCACCATTAACACCTCCACTATCTCTTCAGATATCTCCTTCAGAACTTTGGGGTGTAATCCATCTGGTCCAGGTGATTTATCCACCTTCGGACCTTTCAGTTTTCCTAGCATCTTCTCCTTGGTAATGCCCACCATACTCACCTCTGCCCCCCGACTCTCTTGAATTTTGGGGATGTTACTCGTGTCTTCCTCCGTGAAGACTGACGCAAAGTACCCATTCAGTTCCTCCGCCATTTCTTTGTTCCCCATTATTACTTCTCCAGCGAAATTTTCCAGCGGCCCAATGTCCACTTTTGCCTCTCTCTAACCCTTTATATATTTAAAAAACTCTTGCAATCTTCTTTTATATTACTAGCTAGTTTACCCTCATATTTAATCTTCTCCCTCCTTATTTCTTTTTTAGTTGTCCTCTGTTGGTCTTTGTGGGCTTCCCAATCCCCTGGCTTCCCACTGTTCTTCGCCACATTGTATGCTTTCTCTTTAGCTTTTATGTTGTCCCTGACTTCCCTTGTCAGCCATGGTTGCCTCGTCCTCCCTTTAGTATGCTTCTTCTTCCTAGGGATGAATTTTTGCTGTATCTCCCAAATTATTCCCAGAAACTCCTGCCATTGCTGTTCCACTGTCTTTCCTGCTAGGCCATCTCCCAGTCAATTCTGGCCAGCTCCTCCCTCATGCATCTGTAGTTACCTTTATTCAACTGTAATACCGTTACATCTGATTCCAGCTTTTTCCTCTCAAATTGCAGGATAAATTCTATCATATTAGGGTCATTTCCTCCTAAGGGTTCCTTCACCTTAAGCTTCCTTATCAAATCTGCCTCATTACACATCACTAAATCTAGAATTGCCTGTTCCCTAGTGGGCTCCACCACAAGCTGCTCCAAAAAGCCATCTCGTAAACATTCCACAAATTCCTTTTCTTGGGATCCACTGCTAACCTGATTTTCCCAGTCTACCTGCATATTGAAATCCCCCAGGATCACTGTAATCTCGCCTTTCTTACACGCCTTTTCTATCTCCTGGTGTATCTTGTGCCCCACATCCTGAATACTGTTCGGAGGCCTGTACATAACTCCCATTATGGTTTTTTAACCTTTGCGGTTCCTCAACTCTACCCACACAGATTCTACATCATCTGACTCTACGTCATTTCTTGCTATTGATTTAATTTCATTTCTTACTAACAAAGCAACCCCACCCCCTCTGCCAACCTGCCTATCTTTTCGATAGTATCTATATCCTTGGATATTTAGCTCCCAGTCCTGATCCCCATGCAGCCATGTCTCCATGATGCCCACCACATCATACCTGCCAATTTCAATCTGCGCCACAAGCTCATTTACCTTATTTCATATACTGCTTGCATTCAGATACAACACCTTCAGTCCTGTATTTCCCGTCCCCTTTCTCATTGTTGTCCCTTTATCTGATGCGCTTGAAGTTAGATTCCTAGCCCTTTCCAAACACCCTGTCCTATTTTGTGTTCTGGAGACTTTAATAGCCTCTCCTGGGCTCTCCTTCCTTTTCAGTTTTTTCATAATTTTCCATGAAGTTGAATCCACCACCCCACACGCTAACCTGCTACTTTGTTTCCCATTAGTCATACTTTTGGAGTTTTACCCTTCCCTTCCCCCCCACTTTCTAGTTTAAAGTCCTGTTGACCACCCTATTTACCCTTTTCGCTAGAACATTGGATCCAGATCGGTTCAGGTGGAGACCATCCCAACGTACAGATCCCTCCTGTTCCAATTCGGATACTGGTGCCCCACGAAATGGAACCCCTCTTTCCCGCACCACTCCTTTAGCCACATGGTTACTTCCCTTATTCTCGTGTCCCTATGCCAATTTGCACGTGGTTCGGGTAGTAATCCAGAGATTATACCCCTTGAGGATCTGTTCTTTAATTTAGTTCCTAGTTCCTGATAATCCCCAAACAGATCCTCTTTCCTAGTCTTACCTATGTTATTTGTTCCGACATGGACCACAACAACTGGATCCTCCCCCTCCCTCTCCAATATCCTTTCAAGCCGGTCAGAGATGCCCCTCACCCTGGCACCGGGCAAGCAAGATACCATGCGGTACTCTCGATCCTGCTTACAAAGGAAGCTATCAATTCCACTAATTATAGAATCCCCTACAACTACCACTTTTCTTTTTGCTCCCCCCTCTTGAATGGCCTCCTGTGCCATGGCGCTCTTTTATCCTGTGTCTCCGCTCTCCTCGCACTCTTTTATCCTGTGTCTCCGCTCTCCTCGCGCTGTTTTATCCTGTGTCTCCGCTCTCCTCACGCTCTTTTATCCTGTGTCTCCGGTCTCCTTGCGCTCTTTGATCCTGTGTCCCCGCTCTCCTCGCACTCTTTTATCCTGTGTCTCCTCTCTCCTCGCACTCTTTTATCCTGTGTCTCCGCTCTCCTCGCGCTGTTTTATCCTGTGTCTCCGCTCTCCTCACGCTCTTTTATCCTGTGTCTCCGCTCTCCTCGCGCTCTTTTATCCTGTGTCTCTGCTCTCCTCATGCTCTTTTATCCTATGCCCCCGCCGCTCTCCTCGCGCTCTTTTATCCTGTGTCTCCACCGCTCTCCTCGCGCTCTTTTATCCAGATGATGGCCCCAAGCCGGCTCTAAAACTTAGTCCCACTGAGGTGTGTGTCTCTGTGCTGGTGGAGGGTGCAGGTGAATGCTGTGATGGCTCTACATCTAGTGGGTCCTCAGAATCCTCATCTCAAGTGGTCTGGGGGCTGGGGCTGATGGCCTGTCTGCCAGCGGCCCTCTTCCTCTTCTTGCTGGTACCTGTTAAAGAGAGAAGAGATTATGGGTCATTGGCTGCATAGTGACGAACATTACAAAGCACTCACAGTCTCTGAGGAGCTGTCAATGGGTCCTCACTGGCTTGGCAGATGCCGATCTCACCTTTCCACGCAGGCACGGTTCTGGTCCTCACCGGCCAGCTCTGCCGCCTGCCCTTCAAACGTTTTCAGTAGCTAGAGCTCAGGTATCCCATCTCCTGTCGGGGATCTCTCCCTGTTGTTGTGCGCAATCTTCTCCTGCATATGGACAGATTGTGAGCAGGACCAATGCCATGGCAGATGATAAGTACACCTGCCTTCTGTGGTCTCTGTAAGGGCTGAGGACTTGAGCTGTACAGGATGTGACAAGTGATGAAGATGTTACAGTGTGTGTGAGAGAATCAGTGGAGATGTCCTTTGTGCTCATAATGTGTGAGATCCCTGTGGCTGTAACCCTGAAAATGCCTGATAGGCTTGTGAGACTGTGAGTTAAAAGTGAGGAGAAGGTGGGCTTAGCCTGGCGGAGCGGATGAGATTGTTCGTCCTCTTCCTGCACTGGTTGGTGGTTCTCCTTTGGGGTGCATTAGCACTGACTGCACTGGCAACCTGCTCCCAAGCCGTGGTGGTGAGGTTGGTGGACTTCCATCTCCCATCACAGAGGAAAAGTATATCCCACCTGTCTTCCACTGCCTGGAGGAGTGGCTCCTGTGCGGTGTTGCTAAACTTTGGAGCAGCATGCTTAGTTATCTTAGAGGCCATTCCCTTGGTCGGTATGACAAGTCCTGGACTGCAGACAGTGATGTGTGTGGGGGTGCAGTTTAAATATCGTACCCGAAAAGATGAGGCGATGAAGTAACGATGGGGGCGGCCGTATCCCAGCTCACCCCACCGTGACATACGGTGTGCTTCACATTCATGTGCATGTAATGAGCCGAAAAGTGGACAATCCGGTGCAGAAACCCGCCATGACAGCAGGCTAGTTCCGTGCCACTTTTTCCATCTGCCTCTGCACCTAGGGCAGAATTTTTCCCCCATCAGGTGGGCATGCGCCCGACCCAAACCAGAGAAAAATACTGTGCGATGATGTCGGGCGAATGCCCCAACGTTATTGCATATTCGCGCGATATTTTGGTTGGCGGGCATGTGCGGGAGTCAGCAGCACGCCCGTCAACAATTAAAAGGGTTGTTAAGCTCATTAATTACTTAATTACATTGAATTTTTCCCTGTCCATCCAACCTTACGGTTGGCAGGCGGGCGAATAGGTCAAGCGGCCTTTGGATATTTCGTGAAACCTCATTCCCGGGCAGGATGAGGTTTTAACCAGTGATTTAAGAAAAGCTTTTAAATCTAATTTTTAACATGTCCCTGCTCATGTGACAGAGTCAAGTCACATAAGGGGACATGTTTTCCTTATTTTTCAATTGTTATTTCTCTATTGTTTATTTTAGAAACCTTCTGCTCCCTGAGGCAGCTCTGTGCTTTCAGGGAGCTTTCACTGAGCACACCCGCACACACATGCACTTGCCCCCCCACCCCCCCCACCCCACTAGTTAATTTGCCATTAATTTGCCAGCCAGCCAGCATGAAATCGTGGGTCGAGGCCCGGTAACGGGTGGCAGTCGGCTTTGCAGCCGCTCCTGGGCCCACCTGTCGCGCCCGCCCGACAAGGTAAAAATCCTGCCCTTAGTTCCGGAGCGGAAAATTCTGCCCTCGGTCTCTTTAATAGTTAACAGGAATATAGATTATAATTTATTTTAAATATGATCATTATTAGTTTCAACCAATCTTGTCTATGGTCAGAGATAAGATGTTGGCCTACTAAAAGACTGTAGCTCAAAAACCATAAACCACCTGAGAACCCAGCAGAACAAGACATAGAGACTCTATCAGAAAATACTTTGAAAATTCCAATCATAAAGAGCTGAAAATTTCCCAAAAAAACCCTTTACTTACGCATCTCCAGACCTTCGATAGTTTTCTGGGCACTCAAAGGTCAGGCAACGGAAGCTGCCCTGGACATTGAAGCAAGTCTCGATGCCAGAGCAGTTATGCCTCCCTGTGATACATTCGTCGATATCTGTGGGAAAGGCAGCAGGCTTGAGGTTAGGGAATGTAATTTTACAGGATTCTTGATTCTTGCTGTATTCACATTGAGATCGGATTTCCTCAGAAAAAGTCAATGCTGAACCTCAATGTACTAAGGAACCTACTGTTTTCTCATAAAATCTTCCACACATAGAAAATTGAATAACCAATAATGAAAGTTAGTCTGTTGATATTAAAGAAATAAAAGCAAATTGAACAATTTTTCTAACTCTGGAAAAGGTACTCTGGAGCAGAAGTAATATTTCGTGCTCAATGGGATGAGTTTTAGCAATTGCTTATCACTCAAAATCTTCACTTCTGTCATGCAAGTTTTACCATTTCTCTTCTGATACTTACAATAGGTGTTTGGAATGTTGCATAAGGGAATGAAACCTATTGCATGCTCTTGAGAATCTTGAGGCCCATTGGCCAAACATAGAATGACGTTGATAAGTGAATGAATGCTGCAGGCATTTTCCACTTGGACAGAATCCTGCACAGTGGCCAGAGTTCCATTTATCCCAGTGCCCTATCCCTTGATACCTAGCTTATTTCCTGTGCCAGTGTCAGAGTATATAGCTTAATCCTGGAGGGATTCCCAACAGACAGAGAATGGCGATGGCATTCCTCTGGCAGCTGCAGCAATTAGTGTGGCAATGGCTTCTGGATGAATGCAAGAAGTCTTCCATTTGTTTTCCAAAATAATTGTGTTGCCAAAGCAATCAATTGCTCTATAATTAACTGCAAAGTCTATAATGTGTCTTTACATTTTAAACTCTTTTGTTTCTATAACAATTCTGGACGCCAGGAATGCAGAGCTGTTTCTAGATCTAAGAATTATCAGGGCACAAAGGATGAGACATAGATCAGACCATGTATTCCCATCATCTGTATTTCATTAAAATGCATCCAACCACACTTGGATGGGCATATTGTACATGTCCTGTCATGTATGGAACAATATCCTAGAAGTGGCAGAAGACATCATGGAATTGGTGGAGCAGTTCCTAAGAATTTCCTTTCACATTCTGTGGTGGTAACCAGACCACTTGGTGGCAACATTGATCCGGTAAGTGGGAAGAGAAAAAATAAAATTATGGTTTGATCTTCAAAAAACTCATTTCGACAAGGCTGAGAGTATCTCCACTTTTGCAATGTTTTATTTGCCAGGTTGGCCAAGAAACAAAAGAATTCATTCAGTGAAAGTAGGAATGATGAAGTTGAGCTGAGGCTTGGATTTAACTTTGGCTTTCCAGATGGAGTTTAGCCACCTCAATTACAACCAAATGAGCTTTGAAACACTGGCCTAAGTTTCACTCTTGGCGTGCGCGCCAAGTCGGGGGGCCTGGAAGTGCATGCAAAATGCGCCTCCACCCGCGATCAGCCCCCGAACCCAATTTCACACTGGCTAGCCAGTTAACGGCCAGCCAGCATGAAATGCGTGTTGAGAAAGCCTCAGCGCTGCCGGGGATGGGGGGAAGAGGGTGGGCACTGACAAAAGTGAGGGTGTGGGTGGGTGTTTCTAGAAAGCTCCCTTCTAGCGAGCTCTCTGAAGGCAGACAGCTGCTGCGGAGCTGCCTCAGGGAGTTGCAGACTGTACAAATTAAATGGCAAGAAAAAATCCACCAAACTGTGTCTATGCAACACATTCAAGCACCTGACAGCAGAATTCAAAAAACCATCAGTTCCCAGGTGCCTTTTTTAAAATTATATTTCACCCTGGATATTTCATGCCGCCCTTGGATGAGATTTTGTTAAAAACCTGCCTGTTTGCCCGTGTGATGAATGCAAAATCACAAGGCAATGTAAAATCGTGGTCAATAGGGTTTTTATTGGTCTAAATTGGCCCTTTAATTGTTGGCGGGCACAGCTCCAACTCCTGTGCGCCGGCCAACCTCAATATTGCTTACATGCACGATGAAATTGGGACACACACCCAATATCATTTCACGTAATTTCGTGTGCATTAGTGTCGGGCATGTGCCCGCCTGATCAACATAAAATTCTGGCCATTGTGTTTGATTGGCACAGAAGAGATACGTTTCAGCAAAAAGTCCCAGGATATCAACTTCACAGCACTTTCAGCAACATTCACCTCACTCAGCCAGCATTTTAGTGTTCATGGATCAGAAAATATTAAAAATTATTATTATTCTGATTATCATGATAAAATTAGATGAATGGTCAACATAGTATGAGCTGGACTTTATAGCTCCCAGTGGTGGATTTGCAGGTGGAGGAGCCTGTAAACTGTCATCTGTGTGGTGCCTGCTGCCTACTCAACCGCTCCCGCCACGCCACAATTTTACCAGCGCCAGGGGAGGCATAGGCAGACCACATGCCTGTGGGCCAATTGAGGCCCTTAAGTGGCCAATTAGTGGCCACTTAAGGTCCTCAACCACTGCCATTGGGAGAGGCCCAGAGTAAGGGAGGAACCTTGTGGCATCAGGGGTCTTGCCTGCCGGGTCAAGGGCTGGCGGGAAACACATGCTAGTTCCTTTTGGGATGGCTCGCCTAACCACAAGGCAATCAGGCAGTGGTGAGGCCACCAGCGGGCCTTCCCCTGGAATCAAGACCATAGGGGTGGAACTCTCACCTACCGAGAGATCCCAACCAATCAGAGGCCAACAGCTCTTGTGCTTGGCAGAAAAACAGGGGAGACAGTGGCTGCTGCAGGAAAACCATCCACTAGAGTCCCAGGATGGTGGAGTAACCCAGGCCACAGGTAAGAAAAGTGAGAGTGAGAGTTTCATGAGTTGGGGATCACAGGGAGAGGTGTAAGGGGGTTGGCAGCAAGGGCGGGAGGTGGCTCTTAGCGGTCGCCCCCCTCTCCAATGTTGAATCCCTCAGTCAGGACCTTTGATTGAGGGCCTCCCCCCCCACTCCTGGAGATGACAAGCTGGCCGCATGGTTTTTTTACCGCCGTGCACACTGCATGGCGACAGGCCCGCTTGCAGCTGGGTGAACACCAGTGGCAGCAGGATGAAGCCCTTAAGTGGTCATTGATTGGCTACTTAAGGGCCTCAAAAGGCAGCGGGGTGAGAAGGTCAACCATGGACCTTCCCGTCCAAAACTTAATTTTGGCTGAGGCAGGAAGGCAGAGGGGTTCTGGTATGCCATCATCCCACCTCAATATGTGCCCCTCTCATCCCTAAGCTCACCACCAGTGAAAGCAGAATATCCTGTCCTTATGTGTCTATCCTGGCAGCTTTCTCTAGGCAAGCTGGTGGCAGACAAGGTTGGGTGGGGGGGGGGTGCCTTTTTAGTGGGCCCCATAGGCCCTTCAGTGGGCTCCCGGATCGTCCACTCACCTGTTCCCCTCCTCCTTGGCCTGTCTACCCCAGCCTCCACATGCTTGTGCCCACACTGGGGCTGGTCTGGCCCCAGCAATACTACTAAAACCTCCACACCACCCCCCTAAACCCGATAATTACCCTTCACTCCAGCTCCTCGGCTTTAGGACAGTTGTTGTGCTTGTGCCAGCTCTCTGAGGCAGGACCTCCAGCCCAGATGGGTTGGAAGTCCCACCTTAAATCAATTAATGCCTCTCCAGGCATCAGATCCTTTTGGGAAGAGCCGCCAGCACAGGGGTAGGCTTGCCCCCAATTTTTTTGCCAGGGTGGGTTGGGAACCCCAACACCCTATTGAATCCAGCCCCATAAATCTTCCTAATAACTCATTATATAGAATTCCTGATTCAGTCATGAAACATTTTCTATATATATATTTTTACATGCTGAAATGTTAACATATTTTTCTCCTTCAGTAACCTGAGATGCGTCTCTGGTATTGACACTTTTTGTCCTTATCGATTAGTCAGGTTGAATTTGGTGCTTAACATACTGAATGTCATCTGTACAATAATAAAAACAGAAAATGCTGGAAAAACTCAGCAGGTCTGACAGCATCTGTGGAGAGAGAGACAGAGTTAACATTTCGAGTCTCTTTTTCAGAGCTCTCATTTGTACAATACCTATTTAATTGATCTTTGACATATTAATATATTTTTATAGATTACATTTTATATGCCACAAGTGTTTTAATTTATTTTCAGCATATCATAACAAAGATACAAGAGTCACTAATTCATTCAGGAAATGACGAACAAGAAGATATATGTTTGTTAGTGTTCTGTTCTTATGCAAAAGCCTTTATAAAAGTACTCATATTTTCCTCCAGTTGCCTGTTATACCTGAGGGAGCACTATGTCAGGATCTTCAGGCTGTGAAATTGGACAACAGAAGCAAGAATTGTGATGCAAGGTTATTCCATGCCCGTGGTTTCTGCTGCAGGCAGCACACAAACTTCGAGCTGTCTGCTAATTTAAACGAGTGTAGGGTGCAGGGTCCTGAACCATGTTGCTGAGTGGCAGAGTGCTTGACCAGGAAGTGCAAAATCATGAGAGTCTAGCACAGGTTAAGTGTAACCTGCACTACTGAAAATTAGCCTGCACCCTTTAAAGGGGAGGTGCACTGCAGCTGGAGCAAGTGCTGGAAGTCATTTTGGGATTCATTCTGACCTGGAAAAATATGTAATAATAGGAAAGTGCAGTTGCCAAGGTTTTCCAACATTGGAGGTCTTAGAGAAGGAGTGGAAAGGAGCAGAGATGTCATCTATCCACAGGCCCTCCAAACAAAGTTTGAAAAAGCAGTGGGACCAGATAGCCATTGCAGTCAATACCAGGAATCTAGCTTGAGAACCTGGATGCAATGCCTCAAGGAGTACAAGGACCTCACACAAGTGGTCTAGGTCAGTGAATGTGTCTTCAGTTGCCGTGTTCCACCAACTGTACCATTGGCCTCGAACACTGCTCAGTAAGCACAGCCCCAACATATACCCACCAACAATCGCTATCGAACACACCCCATCCTGAACATTCATAGCTTTACCTCACCCTTCCACAATTCACACTGCTGCAGACACCCCATCATTTGCATACACTGCCAGCTATTTATTGTGACAGCTACATCAGCCAAACACATTGCATGACACTCACTGACATACTTCTCTCTCTGCTGAAAGATAAGGTGGCATGTAATCAGAGGCAGCAGCAGCTAACTGGTCAGAGCAGAGGCACAAATGCATGTTCTTATTCCAATGAAGGAGATAGTGGTCACTATCATTGGTGCGAGCACAACTTAATGCCATGGCCAGCGGCGGAGCTGAAAGCATCAAAGATGATGATATCCTCATACCTAATTCTTCTCAAATCTCACTTTTCCCGCATCCCACAATGTCCTTTGATTTACAAGCTGCAAATGGTCTAAGAATGCATCACCACCCTCCCCTTCTGCCTTTCTTCTTATCAAAACCCAAGAACTGTGACCTGGCCAGGCAGTGGTGGAAGATCAGGAGGTGGAAGAGCAGGAAGATAGTGATGAAGGAGAAACACCAACACTGATTCTCTCACTTGCAGCCAGCAGCTCAGCTTTTGACACTGTGGGCGGAATTGTCCCAGATTTGCACAAAGTGTGGTAACGGCTGGGAAAAATGTTGGAGGCAGTGGACCTGTGAGGAAGCAACCCTGAGTCAGAGAGTATAAATTGGGACCGAGGCTTACCTGGGAGTCGGAGTAGCGGTGGGACCAGTCAGCTGCTTAGAACTGGCCTGTGCTGAGTTCGAAAGGAGAGTGATAAAAAACTAATGGTGACATCACAGGAAATCCATAAGTTCATTGGTTGGTAAGAAACTGCAGTTAGAGACTGTCTTTAAATTGCTGTAAATTAGAAAAGTGCTTATTTTTAAAGAAGTAGCTATACTTGGATTTAAGTGAGAAACACCAGGAATAAGGGAAAGTCAGGGACAGTATAATAAAGTAATATAAATAAACCAAAGTGAAATAACATTAACTCATGGCAGAGCAGTTCAGTCAAGTGGAATGGGTGTCGTAATATGTTGGAAGTCATGGATGTTACTGGTGTCCTAGACGACCACATGTGCAGGAAGTGCTGCCAGCTGCAGAACCATGAGCTCCTGGTTTCAGAGCTTGAGCAGTGGCTGGAGTCACTGTGGCCCATCTGCCAGACTGAGAGCTATGTGGATAGCATGTTCAGAGAGGTGGTCACACCTCAGCTTTGGAGCCTAGAGACAGAAAGGGAATAGGTGACCACTCGTCAGTCCAAGAAAACTAGGCAGATAGAGCAGGAGTCCACTGGGGCCCTGCTCACAGGTCGGTTTCTATGTTGGAAACTGGTGAAAGTGCTGGTTTCTCAGAGGAGTGTAATCAGAGCCAAGTTTGTGGCACCAGGAGTGGCTTGGCTATACAGGAGGGGAGGAAGAAGAAAAGGAGCAATAGTGTTAGGGGATTCATTAGGTAAGGGAACAGACAAGTGTTTCTGCGGCCATAGACATGACTCCAGGATGGTATGTTGCCTCCCTGGTGCCAGGGTCAAGGATGTCACCGAGGCCGCAGGACATTCTTCTGGGGGAGAGTGATCAGCCAGGGGTCGTGGTGCACATTGGTACCAATGACTTAGGTAGGAAGGGGGATGTGGTCCTGCGATCAGACTTTAGGGAGCTAGGTTGAAAATGAGCAAGCAGGACCTCAAATGAAGTAATCTCCAGATTACGCCCAATGCCACATGCAAGTGAGTACAGAGATAGGAGGATAAGGCAGATGCATGCGTGGCTGGAAAGATGGTGCAGGAGGGAGAGCTTCAAATTCCGAGGACACTGGGACTGGCTCTGGAGAAGATGGCACTCGTACAAACTGGATGGATTGCACCTGAACAGAGCTGGGACTGAGTTCCTTGCAGGGCATTCATTGGTGGGGCTTTAAGTTAACTCAGCAGCGGTGTGGAAACCAAGAAAGAATATTAGAGAGGAATACCAGGGGTGCGCAAAATACTGGAAGAGACAGATAGCCTTAGCATAGAGAATAGTAAGGAATAAGGGGGAAAGTCATGTAGTATAAATCAAGGTTACTGTGCATGTATGTGAATGCACAGAGTACAGTAAATAAGATTGGGAATTTACAGGTGCAGTTTGCCATGTGGAAATAGGATGTTTGGCAATAACAGAGACCTGGCTCAAGGAAAGGCAGGACTGGGTGTTAAATATTCCTGGGTCCAAGGTGTTCAGAAAAGATAGGAAAGAAAGATAAGGAGGAGGGGTGGTAGCATTGGTTAAGGAGAGCATTGCAGCGCTGGAGAAAGAGGATGTCCCAGAGGGTTCAAGAACAGAATCAATTTGACCAGAGCTAAAGGACAAAAACGGTGCAATTACATTGCTCGGTGTAGTCTATAGGCCACCAAATAGTGGGAAGGATGTAGAGGAATAAATCTGTAAGGAAATTACAGAGAAGTGCAAAAAATTATCCAGTAGTTATAATGGGGGATTTTAATTACCCAAATGTAGACTGGGACAGTGGTACTGTAAAGGGTGGAGATGGGCAAGAGTTCCTAGATTGTGTTCAGGAGAATTTTCTACAGCAGTATGTGTCCAGTCCAACAAGAAAGGATGCACTGTTGGACCTGGTTCTTGGAAATGAGGTGGACCAAATAGATCAAGTGTCAGTGGGGGAACATTTAGGAGACAGTGATCATTGTATTGTAAGATTTAGGATGACGGTAGAAAAGGGCAATGTGCAATCAACAGTAAGAATAATTAACTCGGGGGCAGCCAACTTTAATGGGGCAAGAACGGAGCTGGGCCAGATAGACTGGAACCAAAGATTGGCAGGAAAAACTAGTTGAACAATGGGCTACTTTCAAAGAAGAAATGGTTTGGGCACAGAGAAGATATCTTCCCTCAAAAAGGGAAATATATTGCCATTCCTTCACTGTCGCTGGGTCAAAATCCTGGAAATTGCTCCCTAACAGTACTCTGAGTGTACCTACACCACAGGGACTGCAGCAGTGCAAGAAGACAGATCACCACCAACTTCTCAAGGGCAACTAGGGATGGGCAATAAATGCTAGCCCAGCCAACGAAGCCCACATTCCATGAATGAATAAAAAAAAGAGCAGAGAGTATATGCTGAGCTTATATTAGGCCCCAGCTGGAGTATTGTGTACAGTTCTGGATGCTACACAAGAGGATGGATGTGAACGCATTGAAGACAGTGCAGAAGAGGTTGACAAGAATGGTTCCAGGGATGAGCAACTTCAGTTAGGAAGATAGATTGGAGATGTTGGAACTGTTCACCTTGGAGAAGAGAAGACAAAGGAGATTTGATAGAGATGTTCAAAATCATGAGGGGGCTGGATAGAGTTGTTAGGGATAAACTGTTCCCGCTCATAAAAGGATCAAGAACAAGAGGATACAGATTTAAAGTGATTTGCAAAAGAAGCAACTGTGATGTGAGAAGAAACCTTTTCACACAAGTGGTTCAGGTCTGGAATGCACTGCCTGGAAGTGTGGTGGAGGCAGGTTCAACTGAGGCACTCAATAAGGCATTAGATAATTACTTGAATATAAACTATGTGCAAGAGCATGGGTAAAAGGCGGGAGAATGGCACTAAGTCATAATGCTCATTTGGAGAGCTGGTGCAGACGCAATGGGCCAAGTGGTCTCATTCTGCGCCATAAGATTCTGTGATTCTGTGATTTTAAACTGCAACTGCTCCAGTGAAGACATGGCCCCAAAAGCCAAGAAGAGTGTAATCCCCCCAATTCAGTGACATATCCCTGGGACACCTTCTGGATGCTGTGGAGGCCTGCCACGATGTCCTCTATCCTTGCTCTGGCTGCAAAAGGCCCATCAGTCTCGCCACTCCAGCTTGGGAGGCAGTGGTAGGGGTGGTAGGTGCCAATGCTGCACACAAGAGATCAGCCATCCAGTGCAGAAAATGGATGAATGACCTCATCCCTGCCTCCTGGGTAAGGGCAACCATCTCATCACTCTAATCTCACACACTCACAAGGCCATTACACGTTCACTGGCATCTCACTCACTGCCAGCTCAAGGGACATCACCATTCACTCTCTCATCACATCCTCACATCTCCATCTGGCTTCATCTCCTCTGGAGACTGCCTCCTCAGCCCTCACCCTCTTGAGGTTACTTGCACAGATCAACATGTGCCCCCACACACACCCTGGGATACCCCCCTTCCCCAGTTCAGCCCTCGCCTTGCAGCCTCTACCTTTGCCTGAGGCCACTTCTACTCCTTCCCAAACAAGCCCTCACCCTGCAGCCATTATAAAGCCATTACAGCTGGTCCGGTGGGTAGAGCCCTGCCTGTGAGCCCCCTTAGCAGTTATGTGGTGCTGCCTATGAAGCCTGGCGCTAATGTCTGCAAGTGCTGCCTGAAGCAAGAAAGGCAAACAAACCTCGAAGTCCCAAGCGAAGTGCAGCTCGGCAGGTGCACATCGCTTTTGTATAATTGTGAAACAGGTCAGCGTGATAAAAAAAAAAACCAAAAAAACAAAAACAGAATTACCTGGAAAAACTCAGCAGGTCTGGCAGCATCGGCGGAGAAGAAAAGAGTTGACGTTTCGAGTCCTCATGACCCTTCGACAGAACTTGAGTTCGAGTCCAGGAAAGAGCTGAAATATAAGCTGGTTTAAGGTGTGTGTGTGGGGGGCGGAGAGATAGAGAGACAGAGAGGTGGAGGGGGTTGGTGTGGTTGTAGCGACAAACAAGCAGTGATAGAAGCAGATCATCAAAAGATGTCAACAACAATAGTACAATAGAACACATAGGTGTTAAAGTTAAAGTTGGTGATATTATCTAAACGAATGTGCTAATTAAGAATGGATGGTAGGGCACTCAAGGTATAGCTCTAGTGGGTTTTTTTTTATTTTATATAATGGAAATAGGTGGGAAAAGGAAAATCTTTATAATTTATTGGGAAAAAAAAGGGGGGAAACAGAAAGGGGGTGGGGATGGGGGAGGGGACTCACGACCTAAAGTTGTTGAATTCAATATTCAGTCCGGAAGGCTGTAAAGTCCCTAGTCGGAAGATGAGGTGTTGTTCCTCCAGTTTGCGTTGGGCTTCACTGGAACAATGCAGCAAGCCAAGGACAGACATGTGGGCAAGAGAACAGGGTGGAGTGTTAAAATGGCAAGCGACAGGGAGGTTTGGGTCATTCTTGCGGACAGACCGCAGGTGTTCTGCAAAGCGGTCGCCCAGTTTACGTTTGGTCTCTCCAATGTAGAGGAGACCACATTGGGAGCAACGAATGCGGTAGACTAAGTTGGGGGAAATGCAAGTGAAATGCTGCTTCACTTGAAAGGAGTGTTTGGGTCCTTGGACGGTGAGGAGAGAGGAAGTGAAGGGGCAGGTGTTGCATCTTTTGCGTGGGCAAGGGGTTGTGCCATAGGAGGGGGTTGAGGAGTAGGGGGTGATGGAGGAGTGGACCAGGGTGTCCCGGAGGGAGCGATCCCTACGGAATGCCGATAAGGGGGGTGAAGGGAAGATGTGTTTGGTAGTGGCATCATGCTGGAGTTGGCGGAAATGGCGGAGGATGATCCTTTGAATGCGGAGGCTGGTGGGGTGATAAGTGAGCGTGATTGCCCGGCTTATCCATCGTGGAGGGATGATTTCAGCGAGCAAGGCTTATAATGAGCTGCTAAAGTATTGAAATTAAGTTCCCAACATGCAGCAGCGGGAAACGTAACCCACCATTGATGGGTGGAGCAGATGATCACAAACTGGTTTCACGACAGCGTGAAGCTGATTGTTGGCCTTCTTGCCGCATTGTCCGCTCACACATGCCATGACGTCCAATGCCAATGAGGCCAGGAAATTCCGGCTTGTGTTTACTGTAGCGAATAACTTAGAGAGGGTGGTCTGTACAAGATGGACTGAATTTAACGGCCACGGAAATGGTCCTGTCCAGTGACCAGAAAGCTGGGAGCAACCCCGCCATGGATATTTCCGGGAGCCAGGACACAGTTAACTGCCTGGTGTTGGGGCCTCTATTCCTTTGAGGGCAGAAATCCGGTGTCTAAGAGCTGCTGGCCAATCGGGTGACTGGCAGCCCTTCAGTGCCAGCAGTAGCACCAGGCGTGGTGGCCACTGCTGGGATTGCAGCCGGTCCTGAACAACGAAGATGGAGGAGAAACCGCAATGAAAGTAAGCTGGTGGGGCTCACTGGGGCCAGTCAGGCAGGCCCTAATGAGGAGGAAGGGTGGAGTCATTGTGGAGGGCAGGGGTTCTTTCCCTGTGGGCCACAGGGTGCCATATCATATGAACATACAAACATATGAACAGGAGTAGGCCACTCAGCCTCAAGCCTGCTCTGCCATTCAATAAGATCATAGCTGATCTAATTTTAACCTTAACTTCACATTCCTGCCTACCCCCAATAACTTTTCACCCCCTTGTTCATCAAGAATCTATCTACTTCTGCCTTAAGTATATTCAATGACTTCCCTCAAAAAACCTTTGAGGAAGAGAATTCCAAAACTCTCTGAGAGAAAAAAATTTCCTCATCTCTGTCTTAAATGGGTGACCCCTTATTTTTAAACAGTGGTCGCTAGTTCTAGATTCTTCCACAAGAGGAAACATCCTTTCCTCATCATCCTGTCAAGTCCCCTCAGGGTCTTATATGTTTCAGTCAGGTCACCTCTTACACTTCTAAACTCCAGCAGATACAAGCCTAGTCTGCCCAGCCTTTCCTCATAAGACAACCTGCCCATTCCAGGTATTAATTTAATAAACCTTCTCTGAACCGCTTCCAATACGTTTACACCTTTCCTTAAATAAGGAGACCAATACTGTCAGCTATACTCCAGATATGGTTTCACCAATGCCCTGTATAATTGAAGCATAATGTATTCAATTCCCCGTGCAATAAACTATAACATTCTATTAACTTTGTTAATTACTTGCTGCACCTGCATACTGGGCAGAATTTTCTGCCTGTCGGGCGGGCAGGCCTGACCCTGTTGGGCAGGTGAGGAGCCGATCACCACCAGTGAAGCAGGCTGCACCACCATTTTACGTGGGCGGGCCAATTAAGGTCACCTCAATTAATGATTTTGCTGCGCCCCCACCTTTCTGAAAATTTAAATGGGGTGGGCTGATGTCAGGGGTTCCGCCCAACGTCATCCCGCATCAGTTTATGCATTGGCAAGTGGGCCCTGCCTCCTGCTCACTGACAGCAAAATTCTGCCCTCTAACTTTTTGTGATTCATGCACAGGACACCTAGATCCCTGTGCATTTCAGTGCCCTGAAATCTCTCACCATTTAGATAATATGCTTCTTTTTTATTTGTCCTGCCAAAACAGGCAACTTCACATTTTCCCACATTATACCCCATTTGCCAGATCTTTGCTCACTCACCTAAACTATCATATCCTTTTGTTGCCTCCTTATGTCTTCTTCACAACTTACTTTCTTACCTATAGTTGTGCCATCAGCAAATTTAGCAACTGTACTTTCGGCACGGAGTCCACCATCTTTTACTGGGCGACCTCCCCACGTGGCGTTCAGACCTCCCTACTACTGATAGAATACCAGGAGCAGCAAGATGAGGCCCTCATGGCCTTTAATTGGCCTCTTAAGGACTCAATTGACTTCCAGGCAGGAAGCCCATCCTCGACCTTTCTTGCTGCTGATTTAATTGAAGGGAGGTGATAAGACAATTGACACTTCATCCACCCGCCTTCCCACCTGATTCAATGGGTCTTCCCACCTCCTGCCCTGTTCGCAAGGGCAAAATTAAATTCCTCCTGATGAGACATTGGGTGGATTGTAGCCAGGGCAGAGAACAAAGGAATACAAGTACCAGCTCCCTAGAGGTTTTAAAAAATTGACAGAAGGACACCAGGGAATTATAGACCAGTTAGCCTTATGTTTGTTCTCAAGAAATTACTGGAGTCTATAATTAATGACAGGAAGACTGAACATCTCGAAAACTTTTAGCTGATCAGAAAGAGGCAGCATAAGTTTGTAAAGATTGGGTCATGCCTGACAAATGTGATTGAATTTTTTGTACAGGAGACTAAAGTAGCTGACAGGGGAATGCCTATAGATGTTATTTATATGTCCTTCCAGAAGACATTTTATAAAATCCCTATTAAGACATTGTTGGCTAAGGTTGAAGCCCATGGAATTGAAGGTAAGTTATTGAACTAGTTATGAAATTAGCTGAGTGGCAGGGGGCTGAAATTAGGGATAATTGGCAGTTATTCTAACTGGTAGGATGTGACTAGCAGTGTCCCACAAAGATCTGTATTAGGGTCTCAATTATTCATCATATTTATTAAATACTTAGATGATGGAATATAAAACCACATGCCCAAATTTGCCAAGGGGCAGGATTTTGCCCATGGCGGGGGTGGGCGGGGGGCGGTTGGGGGGCGGTCGGGAAGCTGACTGCCGCCCGCAATTGGCTTCGCACCACAATTTCACATGGGCGTGCCAATTAAGGCCTGCCCTGCGTGGATCACGAGCGGCAGCACTGAGCGCTGCCTGTGCGGGCAGGAGGAGGAGGGAGAGCCAGGTCTGGCGCGCAGTTCGCGCATAAATGCAAAAGAGCGCTTCAATCTCCCTGAGGCACAGAGCGGCCTCAGGGAAACTGAAGCGATGTGTAAAAAAAAAATGAAGAGAATAAAAATTTAATAAAACATGTCCCCTCATGTGACTATGAGCTGGGACATGTTTTTAACTGAAAAATACAGTTTTTATTTCATGTTTATTTGCTTTAGGAAACTTCATCCCACCCATGGATGAAGTTTCCTAAAAAATGTAAAGGCCACTTGGCCTTTTCGCTTGCCCTTTAAGACATTTCTTAAAACCTACCTCTTTGAACAAACTTTTGGTCATCTGACCTAATATCTCCTATATGGCCTGGCATTTTACAATGCTTCTGTGAAGCACCTTGGGATGTTTCATTAAATTAAAGATGCTATATAAATATAAGTTGCTGATGTGTAAAAGTGTTTCCTAACTTCTAACTGTAAGGTTGGACGGGCAGCATAAATTTGAATTTAATTAGTTTGTTAATGGCCTTAATAGGCCTTTTAATTATCGACGGGCACACAGCCGACTCCGGCGCGTGCCCGCCAAACAAAATATTACGAGACTGCGCGATGACTTTGGGATGCACGCCTGACGTCATCCCATGTCATTTTACGCTAGGGCGTGTTGGGCGTGCGCCCACCCACCGAGCGTAATATTCTGCCCAAGGACACAAAGGTAAGCAGCACTGTAAATATTGTAGATTGAAACTTAAAATGTCAAAGAAACATTGACAGATTAAGTAAATGGGCAAATCTGAGGCAAATGGATTTCAATGTAGACAAATGTTAGGTCATCCATTTTGGACCTATGGCGGATAGAACAAGATAATTTCTAAATGGGGAAAGCCTAGAAAAAGTGGAAGCCCAAAGAAACTTGGGATCCAGGTACACAAATCATTAAAATGTCATAAACAGATGCAGAAAATAATCAACAAGGTTAATGGAATGTCGGCCTTTATATCTAGGGAACTAAAATACAAGGGGCTAGAAGTTATTCTTCAGCTGTAGAAAACCCTGGTTAGACCACACCTGGAGTACCTGAGGAAGAATATGTTGGCCTTAGAGGGACTGCAGCGTATGTTTACCAGAATGATATTTGGCCTCCAAGTATTAAATTACAGGCAGAGAGTGCACAAACTAGGGCTGTTTTCCATGGAATTTATAAGGTTATTAACTTGATCTCAGTTTTCAGGATATTACAGGGCACTAATAGGATAGATAGAGAGAAACTATTTCTGCTGATTGGAGTGTCTCAGACTAGGGGACATAAATTAAACGTTAGAGCCAGACCTTTCAGGGGTGAAATTAGCAAACACTTCTACAAAACAACAATTTATATTTATATAGCACCTTTAAAGTAATGAAACATCCCAAGGTGCTTCATTGAAGCATTGTAAAATGCCAAGACACGTAGGAAATATTAGATCAGATGACCAAAAGCTTGTTCAAAGGGGTAGGTTTTAAGAAATGTCTTAAAGGGGGAAAGTGAGGTACATGCAAAAGGCAGTAGAAGTTTGGAATTCTCTTCTGCAAACAGAAATTGATACAAGATCAATTGTAAATTTTAAGGTTGATGCATTTTTTGTTATCCAAAGGTACTGAGGAATATAGGGCAAAGGTAAGTGATGGTGTTAGGTCACAGGTCAGCTTTGATCTCATGGAATGGCGGAACAAATTTGAGCTAAATGCCTCCTCCTGTTCCTATGTTTTTATGTTCCTATGGAGAGTGAGATTGCACATAAGCTCTGCTGCAGAGGACTCAGATGAGGACTTCGGCGGGTCAACTTGTTATACTCCAGAAAGTCAGATAGTGAAGGATAGAACTGGAGCCAATCTTTGCACTCTTAAAAGCACTTATTTACAGAGATACATGTTACATACATGAACCTCCTACACCAACAATGACAATGTCAGTCTGTTACTATTTAAAGGACACAAGTGAATCCTCAGTTAATATAGCATGGTTTGGTTTATAAAATTGGTTTTGAACTTTTATTTTGATGTGCCTTTTATTTTTTCTGTTGTGGCCAAGTGGACACTGTGATAGTCAGTGATAGGTGGAAGGTAAGGTGTGGAAACATGAGAAATAGGAAATTGGAGTTCCATTTAATTGGGCTTCCATCAAGGCAACTGGTTAGACTCTTGTTGGAGATGGTTGTTGCCTGGCATGAATATTGCTTGTCATTTACCAGCCCAAGCATGAATGTTGTCCAGGTCTTCCTCTAAGCAGGCATAGATTACATTATCTGTGAAGTTGCACATGGCTCTAAACTTTGTGCACTCATCAGTGAACAACCCCCCTTCTCACCTTAAGATGGGGGGAAGGTCATTAATAACAGCTGAAGATGATTTGGCCTAGGACACTGCTTTGAGGAGCAGTAATGTCCTGGGGCTGAGATGATTGGCCTTCAACAACCACAACCATATACCTTTGTGCTAGATACAGCTAATAGAGAGCTCTCCTTAATTCCCATTAACATCAATTTTACTAGGGCTCCCTGAACCACACTCAGTCGAAAGCTGCCTTGATGATAAGTGCAGTCGCTCTCACATCAACTCACCCCACATGTTTAAAATGTTAAGATTTTAACATCTCAAAAAAAATTACCAGACCTCCAGGAGTCCACGCAGTGTCCCCAGTCGGGGACCCTTCCCAGTGGGGCACACTTGCAACCTTCTGAAGGTCAGTACATCTCATTTCATTGAGTGAAACAGTTCCAATTTCGCTCTGGCATATCTGGGTCCCAACCTTCTAGCAGGGCATGACAGCGGCACATCAGAAGACTAGCAGAAGTAATGGAGTGTAAATAGATAATTTATAGAGCTAACTTTTCATTAATTCTGGACTTGGCCCATCACGGCTGAGGTATTAAACCAGGGCAGCTGCACTCAGTGTGCCATTGAGAATTGGTACACAGCTCTGCAGCACAGTACTATCAATATAAACATGAGATCTCTCTTGTACTAGGATTTCAGTTCATCTGAAGCTATGTGGTAGAGGCTGAAGTTTCAAAGGGTTCTTAAGCATTTCCAATTGAATATTGCACTTCAGAAATTTGAGAGTTATTGTAAAGATCACAGCAGAGTCAAATTCCAATGCTAACTGGAAAAAATAAAGAAAGCCAGTTTGTTTGCCATTAGACTTGTCAATCCTCCTGGTTTAACCCTTTTAACACCAAACAATGGTCACTGAGGGTGAACAGTATGTTAATCAAGAAAGGAATCCAAATCTCCAAAGTTTCTTATTAAATAGTCTGAGTTGTAATTATTTATAATTCCTTAACTACTTTGTTTCATGTCTTCTCTGTACTGCAGCAGACATAGGCCCAGATCTTCCAATCAGGATTGGAAACCCTGGCCCAGATCTTGTAATCTCCAGATAGTCAGAGACCGGATTTATCCGGGAAGTTACGCTATGAGGGCCCTCGAAGGTCCCAACTCAAGGAATCCATGGGAATTACCAGGAAAGTTTGAACTTTCGATGGACAATTCCCCTGTGGAACCCTCCAAAAAATTCTCTGGCCTGAATTCTTAAGTTGGCAGGCGGGCACGATCAGCGGGCCTGGGATTGGCCGGGGAACGGACCGCTGACTGTGATTCGGCCACCGGTCACGATTTCACGCTGGCTGGCTGTAAATGTGCACTAGGAAGCTCAGCGCTGCCGGAGTGGGGGTGGGAGGAGGGTGAGTCCTGACATCAACACGGGCCAGTGCTGAGAGAAAGGTCCCTGAAGGCAGAGGGCTGCCTCAGTGAGCTGAAGACCTGAAAAATCAAAATAAAGGTTTCAGAAGCTGAAAGAAAGTGTCCATGCTTCATAATAAGTCGCTTGAAAATTTAGCTACTGAAAATGCTGTTCTCAGAAATTTATATATATTTCATTTCATCACAGAAACCTCAAACTGCCCATGGATGAGGTTTGATGAAAAATGTAAAGGCCACCTGGCCGATTTGCCCATAAGGTTGGACGGGCAACAAAAAATTGCAAACAATTGCACCGTTTGGGCTTAATTGCCCTCTTAATTGTTGGCAGGCGCGCTTCCGACTTTTCTCCGCCTCTGCCGACAGAAATATCGCATGAGCGTGGGATGATGTCAGGAGGCTCGACAAACGCCTTCTAGTGCAATTTCATGCTAGATCAGGTCAGGCATGCACCCAGCTGGTCAGTGTAAAATTCTGCCCTCCAACTCTGAGTTAGGTAGAGTTGGAGACTTCGGACGATTCCAACTTACTTGTCAGAATAGCTTTCCAGAAAATGGCAAGAGAAAACTTGGTCTAACACCTGGGTAAATATATAACTGACCCCCAGTCACTCAAACTGACCCCCCTGACTACTGTCCCTGAACCCCCCAACTCTCCCTCCTCACCCAACCTGACTAGCCCCCACCACCCGACTATCCCACTGATTCTCTGACCTGACCTGAGTAGCCCCTGACCCAACCTGACTCCCTCCCGACCCACTTACCCACTCATTCAGCTACCCACATACCCACCTCACCCATCTGCCACCCTATCCACCCTACCCACTTCACCCACCTACCACCTTAACCACTTGCCACTCAACCCCCTTACTCATCTTACCCCCTTACCTCACCTGCCCTACCCACTTACCCACTTAACTTAGACGCATACCTTATCTCTGTAGCTGATTTCAAAGGAGCTTTGGGACATTTAAACTCTTTACTTATCAGAATACGGCAGCTCGTGCATAAAAAGGGGCATGGTTTGTGCACAGATTCTCTGCGCTGCTCCCTGCAATGTTTGCTGCATCGGGTCAGATGTGAAGGATCCTCCTTCAGAATACTCCCCTGAATTTTTGGTGGAAGGTAAGTGTGCATTTTTTTCACTGCTCAGGGTTGGAAACCCTATTTCCAACCCTGATTAAACAAAAATGCACAGTTACCTCCCACCGATATTTCAGAGCAGTCTCCCAATGGACAATCCTTCACATCTGACCAAGTGCAGCAAACCTAATAGGGAGCAGTGCAAATAATCTGTGCAGAAACTATACCCCCTTTTTATGAGACCAGTTGCTGTATTCTGGTAAGTAAAGAGTTTAAATGTCCCAAAGCTCCTTTGTGTAGGTAAGCGGGTAATGGGTTAGGGAGGATAAAGGGTTACGGTGGGTAAGGGATTACAGGGTGGCAGGTGGGTAGGATGGTAGATGGGCAAGGTGGGTAAGGGAGCAGGTTGATATGGTTGCATATGGGTAGGGTGAAAGCGTGGCAGGTAGGTAGGTGGGTGAGTGGGTAGGGGAGGTTGGGTCGGGTTGGGGGTTAGTCAGGTCTGGGATGAGCCGGGGGTTGTGGGGAGAGTCATGTGGTGGGGCTGATCAGGTTGGGTAAGGAGTAGTCAGGTGCTGGGGCCTATCGAGTTGTGTTAGGGACTAGTCAGGTCAAGTTGGGGAGGATTCAGTGGGGGGAGTAGTCGGGTGGTGGAGGCAAGTTAGGTCAGGTCACAGGGTGTTGGGGGGGTTCAGGGGAGTAGTTGGGGGGAGCAGGGGTTAGGTAATCAGGGGGGTCAGTGTGAGTGATTGAGAGCCAGTTGTACACTTACCCAGGTGTTTGACCAGATTCTTTTCTGTCTAACAATTCGTGGGCAACTATCCAGGTAAGTAAGTTGGGATCGTCCAAAATCCCTGACAGTCAGAGTTGGAGACTCTATCAGAGGATCCCAGGAAGCGAGGGAATTGCACATCGGGGGTTCAAAATTCCCAGGCAATTCCCATAGAGTCCTTGTGTTGGGACTTCTGAGGGGTCCCACAATGCATCTTCCAGGGTACGTTTGGTCTCTGACTATCTGGAAATCAGAAGGCCTGGACCATAACCTCTGGCTCTGCACTGTGCATAAAGAAATGCCAGCCAGGTAGGTGGGAAGGTGAGGAGTCACCACAAACCTAAGGCATTTCTATCAAAATTATCTACTTACAATGCAGATTGAATCATCTACCACAACAAAGGCAAGGTTTGATGATAACTTTCCCAATAGAGCCAGTATCATTCAAATTATTTATATTTACAACTTCCACTTTCATTTTATGTTTCCATTATCTGAGAATCCACTAAATACTTCACCGATCCTGATGCTTCTCCATTAAAACAAATGGAATTTCAAATTGAGGAGGTTATCATTATACATTCAAGGCAGAGTCATCAATAGGTTGTTCTGGTAACTCTTTGACTGGTAGGGAAGTTGCTTGTAGCAGAAAGTGTATCACCAACTGTGATAATCTGAGGTGTAATACACCATTAAAAGAATGTGAGCAGCTTGATCACATGACTGTAAGACCCAATAGCTGTATAGCGCGGGCTACCATGTTAATGTTAGTCTAGAGCAGGGTCTGACTGGAGAAGCACATATCATGTTAATGCTCTGTTGTTTATGTAAATAAATAGTTTGTGCTTCATTTCATATTGGTCTCTGTGTCTGCTGTATATTGTAATCGATTCACCTGCCGACAGATAAACGTGCAACTGGTTTGCGAGCAAAGCGACCCATAGTTAAAACATAACAACCGACGACGAGGCAAAATACCACCAGTTGACAATACTAAGGAAAGCAGCGAAAACTCTACTGTACTGAAGTAGCCATGCCTGTAGGCTGATTGGAAGTACATTACAATTGTAAGCCCTTGCCGTAATCGTCGAAGCCATCGCCCTCCAATATGCCACAATTTGGCTGCATCGAACCGTTTGATCAGACCACTGGTCACATTATATTGAACGCCTCCCGTTTTTCTTTTTTGCCAAGGAAAACCGGTGGAGAAGAGGCGGGTGATCCTCTTGTCGACATGTGGCAGTAAAACATACAGCCTAATTAGTAGTCTATCATTACCCAATGCCCCAGATTCCAAAATCTTTGATGAGTTGGTGAATCTAGTGAAATGTCATTTCTAATTGAAACTCTTGGTAACAATGCAGCGTTTTAAATTCAATTCGAGGTGTCAAGCCCCTTGAGAGACAGTCGCTTGCTATGTAGTAGCCTTAAAACAGTTGACATCGATCAATGGCATGTTAATAGACCGATTAGTGTGTGGGATTAATGAAGACGCCATTCAAAAAAGGTAGCTGTCTGAGACAAATTTGGATTTCAGTAAAGCCCTGGAGTTGGCACTTGCAATGGAAAGCATGGTCAGGGACTCAGAAGAAATCAAGAGAGCACAAAATGGCGCCATTCTTCACATTGGGAGGGAGGCACCGGCTAGAAATTGCACGGAAGTGCAGGACTCTGCAGAAAGGTGGGAAATAACAGCCAACAAAAATCAATGGTTTAACGGATAAAAACCACATTCATAATAGCAGGATTGGAACCAGGCAGCCTACAAACAAACAACAATTTAAAAGATTTGAGTGTTTCTACTGTCATTGCAATGGGCATTTTATGCAATATTGTGAAGAAAGATTGAGGCCAAAGTTCAAACAAAAAGGCAGAAGTCGTGAAATTTATATAATGGAGGAACCAGAAGAAACAGAGTCAGATATTACCTCCCTGCACAATTTAAAAATGGTTAAAACGGAGCCAATCTACATGACAGTAGAAGTCAACAGAAACCCTGTTGAATGGAGGTGGATAAAGGCACCATCCATGACAGTCATCGGGGAACACACATTTCAGTATCTGAATGGAGCAGACCACTCACCAAAGCTGGAAAACTCAGATGCCAAACTGAAGACATATACTGGTGAAAACACATGAGTGAAAGGTATATGCAAGGTTCCAGTACAATATAGAAGCCAGTCTGCTAATGTACCCCTCATGGTGATAACAGGCAGAGGGCCAAACCTCCTCAGAAGAAACTGGTTAAGAGAGATCAATCTTGAGAGATTACTGAGATTTCAATCAGAAGCAGGAAATGTTGCTGTTTGGAAAAAGGAGCATAGAAAAACTCAACAAAAAGAACTCCTGATGCTTCAGGACGGAGTTTGAGTTAAAGTCAGTAATCTCCAAAAAGAAAAAGAAAACCTGCTAAAGGGCTTTTGCATATTGCAAGATTTCCCCAGATTCCAATTTGTACCACTAAAAAAGTATGAGGAAGAACAGAAAGAAGTCCACATATCTCTGAACGAGTTGAGCCTGAGAGAGTCGAAGAGGCAAAGTTACAGGTTCCTACTGGGGAGCCTAGTGGACAGATAACAGGGCTCAGATAAACCATCCAAAGTCATAGAACTACAACAGTCGACATGTTTGAAAAAGTCTCCTGAGGGACTGAATCTGTAAATAGTTCATTTCTGTAAATAGTTAATATATTGTAAAATGTACTTTCAAGTAAAGGGGGAGGGATGTGGTAATCTGAGGTGTAATATACCTTTAAGAGAGTGTGAGCAGATTGACCACGTGACTGTAAGACCCAATAGCTGTATAGTGCGGGCTACCATGTTCATGTTAGTCTTGAGTAGGGTCAGGCTGGAGAAGCACACATCATGTTAATGCTCTGTTGTTTGTGTAAATAAATAGTACGTGCTTCATTTCATATTAGTCTCTGTGTCTGCCGTATATTGTAATCGATTCGCCTGCTGACAGATAACCATGCAACCGGTTCACGAGCAAAGCGACCCATAGTTAAAACATAATACCAACAATTCCCCAGCTTCAAACACAAAGATTTTGTTAGAATGCTTTGATTTTAATCTCAAAGCGAGCGTAATTAATCAGTAACATTTTTTACGTGAGCGTTTTTGATATCCTTGCCTGAATCTTCCAGTCCCTTCCTGCTAAGTTTCTTCACAGATCTAAGGGGAAAGGAACTGGAAAATTGATACCAGCTAACAATACCTGTGTATCCACTGAAATCCTTACCCCCACAATATTTAATGGGTGCACCTGGCAATGTAAAATTGCCCATCCGTATGTAAATGATATGCAAATTGATGTATTTCTCATATTTCTCTAAGTAGAACGTTGGATGTAGGAGCTGCCTGTAATTTCCAGGCATCCACCTTTTAGAATTTAGCAGAGGGCACATAAAAGTGGCTGCAGCAGTGAAGGTCTGTGCTACAGTTATCTAAGTGTAGCCATGTACAGGTTGCAGATGAAAATGGAGGGGTGGTAGAATTTTTTCCTCTTGCTGGCAATTTCCAGACAGCAAGCACCCTGCACCATACAAGCTTTTGGGAGGCCTGGTACATTGACCACCCTAGTTCTGGCAGGATTTTCAGCGGACACTCAAGAGCCTGTCTCCAGTGTATTAATGACCTAGGGCCAGAAATTTGGCTGAGGATGAGGTAGCATTTCCATGGCAGGCAGAAGTCCTGCCCCAGTGTCCTCAACAGAAAATCAAAGTTCAGACCTTCTAAAAATGTGCAAATGCAATGGAATCAATTATTCTACTTTGTTCCCATAATTAAACTAGCCACTGAAAATGAATGAGCTGCACTACTGAAGTGAATCCAGTAGGGTTAGTTCAGAGCTTGAATTTCATATGCAGAACATACTCTTGTTTGTCAACAGACTGCTAAATTTTTACAAGGGATGAAAGGCACCTATACATCTGACATGCAGTTCTCCATCTTTTCACCAGAACATTTCTGTGTGGGCCCAGACTTCAAGACTTCAAAAGGCTAAGTGCATTGATCTGGAAAACATGGGTCACTGATGTAGGACACAGACCATGACATCAAGCACACAGCTTATCGGGGTGAATCTAGGCTGTCATCTGCAGGATCTCACAGTGCTGAAGTGATGATACCTGCACTATGTTGCAATGTGTTTCAATCCTTAAACAGCTCAAAAAAGGCTTACACCTGGTTTGTGACAGAGATAATCTTTATATGCACAAAATACATTAAGAACGCAACTTTGTTTATTACTGCGCTGTATTGATACGGTAAATAAAATGCAAGCCATTCAGTACATAGGACACCTCCTGATTTCAGAAATGGGAGATTCAAAGGTTTGAAATACATTGACAAATCAAAAATACTTTCAAATGCTATGACATGGAAATTTCTAGACCAGTCAAATCTCAGGTTGATGCAATTGGTGAAGATCCAACTTGAGGACCAGTCCTGAATATCTTGACCTGCTTTAAAAAAAAAACTCTGAGTCTTTCTTTACTATTATTATTAACTATGAAGTAAAACTACAGGGAGCAAAGTAAGAGGCATGGTATGGCAGAAGGGAAGCATAGCAGCTGTGGCATTGGCATGTTGGATTCTAGACCTATCCAAGTATCCAAGATTAACAGTTGATCTTACAATTTTTGGATCAGATGGCAGTAAACTCTGGAAGGGATACAACATCTTTCAGCTGATCATACCATCACAATGCAAATAGTCATGGAGCCATTTTTGCTCTACACTGTGCTCTACACTGAAGCTGAAGTGGACTAAGGTAGTGGCCGGGTGGTTGCAGGTGGTGGAGGGAAGAGATATGATGTTGCACTTGGGTAGAAATAAACTAGGAAACTATCTGTATTGGACAAATAAAGTATAAAAGCTCTTTATCCAGCAAGAAAATGTCTTATTTAAATTGGAACCTATTAAGAGTCACAAACCTCCAGTTTGAGGAGATATTCTCACATTTATCTAGATGCAGAATATATATTTAAGGCACAGCTACCACTGTTGTGGTGAAAGTTACAAAAGAGGTAAGAGCTGGAGGAATGTAGTATTCTCGGAGAGTTATAGGACTGGAGGAGATACAGAGATAATAAGGGGCGAGGCCAGGGATATATTTGAACATGAAGATGAGAATTTTAAATGTATTGGTGGCTGGTAAACGGGAGCCAATGATTGTCAATGAGATGGACTCATGGGATTGTGCATTAGGGTGTGAACATCAGAGTTTATGGAGGCTAGAAGATAAGAGGCCATCCAGGAGGGCACTGGAATGGCTGAGTCTGGAGGTAACAAAAGCATGGATATGGATTTGAGCAGCAAATTGGCAGAGGCAAGAACAGGGGTGGAAAGAGGTAGTCTTGCTGATGAAGACGATATGGGCAAGAATGTTCACCTCAAGGTTAATAGGTTGCCAAGATTGTGAACAGACTGGTTCAGCCTGAGGCATTGACCAGGGAGGTGAATTGATTGGCTAGGGAATGGAATTTGTGTCTGAGGGTGAAGACATTGTCTTCAGGCTTATCAATGTCTAATTGGAGAAAATTTCAGCTTATCTGGGGCTAGATTTGTCTCTTTATTTTGTCTGTATCCTTATCATTAAGTAGTAATCTCAGCTGTAGAAAATAATTTAAATAGCACCTCACTAGTTACTGACAATACCAAAAAAATAGTTACTACAAAGTTCCTGACAAAAAGAATATCAAAGCCTGACTTCTTTGAAGAACTCAAGTTTGGTAGACACCACCAGCAACAATAAATTGCATTGATATAACAACTTTAACATAGAAAAGCATCCCAAAAATGAATCACAAAGGCAGAACGAAACGGACAAAGCCTTAGTGAGGGAATAAAGAATGGGGGCCAAAACCCTGGTCCAAGAGTTGAGAATTAGGGAGACCTTTAAACATGAAAAGAGAAGTTAGCCATAGCTCAGTGTTAGTATTCTCATGTCCAAATCCTTCTTCAGAGATTTGAGCACAAAATCTAGGCTAACACTCCAATGCAGTACTGAGGACCGCTGCACTGTCAGAGGTGCCAACTTTCGGTTGGGGCGTTAAAACCAGGCTCCATCTGCCCTCTCAGGAAGACATAAATGATCCTGTGCCACTAGAACTGAGAAGCTATAACCACCAAGAATGATTGAAATTGTTTCTGCTTGTGGAGGAGACCAAAATTAGAGGCCTTAAATATAAGACAGTCAGCAATAAAGCTAATAGGGAATTCAGAAGAAAATGTTTTACCCAGAGAGTAGTTAGAATGTGGAATTTGGTACCACAATGAGTTGCTGAAGCCACAAGCCTAGACGTATCTAAGGTGAAGCTAGATAAACACACAAGGAAGAAAAGAATAGCAGATTATGCTGACAGGGTTAGGTAAAGAAAGGTAGGAGTAGGTTCATGTGCAGAATAAACACCAGCGTGGAATAATTTCGCTGAATGGACTGTTTTTGTGTTGTACGTTTTATGTAATTTTGAAAAAGTGCATTCTCCTTGTATTCTGTTTAATATTTATTCCTCAACAAACATCACTAGAATTGATTATCTTTTTATCATTGGTGTTTACGGGACCTTGCTGTGCATGAATTGGCTGCATCATTTCCTACATTATAAGAGTGACCAACTTCAAAGTGCTTTATTGGATGCAATGTATTCCTTTTAGGGGCCAGGGAGAAAAATCCTCACATCTGTCAAGAAATATCATCCTGCAGCTTTATAGGAAAGCTTGGCTTTCTTTCCACACTGACAGGTGAGAAGCCCTCTACTCTGGTATCCTGCTGTTTGGTGATAAACTGATAGAGACAGGAGCACCTTAAAGAAGTGACAGAATGCTCAGATCTCAGACAGAAAAGAAAAAGAAGAACTTTGCTGAAAGAAGGTTTCCAGCTACTTAAAATAATCAAACAAATTTGTTTTCCTTCCACGAATGTTACTTTACAACTTGTAACTTTAAAAAAAATTCTGTCACATAGCGTGACAGCAAAAGGAATAATGCACACATTTAGCGTTTATTGTGAAGTCACGGATGGTACTTTCTCCTTTAGCTCTTGATGGTGTGTTTCACACCCAAAACAACAAAAAATATTCTTAATAAAATTGGCCCAACAACCCATGCCACACAACGGCCGGATTTGTCTCAGATTTGCACAAAGTGTGGTAGCGGGTGGGAAAAGACAGCGTTTTACCTGCTGGTTGCAATGGCAACTTATCGTCCCATTCCTGGCATGTCCCACCTCATTAATAATGCATTCATGGGAAACATGCCGGATTGCTGGTGGGTGGGCTCGGATTTGCCTGTTTCAGGTGCAATAATTAAAGCACATCATAGTGCAGCCTAATGTTTCCAGACCAGGACTGCTCCAGGAGGCAGATGGCCCCGAAAGCAAAGAAGACGGCAGCCCCCAAATTTAGACACCTCTCTGGGGTGCCTGCTGGATGCAGTGGAAGGCCGCAGAGATGTCCTGTACCCCTACTCTGGTCACAGGAGGCTCACCAGAGTCATCAATCCGACCTGGAATGTGGTGGCTGTGGCAGTCAGTGCCACGGGAGCACAGAGGAGATCAGTCATCCAGTGAAAGAAGAGAAGTCAACCACTCAATTCACACACTCACAAACCCATCACACATCCACAGGGACCTCACACCTAAAGGAACAACACCACTAACTCTCACACACACCTTCACATCTCCATCAGGCGCATACTCTTTCGAGCTCACACCCTCATCCCATCCATGGCTCCACTCACTACAGCTGGCTCACAATGCAGGGATAGGTTCCAGCCCAGGGGTAGAGTGGCCCACATTAGGCCCCTCACACACTTTTAGGAGCATGCAATCATGCTGACTGGTGAGGACGTGGACTGTGAACCATGCCTGTGGTGACGGTGAAGTCGGCAGCGAACACCCACATGAGAATTCTGCAGCACATCATCCCTCTCTCGGCACAACTGTGAATGCTCTCTCTCCTGCTTTTGCCTGTACTGCCATGCACTAATTATCTCTACTTTGGTTCCCAGGGAGCTCTGCCAAGCGACCGACACCCTCAGCCAGCCAGTCCCTCAGCCAGCCAGTCCCTCAGCTCCATCCAAATCCTCACCTCCAGCCAACAGGACACCTCCTCCATTGAAGAGCTGAGAATAAGCAGCCTGGAATACCTGTCACAGCACTTACCCACACACTGCACCAGCACAGAGACACAGTGGGATCTAGATCTAGAGCATTCCCCCCAACATCGTCTTCACCCCCTCCCAACCTCAACCCCCTGAATCTTTGTCCCCCCCCGCCAACCTCACTGCCTTCCCCCCCACCTCCCCGACACCTTTGTTCCCCTCAGACCCCCAACCTCACCACCCCCACTCCCCCAGTACACCTTCCTGTCCCAGTCAAACCTAGACCTTCCCCCCCCAAGTACACCTTCCTCTCCAATTCACAGTTGAACCTTCCTCTCCTCCCCCTCAATGATTATCTGTAGCAGCCTACGGCCAAGACCGTGATGTTCTGAAGCAGACCGGAGACATCAACCTTCTGTGAGTTGCTTCATGGCAGAACCATGTCCATGAGAATCTACCCAGTATGCGATGCATGTGTTCCTCCTGAGCCCGGTAGCTGTGAGCTCCAGCATCTTCTGTTCCTCGGATGTCCGCCACCTGAGCAAGGTCCTAATGATAAGTCCTGACTTCTGCATGTCACGCTTATCCAGACATGTTCTGGCCCGGCGCAATTTCCTGCCTGCATAACGGTAAATCTGGCATGGGGGGACAATTCCGGTTGGGCCTTAATTTGCATCCATTAGTGGGACGAGAGTTCACACTGGTCTCCAGCAGGATTGGCGTGCTGCCATGGCAGACACCATAGGATGATCCTGCTGTGCTTTCATGTCAGCCTGAAATCGATTTTTGCCATATTGTGACTCCCCCCACCCCCCACCAGCCATGATGCCCGATGCCAACAGGGCCAGAAAATTCCTGCTAATGTTTTGTCAACTGTAAGTCATCTTAGCAACACGTTATAGCAACAATATGGAGCCAGTTTTCTTCTACCTAATGCCCTTTAAGTATCAATTCCTGAGCCATTAAGGAAAGGATAGAAATGTCTCCGCCTATTTGTGTATGATGTTCATTTTCTGGGAGACCACGAGATGGGTAAAGGAAGCTCCCATTTAATGCAGACAGGCTCTCCATTATATTTTCATGACATGGTTGCCAATCTGATGCTTCCTACTAATGCTGGTTTAACACCAAATGAAATTAATGTCCATTGTTTGGATTTCAGAATTGATTGACACTGAGCATTACAGGCAAGTACCCATGAAGAAGTTTACTTTATCAGTTTACAGATAATTGTGGATTTTCTCTCAATTTGTTTTTCTCTCTTGTACCTTTGTGTCAATTGCTTTAATTTTATTAAATCTGTAGCACCATTGCTGCCATGAACAGATTTTATAGAGGGAATTGCCATCTGAGGTGCTGGGAAGAAGAGTGCCATGAAATGGATGTCAGGCAGCTTGAACTGCACAAGAAATGCTCTGTGCCCGCATCAGTGTCTGTACACCCATACCTACGACAGAGTGATTACACGATTAGTACACAGATTGATTTCAACTCTCGAGGTATGTGTGGCAGCAGGCCCAAGGCACAGATACATGGGAAGGTCTGATTAATTGTTATACTCTATGGTTCTTCAGAAGTGCCCCAAATAACAGGATGCTGTGCTTTAATTGGCCAAAGTGATCACCAGGCAGCAAAACCTGACTGACTGCACCTGCCAAGTCACCAGAACCTGTAAGATAAATTTTCATCTTCACTTGCTGCACAGTAATTTGATGTAGTGAATCACTTGTCCTAGTAGAGTCCACCCAATTTTTATTCCATTAATCTATTCGGCCAGATTACCATCTAAGGTCGAGGATGGAAATTCGTAACACACCAGTTTAATGTACTAATGGTATATTTTAAAGTAGCAGTCATTACAAAGGTGAATTCAACAATTTAAGAGACCCTGCAGAAATGTTCTCCTACCTTGGCAGTTGCGCCCATTGGGTGCAAGAGTATAGCCAGCTACTGGACATGCACACTGGAAGCTGCCAGGAACATTGACACAGCGATACGAACAAATGTTGCCTCCAGCAGGTAAAGCACATTCATCAATGTCTAAAACCAGATGAAAAGAAATACATAATTAGAATTAGCCAATTGTCACAGGAGATTACATGTGCTGCAAAAGAGAAGCTCATTACAAGATTGTTTTATCTACTGAGCTAAGTTGGAGAGGCTTGGCCAACCAAACTAGAGACATTCATATGTGGACAGAAATTAGTTTGCTTTCTTTCTATTCTTTACATTTTTCTCCCCTCTTCTGAATATATTAACTTACACATTACTAAAATATGATTGCTTGGATCAGTCATCCTCTAATACTTTTGCTGAGTGATCTAGTCTTTCAGTATTGGAAGGTGACTGAATAAAGGGAACAATACAACCTGGTTAACAACATAAGAAAATGTCAAAGACAACAAAACCCATTTGGCCGATAGATTGCATCCCTCTAACGTTTCTACTCCCTAGTCTAGCAGACAACAGCATCTAATATCTTTGATTCTACTACCACACCTGATAGACCATTTCAAACTTTAATCATCATTTTTCAAGTGAAGATATATTTTCATGATCTGTTTGTCATGGACAGAATGTATGTGTTTTCTTACTGCCTGTGATCAGTGTGTTTTGTATGGAAAGAGGTCTATGTTTCCTTACGTACGCAAGCACACACACACACACACACACACAATGGGAGGCAGTAGCATAGCGGTACTGTCACTGGACTAGTCATTCAGAGATCCAGGGTAATGCTCTGGGGACCTGGGTTCGAATCCCACAATGGCAGATGGTGAAATTTGAATCCAATAAAAATCTGGAATTAAAAGTCTGATAATGCCCATGAAACCATTGCCGATTGTTGTAACAACCCATCTGGTTCACTTAGGTCCTTTAGGGAAGGAAATCTGCTGTCCTTACCTGATCTGGCCGAAATGTGAGTCCAGACCCACAGCAATGTGGTTGACTGTTAACAAGGGCTATTAGGGATGGGCAATAAATGCTGGCCTAGTCAGTGATGCTCACATCCCATGAACGAATAAATAAAAAAACACACACACAAATATTGGTTGAAGGTAATATACTTTTACAGATTATAGTTAGCTCAGTCTTTGATTTTTGACCTCCAGTGGCCTGCTTGCCAGGCCTGCAGTTTCTTGGATGGGTTAACTGCTTTAAAGTTAAAGTAAGGGTCTTGTAAAGCAAAGGGTTCACAGCAGGTTGTGAGATTTCTTGTAGTCAAATAGCTATGAGGTTGGTTCTCAGGCAAACTTTAAACTGGGGGGGAGGGGGGTGGAATCCTTCTCTCTGTTGGGATCTCCCACTTTCATTGTCTTGCTGTTAAATACCTTGGTTGGCTGCTTGATGACTTGCAGCTAGTTTGTGGTCTTGCTTTCTGACCAGCTGATGACTGATGACTAACTGAAAACAGCTCTTAGCTGATTTTTAAAAGCAGGCAAAAACATGACTGCCCCCACAGGGAGAATTTTTAGCTCAGCAGGTGGGTGGCGCTCAACCGAGCGTAAAATGATGCGCGATGACATCGGGCCAGCGAGCCGATGTCATCGCGCACTCACACCACTGACAATTAAAAGGCCTATTAAGGTCATTAAAATGTTAATTGAGAGAAAACGCCAAATGGCCTTTGCATTTTTTAGGAAACCTCATCGATAGGCGATGAAGTTTCCAAAAGCAAATAAAAATAAAATCAAAATTTCAAAATTTAATTAATAGCACGTCCCTGCTCATGTGACTGAGTCACATGAAGGGACATGTTTTATAACATTTTTAAAATCTTTATTTTTTATTTTGAACAATGCTCATCTCCTTGAGGCAAGTCTGTGCCTCAGGGAGATTTTCAAGTGCACACCTACACGCATGCATAAAGTTCATGCTCGCGCTCCTCCCCCCACAGACAGGCAGCGCTGAGCACTGCCACTTGCATTTCACGCTAGGCAGGCCTTAATTTGCACACCAGTGTGAAATCACTATCCGGCCCCAATCACAGGCGGTGGTCGACTCCCTGTCCGACCCCGCCCAACGAAGAAAAATCCTCCCCCCTGTGTTTACTTTATCTATGGCAGGCTTTCCTCTCTAAAGGTATTAATGAACAAGTTGGGCCTTTTATGACACTCTAATAGTTTCGTGAGCACTTTTACTGATACTGGGGAGAATTTTCTCCCTGCTGGGAGCGGGCGTGGAGCTGATCACTGCCCGCGATTGGCTGTGTGCCACCATTTTATGTGGATGGGCCAATTAAGGCCCACCCAGCGTGACGCACACCCAGTAGTGCTCAGTGCTACCTATGTAAGCGCGGGGAGGAGGGAGAGTCGGGGCCTGCGCTCCTTCACGTGCGAAATCTCCCTGAGGCACAGAGTGCCTCAGTGAGATTAAGTTGAATTTAACAATTCAAAATAAAAAAAGTTAAAAATCATTTGCACATGTCCCTTCATGCGACAGTGTCACATGAGCTGGGACATGTTTATCAAATGTTTAAAAAATTTTTATTAATGTAATAAACCCTTCATGAAACTTCGTCCCGCCCGTAGATGAAGTTCCATGTAAAATGCGAAGGCCGCCTTAAGGTTGGACAGGCAGCCCTGTCAGATTGGTTAATCACTTTATTAATGGCCTTAACAGGCTTTGACAGTTCGGTGGGTGCGCAGGCTCCTCCATTCCGCGCCTGCCGAATTGAAGATCAGAGTGACAGCGGTGACATCGGTATGCACGCCCGACATCACCACACATCATTTTATGCCTCAATGTGCGGGGCCCGCCCCTGCACACTGAACAGAAGATTCTGCCCACTGTTTTTTTTTTAAATTTTATATTGAATTCAAATTCTGAAAATGCCATTATTTAACTCAAGGGATAAATAAAGGAAAAGATTTTTGTGCTACTAGAGAACGAGATATTTAAATGCAATATTGTTAATTGTTCAACTGGAGGAAATTATCTGAGAATAAATTACAAGGCTGATAAAAGAAATCAAATTGCAACGTTGAGGTACCCATTGCATTATCTGTGCTGCATCATTACAGATGGAAACTGAAAAAACAGTAGAACCAGTAGAACTGGGTAGTCCACCAGTTTAGTACATTGTCCTTTAATTCACAAGACTTAGGATAGGATCCTAGACTGACTTTCTACTGGCTATAAATGTCTTAAGTGATAATAACTATGCACCATTGTAAATCATTCTATGTGGTGCAGCAGGCTCCCAGTGAGGTTCAGACAATATTTTCATCATCTGCCTTACCTTCGCATGTTATCCCATCTGCATCACTGAGCTGGTAACCACGGCGGCAGTAACATTGATATGAGCCATAAACATTAGCGCATTCTTGACTGCAGGGATTGCCCTCACACTCATTCACATCTAAAAGCACAAAACAAAGGATAAGAAGATAAAATTAAGGACAAGCATTGGTTTTAATAAATGACTCATACAAAGCTCACGCAGTTTCTACTTGTCCATGTCAAGTGTGAGTGGCAGCACCTATACACCTTAAACTGGATCTGTGGTTGTGTCTGTCTGTCTACCACAACAGGGAAAGGCTGAGAGTAAGAATAAGACAGCCCATTCTTATGGTCTGGTGATAAGGAGGTAGTATTTGGGAATTACAGAATGGAAAATGGCAGCATAATGGTAATGTTACTGGGCTAGTAATCCAGATTATCACAGTAATGCTCTGGAGACATTAATTCAGATCTCAACACAGCAGCTGCTGGAATTTAAACTCATCGAATTAATCTGAAATAAAAAACAGTAATGGTGATCATGAAATTGCCAATTGTTATAATAAACATTCCTACTCAATAATGTGCTTCAGTAAAAGAAATCTGCTGCCCTTACACAGCAGGGTGACCAACTGTCCTGGATTTAATGGGACTCTCCTGTATTTGAGGCAGTCATCCTGTGATGTGGACTGATTGTTGTCTGGATGCTACTTGTCATGAATCTTTCATGTTTGGGTTTCATGCATGTGGCACTTTCTCAAGTATCACCAACCACCTTCTCATGCGCTCACAGGTTCCCAACACTTGCCCCCAGCTTTTACAGGTTCACCAGCAACATGCCAAAGTGTCCCTTATTTTTTTCCCCAAGGGTTGGTCACCCTGCTATCCAGTCTAGCCTGCATGTGGTTCCAGACTTAAAGCAATGTGGTTGACTTAACTTCCCTCTGAAATGGCCTAGCAAGCCACTCAGCTATATCAAACTGCTGCAGAAAAAAGCAGTGTGTGTGTACCTACATCACTGGACTGCAGCAGTTCAAGAAGGTATCTCACTACCACTTTCTCAAGGGCAATTAGGGATGGGCAATAAACGCTGGCCTTGCCAGTGATGCTCACATCCCACGAATGAATAAAAGAAAATGTTCTTTTGATTGAAAAGTTGCATTTGGGATTGTAGATTACTATTATAATAAAGGAAGTGATATTTAAGATCCTCAGTTGTTACTATGATAAAGGGATTTTAAAGTATCTGAAATCTCAGTTTGTACTGCTGATGATAGAGAGGCATCTTGAGATCACAGGTTGTTCTGTTGAATAAAGGAGACATAAAACTATCTTTTTATAACCAGCTAGTAACAGTGGCTGATTTACAGTTAGTGGTATCCTGTCCGCAGCTTCATTTTTGCACCCCCACGCCCCCGCAACCCCCACCACCCCCCACCCCCCCAACCCCACCCCCCACCTCCCTCCGGGACCCGAAAGGCGAAGCCAAGGAAATACAGAAATTGATCAGTGCTTCTTCACGTAAAAAATGCATGTATGAATAATTGCCTTATTGAAATCCAAACTCACCCCTTGTCTGAATCATGGTAAAGATGGTAAATATTGCGATGCCAGATGAGCAAACATGGAACTTGCTGACAAGAAAAGCCAAAAACCAAAGACAGATTATATACAGAGGGAGAGAGAGTATCTGCAGATAGGAGAGGAAATCTGACTAGATGCCCACTCGAACATTGATATTTCAGTCCGTAAGTATAATTTTGTTCAGAGACAGAGACAGCAGGCTGGAGCCCTGCGCTGGTGCCAACAGTTTCCTGAGGCAAAACAGCACTGATGACACATCTGTTACCTAGGAGACCTGAGAAACATTGCACTTTATTGAGATCTAGGGGGGCCCCAAGATGAATGAGTTTCAAAAATTTAAACTGGGTGTGCGTCTGTGCAATACTGTAATGTGACACTACAGTATGTTATAACAAATTCAAGTTTAAATTGGATAACAGTGCAAAATCACGGAGGCCAGAAATCACTTGGAATGTAAGAGCTGAAACATGAGGACATGGGTAATGCAGACAATGAATCGGGTAGACCTACGGAATTGTTTATTCAGTGTTTCTAACTTTTTCATATGAAATCAAACGGGAATAGGATCATATTACATAAATACCAAAGGATACCTACAGAAATACTAATCCATGAAGATACTATGTTGACCACATATCTATAGGATTGATGGAAGTACAGTTGAACTAAATTGAAATAGACAATGATTAAGTAATAACTCACTGTCTATTTCCATTTAGTTTGACTGTGTTATAATTAATATATCAGCAAAAGGTGCGATTTATAAATGCAGGATCATACTTTGCATAATAAAGCATCAGTTTTTCCAATATTGATGATAAATCGATTCCATTATAGGACAGATGCTTTCACATTTTTATTTTAAAGTAAATATCTTAATCCTTAGCATCACTGAATTTCATTATTGGGAAAGCGGAAAGCTCATTGACCACTATTATAAATAACTAAACATTACCTATCACTTTTTACTGATTTAATTTATTCAACTTATACATGAATTGTTTAAGTACCTATGAGTTATCATTTAGGCAAACTAAATTGAATGAGACAAAGATTAAAATAATAACACAGTCAAACTAAATGGAAATAGACAAGGAGTTATTATTTAATCATTGTCTATTTCAATTTAGTTCAACTGTACTTCCATCAATCCTATAGATATGTGGTCAACATAGTATCTTTATGGATTAGTATTTCTGTAGGTATTAGGACAGTGGAAGCAAATATGGTCCCAATTATGAATATATGACATGCAAACACACACATAGGGGAGGATTTTTCCCTCATCGGGCGGGCTTGGCGGCAGTGGGCAGGGGTGGTCAGGAAGCCGACCACCACTCGCAATCGGGGCTGGACCGCGATTTCAAACTGGTAGGCCAATTAAGGCCCGCCCAGCGTGAAACGCGAGCGGCAGCACTCAGTGCTGCCTGTGTTGGGGGGTGGGGGAGGAGGGCGAGCGCGAACTTCGTGCATGAACGCAGATGCACACTTGAAAATCTCCCCGAGGCACAGAGCTGCCTCGAGGAGATGAACATTTTTCAAAATAAAAAATAAAGATTTTAAATGTGTTATAAAACATGTCCATCATGTGACTCTGTCACATGAGCAGGGACATGTTATTAATTAAATTTAAAATTTTGATTTTGTTTTTATTTGCTGTTGGAAACCTCATCCTGCCCGTAGGTGAGGTTTCCTAAAAAATGCAAAGGCAGCTTGGCCTTTTCGTCTGCCCGCCAGCCATAAGGTTGGATGGGCAGCAAAAAATTGCTCTCAATTAACTTTTTATTGGCCTTAATAGGCCTTTTAATTGTCGCTGACTGAAATATCATATGAGTGCGCAATGGGATGCTCGCCTGACATCATCACACATCATTTTATGCTCAGTCGGGTTGGGTGTGTGCCCGCCTGCCATGCTAAAATTTCTCCCCATACATTTCTCCTATGGTCAATATTAATGTAATGTAATATGATATCATTAACCATACTTTTGTAATGAATGCATTTATATGGTTGTACCTCTCCCCCAAGGTACATTTTATGCCACACCCCTTAGAGACCCCAGTGGATACTGCAATGCACCACTTTGAAGGTTGATTACTTGGTCAAAATGTAATCCAAATCCTGAATTAGCAGTTGCTATCAGGACAACTGTTCGTGTTCAAAATGTGTCTGCATTCTCTAGATATGTATATGCGTGTGTTAGAGGTTTTGGTATTCCGTTTATAATAAACATTTTAAAATATCATCACCACAGATGAAACATGAGAAAATAACAATATTCAATTTCAAGAGATCTGGGTAAAAGTCAACGCATCTTAATTTATAATTTTCCACATTTAATATTACTGCAAAATATTAAAGGAACATTATCCTTTTAACTGCTTGTCACATTTGTCTGTGAATTTTAATCAAACAAAGGAGATGTCTTCTAGATCAGAACTGTCAAGGAAGGTCATTTTTGGTGATCTATATCATTAAACTTCTGTTGATTTAAAGCTTCATACGATGAGCTAAAAAAATCTTATTAACTGAATCTGAGATTATGACATGACCTAAATGAGAAATGTATTCTATCTTAACTTTCCAAAATTATCTGAAAGGTGAGTCTAACCCGTTACGTTGTTAATCAATAACAGTGGAGAATTTTATTTTCACGCACCTATTTACAAATGTACTTAAAGTGTGCAAATCTGCGATATGTAAAACATTTGGGTTGTGGTAAAATATAATGGTTCTATGTGTTCAGGGACCCTTTTTTGACAAAATGTTTAAGCTGCAATGACAGTTCTTCCTCCAATTTATTATAAACGGTTGTTCTGTTTAAGATAGGAAAAAAGTTTAAAAGGACAACGCCTTTTAACCTTGTGGTCCATAGTTAACTGCTTTAAAGGCAAAGCAATTGGATGGAGTACACTTGGCTTATAATTGACTTGCTTCTGTATGGCTGACGTGCACCCAGTTTGATTGTTTTGAAACTCATTCATTTTGGGGCCCCCCTGCCGTTTGGGAGTCCCGTGCCATGGCACGTTGTATTTCATTGCAAATCTGCCCCTGGCTAATGATGTATTAAATAGTAGAGTACCTTCACAGTTTCTCCCATCAAGTGAGAGTTTAAAGCCTTTGCTGCAGCTGCAATAGTAGGAACCTGGAGTGTTCTCACAATTGTGGGCACACAGGCGCCCAGGGTAACGCCTGCATTCATTTTCATCTGAGTTAGAAACAGAAACAAAAACTTAGGGAAAAAGGGAACAGTAAAACTCAAGAAATTGAAAGAAGCTGCATCATCTTTGTACCAGTACTTTTTATACTGCATGGAGGTGAAGCACAAGACAACTATACTGAAAATATTATAGAAACAAACACAATGAAGTCCCAACTGCCTGCTGACATTGATGCTCTTGGATGGCAAACTGCCATCTCACAAGAAACTCTGTCAGCAACAGTAGCAGACAGAAACAACATTGGACTGTGCCAGGAGAGACAGGCTTACAATTAGGGAAAAGAACCTTTTCCAGAGTAAAGCCTTTTATGGAACAAGAGTAAGGGGAAAACTGAAAAATGTTTCAAAATTATTTTAAAACATCAGTCACCTTGGGCAACATGGGATGTCTAAACAAGGCCGAGGTCTCAGCTGCACTGGAATCAGCATTCAACATTGTGACTAACGTGAGCCACACATGCGCAAAGACAAAAGATTTTTGGAAAACTTTCCCTCTGATTTGTTTATGAATATGTATGATGAAAACATTTCAGTCACATTCTGGCTCTTCTCTTACATCAAGAAAATGTTGCCTGAATAGAAAGCGAAAACTCATTTGGATATACTGTCACTTTTGTCATATGATACACATAGATACAAGAGAGGCAGTGATTCCTGCAAACAATCTCTTATTTGTGTTTTCTGCTGTTTCCAACTCCTCTATAAGGAACTTCATCCTAGTTATGTCTATCATTAATAAGGTCCACTCACATGCAATGCTATAGCTGTGACACACAGCCTGTCATTCTTTCAGCTTTATGTTAAAATCTACTAATACTTTCTCACACTTCACTGGAGTTTGAATTAAAAATCAAACAGGGTGAAAAAAAGATTTTAAAATGACAGTACTTCATAAAAAAGATTTTGAGAAAGATTTTCTCTTTGCAGACCAAGACAGCCTGTTACTCAGTGGTAGCACTATCATCTCTGAGTGAGGAGGCTGGTGGGTTCATGTCCCTTTCCAGGGACTGAGGAAGTGGTGTACCATCAAAAGTTCTGTCTTTTGGATGAAATGTTAAACTGAGACCCCATCAGTGGATGTAAAACATCTCATGGCACTATTCAAAAAAGACCAGCTGAGTTTTCCCCAAAATCCTAGCTGATATTTATCTCGCAAAAGAAACAGATTATCTAGTCATTGTCACATTCCTGGTTATAGGACCTTGCAGTGCACATTTTCAACATTACAAAAATGACTACACTGCAAAAAGTACTTAATTAGCCTTAAAGTGCTTTGGGATGGGTGTTTTCAGATCATGAAAGATGCTATCTAAATGTTAGGATTTTCCTTCTATGATGAATTGTGCAAAGGATATCACAGATTTTAATTTGATTTAAAACATCATGTTGCATGCTTGAAAATAGCACCTGATTTGCGCAAACATTTTTTCAAAAGTATGGTAATCCTGAAAAATGATTTAGATATATTCCCTAACATCTATTGGCCCTTTAACACATTCCAACATGTCCATGTGACCATCTCTTCAGAAGTCATTATTCCCCCTTCTGTTCCTATCTTGCCCTTCAGTCAGAGTTACAGATTCATTTGCTGCCAGATTGTGGTTAGATCACAGGAATGGTGTCACCAAGTTTTCCTCATCTTCTGAAATCCCACCATGCCACAAAGCATTAAGCATTAATATAGAATGAAAGCAAAATACTGCGGATGCTGGGAATCTGAAACGAAAACAAAAAATGCTGGAAAAAATTATTCAGCAGGTCTGGCAGCATCTGTGGAGAGAGAAACAGAGTTAATGTTTCGAGTCCGTATGACTCTTCTTCAAAGCTAAAGAGAAATAAAAGTATAACGGATTTTATATTGTTTAACAGGTGGTGGAGCAGGTGGAGCAAGATAGAGGGTCAGGGATAGGTGGGAGCCAAGGCGGGATTGACAAAGATGTCATGGACACAAGGCAAAGGAATGTTGACAGTAGTGGTAAAGACTAAAGAAGAGGGTGCTAGTGGCTAAAGGTAAGAGCAGAATGTTTTAATAGCAGAACAAGGGTCGGTGCTGTGTGAAAGCACAACATGGAAATATAGAATGTCTAACAACCAGGCCAAGGAACACTGAAATTTACCCATGTTTTTAATCTCAACATGTGGTTCTCACCCAAGGTTCTAAATAGAATTTGAATTACCAGGGAAATAGTATTTCATTTGTAAAGTCTTTGCTGGCTATGCAATCAATGTACCCCACTTACCAGTGCATGTCCTGGAAATGCTGTCGAAGTAGTATCCAATCTTACACTCACAGCGAAAACTGCCTGGAAAATTCATACAGAAATGTCCTTCGCCACAAGGATTTTGAGAATCTGCACATTCGTCAATGTCTACAAGGATAACAAAATTAGGAAAATCTTGAAACTAGACAAGGCAAATCAGAAGTTATTGTTTGTGAGGCCTTTTTGACAAGCTACATGTAGTAGCAAATGTATGCACATTTTGGCCTAATCCATTATCTTGCTCTCCCAATGATTTTTGCATGTCCAGCCCACCAGCTCCACGATTTTACAACTGTTCAATATTTTATGCATTCAGTAAGTGCTCATACCGCTAGAAACTGCATCAGAGCATTAATGATATATCTAATACAGGTATAATAAAATCCCTACCACTGTTCCAATTGCTTGTGCCCAAATTTTTTACACTAGTCTCAGTTTTATCACTTACTGTAGAATCTCAATCTACACATTAGAGAAGACAAACCACATTCGGGTCAAGAATGCAATAATTAGTCCTTTCAACACTGATGTACACAGTTTTTAAGTCTGCTGTGCATAATGTGATGGTGCAGCTGTTACAAATGCATAGATTATAAGAATATTTTTAGTTTAGATTTGTAATTTTAAATGTAGAATAGATGAAAGAAAGCTTGTTCTGGATAGCCTATCAGATAGGCCTGCAGTTGCAGATCAAAGGGAAGTCCTATAGTGTTGCCGGAATGGTGGTGAGAGGTATTCACACCTAGGGTTAAAGTATCCTCTCTGAATATCTCTTGAGGAAATGTGCTGTCTGTAGGCATTTTAGGAGAAGGTTTGAAGATAAAGTGTAAATAGGGGTGGAGGGAGGGGAATTAAATTATTCATGTAATTTCCCCAGATCAGAGAACATTTGAAAGCACCTGGTAAACAAAGGAAGGTTTTAAAGTATCCATATGCTTTTCAGATCAAAGGGCATGTTTAAAGTCAAAGGTAACTAATTCGCATTTCTACCTGGGAATAGGCACTGTGCCATGCAGATGACCTGTGGGGCGGTTGATGGGGGTGGTTAGGAAGGTTCTTTTGTTTACTGTTTCTCAAACTGCATTAGTTAGTCTGGATCCAGAGCAGCCAGGACAAGGAGTGGAGGACCATCAGGAACCAGGGGTGTTTCTGATTTGGAGCCATTATGCAAGTGTGTGAGTGAAGCCCATGCTCAGGCTAAGGAAATCCAATTTTGTGGGGTGTTGAAGTAGGGCTGGAGGATTCGCCTAGCTGGATGCTAATGGGAGAATCCCTCACCTCAGAGGATAGTAGTGAGGAGCTCTGAGGAGAATGCAGAGATGCTTCAGTGTGATTTGGACAAGTTGAATGAGTGGGCAAATACATGGCAGATGCAGTATAATGTGGATAAATGTGAGGTTATCCATTTTGGTAGCAAAAACAGGAAGGCAGATTATTATCTGAATGGCTATAAATTGAGAGAGGAGAATGTGCAACAAGACCTGGGTGTCCTTGTATACCAATCGCTGAAGATAAGCATGCAGGTGCAGCAGACGATAAAGAAGGCAAATGTTATGTTGGCCTTCATAGCCAGAGGATGCGAGTACAGGAACAGGGATGTCTTGCTGCAATTGTACACGGCCTTGGTGAGACCACACCTGGAATATTGTGTGCAGTTTTGGTCTCCTTATCTGAAGAAGGATGTACTTGCTATAGAGGGAGTGCAGCCAAGGTTTACCCAGCTGATTTGGGATAGCGGGACTGACATATGAGAAGAGATTGAGTCGATTAGGATGAGATTCGCTGGAGTTCAGAAGAATGAAGGGGGATCTCATAGAAACCTATAAATTTCTAACAGGACTAGGCAGGGTAGATGCAGGATGTTCCCGATGGTGAGGGAGTCCAGAACCAGAGGTCATAGTCTGAGGATATGGAGTAGGCTATTTAGGACTGAGACGAGGAGAAATTTCTTCACCCAGAGAGTGGTGAGCCTGTGGAATTCGTTACTACAGAAAGTAGTCGAGACCAAAGCATTGTATGCTTTCAAGAAGGAGTTAGATATAACTCTCGGGGCAAAAGGGATCAAAGGGTATGGGGAGAAAGCGGAAGCAGGCTATTGAGTTAGATGATCAGCCATGATAATAATTAATGGCAGAGCAGGCTCGAAGGGCTGAATGGCCTACTCCTGCTCCTAGTTTCTATGTTTCTAGTGAAACTAAGGCAAATTGGAGTGAATTCCTGGGAGCTGTGATACACAGTGACTTTGGTCCCGGAGAATTGAATGAACACGCAATAAACTAACAGACAAAAGGATTTCTCGGCTGAAATTAAAAGTAGAATGGGAACTGCTCTGTTTGGGTTTTGAGTTTAAATGCATACAAGATGTAGTGTTAAGTCGCTCACAAAAAAATTTTGTTAGTAAACATTTTTCCCTTTAAAACGTGAAATCTTGTTACATGGGCAGAATTTTGCCCTTGGAGGGCAGACTCGATGGGGGCGGTTGGAAAACTGACCGCTGCCCGCAATTGGCAAGGCACCATGATTTCACGCTGGCAGGCCAATTAAGGCCCGCCAGCCTGAAAGGCGACTGGGGAAGCTCCAAGAAAGGGCGGGCGGGGGCAGTGGCATGTTTGCCAGATCCAATGGCGACCCGGCGGTCAGTTCAAAAGCAGCCCAGGCAGCACCTGGAAGGCTGTCATGGAAGGACGCTGAAGTCTCAATGAATTCCAGTGTGGTTGGACACAGCAGGTGGGAGGGCAGGTCAGCAGGGCAGTTGGCCCCTGCGTTTCTCTGATGAGTGCCTCGCTGCCCTCCTGGAGGAGGAGGCAGCCAGGAGGGAAACCTTGTCCCCTGAGGCAGGACAAGGAGACCCCCGGACAAAAAGGCCTGGGAGGAGGTGTCATCCAGGGTGAGAAGCCACAATGTGGTGAGGTGCACATGGGTGCAGTGCCGGAAGCGCTTCAATGATTTGCTTCAATTTGGGAAGGGTGGGTATCGCGTTTCCATGGGCAAACATGCAGAACAGTTAAGGGCTGGCCATCCCCCCGTGTACCCGAGGGGTGTTAGAGGGTGAGTGGCAACTGTCAATCACGATGGAGGTGGCCAAGAGAGTGAGATCTGGCTGCGTGCAGTAAGTGCCTTGCAGTTCAGGGCCATGAACCGGCTGAGCCCTGCAAGGTGTTCCTCAGCTGGGGTTGACCAGGCTGCAATGGCGCTGAAGGTAGAGAGTGGACTAATCAATGCTCCTCTGTCCTTTCAGGAGAAGACATCCCATAACGATATTGAGAGGTCGCGGACTGGCGGGGGACCCCCACACCTCCTAATCCTGACACGCTATGAGCAGGAGGCACTGGAGCTGGAGAGA